>NC_090001.1:12498750-13117500 GCF_036417845.1 Apteryx mantelli | reverse complement strand
CTGCCTTAAAAATATTAGCTATAAATGCGTGCCTCTTAAGCAGGTATCATTACATAAATATGCACTGCCAAATTTTCTCCAGAGGGCTTAATTGTGTTACATATATCAAATTAATAAATGCATTAGAAAAAAAATCAATTAAAAATACAGTAAAGTATTATTTAGGGTTTTTTTTGTTTTGCTTCATTTCATTGTTTTTTGTGTTGGTTCATGGCTTTCCCCATAGTATAGAAATGCAATTGTAATCCTAAACACTTTTACCCCACAGAGCTCTAAATACTCTCCAAATTAAGTGTCATTATCCTCCACCTTGCATATGAGGATCTTGGGCTGCAGAGAACTTGGGTGGCAACAAGTCAGCAACAGAGCCAAGAACAGAATCCAGATTTTCTGACTCCTAGTCCTGTGACCTTGCCACTGCCTCCACCAACTGCATTTAATGTTTCAACATTCTCTTTAGGTTAGCTTTTGAAAACACTGCCAAGGCTATCAGACACCAAATTATGCTTATTCTCTTCTTTCTGATGTGAAAGGTTTATATAGCTATTTTTATCTTTACAACGTTGTACAACTCCTGAACAGGTTTCTGAGAATGAGTAAAATTAAAATATTATTCAATTCAAACAATAAAAACCTAAAAACGTAGTATCTTGATACTGTCTTTTTAAAAAGGGGAGTCTAAGATTTCTTTAATTCTGAAAGGCAAGGAAGTGGAGATTCACTGGATTTCTCATCTTCTAAATGGTTTCTATAAAAAACAGCACTAAGTCCTTAAGAAACTCATGTTCTCAATCATTTTCTAACTCTTCCTCATTGTTTGAAATCTGAGGCAAGCATTTTATCAACTTACAGTAAATATTTACAGTTTGGGATTTTTCTTTCTTTCTTTCTTTTATTTTTTTTTTTTTTGCAAACACATGGATATTGCAAATAATTCTTAGGAAGTTAAGTAGATACAACAAAATCAAAATCCAACATACAGAATTCAAACATGAGAGGTGAAACACTAGAACAGGATAACTGAAAAGATTATGGACTCTCCTTCACTGGTTAGACAAATGTCTGGATTGTCACAGCTGGGATGTTGCACCAGTTCAGAAGTTGTAATACCTTCCATTCTTATCTGTTGCAATCTTCTGCATCCCTGCATTTTTATCTTTCAGTCAATATGTACATTCCTACCTGCCTCACTGACATCAAAATCCGTTCACAGATGGCAAAGTTACAGCCCTGTTTCTCCCACTGAATAGCCAAGGACTGTGTGACATGAGAGGGGCTATAATCAGTCAAACTTAGTTAATCCAAACCACTACCTGTTCCTATGTTCTATGAAAAACAACAAAAAAACTTCCAAATGAGTAAATGAACCTATAAATGTGTTTCATAAATATGACAGCTCCCACATCATTGAAAGAAATAGCCAGACAAGTAATGTGTGCAGATTGGGTCAAGATTAGCTATGCTTGACTCTAACTCATTACTAATGTAAAACTAGTTAAGTGACTTGCATTTTATCTGTAACAGCAATAAATTTAGCCTACAAGATGCGAACAGAAAAATCAGAGCTGTGTATAGAGAAGTCACCTCTTGTGCAAAGCGTCTTTTCTTCACACCGGGTAAGACATCTTGCTGGCTCCCTGAACCATCACAACCAAGCAAGGTCTGTTTCCGTTTGTTGGATTCCTGTAGGCAAGCAACTGCGCCATCCAGTGAGTGTTCCTCAGAAGATCTGGATGTTACCGAGAAGTCTAGAGCTTCATCTTCATTTTCTGTTTCTACTTTCACAATATCTTTCTAGGAATTTCTACTGGAAAAAGAGAAGGTTTAGAATGATAAAGCACTCTCTCCAGAAAACCATGATACCCTTAAAACAATATCTTTTGTGCTTTGTTTCTTTTTATGAAAATGTATTTTGAACAACATAACTCTTTTTTTATCACTTATATAATAAGTGCATGTTAAGGCCACCCCAAAGTCAATTTTTTATTATGCAAGGAACCATACAAACATCTAGTAAATGCCATTTTCTTCCCCGAAGAAGAGCTGAAAGTATAAATAAATAAAGTTACGGTAGGAAGAAGGGTTTTTTGGAGTGGGAGGAAGGAAATAGAGGAGAAAATACCATGAACAAAAAAAAATAGTAGGATGTTTTAGATAGCTTTTCAAGAATCACTAATCCAATTTTCCTTGATGCAGCTGCATTCTTCATCAGGTTATGAAAGTTTTCATTCAATATATATTTTTGCCTGATTATAAATTACACAAAGTGTAACATTTTACCTTCATCATCATCAGTGATTTCAGCTGAGTTCATCTTCTATCTCACTAAAGAACAAAACAAAACAAAGTGGTATCAGCACCTTCTGGAATCAGGACGTATATTTTTATAACTATTTTTAATCTACAGCCACTGGTCATTAACAGCCCACCGGTGATTTCCAGTCTGAACTTTTGTACTAGCCAGCTATTTTAATGACTTTCTTGGCCATCTATAGACCTATCGAGCATGTAAACTATACTGCGAACAATGTACGATAGCCAGGAACTTGTTTAAAACTGTACGTCTTTTTCTGATAAGGAGAAAAAATAAAAGTCATTTAACCTTCTCTAGAATAATAAACTACCTTGGCAAGATATAGATGGAAGTTATCTGCATTAAATTCTCCACCCTGTACTAAGTGCCTACTTCTTATTACAGTCAAATGCTTTTATATTATCATTGTGGGTCATAATCTAAAGTCATCACAGAAGCAGAACTCACTGTAAAGTGCAATATACGTGCTGGAATAAATTTTCAGTTAAAAACCCTGTCTTTTGATATGGATTGCATTAATTCAAAACAGAGGAATCTGTAGATTTGCATTAACACTCATTTTTTCTTACTGGCAGCCAATAGCCTCTAAACAACATAAACATGCTTTTTGTAAGGAAAAAAACAAATATTTGTTTTATTAGAGCATGATTTTAGCCTTACCTCTCCTATAAAAGACCGAGTTGTATTTCTGTTTCCCTGAAAACTGATTTTGCAAATTACTTGAGATAAACATCTGTGGACATGTCCATAAAAAGATATTTTAAATCTGTTGGGGATCTACAAAGCAAACACCCCGATCAGATCTCACTGGCCATCATGAGTACACAGCTGCAAACTGACGCTTACAATTGGTAAACTGTCACACGCTGATTATGTTCATCTACACCCAGCATTATGTTTACTTGGCCCCAGAATATTTTACATTTTCCACAGTTACATTCTTTTTCAAATAGCTTTCGTTCAACTCTTCGTGCCTGTCCTTTAGCCAAGGTCTGAAATTTGTCAATGTTACTAAAAAAGACGGGCCTGGTTCTGTCCGGAGCTAGAAAATAAGGCAACTAATCTATCAAAACTGTACTTACAGCGTCCGCGTGGGAATTGTGATGAAATAAAAGAGAGAGAGAATCTGTACTGGAAAAAATAAAAAATTTAGTCTTAGTCTTCCTTTCTAATACTGTCGTATAGAAATTTATTTAAAATAATCTCAAAATATTGTTAAAAAACCCTGCAAACACTTGAATACTGAGTAGCTGTGACTTTTTCTTTCACATTCAGGGTAAGATTTTGTACTACAACACCACGACAGGTAGCACATACATCCAGACAAAACAAAACATGGATGGAGTTATAAAAGCTGCTCATACTGGACCATTTGAGGAGCCAAAATAGCCTCTGACACGCTCATCTTCAGTATAGGCCCCGATACACAGCCTTGTAAACAGCATCCTTAAGAGAACTGCCTTCACCATTTTGCCACCGGAAAATCTCCTTCAGGTGGACGTAGAGCCACTATAAACCCCTTAGATATCTACTCCTTTTATCCCACATCATTCCTTCCTTCAGGATTTGCATTTATGAATTGATCTACATATAAATTATGGCAGCTTAACAGTTCTAAAAATCACTTCACTTAAACTTGTGCAAACTCTGTAAAGACATACCAATGTGAAACCTAACTGGCCCACACCAACCTGTAAACCACCCGATAAGTACTGGCGAAGGTCAATACCCAGTGTTACTAACTCAATACTATTTATGAACTTAGGTTAAGCCATTACAGTTCTTTACGAAAAATCCCAAGAAGATAGTGTATTTCCTACTGCGTCATCAGAAAGCTATGTTAAACTTTAAGAAAAGTATGTAACACTAAATGTCATATTTTGCCCTGATATCCCATATACACTGATAGTCAATTTTGGGATCTTAGACTTTACTACACCGTATCAGGCTTAGCTCTAAGGGATGTGGCACAAAATGCGGACGTGCACAAGACACACAATCCTTTCGCGCCTGAGGTGCAAGTAAGCAAATCAGCTGATCCTACTACAGAATATTTTCAAATGGAAATCAAAATGTTTAGGTTTTCAAGCCAATTCCTATACTGCAGAATTGGAGCAAACTACTAGAAGTTGGTAAACTAGTAATCACAGAGCCAGAAGGGAAGAAAATAAGGGGGAGCAGGGGACAACACAAAATATCTAAGTGGGGATATACAACAGAATTTTTTTTTCCCCTCCTTTTCACTACTCAGTGCTACTACTGCTACTCAGATTGGAAGAATGCTTTAGGAGAATTCCTCTAAGGTAAGACAAGCAAGCTGGAAGGAAAAGATAAAGGAAGATCTGAATAATCATTCCTTAATAAAAACTGGAGAAAAGTGAAAACTGAAGCTCAGCACATATCTTGGTTAACAGCTAACTTTCTAAAAGATGCAACATCAGGAAAACCAAAGCTATCCCAGAGTCAGGTCAAATAAGATGCAATTAAAACATTTTGTTTCACACCTTTGAAACAAAGAGTTATTATTTTGGAATTATGTTTTTGATTTGAAAACTGCCAGCATGCAATTAAAAGCAAATGGTCCAATGAGCATCAGAACTAATGAAGCTTCGAAATACCGGATTTTATATTTGGTGCCGAATAAAAACACAATACAAAGACGAGAGGTCTTGCTGATGATACATAATAAAAAGAATCTTGTGATCAAGGCAATTCTCTGCCCCCGCAATCATTCTTTAAGAAAGTCCAACTGATCATTTTCAAGTTACAACTATTCATATACATATATACCTACTTATATATGACTATTATATATAAGTATACATATATTTATATACTTGTAAAAGTACAAAAGTGCATACATACCACATACAGAATACAATTCCATTTTCACAACAGAAGCGTATTATAATTACAAATTAAAATGAATCATTATCTTAACTAATATACTGTAATATAATAAAAAATACTGTTACCAGTTTTATAGAAGGGTTTGTTATTCAGTAATTTAAATGCTTGCACAAGATGGTATTGTTCAGTTCATTAACGCATGGATAAGTGTGTAGCTGCTGTTTCTTGAATGCAGATTATCTACGAAAAACTTTAATATTAACATGTTCATGGAGGCTGGAAGAAATGTCTCTAATTCTTCATTATCAACTGTAAGAACCTGCTATTAAAAATACATGCTTTTAGACATTACGCATTATGAGATGTTTATTCCTTTTATAGCTTCATGGTGGTACATTGCTTCCTCTATAAAAATCACAGGCCTCAGTGAAAAGCATTCTACTTGATTTTTTTGTGTGTCTGATGAGGTGAACTGTTCCCTACGTTTTGGCCAAAAGATAAGATACGTGTGTTTGCTAGTAACATTAAATATTCCTTAGAGTACGGGGGAAAAAAGTTCAATCTCCTCACTTTCAGCACGCAGTGAAAGACACGCAGCAATTTCTTTGAAGTAAAGGTAACCTCGTAAAGCTAAGTAAATGATGAGAACACCAAAAAAGCTGCTATTCTAAGGAGACAATATTGGCTAAATTTCACAAGCTCTGTGTATTGAACTGCTGTTATTTTACTTCATACTTAAGAATAACATGAAAAAGTCGCTCCTTCTCTTACACATGCCCTCCCGTAACACAACGTTAGCAGAACAAAATGACAAGATTATTACACTAGATAATTAAAGCATAGTCCGCCCTCAGCCAACCATAATTATTGTCTGTTTATTAATCTTTAGCAGAGGACGACGACTAATTAATCTAGCAGATAGGACACTCACCGGACAGTAGAGTGTCCGCGGTTCTGCTCCTCGCCTACAGGTCTCCGCCGTACGTCACGTGAAATGCACCGGGCCAAGCACCGAGTGCCCGATCCTTCCGCCTCCCCGGCCGTAACTGACTCCCTCCAGCCTTCTGAATTCCCACGTCTTTGCATCACAGCAGCCAGGTTCCGAGGGGGAGCCCAAGGGCAGCCATGGGCAGGCGGGAGCAGTGCCGGCGGGCGGGGGCACCTCTAGCCGGGAAACTTTGTCCTGCGCGATGTTTTAGAAGAAGGACCCCCCCACATATAAAGGCACTGAAATAATGAGCGCAAATGCCCGTTCTCAAGAGCATCCCACCAGCCCTTTCGGGCCCGGAAGGAGAGCGGACCATAGGCACACCCCTGTTTTCAGCCTGTCCAGGAGCTGCCCGTTGCTCGGGGAACACGATGCTTTCCAGGGTGTCTGGCTCTGCTGCTGGACGGCAGAAGGGAACCTAGAGAACCAAGAAGTCTGGGTTGTCCGTTGGGAGCCAACTAACTGAGATCTTTTCCTTCCTAGCTTCAGTGCCGGATTCGGCAACTTCAGAATTACACTTATCCTTACGATATATGAGATTCCCCCCATTTGTAAAAAAACACTGCAACTCAAATTCAATTCAACAGAACTACTACATATATACTACTCCAAAACGGAGCCTTAAAATGCATTTATTAGAGCCAATGTTTGCTTTCTGCTCAGTTCAATGGGATAGTGACTTGACTTTAATTATTGTAGAAGATCTCCTCAAAAAAACCCCAAACAATGCAAGTAATTTTTCTGGACTTCCTGGTATTGTTATTAACATCCTTATTTTCTATTTAAGTATCCTTTTATTGTTGAAAACCTCATCACCATACTCATTATGATCATACTCACAATCTTTAGAATAAGCAAATAACTAGAAAGGGTCACTGTCAGTGTACTGCACTTCTGCCTGAAACATCTTCACCGACTAATGCTACAAAGTAACACCTAAAGCTATTATAACACACAGAAATAATAATAATAAAAAAATCTGTATTATTTGTTTTGTACACCTCACCGCTTTGTATATATTCAGTCAGATATCCTTACAAATTGTGATTTTTTTTTTCCCCTAGAGAAACATTTTTTAAAAGGGTTGTGAAGTTACTTGAACTTGAGCGGTTGAGGTAGCAGGTTAAGGAAGTTAAGTCTGGTACCTGAAACCACCTTAATTAAAAAAGAAGAGAAAATAATATTTGATTTCCAATCGACTGTGCATCTTAAGAAACTCTGAAATAAGAATGTTGCTTCAGTTGTCTGAACAAAGAGCAAAATGCAAGAAGACAGCACGAAGAATAGCACAAAAAGCATGTTTTCTATTCTATCAATCAATTTTAATACAGCAGGGTGCTGCTAGCGACCCAGCAATGGAGTTTTTGAATAAAATTTATTCTTGATATTCAGTATTGATATTCAAAATACTAAATAACTTAGGAAACATTACAACCAAGTAACAACTATAAACACATGTATAACACAAGTTTTTAAACTATGAAAAAAATATTTTTAAAAGAACCAGTAGATGTTGTTGGAAGCATTACCCCTATGGACAGAAAAATCCCTATACTTAACATAGTTCGAAAACCTCCTTTGCTGCAATAAAACCTTGTTTTCCTTCAGTAAAGTAGAAGATGCATTCTACAATAATGAACTCCGGCTGAATGGAGAAAAACTATGGAAGAAAAGTAGAACTGTAAGACTTTTTGAAATTTTAATACTTCTAATACAGTGCAGGAAAATAGCCAAGGCGTGACCTCTTCTCACTCCTTTTACTTGGGTCAGAAGAGCTAGCCACTAAATCGCTCTTCAAAGGTGACTAGCATTGCTAAGACCACATCCAGCTCTGTGTGTGAGTGACAGTAGTTCCCCAGGTAAGACACTATTCCTAAGAGAGGAGACATGCGGTATTAGAGAGTAAAAACTAAGGGTGAAAGTGGAGAGAAGGCAGATGGCAGCAAGGACACAACTTTATTAGTTGCTGAAGGAAATTATAGTTGCGGTTGACGGAGCAGAAATCGTTAAATCTACGAAAGATACTGGTGGAGCAGGCACACGATTAAAGAAAAAGAATGTTTCGTAATAGAAAGGGAAACTGGGCTTGCTCAGGAAAGGTTATTGGATCTGTAATAGAGCAGGAAAGGAAGCATTTGGAAGACGAGTCAGAGGGTAGGAGACGCAGCTGCTCATGCTGCTTCTCAGCAGAACTTCCCAGAAGGGCGACAAACACAGTCCTACACACCCTCCGTGCGAGGGTGATCCAGTTCCTGTGGTCAGAGGGCAGCAGGAAGAGGAGCTTTAATTCCTGATCACTTCAAGCTGGGGCTAGTTTTTGAGAGGTATAGTGCTGTCTTTTGTGAACTTTGAAAGGAGCATAAATAGTTGACCGGTACTCTGTTCTTTAAAATACTTTAAACTGTTTTTAAGCAAGGAGGGAGAATTTTGAATTTTGCTGTTTTATGTCTGTGCTGATACAAAAGAGGTTGGTAGGAAACGTCAGTCAGTACTATCTATCATAACTAAAAATTACTACATTACACCTTTTTCACAGAGTTAGGATTTGGTTCTTAGAGAGGAAGGGTAAAGACCTTGGCAGGGAGGGTCATGACGAGACATTTTATTGCTTAGTGCCTGGGCTTTCTTAGAAAATCATAGCTGGAGGATCCATAACAGGACTAGCAGAGCCTTCCTTCCTCCTCTCCTGTGAGATAAGAATAATAAATGGAAAGAAAGGAGCAAAATTAAAATTGCACGAAAACTGTGGGAATTTGCTTTCCCCAGAAAATATTTATGATCGTTCATCTTCTCTCTCTGTTTCCAGGTGAAAATTGGTGACATGCTGGATCTTACAGCAGGTGAAGACAAAGAAACAGGAACTGCTGCAGTTATGCGTGTTGTCTTAAAAATATATATCTAACAAGACTGAAAGTGAAAAATACCAAGTAATTTTGAGGCATTGGAAAAACTTAAAAGCGCCCAAACAGGATGTACTTAAGTAACAGGAGTTTGCATGTGGCAGCATGAGATGTTTTGTAGAAAACCATATCATTTGTTGTTAAATATGAATTTTGGTTAAACAGAATTACAGTACCCTTTTTAAGGGCTTGTGCTAGAATGTAATTTCCCTCTGCTGTGTGCATCAATATTCCTGTGCTAAGTCTGTCACTTTTTGCTGTTAGTTCTGTTTCATGGCATTGCAGGAGACAAGACCCAACTTTTACATTTCCAGGCAGTTTCTCCATACAGAAGTTATATATAATGAATGAATGAAGACTAATTTGATCACGGTTTAATTGCTGTCTGATTTTGTTAATTAACATTAAAGTTGGCATCATAACAAGTAGGATAAATTTCTTAGCTTTATCTCTAGACTCATAAAATACTTATGTAAAATTCTGATTATGTAAAACTACTTTTTCTTTTAATTATTAATTTGATCTTGGTTAACAATACCAACTGTGTGTTTATCTACACTGCTGCTGTAACAAAAATACAAAAAGATACTGGTTGCAGCTGTGCATTTCTAAGTGGGAAACAGTGACAGAGAATGAAGGCAGAGATACTCTCTCCTGTCATAGAGCGAGCACATCAGTGAGGACAAGTGTGCAGTATTGCTTTTTTTTACTGTTACTGAACAAAATCGAATCTCAGTTTCTGTCATAAACGCCACACTGAAATGAGTATAAGAGAATATTTAATACTTATGTTCAGTGGCTATAGAGATCTGAGCAAAGGTCAGGCAATACTGCCATAAAAAGCTCATGTCTGTATTACTACAAGAACAGGCATCTCGGGATTAATCACCCACCCTTGTAGTATTGAACATATGCTTCTGCCAACACAAAAAACTTTTGGGGATGAATTGTGGTTCTACAGCATTTTTATTCTGCTCATGTGTATTTAAACAGCCGCACAGAGATGTGTGTATGGAGGAAAGCTGGCCAGTCGGAGCAGGTAACGACTGTTCATCCAGTCTGTGGGCTGTTCCCTACCTGGCCTGAAGAGCCCGGAGGGAAGAAGACAGCCCGGAAGAGGCAGCAGCAGCATGCTCCAGACCACTTGTTCTTGCACGTTCCTCAAATCTAAGTGAGCAGGGAACTAGGCAAGAAATTACTGCTCATAAAGTGAACCTGACACTCTGGTGAAGCGCTGAACTGTCAGGTACACATAAAAGCTCTGGTCATATAACGACTGGGCTTTCACTGCAGAAATGTCCCTGACAGGAGAGGAAGCAATGGTGCACACTTAGCGAAGAGTTAATGGGAACCATTGGTTTAAACTACCAATAGCTACACTATGGCTGTCTTCAGCCAAGCTACACCTGCTGCTGCCCATTGCCTCCGAAGTGCTGCTGCTGACTGCGTTATTTAAAATGTTGAGGAGGGAAGGCAGGATTGAATATAGCATATTGAAACATAGCATATTGAATTCTTCTCAGAGGCTCAAGCTAGGAGAAACAATTTTAGCACTGCAGCTTTGGGTTTTTCTTTTTTTAAAAAAACCTCTTGATCAATATAGCTCTTGTTTGTGCTGCTTCTGCAAATGCATCTAAGGGGAAAAACATTCCGGAGGAGAGGACTTGCACAGAGCTTAAACATGGTTATTATGGGTTTGTTTTATAGTTGCAGCTCAGGGCCCCATTACACCTAACTCTGTACAATGCCCTTGTCTTCTGATGCAACAGGCTTCCAGTGCAATAGGCAAAGGATTTCAGTGGTGCCTGTGTAAGACATTTTATTGTTGTCTGTGTGGACAGGAATTTCATCTACATGTTTTTTTGCTAACTTTCACTGTTACCTTTTGTTCAAGATATTTATTACACTTACCAGAACAAATGTGCAGACGTTAACAATTCAAACAGAGTGACCAGAAGGATTTATGATCTCATGTACAATGATATTGCAACAGAAAAAAATTAAAAAAAAAAAAAAAGGGAAAAGGATCATCATGCCTCCATTATACAGAAACGGGTATTAAAGGCAATGTTCAGTTGCTGGAATAAAAGGGTTGAGTAGTTTCAAATCTCTGCACTGTAACACCCAATAACCCTCAGATGTGTGAGGCCAGAAGGCAGAACAGAGCCAGTGTGTTTTGTGTTGTCCATTATTTTTCTATATTTCAACCCTCTAAGCTCTCCTATTGTCATCTCTAAATTAAATAGCTTCGATTTCAAGGCTTTGAACAACTTCACCTCAGCTCACATCTGTGTTAGAAAATTAACTCTTCTGCTTCTCTAACTGGCAGTCTTATTTTTCTTTTCCCCCTATTTTTTAAAGTGGAAGTACCGCCTGCTTTTTCCTCAAAACCCACCCACAACTCTGATGTCTGCACTTTTTGCAGAACAGACTATCTTTGAAAACCTAAACGAGATGTAAATCGTTAGATGTAAAAGGACTCTAGTCCCATCCCGCCCCCATACTGCTAAAGGCTACTGTATTATGTTTACCCCCATATTTTGTGAGAAACGGAGCTACCATTACAGTGCAGAGATGTTGCAGATGTCATCCTCTGGAACAGATTTCAGCATCCCTTTCCAAGCATATGAAGGATAAGAAGGTGATCAGGAGTAGTCAGCATGGCTTCACCAAGGGGAAATCATGCCTAACCAATCTGATAGCCTTCTCTGGTGGAATGGCTGGCTGGGTAGATGAGGGGAGAGCAGTGGATGTTGTCTACCTTGACTTCAGCCAGGCTTTTGACACTGTCTCCCATAACATCCTCATAAGCAAGCTCAGGAAGTGTGGGTTAGACGAACAGACAGTGAGGTGGATTGAGAAATGGCTGAATGGCAGAGCTCAGAGGGTTGTGATCAGTGGCACAGAGCCTAGTCGGAGGCCTGTAGCTAGTGGTGTCCCCCAGGGGTCAGTACTGGGTCCAGTCTTGTTCAACTTCTTCATCAATGACCTGGATGAAGGGACAGAGTGCACCCTCAGCAAGTTTGCTGACGATCCAAAACTGGGAGGAGTGGCTGATACACCAGAGGGCTGTGCTGCCATTCAGAAGGACCTGGACAGGCAGGAGAGGTGGGCGGAGAGGAACCTCAGAAGTTCAAAGAAGGGAAGCGCAGGGTCTTGCAGCAGCAGCGTGGCATTGCTGCAGCTCCTGGCTGACAAGGTAATCTCCTTGCAGGATACATCAGGAGCTGCAAAATATTGATCTGTAATTTAAAACTAAGACTAATGTTTGTTATTGGACACACGTGCTAAGGTCTGTAATTACATTATGTCTATTTTCAGATGATCGTTTCAGCTGTTTATCCTATTTTGCAAAACAGTATACAGTTTCTAATGCTACTTGCCGCCTTTGTTATTTTAGCATATAATTACACTGATCATAAACACTGCAAAACAGACGTGGGGTTTTGGTCTCTTCTCAGTATAGCTGGCACTGTACACGGTGTCTGTAAATAATGCCTACAGCAACTGTCTTCGCCTTCCAAGCCTTGACTTTAAGGTTGAAAAGATATGTTTAATCCCTAACCTCCTTCCATTTTCTAGCTGCTTTCTCTCACTGAAAGAATTTGCACAGCACATGAGATCTTCAGCCTTATGCATAGAAACACCCATTATGATTTGGAAGGGTTTTCCTAACATCATTTAAATTGTTTGCCTAGTCAAGTTTAGATTAAAACTATAATATACAAGTAGACACTGGGAAAAAGGTTCAGGGAGAAAAATGAGCCAGACCATTCCTGCCATGTAAACAGAGAGGAATTCTCAAAAGTTCACAAGATCCTGAAATTACAGGAGAGAGTCTTGCAAAGCATCAGATATTATAGCGCTTATTAAAACAAACAAACAAACAAAACAAAAAAAATCATGAAGTGATATACTGAGGACATTTAGAATATGATTCAGCAGTATGAGAGATGGGAATAAATTAAAAGAGGGTGGTCGATCATCTTTTGCAGGAAAGATGAGATGGTGATGGAGTTGCATAATGAGATAGAGATTGAGTAATATGATTATAGGTATAATCCAGGTTAGGAACAGAACTCTTTTTCCTGCTCTGACACTGTGGGGCATCATTTTTCTTTGGAGCCTTTAATATTTTCAGAAGAGAAATGAACATTCAGAAATAAACTTCCAGCATTGAAATCCAACCATCATGCAAATTCTGCAAATCAAAAGCTGAGCTGGTAGCATGTGCAGTCTGAAGTCACACACCCCTTTCAATTCTAACACTGAGTTCTCACATTGCTATTAGAACTTTACATATAATAATTGCCTACTTATACACATCGGTCATTTTTGCCTCCCATCACTCTGCATATGTTGTACTTTGAGAACCAACACACCGTAAGCTCAGACTTCTGGATATTGTGAATGAAATACCTGTAAATTAAGGCATTTTACCTCTATGCAAGACCTCACAAGTGCTTTGGGTGGTAAGCTCCATTATTTCTAGCTACTTTGCTACAAAAGCCACCTTCATGATTTCTTGCCAACTTCAGAAGTATAC
The DNA here is from genome assembly GCF_036417845.1 of Apteryx mantelli. Lineage (NCBI taxonomy): Eukaryota > Metazoa > Chordata > Aves > Apterygiformes > Apterygidae > Apteryx > Apteryx mantelli. The sequence continues at coordinate 13,103,902 of NC_090001.1, read as the reverse complement.
TAATAATGCAGAAACCTTACAAGGTAAGGGATTGTCTTTGTATAAAAAGTTGAATTGATAGCAACATTGGTACCTTCCTGCAAAACAAAACCTTGAGCGTAGCAGAATGCTGGAACATGCAATCCAGGAAAACTTGATTTCCAAATGCTAAATGGTGCTGGGATTCCTTTGAAGGTGTCTTTCAAACTGCTGTCAGAGAAAAAAAGATGAAATCTTACTTTTAGAATATATTACATTTCCAGAATCGGGCTGAAAGGCGAGACAGGCACTGATTGCATTAGCAATTCTGTGTGATGGCAGCAGAGTCTTTCCAGGTCCAGCCTCTCCTTAAAAGCAAATGAGCCACTCTCTTCACACGTTGTTGCTCCTTACCCCCATGCTGACAAGAACGCTGTGAAATATTTGTGCTGATGAAATACAAAATCCACCTAAAATTTATTTTTGTCTCCCTTTACAACCTCTAAATGTGAACATTTCCGTAAACATCTTTACCAAGGTACACATAATTTCTAAAGGAAAGACCGCCATTTTTGAAAAGAGGCATACTTTTACGCAAATATCTTTTGATGTGGAAATAGCCATTTAGAGTGACATTTTTGCTTAAAAGGCAATTTCAGCAGCAGCAGGAAGTCATACAAAATTGGGAAAATGGACATTTAGAGTCTGAGAAAATGGAAGAGTGGCACATACCACACTGATCTACAATAAGCTATGTACCTCTGGCCCTAGAAAAAGGTGACTACCATACTAGAAGATCACTGTTGTTCAGAGAGTTTTGGTTAAAACAAACAAGAAACAAACCCTTAGAAACCTTTTTCGCTAGCTGAGGATCACAATCACAGCTGAATTAGCAAAACATAATATTAAACAGTATTTTCTAGGCTGTAATTCCTTCATGTGCAAGAAAGAATACATTAAAAAAAAAGAAAAAAATCTCAGGAGAATGTTCTTGTTGCTTTGGCTAGTCCCTCTGAAGGACCTCAAATCCTCTTTGTGGAGAGTGGCAGAGCTCGTCCCACAAACCACACAGAGAAGGTAAGGATCACGGCAGGAACATGTATGGTCCTGACAAACCAACCAGCTACAGCTCCTGTAGCATGAAATATCTGTATGTGCACATCAACATTTCCTTCAGAACAATAACATCACGATCAGGCAATGCTTGCCGTCGAGGAGCTTGCTCCTCCAGACATCCCTCTGCTCCAGGCTTGCTGCCAGAGGCTCCTCGGGGAATTTTCCAGAAGCATCCAGCAAAGCAGGTTGCCCCAGCACCCACCGAACAAAGGTACGAGCCCATGCCATTTTCTTCAGCCAGAGTTTCTCATCATCCCGTGCAGCCGTTTCACCAGCACTGCACGCCCACGTATCCCTAATGACATCCAGGGCGGCTCAGCTCAGGAAGCCACCGTAAAACTTTATTGCACGAGTGGAAGCAAGAGCAGATTCAAAGCACCCATTAACACTACCCTCTGCAGCAAACACACACTTCCAAATCCCCTAGTTGGTTCACAGCCAGTCCTGGGTGTCTGCTGTATTAGATGACGGGGAACTCATTTTCTGATAAAACAGAACTTGCCAGTTGTTTTTAAAAAGGGTAAGCGCAACAGCTTCATTAGAGCATCTGGCATTTTGATGCTACTTCTCATAGCTCACCTAGGCTGTCACATCCTCCCTCTGATAGGAAAAGGAACAGCAGCCATTTTATTTATTTATTTTGAGAGGCAGCATTTTTCTGTAATCAAGTATTACATTTTAAGAAGCTGATTTTCTGAAGCATGAAATGGGTATATAAATACAATTCCATGACCTGTAACATCCAATTTCAAAATCTTTTATCGAGCAGCAGCTATCTAACAGGAAACTAAAGATTCTCATTTCTTGGAAAGTTAACCGTAAATTATTCAAAAGCATTAATCATGCAAAGTGAATTTTGGAACCTTACATTTATTTCAGATGTTTTGGTTTACTTAAAAATCCAAAATGCATTTTTTTTCCCCAAAGCCAGGGCATGCATATCAAATCACTTTTTCACCCCTTTTCTTCATGTATCATACACAAACATAACAACAGATCAAAGACACAGCTGATAGCCTGCACCCACGGAGCACGCAGCCTGGCATTCCTGGCATCAAGCAAGAACAAGACAGACTCTGTGGCATTGCATGTCCCAAATCTTTGCTGAACTGCATCAGACCTTCCAGAAAACCATAGTCTATTTGAGGTGAATTCCTGCCTCTGCTGACACCATTGACAGAACTCCTGCTGGGTTCGGGGAGGCCGGGATCGTGCCAAGGGTGAGAGGTGCTGAGGCATGAGAGATGGATTTCAGTCTGTGCAGAGCCTGTGTGGGGACTTGGACGAAGCTCCAGATCCTAGCTGGCCTGGACTCCCAACATCCAGAGCTCTCTTTCCTACAGTTAGCTTATTGCTTCAGTCCTAGATGGAATATATCTTTGTTTTATATTTTTCACCAAAACTGCACATCTTTTTTCTCCAGCTAAATGGTGCATTGTTTTTTCTCCAGCTTGAATCTCAAAAGAGCCTCCTTTTCTATGAGCAGACTGACTACCTGGGCCTTTACTGCTGGTGATTATTACTTGGATTACAGTGGCATGTAGCAGTCCCAGACAGCAATAAGGATCTCAGTGAACCGGGTTACTTGCATCCTTAAATACAGGAGATAAAGCACTTGTTTCTGCATATTCTTCCTCATAAGCAGAGATGCACATTTGCTAACCCAAATCTTGGCAAGAGTTTCAGGATTTAATGTTTCTCTTCACTGAACAGCACCATTGAAATTACTTTAACAACTAGTGGCATTTTCCAGCCCAGCTCTGCAGGGAAATCATTACTCTCCCATCCTGCCATGAGGCATCCTCCCCAAACCTAGCCATGAGGCAAGGGATGCACCCAAGTGAGGGTCAACCATTTGATTATGAACAAAACTTCCCATGAAGACAGGTGGTGGAGCATATTCCTCAGAAATATCTTTTTTACTTGCTGACGTCCAGCTCCCTGCCCCTGAGAGGAAGGATTCAGCCTTCCCACCGCCATCCTGGCCCTGGAAGAGGGGAGGGAAGAGAAGAACCTGGCAGGTTGCCTTCAGTTTTGGTTTCCAGAGCATTTCTGCTGGTAGCACAGCTTTTACCTCTGTATGCTCAACTACTTGTGCAGTCGCAGGATGAACTGGACTGCAAGACAGATCTGGATTATACCAATCACTTTTCTTGGGTTAAAGCTGATCTCAGGTTGGTAGTTCCCCAATCTTGTTTATCTGCTGATACTACTGCTACTACCGGGTACTGCAAGAGAGGGAACAACAGGGAGGGGAGAAGGTCTTCATCTCCTCAAATCAGTTTTGTTGCCTGAAGAAGCGTCTGCAAAATTACATCCTGTAGCCTCTTATGTAGCTTAATTGGCAAATGAGAGTTACAGGATACTGACCTAAGCATAGAAAGATAAAAACAGATCCACAAGGTATTGAGACGGGATTTGCTTTGTCACTCCTCAACAACACAGCGCTTTGCACGAGGTCACATTTAAAAGGGAAAGGGTCATATTTTCTTCCTTTGGTTCTCCAGCATCTGTCCGTTTTTATAATTCAAGCCAAAATTAGCAAGGGAAATTTCTGGAAAGGTTAAACTGGAGTTTAGTGTATTGTGGTCCCATTAAGAACTCAATGGCAATAATCCCACTGATTTCAATAGGCTCCAAATTTCACCCAGTTGATTACTTTATGCAAAGCCGAAAAAGTTTGGGCCGCTACCTGTGTGACTGCATTGGGCACTGGTGTGGTAAACACCCAGCCAGGTGCGAATGACTTCATGACAAATGCTCTTTGCCCCCATGATAAAGCATCCAGTCCAAGTTCAACAAAATGTGTTGTAGAAATGCATTCTTCAAAAATACCGGTGAGGATGCATGTATGACAGCCACGTTTCCAGAACACATGAAAAATCATCAAGCACCAGATGTTCTGCAACTCTGAGTATATTCCTTTTGGGTGAGCAAAACCAGAAGACCTATTATAAGCATTCTTCGTGAGGCCCGCAGTAATGGGAGAAAATGCTAATTCGGCAGCTCATATTTCTTAAACGACTTGTCTTTTCCCCCCTGCCGCTTTAGTGTTGGATTTATGCAGTTCCCAGGAGAACAGGACTGTGCCTAGGAAAGACTGAATCATAACAGGAGATGCTTCCTTTGCATGACAATTTGAAGAACTTTCTTCCTTTCATAAACTCTCTGTGAAGAAAAAGCCTCCACATACGAAGGAATATTTTCATTGATTTTTCTGTAGGAGATACTGGGAAAACAGACACATAAAATCTCTTTTGCTTTGAAAAAGCAGGGAAAGAAATGTGTTTGTGCTCAGTTAAAATAAGTTGATATAGTAATCCCATATCCACATGGCAAGCTTTCTCCACAGAGCTCCTCTCTCTTGCTACCATGGAATAGGAATTGCTAGAATTAGATGCATGGGGTATATACAATCATTTTCTAATATTTTGGGTATTTTAGCCTATGATACTAGCACCCTAGCGCATACTGGGGAACTAGAATGTTAACTTACACATTTACACAGTTTACACATCTAGTTTGCATTCAAGTAAATAGCTCATCAAGTCAGGAATCATCATCAGCGCCACTTTGCACAAGAAGAAACCATGGTAGTGAGGAGTCACGTCCCTGGTCTGAGCTCAGACAGGAGGGTGGTGGCACAAGTGGGAACATCACTCTGTCCTCCGACCCCTGGTGCAAAGCCTTCATCTCCTAGGTTAGAGTATGGACCACTTCCCTTGCTTCCCTCGCCAATCCAAAACTGTGTTCCGGAAAAGGAAATTACCATCTTTCATACGCAAAGATTTCAAGCATAACTGTAGAAAAAGTGAAAATGTTTGAATCAAGTTTTTATCACTATCATAAAATGCCTTGTACTGGAAGGATTACACAGAAAAGGAGCTTCACATCTGCCCGCACTGCTGCTATAACAGGAAAAGGAAGGTTTTGTAGGAACCAGGCAGACCGATCAAACCTTTCCCTGAGAAAAATGTGATCTATGTCATGCTACTTTCTTTCCCTGCTAGCTTTCTTTCCAGCACTACCAGTCATCTTATCACACTGATGAGAGGAGGAGAGAAGAACATCAGGGACTGATTTCCAGACTGAAGTGGTGGTCCAGGAGAGACCCCAAGCGAGCCTGAGGAGGCTGCCTGATGGCATCCTTCTTCCAAGGGCTCTGCAGGAGGAAAGCTGAAGCCTGCTTGGAATCACTGCGGCACGAAATGAGCAGGCAAAATATTTTTGACAGGTAGCCAAACCAATCAGTAGTTGCAAGAAATTCAAAACCATGTTGGTGCAAAGTGGTTTTTTTGTTTGTTTGTTTTTAAATAACAACTGATGCCAAAACACAGAGGTCCAAGACTCTTTGGCAACTGAACTTCATTATAGTGAAACATTGTCCATTTTGATGGATGCTATATTTTATAGAGGACAGAAACTACAAGCTTTGGTAATTTGCATTTGCTGCTTGTGTGTGATGCACCTTAACCTAAAAAGTCTGAATAGCAACTGGGGATTTCAGAAGTGCTTTTCCCTCAACCAGCTCTACTTCTACTCAGTCAAAGGCAAAAATTCCCGCAAAGATCCTACCTCTTATTCTGCAGCACTAATAAAACCACCTTAGCTAAGCAAACAGCACAGTCACCGGACTGTTTAAAATTCAAGCCACAGCTTAGTCAAAAAGCTGTTGATGGAGAAAAATTTTAGTGCAAGCTAATGAGGCATAAGGAGACACTCTCTTCCTCAACCCTATTCACACACTCTCTATTAAAAACTTACACTTTGAAGAAGTGGAAGACAGAGTAGCCTGGGACAGACTTTCTGTGATCACACCAGCTTGTAGAAAAGGCATATAGGTTTTATTTAAAACTAGGTTTTCAAAAAGGCTGAAAAATAATAATAATAAAAAAACCCCCAAACACTCCCATCATTTAAGCATGTGCAAATCAAGAGTAAGCCCTGCTGTTTCTTCATGCTCACATTAATGTCGTACAGAATAGAATTTGATATGCAACTTATTATTGTTAAACAGGGAAACTAGAGAGCTTTAGAGGGGCCCTCCCATCACACGCAGTGCAGTACGCATTGCGGCAGCGCAGAGGGTCACCACGACAAGGGGCATGCTGCTCCAGAAGCCCACAGCCTTTTGGCAGAGCCCTTTCTCTGCTGAAAGATGCCATTTTGACAAAATCCAGGTGTCTGTACAGAAGGCACAGACATCTGTTGATGGAAAGCAGGTATGGGATCTTTCCTGCTTGCTGCCAGCTCTTCCTGGGAATGCCCAGGGTCACTGCAAAGAAAGGAGCCTGTGCAGGGGCAGTTGCCCAAGGACACCACTAGCTCTGTGATTCCCGCAGAAGGAGATTGCAAACTTACAGGCCTCAGGCTGCAAGAAGCCCTTTCACTGATTTCAGAGCCCTTTCCCACTGATTTTCATAAACAAAAAAATTCCTCTTGCCCACCTGGGATAGCTAGAAGAACAGGTATCTGAAGGAAGACAACACTAGCCAGACAAATGCAAGAGGACCACTGATTACACAGATTCATAGACCATCAGGTCAAAAGAACTATTAAAATAACTGCATGACATGCCATAGAGTTGTAACATTTCACTATACATCCAAACTGCAGATTGAGAGCAGAGCAGTCTTAATGAGCTAGTCCAGGTATAGGAGAAACTTACCTTGGTGGCATCTCAGCCTGGGTAAACAGCTGCAGCACCTGCACCCCCACAGTAATTTGCTTTGAATTAACTTAGGAATCTACATCACCTGCTACCAGCCTACCCTAAAGAAACCACCTGCAGTTGCAAGCATTAGTTTATTGGGGATGAGGAAGGTCTGGAAAGTCTGTTATCCCTTCTTCTGCACTTATGCTGAAGGCAGGTGTGCTCCCAGCCACCTGATTGTGAAGGGACTTTGCAGGCCTTGAGAGCCCCTTCCACTCAAATTGAGGCTGCATCTACCAAATTGAATTCGTAATTCTGGGTTGAACAACATTTGGAGATAATGTCATCTGTGTGAGGGAGTCCTTTATGCACTTGAATGGGGCTGTTTATCTGATAAAATTAAACCAGACAATAAAAAATATATCTTGTTCAGTGTTTGCCTGAATGCCTGTAAGAGAAAAAGAGGAAAGGGGGAAAAAAAGGGAAGGGAGCTCTTTTCTCCCAGGGTACACAAAGTAAAATTCAGGAAAAACTAATGAATGGGAAATTAAAGCATTTTACAGTCAGATTACAGGATTTTATTGCCTGGCCAGAGACAATAATGATCTTAGGTAACACAGGGAGGGATCCTGCCAAAAGTATAATGAATCTAAGCGAAGACCCAGAATTTACAGGGCTGTCAGGATTATTGTTCTGCCTCGAATTTGCCAGTTATCTTAAAATAATACATTAGCTTTCTTCTGCATCACTACTAAGGCCTGATGCTGTTTTTTTCTTTCACTGATTTCAATAGCATTGAACTACTGCTTTACACCAATGTAAATGAAACTAGACTGAGGACCAAAGAATCTCATGGTATGAAATGTGTTTTTACGTGATAATAGTTGCTGAGAGAAAGATCTCTAATACCTGCTCAGGAAGTTGGTTTTTTTTTTTTTTAAATACTCAACCACAGTGCATGTTAAAATGTTGGAAATTTTTGGATTCGTGTACAGGGAAGCAGGTTTTAATGTTGCAGAATTTCTCTACCCTTTCACATGGACTGTGATTCTCTCCTTTGGCCTAGAAGCACATAGTTGGGTTATTGAGAAGAGAAACATGAAGGCTATATTGCCCAAAATGCAGGGTGTCACCACGATTTCTGCACATCCTCTGTCTGATACCGATCTTGGATCAAGTAGTCTTCTGTGGTCTAATCCTGATTTAAAAGAATCAGAAGGAATCAGAATTTATCCAAAAACACAAGCCTCATTTAAATGAAATTCAGGAGATTCTCTATTTTTGAAGGAAAGTATGCTCGACCGGTCTGTATTTTTCAGTTTGGAGATATATTTGTCAATAAAGAGAGTGGGGTTTTTTAAATTGTTTTATTCTTGAAGAATTTTTCTTCTCCAGTGTTTAAATACTTCTGAATGTCAACCCTGAATATTATATTAGACTGTTTATTAATAGGCATTTATCTTTAAGAGAAACACACATTGAAAACAACTCAAAGAACCTTTCATAGGTCTGAAACAGAAAGTGATGAATTAGGTAAGAATGGAAGAACGAACTGCCTCTGAGCACCTACGAAAGTGCATAATAGTGTCCGGCTGCCTGTAGAGCATTAATAACAATGAAGAAGAGAGGGGCTGTTTCGTACGCAGGAATGTAACTCAGAAAGAATGAGTTGAAATAAGGGAGGGAGAACTGAGGCTGAATACCCTAAAAGCGCCAACCCTACCTTGGCAGAGGGAAGGACTGAACGAGCTGATGGGTCTGAGCCACATCTATCCACAGTTACCCTGTAGCTTTAGATAAAGAGGGGACCAATTATTTTGCCTAGTTGAGGTGAAGCTTTGCTTTGCTTTGAAGCAATATGCACAATATTATGAACAGCTGAGGAAATGCAAAGTTGTTCAGACTAAACTATTTCGCTTTGGTTTAAATATAGACTAAACTGTTTGGCTAAACTACGTTAGCTGCAATTAACATGGTATGGTAGAGCCTACCGGTATAAGTTATTACTTCATTTAGACAGAGAAGTCAACATGTCGGTTTTTATTAAAATAATAGCAACAAAACCAGTAACGGCTTCCTGGTGGCATTCGTTTAACCCTGTCGCCAGTGCTCTGTAGCCAGGGCGTTTCAGAATGTGTCCGCTTTTGCACTCTTTGATCTGCAGCTATTGAAGAAGTCCAATTTTTTTTTACCAATCTGTTTCTTTTTCCATGTCACTTGTGGCTCAGGGCCTGATAGGCCAGTGTTGGTCACATGGCTGCAGTTTGTGTTTCTGATGTCACTTGTGGCTCAGTGCCTGATAGGCCAGTGTTGGTCACATGGCTGCAGTTTGTGTTTCTGATGTCACTTGTGGCTCAGTGCCTGATAGGCCAGTGCTGGTCATGTGTGTGCAGTTTGTGGTTTTGATGTCACTTGTGGCTCAGTGCCTGATAGGCCAGTGCTGGTGATGTGTGTGCAGTTTGTGTTTATGATGTCACTTGTGGCTCAGTGCCTGATAGGCCAGTGTTGGTCACATGGCTGCAGTTTGTGTTTCTGATGTCACTTGTGGCTCAGTGCCTGATAGGCCAGTGCTGGTCATGTGTGTGCAGTTTGTGGTTTTGATGTCACTTGTGGCTCAGTGCCTGATAGGCCAGTGCTGGTGATGTGTGTGCAGTTTGTGTTTATGATGTCACTTGTGGCTCAGTGCCTGATAGGCCAGTGCTGGTCATGTGGCTGCAGTTTGTGTTTGTGATGTCACTTGTGGCTCAGTGCCTGATAGGCCAGTGCTGGTCATGTGGCTGCAGTTTGTGGTTGTGATGTCACTTGTGGCTCAGTGCCTGATAGGCCAGTGCTGGTGATGTGGGTGGAGTTTGTGTTTGTGATGTCACTTGTGGCTCAGTGCCTGATAGGCCAGTGCTGGTCCTGTGTGTGCAGTTTGTGGTTGTGATGTCTTTGTGGCTGAGTCCCTGATAGGCCAATGCTTATTACGTGGCTGCAGTTTGTGGTTGTGATGTCCCTTGTGGCTGAGTGCCTGAAAGGCCGTTGCTGGTCCTGTGGCTGCAGTTTGTGGTTGTGATGTCACTTGTGGCTCAGTGCCTGATAGGCCAGTGCTGGTCACGTGGGTGGAGTTTGTGTTTGTGATGTCACTTGTGGCTGAGTGCCTGATAGGCCAGTGCTGGTCATGTGGGTGCAGTTTGTGGTTGTGATGTCACTTGTGGCTCAGGGCCTGATAGGCCAGTGTTGGTCACGTGGGTGGAGTTTGTTGTTGTGATGTCATTTGCGGATCAGTGCCTGATGGGCCAGTGCTGGTGATCTGGCTGCAGTTTGTGTTTGTGATGTCACTTGTGGCTCAGTGCCTGATAGGCCAGTGCTGTTCATGTGGCTGCAGTTTGTGGTTGTGATGTCACTTGTGGCTCAGTGCCTGATAGGGCAGTGCTGGTCACGTGGGTTCAGTTTGAGGTTGTGATGTCACTTGTAGCTCGGTGCCTGATAGGCCAGTGCTGGTCATGTGGGTGCAGTTTGTGTTTCTGATGTCACTTGTGGCTGAGTGCCTGATATGCCAGTGCTGGTGATGTGGCTGCAGTTTGTGTTTCTGATGTCACTTGTGGCTCAGTGCCTGATAGGCCAGTGTTGGTCACATGGCTGCAGTTTGTGTTTCTGATGTCACTTGTGGCTCAGTGCCTGATAGGCCAGTGCTGGTCATGTGTGTGCAGTTTGTGGTTTTGATGTCACTTGTGGCTCAGTGCCTGATAGGCCAGTGCTGGTGATGTGGGTGGAGTTTGTGTTTATGATGTCACTTGTGGCTCAGTGCCTGATAGGCCAGTGCTGGTCATGTGGCTGCAGTTTGTGTTTGTGATGTCACTTGTGGCTCAGTGCCTGATAGGCCAGTGCTGGTCATGTGGCTGCAGTTTGTGGTTGTGATGTCACTTGTGGCTCAGTGCCTGATAGGCCAGTGCTGGTGATGTGGGTGGAGTTTGTGTTTGTGATGTCACTTGTGGCTCAGTGCCTGATAGGCCAGTGCTGGTCCTGTGTGTGCAGTTTGTGTTTGTGATGTCACTTGTGGCTCAGTGCCTGATAGGCCAGTGTTGGTCACGTGGGTGGAGTTTGTGTTTGTGATGTCACTTGTGGCTGAGTGCCTGATAGGCCAGTGCTGGTCATGTGGGTGCAGTTTGTGGTTGTGATGTCACTTGTGGCTCAGGGCCTGATAGGCCAGTGTTGGTCACGTGGGTGGAGTTTGTTGTTGTGATGTCATTTGCGGATCAGTGCCTGATGGGCCAGTGCTGGTGATCTGGCTGCAGTTTGTGTTTGTGATGTCACTTGTGGCTCAGTGCCTGATAGGCCAGTGCTGTTCATGTGGCTGCAGTTTGTGGTTGTGATGTCACTTGTGGCTCAGTGCCTGATAGGGCAGTGCTGGTCACGTGGGTTCAGTTTGAGGTTGTGATGTCACTTGTAGCTCGGTGCCTGATAGGCCAGTGCTGGTCATGTGGGTGCAGTTTGTGTTTCTGATGTCACTTGTGGCTGAGTGCCTGATAGGCCAGTGCTGGTGATGTGGCTGCAGTTTGTGTTTGTGAGGTCACTTGTGGCTGAGTGCCTGATAGGCGAGTGCTGGTCATGTGGCTGCAGTTTGTGGTTGTGATGTCACTTGTGGCTCAGAGCCTGATAGGCCAGTGCTGGTCATGTGGGTGCAGTTTGTGGTTGTGATGTCACTTGTGGCTCAGTGCCTGATAGGCCAGTGCTGGTCCTGTGGGTGCAGTTTGTGGTTGTGATGTCACTTGTGGCTCAGTGCCTGATAGGCCAGTGCTGGTGATGTGGGTGGAGTTTGTGTTTGTGATGTCACTTGTGGCTCAGTGCCTGATAGGCCAGTGCTAGAGATGTGGCTGCAGTTTGTGGTTTTGATGTCACTTGTGGCTCAGTGCCTGATAGGCCAGTGCTGGTGATGTGGGTGGAGTTTGTTTGTGATGTCACTTGTGGCTCAGTCCCTGATAGGCCAGTGCTGGTCACGTGGGTGCAGTTTGTTGTTTTGATGTCATTTGCGGATCAGTGCCTGATAGGCCATGCTGGTCCTGTGGGTGGAGTTTGTGTTTGTGATGTCACTTGTGGCTCAGTGCCTGATAGGCCAGTGCTAGAGATGTGGCTGCAGTTTGTGGTTTTGATGTCACTTGTGGCTCAGTGCCTGATAGGCCATGCTGGTCCTGTGGGTGCAGTTTGTGGTTGTGATGTCACTTGTGGCTCAGGGCCTGATAGGCCAGTGTTGGTCATGTGGCTGCAGTTTGTGTTTCTGATGTCACTTGTGGCTCAGTGCCTGATAGGCCAGTGCTGTTCATGTGGGTGGAGTTTGTGTTTATGATGTCACTTGTGGCTCAGTGCCTGATAGGCCAGTGCTGGTCATGTGGCTGCAGTTTGTGGTTGTGAGGTCACTTGTGGCTGAGTGCCTGATAGGCCAGTGCTGGTCATGTGGCTGCAGTTTGTGGTTGTGATGTCACTTGTGGCTCAGTGCCTGATAGGCCAGTGCTGGTGATGTGGGTGCAGTTTGTGTTTGTGATGTCACTTGTGGCTCAGAGCCTGATAGGCCAGTGCTGGTCATGTGGGTGCAGTTTGTGGTTGTGATGTCACTTGTGGCTCAGTGCCTGATAGGCCATGCTGGTCCTGTGGGTGCAGTTTGTGGTTGTGATGTCACTTGTGGCTCAGGGCCTGATAGGCCAGTGTTGGTCACATGGCTGCAGTTTGTGTTTCTGATGTCACTTGTGGCTCAGTGCCTGATAGGCCAGTGCTGGTCCTGTGTGTGCAGTTTGTGGTTTTGATGTCACTTGTGGCTCAGTGCCTGATAGGCCAGTGCTGGTGATGTGGGTGGAGTTTGTGTTTATGATGTCACTTGTGGCTCAGTGCCTGATAGGCCAGTGCTGGTCATGTGGCTGCAGTTTGTGTTTGTGATGTCACTTGTGGCTCAGTGCCTGATAGGCCAGTGCTGGTCATGTGGGTGGAGTTTGTGTTTGTGATGTCACTTGTGGCTCAGTGCCTGATAGGCCAGTGCTGGTGATGTGGGTGGAGTTTGTGTTTGTGATGTCACTTGTGGCTCAGTGCCTGATAGGCCAGTGCTGGTCCTGTGTGTGCAGTTTGTGTTTGTGATGTCACTTGTGGCTCAGTGCCTGATAGGCCAGTGTTGGTCACGTGGGTGGAGTTTGTGTTTGTGATGTCACTTGTGGCTGAGTGCCTGATAGGCCAGTGCTGGTCATGTGGGTGCAGTTTGTGGTTGTGATGTCACTTGTGGCTCAGGGCCTGATAGGCCAGTGTTGGTCACGTGGGTGGAGTTTGTTGTTGTGATGTCATTTGCGGATCAGTGCCTGATGGGCCAGTGCTGGTGATCTGGCTGCAGTTTGTGTTTGTGATGTCACTTGTGGCTCAGTGCCTGATAGGCCAGTGCTGGTGATGTGGGTGGAGTTTGTGTTTGTGATGTCACTTGTGGCTCAGTGCCTGATAGGCCAGTGCTAGAGATGTGGCTGCAGTTTGTGGTTTTGATGTCACTTGTGGCTCAGTGCCTGATAGGCCAGTGCTGGTGATGTGGGTGGAGTTTGTTTGTGATGTCACTTGTGGCTCAGTCCCTGATAGGCCAGTGCTGGTCACGTGGGTGCAGTTTGTTGTTTTGATGTCATTTGCGGATCAGTGCCTGATAGGCCATGCTGGTCCTGTGGGTGGAGTTTGTGTTTGTGATGTCACTTGTGGCTCAGTGCCTGATAGGCCAGTGCTGGTCATGTGGCTGCAGTTTGTGGTTGTGATGTCACTTGTGGCTCAGTGCCTGATAGGCCAGTGCTGGTGATGTGGCTGCAGTTTGTGATTGTGATGTCACTTGTGGCTGAGTGCCTGATAGGCCAGTGCTGGTCATGTGGGTGCAGTTTGTGTTTGTGATGTCACTTGTGGCTCAGTGCCTGATAGGCCAGTGCTGGTCATGTGGGTGCAGTTTGTGTTTGTGATGTCACTTGTGGCTCAGTGCCTGATAGGCCAGTGTTGGTCACATGGCTGCAGTTTGTGTTTGTGATGTCACTTGTGGCTGAGTGCCTGATAGGCCAGTGCTGGTCCTGTGTGTGCAGTTTGTGTTTGTGATGTCACCTGTGGCTCAGAGCCTGGTAGGCCAGTGCTGGTCATGTGGGTGCAGTTTGTGTTTGTGATGTCACTTGTGGCTCAGTGCCTGATAGGCCAGTGCTGGTCCTGTGTGTGCAGTTTGTGTTTGTGAGGTCACTTGTGGCTCAGAGCCTGATAGGCCAGTGCTGGTCATGTGGGTGGAGTTTGTGTTTGTGATGTCCCTTGTGGCTCAGTGCCTGATAGGCCAGTGCTGGTCCTGTGTGTGCAGTTTGTGGTTGTGATGTCACTTGTGGCTCAGTGCCTGATAGGCCAGTGCTGGTGATGTGGGTTGGGTTTGTGTTTGTGATGTCACTTGTGGCTCAGTGCCTGATAGGCCAGTGCTGGTGATGTGGCTGCAGTTTGTGGTTGTGATGTCACTTGTGGCTCAGTGCCTGATAGGCCAGTGCTGGTGATGTGGCTGCAGTTTGTGATTGTGATGTCACTTGTGGCTGAGTGCCTGATAGGCCAGTGCTGGTCATGTGGGTGCAGTTTGTGTTTGTGATGTCACTTGTGGCTCAGTGCCTGATAGGCCAGTGCTGGTCATGTGGGTGCAGTTTGTGTTTGTGATGTCACTTGTGGCTCAGTGCCTGATAGGCCAGTGTTGGTCACATGGCTGCAGTTTGTGTTTGTGATGTCACTTGTGGCTCAGTGCCTGATAGGCCAGTGCTGGTCCTGTGTGTGCAGTTTGTGTTTGTGATGTCACTTGTGGCTCAGAGCCTGGTAGGCCAGTGCTGGTCCTGTGTGTGCAGTTTGTGGTTTTGATGTCACTTGTGGCTCAGTGCCTGATAGGCCAGTGCTGGTGATGTGGGTGGAGTTTGTGTTTATGATGTCACTTGTGGCTGAGTGCCTGATAGGCCAGTGCTGGTGATGTGGGTGCAGTTTGTGTTTGTGATGTCACTTGTGGCTCAGTGCCTGATAGGCCAGTGCTGGTCATGTGGGTGGAGATTGTGTTTGTGATGTCACTTGTGGCTCAGTGCCTGATAGGCCAGTGCTGGTGATGTGGGTGGAGTTTGTGGTTGTGATGTCACTTGTGGCTCAGGGCCTGATAGGCCAGTGTTGGTCACATGGCTGCAGTTTGTGGTTGTGATGTCACTTGTGGCTCAGTGCCTGATAGGCCAGTGCTGGTCCTGTGTGTGCAGTTTGTGTTTGTGATGTCACTTGTGGCTCAGTGGCTGATAGGCCAGTGCTGGTCATGTGGCTGCAGTTTGTGGTTGTGATGTCACTTGTGGCTCAGTGCCTGATAGGCCAATGCTGTTCATGTGGGTGCAGTTTGTGTTTGTGATGTCACTTGTGGCTCAGTGCCTGATAGGCCAGTGCTGGTCATGTGGGTGCAGTTTGTGGTTGTCAGGTCACTTGTGGCTCAGAGCCTGATAGGCCAGTGCTGGTCATGTGGGTGCAGTTTGTGGTTGTGATGTCACTTGTGGCTCAGTGCCTGATAGGCCAGTGCTGGTGATGTGGGTGGAGTTTGTGTTTCTGATGTCACTTGTGGCTCAGGGCCTGATAGGCCAGTGCTGGTCACGTGGGTGCAGTTTGTTGTTGTGATGTCATTTGCGGATCAGTGCCTGATAGGCCAGTGCTGGTCACGTGGGTGGAGTTTGTGTTTGTGATGTCACTTGTGGCTCAGTGCCTGATAGGCCAGTGCTGGTCACGTGGGTGCAGTTTGTTGTTGTGATGTCATTTGCGGATCAGTGCCTGATAGGCCAGTGCTGGTCACGTGGGTGGAGTTTGTGTTTGTGATGTCACTTGTGGCTCAGTGCCTGATAGGCCAGTGCTTGTCATGTGGGTGCAGTTTGTGGTTGTGATGTCACTTGTGGCTCAGTGCCTGATAGGCCAGTGCTGGTGATGTGGCTGCAGTTTGTGTTTGTGATGTCACTTGTGGCTGAGTGCCTGATAGGCCAGTGCTGGTGATGTGGGTGGAGTTTGTGTTTGTGATGTCACTTGTGGCTCAGTGCCTGATAGGCCAGTGTTGGTCACATGGCTGCAGTTTGTGTTTGTGATGTCACTTGTGGCTCAGTGCCTGATAGGCCAGTGCTGGTCATGTGGGTGGAGTTTGTGTTTGTGATGTCACTTGTGGCTCAGTGCCTGATAGGCCAGTGCTGGTCATGTGGGTGCAGTTTGTGGTTGTGATGTCACTTGTGGCTCAGTGCCTGATAGGCCAGTGTTGGTCACATGGCTGCAGTTTGTGTTTGTGATGTCACTTGTGGCTCAGTGCCTGATAGGCCAGTGCTGGTGATGTGTGTGCAGTTTGTGTTTGTGATGTCACTTGTGGCTCAGTGCCTGATAGGCCAGTGCTGGTGATGTGGGTGGAGTTTGTGTTTGTGAGGTCACTTGTGGCTCAGTGCCTGATAGGCCAGTGCTGGTTACGTGGGTGCAGTTTGTGATTGTGATGTCACTTGTGGCTGAGTGCCTGATAGGCCAGTGCTGGTCACGTGGATTCATTTTGTGGCTGTGAGGTCACTTGTGGCTGAGTGCCTGATAGGCCAGTGCTGGTGATGTGGCTGCAGTTTGTGTTTGTGAGGTCACTTGTGGCTCAGTGCCTGATAGGCCAGTGCTGGTGATGTGGGTGGAGTTTGTGTTTATGATGTCACTTGTGGCTCAGTGCCTGATAGGCCAGTGCTGGTGATGTGGGTGGAGTTTCTTTGTGATGTCACTTGTGGCTCAGTGCCTGATAGGCCAGTGCTGGTCACGTGGGTGCAGTTTGTTGTTGTGATGTCATTTGCGGATCAGTGCCTGATAGGCCATGCTGGTCCTGTGGGTGGAGTTTGTGTTTGTGATGTCACTTGTGGCTCAGTGCCTGATAGGCCAGTGCTGGTCATGTGGCTGCAGTTTGTTGTTGTGATGTCACTTGTGGCTGAGTGCCTGATAGGCCAGTGCTGGTCACGTGGGTGCAGTTTGTTGTTGTGATGTCATTTGTGGCTCAGTGCCTGATAGGCCAGTGCTGGTGATGTGGCTGCAGTTTGTGGTTGTGATGTCACTTGTGGCTCAGAGCCTGATAGGCCAGTGCTGGTCATGTGGGTGCAGTTTGTGGTTGTGATGTCACTTGTGGCTCAGAGCCTGATAGGCCAGTGCTGGTCATGTGGGTGCAGTTTGTGGTTGTGATGTCACTTGTGGCTCAGTGCCTGATAGGCCAGTGCTGGTCCTGTGTGTGCAGTTTGTGGTTGTGATGTCACTTGTGGCTCAGTGCCTGATAGGCCAGTGCTGGTGATGTGGGTTGGGTTTGTGTTTGTGATGTCACTTGTGGCTCAGTGCCTGATAGGCCAGTGCTAGAGATGTGGCTGCAGTTTGTGGTTTTGATGTCACTTGTGGCTCAGTGCCTGATAGGCCATGCTGGTCCTGTGGGTGCAGTTTGTGGTTGTGATGTCACTTGTGGCTCAGGGCCTGATAGGCCAGTGTTGGTCACATGGCTGCAGTTTGTGTTTCTGATGTCACTTGTGGCTCAGTGCCTGATAGGCCAGTGTTGGTCACATGGCTGCAGTTTGTGTTTCTGATGTCACTTGTGGCTCAGTGCCTGATAGGCCAGTGCTGGTCATGTGTGTGCAGTTTGTGGTTTTGATGTCACTTGTGGCTCAGTGCCTGATAGGCCAGTGCTGGTCATGTGGCTGCAGTTTGTGGTTGTGATGTCACTTGTGGCTCAGTGCCTGATAGGCCAGTGCTGGTGATGTGGGTGGAGTTTGTGTTTGTGATGTCACTTGTGGCTCAGTGCCTGATAGGCCAGTGCTGGTCCTGTGTGTGCAGTTTGTGTTTGTGATGTCACTTGTGGCTCAGTGCCTGATAGGCCAGTGTTGGTCACGTGGGTGGAGTTTGTGTTTGTGATGTCACTTGTGGCTCAGTGCCTGATAGGCCAGTGCTGGTCATGTGGGTGCAGTTTGTGGTTGTGATGTCACTTGTGGCTCAGGGCCTGATAGGCCAGTGTTGGTCACGTGGGTGGAGTTTGTTGTTGTGATGTCATTTGCGGATCAGTGCCTGATGGGCCAGTGCTGGTGATCTGGCTGCAGTTTGTGTTTGTGATGTCACTTGTGGCTCAGTGCCTGATAGGCCAGTGCTGTTCATGTGGCTGCAGTTTGTGGTTGTGATGTCACTTGTGGCTCAGTGCCTGATAGGGCAGTGCTGGTCACGTTGGTTCAGTTTGAGGTTGTGATGTCACTTGTAGCTCGGTGCCTGATAGGCCAGTGCTGGTCATGTGGGTGCAGTTTGTGTTTCTGATGTCACTTGTGGCTGAGTGCCTGATAGGCCAGTGCTGGTGATGTGGCTGCAGTTTGTGTTTGTGAGGTCACTTGTGGCTGAGTGCCTGATAGGCGAGTGCTGGTCATGTGGCTGCAGTTTGTGGTTGTGATGTCACTTGTGGCTCAGAGCCTGATAGGCCAGTGCTGGTCATGTGGGTGCAGTTTGTGGTTGTGATGTCACTTGTGGCTCAGTGCCTGATAGGCCAGTGCTGGTCCTGTGTGTGCAGTTTGTGTTTGTGATGTCACTTGTGGCTCAGTGCCTGATAGGCCAGTGCTGGTGATGTGGGTGGAGTTTGTGTTTGTGATGTCACTTGTGGCTCAGTGCCTGATAGGCCAGTGCTAGAGATGTGGCTGCAGTTTGTGGTTTTGATGTCACTTGTGGCTCAGTGCCTGATAGGCCATGCTGGTCCTGTGGGTGCAGTTTGTGGTTGTGATGTCACTTGTGGCTCAGGGCCTGATAGGCCAGTGTTGGTCACATGGCTGCAGTTTGTGTTTCTGATGTCACTTGTGGCTCAGTGCCTGATAGGCCAGTGCTGGTCATGTGTGTGCAGTTTGTGGTTTTGATGTCACTTGTGGCTCAGTGCCTGATAGGCCAGTGCTGGTGATGTGGGTGGAGTTTGTGTTTATGATGTCACTTGTGGCTCAGTGCCTGATAGGCCAGTGCTGGTGATGTGGGTGGAGTTTGTTTGTGATGTCACTTGTGGCTCAGTCCCTGATAGGCCAGTGCTGGTCACGTGGGTGCAGTTTGTTGTTGTGATGTCATTTGCGGATCAGTGCCTGATAGGCCATGCTGGTGATGTGGGTGGAGTTTGTGGTTGTGATGTCACTTGGGGCTCAGGGCCTGATAGGCCAGTGTTGGTCACATGGCTGCAGTTTGTGGTTGTGATGTCACTTGTGGCTCAGTGCCTGATAGGCCAGTGCTGGTCCTGTGTGTGCAGTTTGTGTTTGTGATGTCACTTGTGGCTCAGTGGCTGATAGGCCAGTGCTGGTCATGTGGGTGGAGTTTGTGGTTGTGATGTCACTTGTGGCTCAGTGCCTGATAGGCCAATGCTGTTCATGTGGGTGCAGTTTGTGGTTGTGATGTCACTTGTGGCTCAGTGCCTGATAGGCCAGTGCTGGTCATGTGGGTGCAGTTTGTGGTTGTGATTTCACTTGTGGCTCAGGGCCTGATAGGCCAGTGTTGGTCACATGGCTGCAGTTTGTTGTTGTGATGTCACTTGTGGCTCAGTGCCTGATAGGCCATGCTGGTCCTTTGGGTGGAGTTTGTGGTTGTGATGTCACTTGTGGCTCAGAGCCTGATAGGCCAGTGTTGGTCATGTGGGTGCAGTTTGTGGTTGTGATGTCACTTGTGGCTCAGTGCCTGACAGGTCAGTGCTGGTCACATGTCTGCAGTTTGTGTTTGTGATGTCACTTGTGGCTCAGTGCCTGACAGGCCAGTGCTGGACATGTGTGTGCAGTTTTTGTTTGTGATGTCAGTTGTGGCTCAGTGCCTGATAGGCCAGTGCTGGTGATGTGGCTGCAGTCTGTGGTTGTGATGTCACTTGTGGCTCAGTGCCTGATAGGCCAGTGCTGGTGATGTGGGTGGAGTTTCTTTGTGATGTCACTTGTGGCTCAGTGCCTGATAGGCCATGCTGGTCCTGTGGGTGGAGTTTGTGTTTGTGATGTCACTTGTGGCTCAGTGCCTGATAGGCCAGTGCTGGTCATGTGGCTGAAGTTTGTTGTTGTGATGTCACTTGTGGCTCAGTGCCTGATAGGCCAGTGCTGGTTATGTGGGTGGAGTTTGTGTTTGTGATGTCACTTGTGGCTCAGTGCCTGATAGGCCAGTGTTGGTCACATGGCTGCATTTTGTGTTTGTGATGTCACTTGTGGCTCAGTGCCTGATAGGCCAGTGCTGGTGATGTGGCTGCAGTTTGTGGTTGTGAGGTCACTTGTGGCTGAGTGCCTGATAGGCCAGTGCTGGTCATGTGGCTGCAGTTTGTGGTTGTGATGTCACTTGTGGCTCAGTGCCTGATAGGCCAGTGCTGGTCCTGTGTGTGCAGTTTGTGTTTGTGATGTCACTTGTGGCTCAGAGCCTGATAGGCCAGTGCTGGTCATGTGGGTGCAGTTTGTGGTTGTGATGTCACTTGTGGCTCAGTGCCTGATAGGCCAGTGCTGGTCCTGTGTGTGCAGTTTGTGGTTGTGATGTCACTTGTGGCTCAGTGCCTGATAGGCCAGTGCTGGTGATGTGGGTTGGGTTTGTGTTTGTGATGTCACTTGTGGCTCAGTGCCTGATAGGCCAGTGCTAGAGATGTGGCTGCAGTTTGTGGTTTTGATGTCACTTGTGGCTCAGTGCCTGATAGGCCATGCTGGTCCTGTGGGTGCAGTTTGTGGTTGTGATGTCACTTGTGGCTCAGGGCCTGATAGGCCAGTGTTGGTCACATGGCTGCAGTTTGTGTTTCTGATGTCACTTGTGGCTCAGTGCCTGATAGGCCAGTGTTGGTCACATGGCTGCAGTTTGTGTTTCTGATGTCACTTGTGGCTCAGTGCCTGATAGGCCAGTGCTGGTCATGTGTGTGCAGTTTGTGGTTTTGATGTCACTTGTGGCTCAGTGCCTGATAGGCCAATGCTGTTCATGTGGGTGGAGTTTGTGTTTATGATGTCACTTGTGGCTCAGTGCCTGATAGGCCAGTGCTGGTCCTGTGGCTGCAGTTTGTGTTTGTGATGTCACTTGTGGCTCAGTGCCTGATAGGCCAGTGCTGGTCATGTGGCTGCAGTTTGTGGTTGTGATGTCACTTGTGGCTCAGTGCCTGATAGGCCAGTGCTGGTGATGTGGGTGGAGTTTGTGTTTGTGATGTCACTTGTGGCTCAGTGCCTGATAGGCCAGTGCTGGTCCTGTGTGTGCAGTTTGTGTTTGTGATGTCACTTGTGGCTCAGTGCCTGATAGGCCAGTGTTGGTCACGTGGGTGGAGTTTGTGTTTGTGATGTCACTTGTGGCTGAGTGCCTGATAGGCCAGTGCTGGTCATGTGGGTGCAGTTTGTGGTTGTGATGTCACTTGTGGCTCAGGGCCTGATAGGCCAGTGTTGGTCACGTGGGTGGAGTTTGTTGTTGTGATGTCATTTGCGGATCAGTGCCTGATGGGCCAGTGCTGGTGATCTGGCTGCAGTTTGTGTTTGTGATGTCACTTGTGGCTCAGTGCCTGATAGGCCAGTGCTGTTCATGTGGCTGCAGTTTGTGGTTGTGATGTCACTTGTGGCTCAGTGCCTGATAGGGCAGTGCTGGTCACGTTGGTTCAGTTTGAGGTTGTGATGTCACTTGTAGCTCGGTGCCTGATAGGCCAGTGCTGGTCATGTGGGTGCAGTTTGTGTTTCTGATGTCACTTGTGGCTGAGTGCCTGATAGGCCAGTGCTGGTGATGTGGCTGCAGTTTGTGTTTGTGAGGTCACTTGTGGCTGAGTGCCTGATAGGCGAGTGCTGGTCATGTGGCTGCAGTTTGTTGTTGTGATGTCACTTGTGGCTCAGAGCCTGATAGGCCAGTGCTGGTCATGTGGGTGCAGTTTGTGGTTGTGATGTCACTTGTGGCTCAGTGCCTGATAGGCCAGTGCTGGTCCTGTGTGTGCAGTTTGTGGTTGTGATGTCACTCGTGGCTCAGTGCCTGATAGGCCAGTGCTGGTGATGTGGGTGGAGTTTGTGTTTGTGATGTCACTTGTGGCTCAGTGCCTGATAGGCCATGCTGGTCCTGTGTGTGCAGTTTGTGGTTGTGATGTCACTTGTGGCTCAGGGCCTGATAGGCCAGTGTTGGTCACATGGCTGCAGTTTGTGTTTCTGATGTCACTTGTGGCTCAGTGCCTGATAGGCCAGTGCTGGTCATGTGTGTGCAGTTTGTGGTTTTGATGTCACTTGTGGCTCAGTGCCTGATAGGCCAGTGCTGGTGATGTGGGTGGAGTTTGTGTTTATGATGTCACTTGTGGCTCAGTGCCTGATAGGCCAGTGCTGGTGATGTGGGTGGAGTTTGTTTGTGATGTCACTTGTGGCTGAGTGCCTGATAGGCCAGTGCTGGTCACGTGGGTGCAGTTTGTTGTTGTGATGTCATTTGCGGATCAGTGCCTGATAGGCCATGCTGGTCCTGTGGGTGGAGTTTGTGTTTGTGATGTCACTTGTGGCTCAGTGCCTGATAGGCCAGTGCTTGTCATGTGGCTGCAGTTTGTGGTTGTGATGTCACTTGTGGCTCAGTGCCTGATAGGCCAGTGCTGGTGATGTGGCTGCAGTTTGTGATTGTGATGTCACTTGTGGCTGAGTGCCTGATAGGCCAGTGCTGGTCATGTGGGTGCAGTTTGTGTTTGTGATGTCACTTGTGGCTGAGTGCCTGATAGGCCAGTGCTGGTCCTGTGTGTGCAGTTTGTGTTTGTGATGTCACTTGTGGCTCAGTGCCTGATAGGCCAGTGCTGGTCCTGTGTGTGCAGTTTGTGGTTGTGATGTCACTTGTGGCTCAGTGCCTGATAGGCCAGTGCTGGTGATGTGGGTGGAGTTTGTGTTTGTGATGTCACTTGTGGCTCAGTGCCTGATAGGCCAGTGCTGGTCACATGGCTGCAGTTTGTGTTTGTGATGTCACTTGTGGCTCAGTGCCTGATAGGCCAGTGCTGGTGATGTGGGTGCAGTTTGTGGTTGTGATGTCACTTGTGGCTCAGTGCCTGATAGGCCAGTGCTGGTCCTGTGTGTGCAGTTTGTGGTTTTGATGTCACTTGTGGCTCAGTGCCTGATAGGCCAGTGCTGGTGATGTGTGTGGAGTTTGTGTTTATGATGTCACTTGTGGCTGAGTGCCTGATAGGCCAGTGCTGGTGATGTGGGTGGAGTTTGTGTTTGTGATGTCACTTGTGGCTCAGTGCCTGATAGGCCAGTGCTGGTCATGTGGGTGGAGATTGTGTTTGTGATGTCACTTGTGGCTCAGTGCCCGATAGGCCAGTGCTGGTGATGTGGGTGGAGTTTGTGGTTGTGATGTCACTTGGGGCTCAGGGCCTGATAGGCCAGTGTTGGTCACATGGCTGCAGTTTGTGGTTGTGATGTCACTTGTGGCTCAGTGCCTGATAGGCCAGTGCTGGTCCTGTGTGTGCAGTTTGTGTTTGTGATGTCACTTGTGGCTCAGTGGCTGATAGGCCAGTGCTGGTCATGTGGGTGGAGTTTGTGGTTGTGATGTCACTTGTGGCTCAGTGCCTGATAGGCCAATGCTGTTCATGTGGGTGCAGTTTGTGGTTGTGATGTCACTTGTGGCTCAGTGCCTGATAGGCCAGTGCTGGTCATGTGGGTGCAGTTTGTGGTTGTGATTTCACTTGTGGCTCAGGGCCTGATAGGCCAGTGTTGGTCACATGGCTGCAGTTTGTGGTTGTGATGTCACTTGTGGCTGAGTGCCTGATAGGCCAGTGCTGGTCCTGTGTGTGCAGTTTGTGTTTGTGATGTCACTTGTGGCTCAGTGCCTGATAGGCCAGTGCTGGTGATGTGGGTGCAGTTTGTGGTTGTGATGTCACTTGTGGCTCAGTGCCTGATAGGCCAGTGCTGGTCCTGTGTGTGCAGTTTGTGTTTGTGATGTCACTTGTGGCTCAGTGCCTGATAGGCCAATGCTGTTCATGTGGGTGCAGTTTGTGTTTGTGATGTCACTTGTGGCTCAGTGCCTGATAGGCCAGTGCTGGTCATGTGGGTGCAGTTTGTGGTTGTGATGTCACTTGTGGCTGAGTGCCTGATAGGCCAGTGCTGGTCCTGTGTGTGCAGTTTGTGGTTGTGATGTCACTTGTGGCTCAGTGCCTGATAGGCCAGTGCTGGTCATGTGTGTGCAGTTTGTGGTTTTGATGTCACTTGTGGCTCAGTGCCTGATAGGCCAGTGCTGGTCACGTGGGTGGAGTTTGTGTTTCTGATGTCACTTGTGGCTCAGGGCCTGATAGGCCAGTGCTGGTCACGTGGGTGCAGTTTGTTGTTGTGATGTCATTTGCGGATCAGTGCCTGATAGGCCAGTGCTGGTCACGTGGGTGGAGTTTGTGTTTGTGATGTCACTTGTGGCTCAGTGCCTGATAGGCCAGTGCTGGTCACGTGGGTGCAGTTTGTTGTTGTGATGTCATTTGCGGATCAGTGCCTGATAGGCCAGTGCTGGTCACGTGGGTGGAGTTTGTGTTTGTGATGTCACTTGTGGCTCAGTGCCTGATAGGCCAGTGCTGGTCCTGTGGCTGCAGTTTGTGTTTCTGATGTCACTTGTGGCTGAGTGCCTGATAGGCCAGTGCTGGTGATGTGTGTGGAGTTTGTGTTTGTGATGTCACTTGTGGCTCAGTGCCTGATAGGCCAGTGCTGGTCACGTGGGTGCAGTTTGTTGTTGTGATGTCATTTGCGGATCAGTGCCTGATAGGCCAGTGCTGGTCCTGTGGGTGCAGTTTGTGTTTGTGATGTCACTTGTGGCTCAGTGCCTGATAGGCCAGTGCTGGTCATGTGGGTGCAGTTTGTGGTTGTGATGTCACTTGTGGCTCAGTGCCTGATAGGCCAGTGTTGGTCACATGGCTGCAGTTTGTGGTTGTGATGTCACTTGTGGCTCAGTGCCTGATAGGCCAGTGCTGGTCCTGTGTGTGCAGTTTGTGTTTGTGATGTCACTTGTGGCTCAGTGCCTGATAGGCCAGTGCTGGTGATGTGGGTGGAGTTTGTGTTTGTGAGGTCACTTGTGGCTCAGTGCCTGATAGGCCAGTGCTGGTTACGTGGGTGCAGTTTGTGATTGTGATGTCACTTGTGGCTGAGTGCCTGATAGGCCAGTGCTGGTGATGTGGCTGCAGTTTGTGTTTGTGAGGTCACTTGTGGCTGAGTGCCTGATAGGCCAGTGCTGGAGATGTGGCTGCAGTTTGTGGTTTTGATGTCACTTGTGGCTCAGGGCCTGATAGGCCAGTGTTGGTCACATGGCTGCAGTTTGTGTTTCTGATGTCACTTGTGGCTCAGTGCCTGATAGGCCAGTGCTGGTGATGTGGGTGGAGTTTGTGTTTATGATGTCACTTGTGGCTCAGTGCCTGATAGGCCAGTGCTGGTGATGTGGGTGGAGTTTCTTTGTGATGTCACTTGTGGCTCAGTGCCTGATAGGCCAGTGCTGGTCACGTGGGTGCAGTTTGTTGTTGTGATGTCATTTGCGGATCAGTGCCTGATAGGCCATGCTGGTCCTGTGGGTGGAGTTTGTGTTTGTGATGTCACTTGTGGCTCAGTGCCTGATAGGCCAGTGCTGGTCCTGTGTGTGCAGTTTGTGTTTGTGATGTCACTTGTGGCTCAGAGCCTGATAGGCCAGTGCTGGTGATGTGGGTTGGGTTTGTGTTTGTGATGTCACTTGTGGCTCAGTGCCTGATAGGCCAGTGCTAGAGATGTGGCTGCAGTTTGTGGTTTTGATGTCACTTGTGGCTCAGTGCCTGATAGGCCATGCTGGTCCTGTGGGTGCAGTTTGTGGTTGTGATGTCACTTGTGGCTCAGGGCCTGATAGGCCAGTGTTGGTCACATGGCTGCAGTTTGTGTTTCTGATGTCACTTGTGGCTCAGTGCCTGATAGGCCAGTGTTGGTCACATGGCTGCAGTTTGTGTTTCTGATGTCACTTGTGGCTCAGTGCCTGATAGGCCAGTGCTGGTTATGTGTGTGCAGTTTGTGGTTTTGATGTCACTTGTGGCTCAGTGCCTGATAGGCCAGTGCTGGTGATGTGGGTGGAGTTTGTGTTTGTGATGTCACTTGTGGCTCAGTGCCTGATAGGCCAGTGCTGGTCATGTGGCTGCAGTTTGTGTTTGTGATGTCACTTGTGGCTCAGTGCCTGATAGGCCAGTGCTGGTCATGTGGGTGCAGTTTGTGGTTGTGATGTCACTTGTGGCTCAGTGCCTGATAGGGCAGTGCTGGTCACGTTGGTTCAGTTTGAGGTTGTGATGTCACTTGTAGCTCGGTGCCTGATAGGCCAGTGCTGGTCATGTGGGTGCAGTTTGTGTTTCTGATGTCACTTGTGGCTGAGTGCCTGATAGGCCAGTGCTGGTGATGTGGCTGCAGTTTGTGTTTGTGAGGTCACTTGTGGCTGAGTGCCTGATAGGCGAGTGCTGGTCATGTGGCTGCAGTTTGTGGTTGTGATGTCCCTTGTGGCTCAGAGCCTGATAGGCCAGTGCTGGTCATGTGGGTGCAGTTTGTGGTTGTGATGTCACTTGTGGCTCAGTGCCTGATAGGCCAGTGCTGGTCCTGTGTGTGCAGTTTGTGGTTGTGATGTCACTTGTGGCTCAGTGCCTGATAGGCCAGTGCTGGTGATGTGGGTGGAGTTTGTGTTTGTGATGTCACTTGTGGCTCAGTGCCTGATAGGCCAGTGCTAGAGATGTGGCTGCAGTTTGTGGTTTTGATGTCACTTGTGGCTCAGTGCCTGATAGGCCATGCTGGTCCTGTGGGTGGAGTTTGTGGTTGTGATGTCACTTGTGGCTCAGGGCCTGATAGGCCAGTGTTGGTCACATGGCTGCAGTTTGTGTTTCTTATGTCACTTGTGGCTCAGTGCCTGATAGGCCAGTGCTGGTCACGTGGGTGCAGTTTGTGGTTTTGATGTCACTTGTGGCTCAGTGCCTGATAGGCCAGTGCTGGTGATGTGGGTGGAGTTTGTGTTTATGATGTCACTTGTGGCTCAGTGCCTGATAGGCCAGTGCTGGTGATGTGGGTGGAGTTTGTTTGTGATGTCACTTGTGGCTCAGTCCCTGATAGGCCAGTGCTGGTCACGTGGGTGCAGTTTGTTGTTGTGATGTCATTTGCGGATCAGTGCCTGATAGGCCATGCTGGTCCTGTGGGTGGAGTTTGTGTTTGTGATGTCACTTGTGGCTCAGTGCCTGATAGGCCAGTGCTTGTCATGTGGCTGCAGTTTGTGGTTGTGATGTCACTTGTGGCTCAGTGCCTGATAGGCCAGTGCTGGTGATGTGGCTGCAGTTTGTGATTGTGATGTCACTTGTGGCTGAGTGCCTGATAGGCCAGTGCTGGTCATGTGGGTGCAGTTTGTGTTTGTGATGTCACTTGTGGCTGAGTGCCTGATAGGCCAGTGCTGGTCCTGTGTGTGCAGTTTGTGTTTGTGATGTCACTTGTGGCTCAGAGCCTGGTAGGCCAGTGCTGGTCATGTGGGTGCAGTTTGTGTTTGTGATGTCACTTGTGGCTCAGTGCCTGATAGGCCAGTGCTGGTCCTGTGTGTGCAGTTTGTGGTTGTGATGTCACTTGTGGCTCAGTGCCTGATAGGCCAGTGCTGGTGATGTGGGTGGAGTTTGTGTTTGTGATGTCACTTGTGGCTCAGTGCCTGATAGGCCAGTGCTGGTCACATGGCTGCAGTTTGTGTTTGTGATGTCACTTGTGGCTCAGTGCCTGATAGGCCAGTGCTGGTGATGTGGGTGCAGTTTGTGGTTGTGATGTCACTTGTGGCTCAGTGCCTGATAGGCCAGTGCTGGTCCTGTGTGTGCAGTTTGTGGTTGTGATGTCACTTGTGGCTCAGTGCCTGATAGGCCAGTGCTGGTGATGTGGGTGGAGTTTGTGTTTATGATGTCACTTGTGGCTGAGTGCCTGATAGGCCAGTGCTGGTGATGTGTGTGCAGTTTGTGTTTGTGATGTCACTTGTGGCTCAGTGCCTGATAGGCCAGTGCTGGTCATGTGGCTGCAGTTTGTGTTTGTGATGTCACTTGTGGCTCAGTGCCTGATAGGCCAGTGCTGGTGGTGTGGGTGCACTTTGTGGTTGTGATGTCCCTTGGGGCTCAGAGCCTGATAGGCCAGTGCTGGTCACATGGCTGCAGTTTGTGGTTGTGATGTCACTTGTGGCTCAGTGCCTGATAGGCCAGTGCTGGTCCTGTGTGTGCAGTTTGTGTTTGTGATGTCACTTGTGGCTCAGTGGCTGATAGGCCAATGCTGTTCATGTGGGTGCAGTTTGTGGTTGTGATGTCACTTGTGGCTCAGTGCCTGATAGGCCAGTGCTGGTCATGTGGGTGCAGTTTGTGGTTGTGATTTCACGTGTGGCTCAGGGCCTGATAGGCCAGTGTTGGTCACATGGCTGCAGTTTGTGGTTGTGATGTCACTTGTGGCTCAGTGCCTGATAGGCCAGTGCTGGTCCTGTGTGTGCAGTTTGTGTTTGTGATGTCACTTGTGGCTCAGTGCCTGATAGGCCAATGCTGTTCATGTGGGTGCAGTTTGTGTTTGTGATGTCACTTGTGGCTCAGTGCCTGATAGGCCAGTGCTGGTCCTGTGTGTGCAGTTTGTGGTTGTGATGTCACTTGTGGCTCAGTGCCTGATAGGCCAGTGCTGGTGATGTGGGTGGAGTTTGTGTTTGTGATGTCACTTGTGGCTCAGTGCCTGATAGGCCAATGCTGTTCATGTGGGTGGAGTTTGTGTTTATGATGTCACTTGTGGCTCAGTGCCTGATAGGCCAGTGCTGGTCATGTGGCTGCAGTTTGTGTTTCTGATGTCACTTGTGGCTCAGTGCCTGATAGGCCAGTGCTGGTCATGTGGCTGCAGTTTGTGGTTGTGATGTCACTTGTGGCTCAGTGCCTGATAGGCCAGTGCTGGTCACGTGGGTGGAGTTTGTGTTTGTGATGTCACTTGTGGCTCAGTGCCTGATAGGCCAGTGCTGGTCCTGTGTGTGCAGTTTGTGTTTGTGATGTCACTTGTGGCTCAGTGCCTGATAGGCCAGTGCTGGTCATGTGGCTGCAGTTTGTGGTTGTGATGTCACTTGTGGCTCAGTGCCTGATAGGCCAGTGCTGGTGATGTGGGTGGAGTTTGTGTTTGTGATGTCACTTGTGGCTCAGTGCCTGATAGGCCAGTGCTGGTGATGTGGGTGGAGTTTGTGGTTGTGATGTCACTTGTGGCTCAGTGCCTGATAGGCCAGTGCTGGTCCTGTGTGTGCAGTTTGTGTTTGTGATGTCACTTGTGGCTCAGTGGCTGATAGGCCAGTGGTAGTCATGTGGATGGAGTTTGTGGTTGTGATGTCACTTGTGGCTCAGTGCCTGATAGGCCAATGCTGTTCATGTGGGTGCAGTTTGTGGTTGTGATGTCACTTGTGGCTCAGTGCCTGATAGGCCAGTGCTGGTCATGTGGGTGCAGTTTGTGGTTGTGATTTCACTTGTGGCTCAGGGCCTGATAGGCCAGTTTTGGTCACATGGCTGCAGTTTGTGGTTGTGATGTCACTTGTGGCTGAGTGCCTGATAGGCCAGTGCTGGTCCTGTGTGTGCAGTTTGTGGTTGTGATGTCACTTGTGGCTCAGTGCCTGATAGGCCAATGCTGTTCATGTGGGTGGAGTTTGTGTTTGTGATGTCACTTGTGGCTCAGTGCCTGATAGGCCAGTGCTGGTCATGTGGGTGCAGTTTGTGTTTGTGATGTCACTTGTGGCTGAGTGCCTGATAGGCCAGTGCTGGTCCTGTGTGTGCAGTTTGTGGTTGTGATGTCACTTGTGGCTCAGTGCCTGATAGGCCAGTGCTGGTCACGTGGGTGCAGTTTGTTGTTGTGATGTCATTTGCGGATCAGTGCCTGATAGGCCAGTGCTGGTCACGTGGGTGGAGTTTGTGTTTGTGATGTCACTTGTGGCTCAGTGCCTGATAGGCCAGTGCTGATCACGTGGGTGCAGTTTGTTGTTGTGATGTCATTTGCGGATCAGTGCCTGATAGGCCAGTGCTGGTCACGTGGGTGGAGTTTGTGTTTGTGATGTCACTTGTGGCTCAGTGCCTGATAGGCCAGTGCTTGTCATGTGGGTGCAGTTTGTGGTTGTGATGTCACTTGTGGCTCAGTGCCTGATAGGCCAGTGCTGGTCCTGTGGCTGCAGTTTGTGTTTCTGATGTCACTTGTGGCTGAGTGCCTGATAGGCCAGTGCTGGTGATGTGGGTGGAGTTTGTGTTTGTGATGTCACTTGTGGCTCAGTGCCTGATAGGCCAGTGTTGGTCACATGGCTGCAGTTTGTGTTTGTGATGTCCCTTGTGGCTCAGTGCCTGATAGGCCAGTGCTGGTGATGTGGGTGGAGTTTGTGTTTGTGATGTCACTTGTGGCTCAGTGCCTGATAGGCCAGTGCTGGTCATGTGGCTGCAGTTTGTGTTTGTGATGTCACTTGTGGCTCAGTGCCTGATAGGCCAGTGTTGGTCACATGGCTGCAGTTTGTGGTTGTGATGTCACTTGTGGCTCAGTGCCTGATAGGCCAGTGCTGGTCCTGTGTGTGCAGTTTGTGTTTGTGATGTCACTTGTGGCTCAGTGCCTGATAGGCCAGTGCTGGTTACGTGGGTGCAGTTTGTGATTGTGATGTCACTTGTGGCTGAGTGCCTGATAGGCCAGTGCTGGTCACGTGGATTCATTTTGTGGCTGTGAGGTCACTTGTGGCTGAGTGCCTGATAGGCCAGTGCTGGTGATGTGGCTGCAGTTTGTGTTTGTGAGGTCACTTGTGGCTGAGTGCCTGATAGGCCAGTGCTAGAGATGTGGCTGCAGTTTGTGGTTTTGATGTCACTTGTGGCTCAGTGCCTGATAGGCCATGCTGGTCCTGTGGGTGCAGTTTGTGGTTGTGATGTCACTTGTGGCTCAGGGCCTGATAGGCCAGTGTTGGTCACATGGCTGCAGTTTGTGTTTCTGATGTCACTTGTGGCTCAGTGCCTGATAGGCCAGTGCTGGTGATGTGGGTGGAGTTTGTGTTTATGATGTCACTTGTGGCTCAGTGCCTGATAGGCCAGTGCTGGTGATGTGGGTGGAGTTTCTTTGTGATGTCACTTGTGGCTCAGTGCCTGATAGGCCAGTGCTGGTCACGTGGGTGCAGTTTGTTGTTGTGATGTCATTTGCGGATCAGTGCCTGATAGGCCATGCTGGTCCTGTGGGTGGAGTTTGTGTTTGTGATGTCACTTGTGGCTCAGTGCCTGATAGGCCAGTGCTGGTCATGTGGCTGCAGTTTGTTGTTGTGATGTCACTTGTGGCTCAGTGCCTGATAGGCCAGTGCTGGTGATGTGGGTGGAGTTTGTGTTTGTGATGTCACTTGTGGCTCAGTGCCTGATAGGCCAGTGCTGGTCATGTGGCTGCAGTTTGTGTTTGTGATGTCACTTGTGGCTCAGTGCCTGATAGGCCAGTGCTGGTGATGTGGGTGGAGTTTGTGTTTGTGATGTCACTTGTGGCTCAGTGCCTGATAGGCCAGTGCTGGTCCTGTGTGTGCAGTTTGTGTTTGTGATGTCACTTGTGGCTCAGTGCCTGATAGGCCAGTGTTGGTCACGTGGGTGGAGTTTGTGTTTGTGATGTCACTTGTGGCTCAGTGCCTGATAGGCCAGTGCTGGTCATGTGGGTGCAGTTTGTGGTTGTGATGTCACTTGTGGCTCAGGGCCTGATAGGCCAGTGTTGGTCACGTGGGTGGAGTTTGTTGTTGTGATGTCATTTGCGGATCAGTGCCTGATAGGCCAGTGCTGGTGATCTGGCTGCAGTTTGTGTTTGTGATGTCACTTGTGGCTCAGTGCCTGATAGGCCAGTGCTGGTGATGTGGGTGGAGTTTGTGTTTGTGATGTCACTTGTGGCTCAGTGCCTGATAGGCCAGTGCTGGTCCTGTGTGTGCAGTTTGTGTTTGTGATGTCACTTGTGGCTCAGTGCCTGATAGGCCAGTGTTGGTCACGTGGGTGGAGTTTGTGTTTGTGATGTCACTTGTGGCTGAGTGCCTGATAGGCCAGTGCTGGTCATGTGGGTGCAGTTTGTGGTTGTGATGTCACTTGTGGCTCAGGGCCTGATAGGCCAGTGTTGGTCACGTGGGTGGAGTTTGTTGTTGTGATGTCATTTGCGGATCAGTGCCTGATGGGCCAGTCCTGGTGATCTGGCTGCAGTTTGTGTTTGTGATGTCACTTGTGGCTCAGTGCCTGATAGGCCAGTGCTGTTCATGTGGCTGCAGTTTGTGGTTGTGATGTCACTTGTGGCTGAGTGCCTGATAGGGCAGTGCTGGTCACGTGGGTTCAGTTTGAGGTTGTGATGTCACTTGTAGCTCGGTGCCTGATAGGCCAGTGCTGGTCATGTGGGTGCAGTTTGTGTTTCTGATGTCACTTGTGGCTCAGTGCCTGATAGGCCAGTGCTGGTCCTGTGTGTGCAGTTTGTGTTTGTGATGTCACTTGTGGCTCAGTGCCTGATAGGCCAGTGCTAGTCATGTGGGTGCAGTTTGTGATTGTGATGTCACTTGTGGCTGAGTGCCTGATAGGCCAGTGCTGGTCACGTGGATTCATTTTGTGGCTGTGAGGTCACTTTTGGCTGAGTGCCTGATAGGCCAGTGTTGGTCACATGGCTGCATTTTGTGTTTGTGATGTCACTTGTGGCTCAGTGCCTGATAGGCCAGTGCTGGTGATGTGGCTGCAGTTTGTGGTTGTGATGTCAGTTGTGGCTCAGTGCCTGATAGGCCAGTGCTGGTCCTGTGTGTGCAGTTTGTGTTTGTGATGTCACTTGTGGCTCAGTGCCTGATAGGCCAGTGTTGGTCACATGGCTGCATTTTGTGTTTGTGATGTCACTTGTGGCTCAGTGCCTGATAGGCCAGTGCTGGTGATGTGGCTGCAGTTTGTGGTTGTGATGTCAGTTGTGGCTCAGTGCCTGATAGGCCAGTGCTGGTCCTGTGTGTGCAGTTTGTGTTTGTGATGTCACTTGTGGCTCAGAGCCTGATAGGCCAGTGCTGGTCATGTGGGTGCAGTTTGTGGTTGTGATGTCACTTGTGGCTCAGTGCCTGATAGGCCAGTGCTGGTCCTGTGTGTGCAGTTTGTGGTTGTGATGTCACTTGTGGCTCAGTGCCTGATAGGCCAGTGCTAGAGATGTGGCTGCAGTTTGTGGTTTTGATGTCACTTGTGGCTCAGTGCCTGATAGGCCATGCTGGTCCTGTGGGTGCAGTTTGTGGTTGTGATGTCACTTGTGGCTCAGGGCCTGATAGGCCAGTGTTGGTCACATGGCTGCAGTTTGTGTTTCTGATGTCACTTGTGGCTCAGTGCCTGATAGGCCAGTGTTGGTCACATGGCTGCAGTTTGTGTTTCTGATGTCACTTGTGGCTCAGTGCCTGATAGGCCAGTGCTGGTCATGTGTGTGCAGTTTGTGGTTTTGATGTCACTTGTGGCTCAGTGCCTGATAGGCCAATGCTGTTCATGTGGGTGGAGTTTGTGTTTATGATGTCACTTGTGGCTCAGTGCCTGATAGGCCAGTGCTGGTCATGTGGCTGCAGTTTGTGTTTGTGATGTCACTTGTGGCTCAGTGCCTGATAGGCCAGTGCTGGTCATGTGGCTGCAGTTTGTGGTTGTGATGTCACTTGTGGCTCAGTGCCTGATAGGCCAGTGCTGGTGATGTGGGTGGAGTTTGTGTTTGTGATGTCACTTGTGGCTCAGTGCCTGATAGGCCAGTGCTGGTCCTGTGTGTGCAGTTTGTGTTTGTGATGTCACTTGTGGCTCAGTGCCTGATAGGCCAGTGTTGGTCACGTGGGTGGAGTTTGTGTTTGTGATGTCACTTGTGGCTCAGTGCCTGATAGGCCAGTGCTGGTCATGTGGGTGCAGTTTGTGGTTGTGATGTCACTTGTGGCTCAGGGCCTGATAGGCCAGTGTTGGTCACGTGGGTGGAGTTTGTTGTTGTGATGTCATTTGCGGATCAGTGCCTGATGGGCCAGTGCTGGTGATCTGGCTGCAGTTTGTGTTTGTGATGTCACTTGTGGCTCAGTGCCTGATAGGCCAGTGCTGTTCATGTGGCTGCAGTTTGTGGTTGTGATGTCACTTGTGGCTGAGTGCCTGATAGGGCAGTGCTGGTCACGTGGGTTCAGTTTGAGTTTGTGATGTCACTTGTAGCTCGGTGCCTGATAGGCCAGTGCTGGTCATGTGTGTGCAGTTTGTGGTTTTGATGTCACTTGTGGCTCAGTGCCTGATAGGCCAGTGCTGGTGATGTGGCTGCAGTTTGTGTTTGTGAGGTCACTTGTGGCTGAGTGCCTGATAGGCGAGTGCTGGTCATGTGGCTGCAGTTTGTGGTTGTGATGTCACTTGTGGCTCAGTGCCTGATAGGCCAGTGTTGGTCACATGGCTGCAGTTTGTGGTTGTGATGTCACTTGTGGCTCAGTGCCTGATAGGCCAGTGCTGGTCCTGTGTGTGCAGTTTGTGTTTGTGATGTCACTTGTGGCTCAGTGCCTGATAGGCCATGCTGGTCCTGTGGGTGCAGTTTGTGGTTGTGATGTCACTTGTGGCTCAGTGCCTGATAGGCCAGTGTTGGTCACATGGCTGCAGTTTGTGTTTCTGATGTCACTTGTGGCTCAGTGCCTGATAGGCCAGTGCTGGTGATGTGGGTGGAGTTTGTGTTTATGATGTCACTTGTGGCTCAGTGCCTGATAGGCCAGTGCTGGTGATGTGGGTGGAGTTTCTTTGTGATGTCACTTGTGGCTCAGTGCCTGATAGGCCAGTGCTGGTCACGTGGGTGCAGTTTGTGTTTGTGATGTCACTTGTGGCTCAGTGCCTGATAGGCCAGTGCTGGTGATGTGGGTGGAGTTTGTGTTTGTGATGTCACTTGTGGCTCAGTGCCTGATAGGCCAGTGCTGGTCATGTGGGTGCAGTTTGTGGTTGTGATGTCACTTGTGGCTCAGTGCCTGATAGGCCAGTGTTGGTCACATGGCTGCAGTTTGTGGTTGTGATGTCACTTGTGGCTCAGTGCCTGATAGGCCAGTGCTGGTCCTGTGTGTGCAGTTTGTGTTTGTGATGTCACTTGTGGCTCAGTGCCTGATAGGCCAGTGCTGGTTACGTGGGTGCAGTTTGTGATTGTGATGTCACTTGTGGCTGAGTGCCTGATAGGCCAGTGCTGGTCACGTGGATTCATTTTGTGGCTGTGAGGTCACTTGTGGCTGAGTGCCTGATAGGCCAGTGCTGGTGATGTGGCTGCAGTTTGTGTTTGTGAGGTCACTTGTGGCTGAGTGCCTGATAGGCCAGTGCTAGAGATGTGGCTGCAGTTTGTGGTTTTGATGTCACTTGTGGCTCAGTGCCTGATAGGCCATGCTGGTCCTGTGGGTGCAGTTTGTGGTTGTGATGTCACTTGTGGCTCAGGGCCTGATAGGCCAGTGTTGGTCACATGGCTGCAGTTTGTGTTTCTGATGTCACTTGTGGCTCAGTGCCTGATAGGCCAGTGCTGGTGATGTGGGTGGAGTTTGTGTTTATGATGTCACTTGTGGCTCAGTGCCTGATAGGCCAGTGCTGGTGATGTGGGTGGAGTTTCTTTGTGATGTCACTTGTGGCTCAGTGCCTGATAGGCCAGTGCTGGTCACGTGGGTGCAGTTTGTTGTTGTGATGTCATTTGCGGATCAGTGCCTGATAGGCCATGCTGGTCCTGTGGGTGGAGTTTGTGTTTGTGATGTCACTTGTGGCTCAGTGCCTGATAGGCCAGTGCTGGTCATGTGGCTGCAGTTTGTTGTTGTGATGTCACTTGTGGCTCAGTGCCTGATAGGCCAGTGCTGGTGATGTGGGTGGAGTTTGTGTTTGTGATGTCACTTGTGGCTCAGTGCCTGATAGGCCAGTGTTGGTCACATGGCTGCATTTTGTGTTTGTGATGTCACTTGTGGCTCAGTGCCTGATAGGCCAGTGCTAGAGATGTGGCTGCAGTTTGTGGTTTTGATGTCACTTGTGGCTCAGTGCCTGATAGGCCATGCTGGTCCTGTGGGTGCAGTTTGTGGTTGTGATGTCACTTGTGGCTCAGGGCCTGATAGGCCAGTGTTGGTCACATGGCTGCAGTTTGTGTTTCTGATGTCACTTGTGGCTCAGTGCCTGATAGGCCAGTGCTGGTCATGTGTGTGCAGTTTGTGGTTGTGATGTCACTTGTGGCTCAGTGCCTGATAGGCCAATGCTGTTCATGTGGGTGGAGTTTGTGTTTATGATGTCACTTGTGGCTCAGTGCCTGATAGGCCAGTGCTGGTCATGTGGCTGCAGTTTGTGTTTGTGATGTCACTTGTGGCTCAGTGCCTGATAGGCCAGTGCTGGTCATGTGGCTGCAGTTTGTGTTTGTGATGTCACTTGTGGCTCAGTGCCTGATAGGCCAGTGCTGGTGATGTGGGTGGAGTTTGTGTTTGTGATGTCACTTGTGGCTCAGTGCCTGATAGGCCAGTGCTGGTCCTGTGTGTGCAGTTTGTGTTTGTGATGTCACTTGTGGCTCAGTGCCTGATAGGCCAGTGTTGGTCACGTGGGTGGAGTTTGTGTTTGTGATGTCACTTGTGGCTCAGTGCCTGATAGGCCAGTGCTGGTCATGTGGGTGCAGTTTGTGGTTGTGATGTCACTTGTGGCTCAGGGCCTGATAGGCCAGTGTTGGTCACGTGGGTGGAGTTTGTTGTTGTGATGTCATTTGCGGATCAGTGCCTGATAGGCCAGTGCTGGTGATCTGGCTGCAGTTTGTGTTTGTGATGTCACTTGTGGCTCAGTGCCTGATAGGCCAGTGCTGGTGATGTGGGTGGAGTTTGTGTTTGTGATGTCACTTGTGGCTCAGTGCCTGATAGGCCAGTGCTGGTCCTGTGTGTGCAGTTTGTGTTTGTGATGTCACTTGTGGCTCAGTGCCTGATAGGCCAGTGTTGGTCACGTGGGTGGAGTTTGTGTTTGTGATGTCACTTGTGGCTGAGTGCCTGATAGGCCAGTGCTGGTCATGTGGGTGCAGTTTGTGGTTGTGATGTCACTTGTGGCTCAGGGCCTGATAGGCCAGTGTTGGTCACGTGGGTGGAGTTTGTTGTTGTGATGTCATTTGCGGATCAGTGCCTGATGGGCCAGTCCTGGTGATCTGGCTGCAGTTTGTGTTTGTGATGTCACTTGTGGCTCAGTGCCTGATAGGCCAGTGCTGTTCATGTGGCTGCAGTTTGTGGTTGTGATGTCACTTGTGGCTGAGTGCCTGATAGGGCAGTGCTGGTCACGTGGGTTCAGTTTGAGGTTGTGATGTCACTTGTAGCTCGGTGCCTGATAGGCCAGTGCTGGTCATGTGGGTGCAGTTTGTGTTTCTGATGTCACTTGTGGCTCAGTGCCTGATAGGCCAGTGCTGGTCCTGTGTGTGCAGTTTGTGTTTGTGATGTCACTTGTGGCTCAGTGCCTGATAGGCCAGTGCTAGTCATGTGGGTGCAGTTTGTGATTGTGATGTCACTTGTGGCTGAGTGCCTGATAGGCCAGTGCTGGTCACGTGGATTCATTTTGTGGCTGTGAGGTCACTTGTGGCTGAGTGCCTGATAGGCCAGTGCTGGTGATGTGGCTGCAGTTTGTGTTTGTGAGGTCACTTGTGGCTGAGTGCCTGATAGGCCAGTGCTAGAGATGTGGCTGCAGTTTGTGGTTTTGATGTCACTTGTGGCTCAGTGCCTGATAGGCCATGCTGGTCCTGTGGGTGCAGTTTGTGGTTGTGATGTCACTTGTGGCTCAGGGCCTGATAGGCCAGTGTTGGTCACATGGCTGCAGTTTGTGTTTCTGATGTCACTTGTGGCTCAGTGCCTGATAGGCCAGTGCTGGTGATGTGGGTGGAGTTTGTGTTTATGATGTCACTTGTGGCTCAGTGCCTGATAGGCCAGTGCTGGTGATGTGGGTGGAGTTTCTTTGTGATGTCACTTGTGGCTCAGTGCCTGATAGGCCAGTGCTGGTCACGTGGGTGCAGTTTGTTGTTGTGATGTCATTTGCGGATCAGTGCCTGATAGGCCATGCTGGTCCTGTGGGTGGAGTTTGTGTTTGTGATGTCACTTGTGGCTCAGTGCCTGATAGGCCAGTGCTGGTCATGTGGCTGCAGTTTGTTGTTGTGATGTCACTTGTGGCTCAGTGCCTGATAGGCCAGTGCTGGTCATGTGGCTGCAGTTTGTGGTTTTGATGTCACTTGTGGCTCAGTGCCTGATAGGCCATGCTGGTCCTGTGGGTGCAGTTTGTGGTTGTGATGTCACTTGTGGCTCAGGGCCTGATAGGCCAGTGTTGGTCACATGGCTGCAGTTTGTGTTTCTGATGTCACTTGTGGCTCAGTGCCTGATAGGCCAGTGTTGGTCACATGGCTGCAGTTTGTGTTTCTGATGTCACTTGTGGCTCAGTGCCTGATAGGCCAGTGCTGGTCATGTGTGTGCAGTTTGTGGTTTTGATGTCACTTGTGGCTCAGTGCCTGATAGGCCAGTGCTGGTGATGTGGGTGGAGTTTGTGTTTATGATGTCACTTGTGGCTCAGTGCCTGATAGGCCAGTGCTGGTCATGTGGCTGCAGTTTGTGTTTGTGATGTCACTTGTGGCTCAGTGCCTGATAGGCCAGTGCTGGTCCTGTGGGTGCAGTTTGTGGTTGTGATGTCACTTGTGGCTCAGTGCCTGATAGGCCATGCTGGTCCTGTGGGTGCAGTTTGTGGTTGTGATGTCACTTGTGGCTCAGGGCCTGATAGGCCAGTGTTGGTCACATGGCTGCAGTTTGTGTTTCTGATGTCACTTGTGGCTCAGTGCCTGATAGGCCAGTGCTGGTGATGTGGGTGGAGTTTGTGTTTATGATGTCACTTGTGGCTCAGTGCCTGATAGGCCAGTGCTGGTGATGTGGGTGGAGTTTCTTTGTGATGTCACTTGTGGCTCAGTGCCTGATAGGCCAGTGCTGGTCACGTGGGTGCAGTTTGTTGTTGTGATGTCATTTGCGGATCAGTGCCTGATAGGCCATGCTGGTCCTGTGGGTGGAGTTTGTGTTTGTGATGTCACTTGTGGCTCAGTGCCTGATAGGCCAGTGCTGGTCATGTGGCTGCAGTTTGTTGTTGTGATGTCACTTGTGGCTCAGTGCCTGATAGGCCAGTGCTAGAGATGTGGCTGCAGTTTGTGGTTTTGATGTCACTTGTGGCTCAGTGCCTGATAGGCCATGCTGGTCCTGTGGGTGCAGTTTGTGGTTGTGATGTCACTTGTGGCTCAGGGCCTGATAGGCCAGTGTTGGTCACATGGCTGCAGTTTGTGTTTCTGATGTCACTTGTGGCTCAGTGCCTGATAGGCCAGTGTTGGTCACATGGCTGCAGTTTGTGTTTCTGATGTCACTTGTGGCTCAGTGCCTGATAGGCCAGTGCTGGTCATGTGTGTGCAGTTTGTGGTTTTGATGTCACTTGTGGCTCAGTGCCTGATAGGCCAGTGCTGGTGATGTGGGTGGAGTTTGTGTTTATGATGTCACTTGTGGCTCAGTGCCTGATAGGCCAGTGCTGGTCATGTGGCTGCAGTTTGTGTTTGTGATGTCACTTGTGGCTCAGTGCCTGATAGGCCAGTGCTGGTCCTGTGGGTGCAGTTTGTGGTTGTGATGTCACTTGTGGCTCAGTGCCTGATAGGCCAGTGCTGGTGATGTGGGTGGAGTTTGTGTTTGTGATGTCACTTGTGGCTCAGTGCCTGATAGGCCAGTGCTGGTCCTGTGTGTGCAGTTTGTGTTTGTGATGTCACTTGTGGCTCAGTGCCTGATAGGCCAGTGTTGGTCACGTGGGTGGAGTTTGTGTTTGTGATGTCACTTGTGGCTGAGTGCCTGATAGGCCAGTGCTGGTCATGTGGGTGCAGTTTGTGGTTGTGATGTCACTTGTGGCTCAGGGCCTGATAGGCCAGTGTTGGTCACGTGGGTGGAGTTTGTTGTTGTGATGTCATTTGCGGATCAGTGCCTGATGGGCCAGTCCTGGTGATCTGGCTGCAGTTTGTGTTTGTGATGTCACTTGTGGCTCAGTGCCTGATAGGCCAGTGCTGTTCATGTGGCTGCAGTTTGTGGTTGTGATGTCACTTGTGGCTGAGTGCCTGATAGGGCAGTGCTGGTGATGTGGCTGCAGTTTGTGTTTGTGAGGTCACTTGTGGCTGAGTGCCTGATAGGCGAGTGCTGGTCATGTGGCTGCAGTTTGTGTTTGTGATGTCACTTGTGGCTCAGAGCCTGATAGGCCAGTGCTGGTCATGTGGGTGCAGTTTGTGGTTGTGATGTCACTTGTGGCTCAGTGCCTGATAGGCCAGTGCTGGTCCTGTGTGTGCAGTTTGTGGTTGTGATGTCACTTGTGGCTCAGTGCCTGATAGGCCAGTGCTGGTGATGTGGGTGGAGTTTGTGTTTGTGATGTCACTTGTGGCTCAGTGCCTGATAGGCCAGTGCTAGAGATGTGGCTGCAGTTTGTGGTTTTGATGTCACTTGTGGCTCAGTGCCTGATAGGCCATGCTGGTCCTGTGGGTGGAGTTTGTGTTTGTGATGTCACTTGTGGCTCAGGGCCTGATAGGCCAGTGTTGGTCACATGGCTGCAGTTTGTGTTTCTGATGTCACTTGTGGCTCAGTGCCTGATAGGCCAGTGCTGGTCATGTGTGTGCAGTTTGTGGTTTTGATGTCACTTGTGGCTCAGTGCCTGATAGGCCAGTGCTGGTGATGTGGGTGGAGTTTGTGTTTGTGATGTCACTTGTGGCTCAGTGCCTGATAGGCCAGTGCTGGTCACATGGCTGCAGTTTGTGGTTGTGATGTCACTTGTGGCTCAGTGCCTGATAGGCCAGTGTTGGTCACATGGCTGCAGTTTGTGGTTGTGATGTCACTTGTGGCTCAGTGCCTGATAGGCCAGTGCTGGTCCTGTGTGTGCAGTTTGTGTTTGTGATGTCCCTTGTGGCTCAGTGCCTGATAGGCCAGTGCTGGTGATGTGGGTGGAGTTTGTGTTTGTGATGTCACTTGTGGCTCAGTGCCTGATAGGCCAGTGCTGGTTACGTGGGTGCAGTTTGTGATTGTGATGTCACTTGTGGCTGAGTGCCTGATAGGCCAGTGCTGGTCACGTGGATTCATTTTGTGGCTGTGAGGTCACTTGTGGCTGAGTGCCTGATAGGCCAGTGCTGGTGATGTGGCTGCAGTTTGTGTTTGTGAGGTCACTTGTGGCTGAGTGCCTGATAGGCCAGTGCTAGAGATGTGGCTGCAGTTTGTGGTTTTGATGTCACTTGTGGCTCAGTGCCTGATAGGCCATGCTGGTCCTGTGGGTGGAGTTTGTGGTTGTGATGTCACTTGTGGCTCAGGGCCTGATAGGCCAGTGTTGGTCACATGGCTGCAGTTTGTGTTTATGATGTCACTTGTGGCTCAGTGCCTGATAGGCCAGTGCTGGTGATGTGGGTGGAGTTTCTTTGTGATGTCACTTGTGGCTCAGTGCCTGATAGGCCAGTGCTGGTCATGTGGGTGGAGTTTGTGTTTGTGATGTCATTTGCGGATCAGTGCCTGATAGGCCATGCTGGTCCTGTGGGTGGAGTTTGTGTTTGTGATGTCACTTGTGGCTCAGTGCCTGATAGGCCAGTGCTGGTGATGTGGCTGCAGTTTGTTGTTGTGATGTCACTTGTGGCTCAGTGCCTGATAGGCCAGTGCTGGTGATGTGGGTGGAGTTTGTGTTTGTGATGTCACTTGTGGCTCAGTGCCTGATAGGCCAGTGCTGGTCACATGGCTGCATTTTGTGTTTGTGATGTCACTTGTGGCTCAGTGCCTGATAGGCCAGTGCTGGTGATGTGGCTGCAGTTTGTGGTTGTGAGGTCACTTGTGGCTCAGTGCCTGATAGGCCAGTGCTGGTGATGTGGCTGCAGTTTGTGTTTGTGATGTCACTTGTGGCTCAGTGCCTGATAGGCCAGTGCTGGTCCTGTGTGTGCAGTTTGTGTTTGTGATGTCACTTGTGGCTCAGAGCCTGATAGGCCAGTGCTGGTCATGTGGGTGCAGTTTGTGGTTGTGATGTCACTTGTGGCTGAGTGCCTGATAGGCCAGTGCTGGTCCTGTGTGTGCAGTTTGTGGTTGTGATGTCACTTGTGGCTCAGTGCCTGATAGGCCAGTGTTGGTCACATGGCTGCAGTTTGTGTTTGTGATGTCACTTGTGGCTCAGTGCCTGATAGGCCAGTGCTGGTGATGTGGGTGGAGTTTGTTTTTGTGATGTCACTTGTGGCTCAGTGCCTGATAGGCCAGTGCTGGTCATGTGGGTGCAGTTTGTGTTTGTGATGTCACTTGTGGCTCAGTGCCTGATAGGCCAGTGTTGGTCACATGGCTGCAGTTTGTGGTTGTGATGTCACTTGTGGCTCAGTGCCTGATAGGCCAGTGCTGGTCCTGTGTGTGCAGTTTGTGTTTGTGATGTCACTTGTGGCTCCGTGCCTGATAGGCCAATGCTGTTCATGTGGGTGGAGTTTGTGTTTATGATGTCACTTGTGGCTCAGTGCCTGATAGGCCAGTGCTGGTCATGTGGCTGCAGTTTGTGTTTGTGATGTCACTTGTGGCTCAGTGCCTGATAGGCCAGTGCTGGTCATGTGGCTGCAGTTTGTGGTTGTGATGTCACTTGTGGCTCAGTGCCTGATAGGCCAGTGCTGGTGATGTGGGTGGAGTTTGTGTTTGTGATGTCACTTGTGGCTCAGTGCCTGATAGGCCAGTGCTGGTCCTGTGTGTGCAGTTTGTGTTTGTGATGTCACTTGTGGCTCAGTGCCTGATAGGCCAGTGTTGGTCACGTGGGTGGAGTTTGTGTTTGTGATGTCACTTGTGGCTGAGTGCCTGATAGGCCAGTGCTGGTCATGTGGGTGCAGTTTGTGGTTGTGATGTCACTTGTGGCTCAGGGCCTGATAGGCCAGTGTTGGTCACGTGGGTGGAGTTTGTTGTTGTGATGTCATTTGCGGATCAGTGCCTGATGGGCCAGTCCTGGTGATCTGGCTGCAGTTTGTGTTTGTGATGTCACTTGTGGCTCAGTGCCTGATAGGCCAGTGCTGTTCATGTGGCTGCAGTTTGTGGTTGTGATGTCACTTGTGGCTGAGTGCCTGATAGGGCAGTGCTGGTCACGTGAGTTCAGTTTGAGGTTGTGATGTCACTTGTAGCTCGGTGCCTGATAGGCC
This sequence comes from Apteryx mantelli, assembly GCF_036417845.1. NCBI lineage: Eukaryota > Metazoa > Chordata > Aves > Apterygiformes > Apterygidae > Apteryx > Apteryx mantelli. The sequence goes on along the minus strand of NC_090001.1, from coordinate 13,061,131 downwards.
AGTGCTGGTCATGTGGGTGCAGTTTGTGTTTCTGATGTCACTTGTGGCTGAGTGCCTGATAGGCCAGTGCTGGTGATGTGGCTGCAGTTTGTGTTTGTGAGGTCACTTGTGGCTGAGTGCCTGATAGGCGAGTGCTGGTCATGTGGCTGCAGTTTGTGGTTGTGATGTCCCTTGTGGCTCAGAGCCTGATAGGCCAGTGCTGGTCATGTGGGTGCAGTTTGTGGTTGTGATGTCACTTGTGGCTCAGTGCCTGATAGGCCAGTGCTGGTCCTGTGTGTGCAGTTTGTGGTTGTGATGTCACTTGTGGCTCAGTGCCTGATAGGCCAGTGCTGGTGATGTGGGTGGAGTTTGTGTTTGTGATGTCACTTGTGGCTCAGTGCCTGATAGGCCAGTGCTAGAGATGTGGCTGCAGTTTGTGGTTTTGATGTCACTTGTGGCTCAGTGCCTGATAGGCCATGCTGGTCCTGTGGGTGGAGTTTGTGGTTGTGATGTCACTTGTGGCTCAGGGCCTGATAGGCCAGTGTTGGTCACATGGCTGCAGTTTGTGTTTCTGATGTCACTTGTGGCTCAGTGCCTGATAGGCCAGTGCTGGTCATGTGTGTGCAGTTTGTGGTTTTGATGTCACTTGTGGCTCAGTGCCTGATAGGCCAGTGCTGGTGATGTGGGTGGAGTTTGTGTTTGTGATGTCACTTGTGGCTCAGTGCCTGATAGGCCAGTGTTGGTCACATGGCTGCAGTTTGTGGTTGTGATGTCACTTGTGGCTCAGTGCCTGATAGGCCAGTGTTGGTCACATGGCTGCAGTTTGTGGTTGTGATGTCACTTGTGGCTCAGTGCCTGATAGGCCACTGCTGGTCCTGTGTGTGCAGTTTGTGTTTGTGATGTCACTTGTGGCTCAGTGCCTGATAGGCCAGTGCTGGTGATGTGGGTGGAGTTTGTGTTTGTGAGGTCACTTGTGGCTCAGTGCCTGATAGGCCAGTGCTGGTTACGTGGGTGCAGTTTGTGATTGTGATGTCACTTGTGGCTGAGTGCCTGATAGGCCAGTGCTGGTCACGTGGATTCATTTTGTGGCTGTGAGGTCACTTGTGGCTGAGTGCCTGATAGGCCAGTGCTGGTGATGTGGCTGCAGTTTGTGGTTTTGATGTCACTTGTGGCTGAGTGCCTGATAGGCCAGTGCTAGAGATGTGGCTGCAGTTTGTGGTTTTGATGTCACTTGTGGCTCAGTGCCTGATAGGCCATGCTGGTCCTGTGGGTGGAGTTTGTGGTTGTGATGTCACTTGTGGCTCAGGGCCTGATAGGCCAGTGTTGGTCACATGGCTGCAGTTTGTGTTTCTGATGTCACTTGTGGCTCAGTGCCTGATAGGCCAGTGCTGGTGATGTGGGTGGAGTTTGTGTTTATGATGTCACTTGTGGCTCAGTGCCTGATAGGCCAGTGCTGGTGATGTGGGTGGAGTTTCTTTGTGATGTCACTTGTGGCTCAGTGCCTGATAGGCCAGTGCTGGTGATGTGGGTGGAGTTTGTGTTTGTGATGTCATTTGCGGATCAGTGCCTGATAGGCCATGCTGGTCCTGTGGGTGGAGTTTGTGTTTGTGATGTCACTTGTGGCTCAGTGCCTGATAGGCCAGTGCTGGTGATGTGGCTGCAGTTTGTTGTTGTGATGTCACTTGTGGCTCAGTGCCTGATAGGCCAGTGCTGGTGATGTGGGTGGAGTTTGTGTTTGTGATGTCACTTGTGGCTCAGTGCCTGATAGGCCAGTGCTGTTCCTGTGGGTGCAGTTTGTGGTTGTGATGTCACTTGTGGCTCAGTGCCTGATAGGCCAGTGCTAGAGATGTGGCTGCAGTTTGTGTTTGTGATGTCACTTGTGGCTCAGGGCCTGATAGGCCATGCTGGTCCTGTGGGTGCAGTTTGTGGTTGTGATGTCACTTGTGGCTCAGGGCCTGATAGGCCAGTGTTGGTCACATGGCTGCAGTTTGTGTTTCTGATGTCACTTGTGGCTCAGTGCCTGATAGGCCAGTGTTGGTCACATGGCTGCAGTTTGTGTTTCTGATGTCACTTGTGGCTCAGTGCCTGATAGGCCAGTGCTGGTCATGTGTGTGCAGTTTGTGGTTTTGATGTCACTTGTGGCTCAGTGCCTGATAGGCCAATGCTGTTCATGTGGGTGGAGTTTGTGTTTATGATGTCACTTGTGGCTCAGTGCCTGATAGGCCAGTGCTGGTGATGTGGCTGCAGTTTGTGTTTGTGATGTCACTTGTGGCTCAGTGCCTGATAGGCCAGTGCTGGTCATGTGGCTGCAGTTTGTGGTTGTGATGTCACTTGTGGCTCAGTGCCTGATAGGCCAGTGCTGGTGATGTGGGTGGAGTTTGTGTTTGTGATGTCACTTGTGGCTCAGTGCCTGATAGGCCAGTGCTGGTCCTGTGTGTGCAGTTTGTGTTTGTGATGTCACTTGTGGCTCAGTGCCTGATAGGCCAGTGTTGGTCACGTGGGTGGAGTTTGTGTTTGTGATGTCACTTGTGGCTGAGTGCCTGATAGGCCAGTGCTGGTCATGTGGGTGCAGTTTGTGGTTGTGATGTCACTTGTGGCTCAGGGCCTGATAGGCCAGTGTTGGTCACGTGGGTGGAGTTTGTTGTTGTGATGTCATTTGCGGATCAGTGCCTGATGGGCCAGTCCTGGTGATCTGGCTGCAGTTTGTGTTTGTGATGTCACTTGTGGCTCAGTGCCTGATAGGCCAGTGCTGTTCATGTGGCTGCAGTTTGTGGTTGTGATGTCACTTGTGGCTGAGTGCCTGATAGGCCAGTGCTGGTCATGTGGGTGCAGTTTGTGTTTCTGATGTCACTTGTGGCTGAGTGCCTGATAGGCCAGTGCTGGTGATGTGGCTGCAGTTTGTGTTTGTGAGGTCACTTGTGGCTCAGTGCCTGATAGGCCAGTGCTGGTCACATGGCTGCAGTTTGTGGTTGTGATGTCACTTGTGGCTCAGTGCCTGATAGGCCAGTGTTGGTCACATGGCTGCAGTTTGTGGTTGTGATGTCACTTGTGGCTCAGTGCCTGATAGGCCAGTGCTGGTCCTGTGTGTGCAGTTTGTGTTTGTGATGTCACTTGTGGCTCAGTGCCTGATAGGCCAGTGCTGGTGATGTGGGTGGAGTTTGTGTTTGTGATGTCACTTGTGGCTGAGTGCCTGATAGGCCAGTGCTAGAGATGTGGCTGCAGTTTGTGGTTGTGATGTCACTTGTGGCTCAGGGCCTGATAGGCCATGCTGGTCCTGTGGGTGCAGTTTGTGGTTGTGATGTCACTTGTGGCTCAGGGCCTGATAGGCCAGTGTTGGTCACATGGCTGCAGTTTGTGTTTCTGATGTCACTTGTGGCTCAGTGCCTGATAGGCCAGTGTTGGTCACATGGCTGCAGTTTGTGTTTCTGATGTCACTTGTGGATCAGTGCCTGATAGGCCAGTGCTGGTCACGTGGGTGGAGTTTGTGTTTATGATGTCACTTGTGGCTCAGTGCCTGATAGGCCAGTGCTGGTCCTGTGTGTGCAGTTTGTGTTTGTGATGTCACTTGTGGCTCAGTGCCTGATAGGCCAGTGCTGGTCATGTGGCTGCAGTTTGTGGTTGTGATGTCACTTGTGGCTCAGTGCCTGATAGGCCAGTGCTGGTCCTGTGTGTGCAGTTTGTGTTTGTGATGTCACTTGTGGCTCAGTGCCTGATAGGCCAGTGCTGGTGATGTGGGTGGAGTTTGTGGTTGTGATGTCACTTGTGGCTCAGGGCCTGATAGGCCAGTGTTGGTCACGTGGGTGGAGTTTGTTGTTGTGATGTCATTTGCGGATCAGTGCCTGATGGGCCAGTGCTGGTGATCTGGCTGCAGTTTGTGTTTGTGATGTCACTTGTGGCTCAGTGCCTGATAGGCCAGTGCTGTTCATGTGGCTGCAGTTTGTGGTTGTGATGTCACTTGTGGCTGAGTGCCTGATAGGGCAGTGCTGGTCACGTGGGTTCAGTTTGAGGTTGTGATGTCACTTGTAGCTCGGTGCCTGATAGGCCAGTGCTGGTCATGTGGGTGCAGTTTGTGGTTGTGATGTCACTTGTGGCTGAGTGCCTGATAGGCCAGTGCTGGTGATGTGGGTGGAGTTTGTGTTTATGATGTCACTTGTGGCTGAGTGCCTGATAGGCCAGTGCTGGTGATGTGGGTGCAGTTTGTGTTTGTGATGTCACTTGTGGCTCAGTGCCTGATAGGCCAGTGTTGGTCACATGGCTGCAGTTTGTGGTTGTGATGTCACTTGTGGCTCAGTGCCTGATAGGCCAGTGCTGGTCCTGTGGCTGCAGTTTGTGTTTGTGATGTCACTTGTGGCTCAGTGCCTGATAGGCCAGTGCTGGTCACGTGGGTGGAGTTTGTGTTTGTGATGTCAGTTGTGGCTCAGTACCTGATAGGCCAGTGCTGGTCATGTGGGTGCAGTTTGTGTTTGTGATGTCACTTGTGGCTCAGTGCCTGATAGGCCAGTGCTGGTGATGTGGCTGCAGTTTGTGTTTGTGATGTCACCTGTGGCTGAGTGCCTGATAGGCCAGTGCTGGTGATGTGGCTGCAGTTTGTGTTTGTGATGTCACTTGTGGCTCAGTGCCTGATAGGCCAGTGCTGGTCCTGTGTGTGCAGTTTGTGTTTGTGATGTCCCTTGTGGCTCAGTGCCTGATAGGCCAGTGCTGGTCACGTGGGTGGAGTTTGTGTTTGTGATGTCAGTTGTGGCTCAGTACCTGATAGGCCAGTGCTGGTCATGTGGGTGCAGTTTGTGGTTGTGATGTCACTTGTGGCTCAGTGCCTGATAGGCCAGTGTTGTTCACATGGCTGCAGTTTGTGTTTGTGATGTCACTTGTAGCTCAGTGCCTGATAGGACATTGCTGGTCCTGTGGCTGCAGTTTGTGGTTGTGATGTCACTTGTGGCTCAGTGCCTCATATGCCAGTGCTGGTGATGTGGCTGCAGTTTGTGTTTGTGATGTCACTTGTGGCTCAGTGCCTGAGAGGCCAGTGCTGGTCACATGGGTGTAGTCTGTGGTTGTGATGTCACTTGTGGCTGAGTGCCTGATAGGCCAGTGTTGGTCACATGGCTGCAGTTTGTGTTTCTGATGTCACTTGTGGCTCAGTGCCTGATAGGCCAGTGCTGGTCATGTGGCTGCATTTTGTGGTTGTGAGGTCACTTGTGGCTCAGTGCCTGATAGGCCAGTGCTGGTCATGTGTGTGCAGTTTGTGGTTTTGATGTCACTTGTGGCTCAGTGCCTGATAGGCCAATGCTGTTCATGTGGGTGGAGTTTGTGTTTATGATGTCACTTGTGGCTCAGTGCCTGATAGGCCAGTGCTGGTGATGTGGCTGCAGTTTGTGTTTGTGATGTCACTTGTGGCTCAGTGCCTGATAGGCCAGTGCTGGTCACGTGGGTGCAGTTTGTTGTTGTGATGTCATTTGCGGATCAGTGCCTGATAGGCCAGTGCTGGTGATGTGGGTGGAGTTTGTGTTTGTGATGTCACTTGTGGCTCAGTGCCTGATAGGCCAGTGCTGGTCATGTGGCTGCAGTTTGTGTTTGTGATGTCACTTGTGGCTCAGTGCCTGATAGGCCAGTGCTGGTGATGTGTGTGGAGTTTGTGTTTGTGATGTCACCTGTAGATCGGTGCCTGATAGGCCAGTGCTGGTGATGTGGGTGCAGTTTGTGGTTGTGATGTCACTTGTGGCTCAGTGCCTGATGGGACATTGCTGGTCCTGTGGCTGCAGTTTGTGGTTGTGATGTCACTTGTGGCTCAGTGCCTGATAGGCCAGTGCTGGTGATGTGGCTGCAGTTTGTGTTTGTGATGTCACTTGTGGCTGAGTGCCTGATAGGCCAGTGCTGGTGATGTGGGTGGAGTTTGTGGTTGTGATGTCACTTGTGGCTCAGTGCCTGATAGGCCAGTGCTGGTCCTGTGTGTGCAGTTTGTGGTTGTGATGTCACTTGTGGCTCAGTGCCTGATAGGCCAGTGCTGGTCCTGTGGCTGCAGTTTGTGTTTGTGATATCACTTGTGGCTCAGTGCCTGATAGGCCAGTGCTGGTCACGTGGGTGCAGTTTGTGGTTGTGATGTCATTTGCGGATCAGTGCCTGATAGGCCAGTGCTGGTCACGTGGGTGGAGTTTGTGTTTGTGATGTCACTTGTGGCTCAGTGCCTGATAGGCCAGCGCTTGTCATGTGGGTGCAGTTTGTGGTTGTGATGTCACTTGTGGCTCAGTGCCTGATAGGCCAGTGCTGGTCCTGTGGCTGCAGTTTGTGTTTCTGATGTCACTTGTGGCTCAGTGCCTGATAGGCCAGTGCTGGTGATGTGGGTGGAGTTTGTGTTTGTGATGTCACTTGTGGCTCAGTGCCTGATAGGCCAGTGCTGGTCACGTGGCTGCAGTTTGTGTTTGTGATGTCACTTGTGGCTGAGTGCCTGATAGGCCAGTGCTGGTCACGTGGGTGGAGTTTGTGGTTGTGATGTCACTTGTGGCTCAGTGCCTGATAGGCCAGTGCTGGTCCTGTGTGTGCAGTTTGTGTTTGTGATGTCACTTGTGGCTCAGTGCCTGATAGGCCAGTGCTGGTCATGTGGCTGCAGTTTGTGGTTGTGATGTCACTTGTGGCTCAGTGCCTGATAGGCCAGTGCTGGTCATGTGGCTGCAGTTTGTGGTTGTGATGTCACTTGTGGCTCAGTGCCTGATAGGCCAGTGCTGGTGATGTGGGTGGAGTTTGTGTTTGTGATGTCACTTGTGGCTCAGTGCCTGATAGGCCAGTGCTGGTGATGTGGGTGGAGTTTGTGTTTGTGATGTCACTTGTGGCTCAGTGCCTGATAGGCCAGTGCTAGAGATGTGGCTGCAGTTTGTGGTTTTGATGTCACTTGTGGCTCAGGGCCTGATAGGCCATGCTGGTCCTGTGGGTGCAGTTTGTGGTTGTGATGTCACTTGTGGCTCAGTGCCTGATAGGCCAGTGTTGGTCACGTGGGTGCAGTTTGTGGTTGTGATGTCACTTGTGGCTCAGTGCCTGATAGGCCAGTGCTGGTGATGTGGGTGGAGTTTGTGTTTGTGAGGTCACTTGTGGCTCAGTGCCTGATAGGCCAGTGCTGGTTACGTGGGTGCAGTTTGTGATTGTGATGTCACTTGTGGCTGAGTGCCTGATAGGCCAGTGCTGGTCACGTGGATTCATTTTGTGGCTGTGAGGTCACTTGTGGCTGAGTGCCTGATAGGCCAGTGCTGGTGATGTGGCTGCAGTTTGTGTTTGTGAGGTCACTTGTGGCTGAGTGCCTGATAGGCCAGTGCTGGTCATGTGGCTGCAGTTTGTGGTTGTGATGTCACTTGTGGCTCAGAGCCTGATAGGCCGGTGCTGGTCATGTGGGTGCAGTTTGTGGTTGTGATGTCACTTGTGGCTCAGTGCCTGATAGGCCAGTGCTGGTCCTGTGTGTGCAGTTTGTGGTTGTGATGTCACTTGTGGCTCAGTGCCTGATAGGCCAGTGCTAGAGATGTGGCTGCAGTTTGTGGTTTTGATGTCACTTGTGGCTCAGTGCCTGATAGGCCATGCTGGTCCTGTGGGTGCAGTTTGTGGTTGTGATGTCACTTGTGGCTCAGGGCCTGATAGGCCAGTGTTGGTCACATGGCTGCAGTTTGTGTTTCTGATGTCACTTGTGGCTCAGTGCCTGATAGGCCAGTGCTGGTCACGTGGGTGCAGTTTGTTGTTGTGATGTCATTTGCGGATCAGTGCCTGATAGGCCATGCTGGTCCTGTGAGTGGAGTTTGTGTTTGTGATGTCACTTGTGGCTCAGTGCCTGATAGGCCAGTGCTGGTCATGTGGCTGCAGTTTGTGGTTGTGATGTCACTTGTGGCTCAGTGCCTGATAGGCCAGTGCTGGTGATGTGGCTGCAGTTTGTGTTTGTGATGTCACTTGTGGCTCAGTGCCTGATAGGCCAGTGCTGGTCCTGTGGGTGCAGTTTGTGTTTGTGATGTCACTTGTGGCTCAGAGCCTGATAGGCCAGTGCTGGTCATGTGGCTGCAGTTTGTGGTTGTGATGTCACTTGTGGCTGAGTGCCTGATAGGCCAGTGCTGGTCCTGTGTGTGCAGTTTGTGGTTGTGATGTCACTTGTGGCTCAGTGCCTGATAGGCCAGTGCTGGTGATGTGGGTTGGGTTTGTGTTTGTGATGTCACTTGTGGCTCAGTGCCTGATAGGCCAGTGCTAGAGATGTGGCTGCAGTTTGTGGTTGTGATGTCACTTGTGGCTCAGTGCCTGATAGGCCATGCTGGTCCTGTGGGTGGAGTTTGTGGTTGTGATGTCACTTGTGGCTCAGGGCCTGATAGGCCAGTGTTGGTCACATGGCTGCAGTTTGTGTTTCTGATGTCACTTGTGGCTCAGTGCCTGATAGGCCAGTGTTGGTCACATGGCTGCAGTTTGTGTTTCTGATGTCACTTGTGGATCAGTGCCTGATAGGCCAGTGCTGGTCACGTGGGTGGAGTTTGTGTTTATGATGTCACTTGTGGCTCAGTGCCTGATAGGCCAGTGCTGGTCATGTGGCTGCAGTTTGTGTTTGTGATGTCACTTGTGGCTCAGTGCCTGATAGGCCAGTGCTGGTCATGTGGCTGCAGTTTGTGGTTGTGATGTCACTTGTGGCTCAGTGCCTGATAGGCCAGTGCTGGTCCTGTGTGTGCAGTTTGTGTTTGTGATGTCACTTGTGGCTCAGTGCCTGATAGGCCAGTGCTGGTGATGTGGGTGGAGTTTGTGGTTGTGATGTCACTTGTGGCTCAGGGCCTGATAGGCCAGTGTTGGTCACGTGGGTGGAGTTTGTTGTTGTGATGTCATTTGCGGATCAGTGCCTGATGGGCCAGTGCTGGTGATCTGGCTGCAGTTTGTGTTTGTGATGTCACTTGTGGCTCAGTGCCTGATAGGCCAGTGCTGTTCATGTGGCTGCAGTTTGTGGTTGTGATGTCACTTGTGGCTGAGTGCCTGATAGGGCAGTGCTGGTCACGTGGGTTCAGTTTGAGGTTGTGATGTCACTTGTAGCTCGGTGCCTGATAGGCCAGTGCTGGTCATGTGGGTGCAGTTTGTGGTTGTGATGTCACTTGTGGCTGAGTGCCTGATAGGCCAGTGCTGGTGATGTGGGTGGAGTTTGTGTTTATGATGTCACTTGTGGCTGAGTGCCTGATAGGCCAGTGCTGGTGATGTGGGTGCAGTTTGTGTTTGTGATGTCACTTGTGGCTCAGTGCCTGATAGGCCATGCTGGTCCTGTGGGTGGAGTTTGTGTTTGTGATGTCACTTGTGGCTCAGTGCCTGATAGGCCAGTGCTGGTCCTGTGGCTGCAGTTTGTGTTTGTGATGTCACTTGTGGCTCAGTGCCTGATAGGCCAGTGCTGGTGATGTGGCTGCAGTTTGTGGTTGTGATGTCACTTGTGGCTCAGTGCCTGATAGGCCAGTGCTGGTCATGTGGGTGCAGTTTGTGTTTGTGATGTCACTTGTGGCTCAGTGCCTGATAGGCCAGTGTTGGTCACATGGCTGCAGTTTGTGTTTGTGATGTCACTTGTGGCTGAGTGCCTGATAGGCCAGTGCTGGTCATGTGGCTGCAGTTTGTGGTTGTGATGTCACTTGTGGCTGAGTGCCTGAGAGGCCAGTGCTGGTCCTGTGTGTGCAGTTTGTGGTTTTGATGTCACTTGTGGCTCAGTGCCTGATAGGCCAGTGCTGGTGATGTGGGTGGAGTTTGTGTTTATGATGTCACTTGTGGCTCAGTGCCTGATAGGCCAGTGCTGGTGATGTGGGTGGAGTTTGTGTTTGTGATGTCACTTGTGGCTCAGTGCCTGATAGGCCAGTGCTGGTCACGTGGGTGCAGTTTGTTGTTGTGATGTCATTTGCGGATCAGTGCCTGATAGGCCAGTGCTGGTCACGTGGGTGGAGTTTGTGTTTGTGATGTCACTTGTGGCTCAGTGCCTGATAGGCCAGTGCTTGTCATGTGGGTGCAGTTTGTGTTTGTGATGTCACTTGTGGCTCAGTGCCTGATAGGCCAGTGCTGGTGATGTGGGTGGAGTTTGTGGTTGTGATGTCACTTGTGGCTCAGTGCCTGATAGGCCAGTGCTGGTGATGTGGCTGCAGTTTGTGTTTGTGATGTCACTTGTGGCTGAGTGCCTGATAGGCCAGTGCTGGTGATGTGGGTGGAGTTTGTGGTTGTGATGTCACTTGTGGCTCAGTGCCTGATAGGCCAGTGCTGGTCCTGTGTGTGCAGTTTGTGGTTGTGATGTCACTTGTGGCTCAGTGCCTGATAGGCCAGTGCTGGTCCTGTGGCTGCAGTTTGTGTTTGTGATATCACTTGTGGCTGAGTGCCTGATAGGCCAGTGCTGGTCACGTGGGTGCAGTTTGTGGTTGTGATGTCATTTGCGGATCAGTGCCTGATAGGCCAGTGCTGGTCACGTGGGTGGAGTTTGTGTTTGTGATGTCACTTGTGGCTCAGTGCCTGATAGGCCAGTGCTTGTCATGTGGGTGCAGTTTGTGGTTGTGATGTCACTTGTGGCTCAGTGCCTGATAGGCCAGTGCTGGTCCTGTGGCTGCAGTTTGTGTTTCTGATGTCACTTGTGGCTCAGTGCCTGATAGGCCAGTGCTGGTGATGTGGGTGGAGTTTGTGTTTGTGATGTCACTTGTGGCTCAGTGCCTGATAGGCAAGTGTTGGTCACATGGCTGCAGTTTTTGTTTGTGATGTCACTTGTGGCTCAGTGCCTGATAGGCCAGTGCTGGTCACGTGGCTGCAGTTTGTGTTTGTGATGTCACTTGTGGCTGAGTGCCTGATAGGCCAGTGCTGGTCACGTGGGTGGAGTTTGTGGTTGTGATGTCACTTGTGGCTCAGTGCCTGATAGGCCAGTGCTGGTCCTGTGTGTGCAGTTTGTGGTTGTGATGTCACTTGTGGCTCAGTGCCTGATAGGCCAGTGCTGGTCATGTGGCTGCAGTTTGTGGTTGTGATGTCACTTGTGGCTCAGTGCCTGATAGGCCAGTGCTGGTCATGTGGCTGCAGTTTGTGGTTGTGATGTCACTTGTGGCTCAGTGCCTGATAGGCCAGTGCTGGTGATGTGGGTGGAGTTTGTGTTTGTGATGTCACTTGTGGCTCAGTGCCTGATAGGCCAGTGCTGGTGATGTGGGTGGAGTTTGTGTTTGTGATGTCACTTGTGGCTCAGTGCCTGATAGGCCAGTGCTAGAGATGTGGCTGCAGTTTGTGGTTTTGATGTCACTTGTGGCTCAGGGCCTGATAGGCCATGCTGGTCCTGTGGGTGCAGTTTGTGGTTGTGATGTCACTTGTGGCTCAGTGCCTGATAGGCCAGTGTTGGTCACGTGGGTGCAGTTTGTGGTTGTGATGTCACTTGTGGCTCAGTGCCTGATAGGCCAGTGCTGGTGATGTGGGTGGAGTTTGTGTTTGTGAGGTCACTTGTGGCTCAGTGCCTGATAGGCCAGTGCTGGTTACGTGGGTGCAGTTTGTGATTGTGATGTCACTTGTGGCTGAGTGCCTGATAGGCCAGTGCTGGTCACGTGGATTCATTTTGTGGCTGTGAGGTCACTTGTGGCTGAGTGCCTGATAGGCCAGTGCTGGTGATGTGGCTGCAGTTTGTGTTTGTGAGGTCACTTGTGGCTGAGTGCCTGATAGGCCAGTGCTGGTCATGTGGCTGCAGTTTGTGGTTGTGATGTCACTTGTGGCTCAGAGCCTGATAGGCCGGTGCTGGTCATGTGGGTGCAGTTTGTGGTTGTGATGTCACTTGTGGCTCAGTGCCTGATAGGCCAGTGCTGGTCCTGTGTGTGCAGTTTGTGGTTGTGATGTCACTTGTGGCTCAGTGCCTGATAGGCCAGTGCTAGAGATGTGGCTGCAGTTTGTGGTTTTGATGTCACTTGTGGCTCAGTGCCTGATAGGCCATGCTGGTCCTGTGGGTGCAGTTTGTGGTTGTGATGTCACTTGTGGCTCAGGGCCTGATAGGCCAGTGTTGGTCACATGGCTGCAGTTTGTGTTTCTGATGTCACTTGTGGCTCAGTGCCTGATAGGCCAGTGCTGGTCATGTGTGTGCAGTTTGTGGTTTTGATGTCACTTGTGGCTCAGTGCCTGATAGGCCAGTGCTGGTGATGTGGGTGGAGTTTGTGTTTATGATGTCACTTGTGGCTCAGTGCCTGATAGGCCAGTGCTGGTGATGTGGGTTGAGTTTCTTTGTGATGTCACTTGTGGCTCAGTGCCTGATAGGCCAGTGCTGGTCACGTGGGTGCAGTTTGTTGTTGTGATGTCATTTGCGGATCAGTGCCTGATAGGCCATGCTGGTCCTGTGAGTGGAGTTTGTGTTTGTGATGTCACTTGTGGCTCAGTGCCTGATAGGCCAGTGCTGGTCATGTGGCTGCAGTTTGTGGTTGTGATGTCACTTGTGGCTCAGTGCCTGATAGGCCAGTGCTGGTGATGTGGGTGGAGTTTGTGTTTGTGATGTCACTTGTGGCTCAGTGCCTGATAGGCCAGTGTTGTTCACATGGCTGCAGTTTGTGGTTGTGATGTCACTTGTGGCTCAGTGCCTGATAGGACATTGCTGGTCCTGTGGCTGCAGTTTGTGGTTGTGATGTCACTTGTGGCTCAGTGCCTCATATGCCAGTGCTGGTGATGTGGCTGCAGTTTGTGTTTGTGATGTCACTTATGGCTCAGTGCCTGAGAGGCCAGTGCTGGTCACATGGGTGTAGTCTGTGGTTGTGATGTCACTTGTGGCTGAGTGCCTGATAGGCCAGTGTTGGTCACATGGCTGCAGTTTGTGTTTGTGAGGTCACTTGTGGCTGAGTGCCTTATAGGCCAGAGCTGGTCACGTGGATTCATTTTGTGGCTGTGAGGTCACTTGTGGCTCAGTGCCTGATAGGCCAGTGCTGGTCCTGTGGCTGCAGTTTGTGGTTGTGATGTCACTTGTGGCTGAGTGCCTGATAGGCCAGTGCTGGTCACGTGGGTTCATTTTGTTGTTGTGAGGTCACTTGTGGCTGAGTGCCTGATAGGCCAGTGCTGGTCATGTGGGTGCAGTTTGTGTTTGTGATGTCACTTGTGGCTCAGTGCCTGATAGGCCAGTGCTGGTGATGTGGGTGGAGTTTGTGTTTGTGATGTCACTTGTGGCTCAGTGCCTGATAGGCCAGTGCTGGTCCTGTGTGTGCAGTTTGTGTTTGTGATGTCACTTGTGGCTCAGTGCCTGATAGGCCAGTGCTGGTCCTGTGGCTGCAGTTTGTGTTTGTGATATCACTTGTGGCTCAGTGCCTGATAGGCCAGTGCTGGTCACGTGGGTGCAGCTTGTTGTTGTGATGTCATTTGCGGATCAGTGCCTGATAGGCCAGTGCTGGTCACGTGGGTGCAGTTTGTGTTTGTGATGTCACTTGTGGCTCAGTGCCTGATAGGCCAGTGCTGGTGATGTGGGTGGAGTTTGTGTTTGTGATGTCACTTGTGGCTCAGTGCCTGATAGGCAAGTGTTGGTCACATGGCTGCAGTTTGTGTTTGTGATGTCACTTGTGGCTCAGTGCCTGATAGGCCAGTGCTGGTTACGTGGGTGCAGTTTGTGTTTGTGATGTCACTTGTGGCTCAGTGCCTGATAGGCCAGTGCTGGTCCTGTGTGTGCAGTTTGTGGTTGTGATGTTACTTGTGGCTCAGTGCCTGATAGGCCAGTGCTGGTGATGTGGCTGCAGTTTGTGGTTGTGAGGTCACTTGTGGCTGAGTGCCTGATAGGCCAGTGCTGGTCATGTGGCTGCAGTTTGTGGTTGTGATGTCACTTGTGGCTCAGTGCCTGATAGGCCAACGCTGTTCATGTGGGTGGAGTTTGTGGTTGTGATGTCACTTGTGGCTCAGTGCCTGATAGGCCAGTGCTGGTCACGTGGCTGCAGTTTGTATTTGTGATGTCACTTGTGGCTGAGTGCCTGATAGGCCAGTGCTGGTGATGTGGGTGGAGTTTGTGTTTGTGATGTCACTTGTGGCTCAGTGCCTGATAGGCCAGTGCTGGTCATGTGTGTGCAGTTTGTGGTTTTGATGTCACTTGTGGCTCAGTGCCTGATAGGCCAATGCTGTTCATGTGGGTGGAGTTTGTGTTTATGATGTCACTTGTGGCTCAGTGCCTGATAGGCCAGTGCTGGTGATGTGGCTGCAGTTTGTGTTTGTGATGTCACTTGTGGCTCAGTGCCTGATAGGCCAGTGCTGGTCACGTGGGTGGAGTTTGTTGTTGTGATGTCATTTGCGGATCAGTGCCTGATAGGCCAGTGCTGGTGATGTGTGTGGAGTTTGTGTTTGTGATGTCACTTGTAGATCGGTGCCTGATAGGCCAGTGCTGGTGATGTGGGTGCAGTTTGTGGTTGTGATGTCACTTGTGGCTCAGTGCCTGATGGGACATTGCTGGTCCTGTGGCTGCAGTTTGTGGTTGTGATGTCACTTGTGGCTCAGTGCCTGATAGGCCAGTGCTGGTCCTGTGTGTGCAGTTTGTGTTTGTGATGTGACTTGTGGCTGAGTGCCTGATAGGCCAGTGCTGGTCCTGTGGGTGCAGTTTGTGTTTGTGAGGTCACTTGTGGCTGAGTGCCTGATAGGCCAGTGCTAGAGATGTGGCTGCAGTTTGTGGTTTTGATGTCACTTGTGGCTCAGTGCCTGATAGGCCATGCTGGTCCTGTGGGTGGAGTTTGTGGTTGTGATGTCACTTGTGGCTCAGGGCCTGATAGGCCAGTGTTGGTCACATGGCTGCAGTTTGTGTTTGTGATGTCACTTGTGGCTCAGTGCCTGATAGGCCAGTGCTGGTGATGTGGCTGCAGTTTGTGTTTCTGAGGTCACTTGTGGCTGAGTGCCTGATAGGCCAGTGCTGGTCATGTGGCTGCAGTTTGTGGTTGTGATGTCACTTGTGGCTCAGTGCCTGATAGGCCAGTGCTGGTCCTGTGTGTGCAGTTTGTGTTTGTGATGTCACTTGTGGCTCAGTGCCTGATAGGCCAGTGCTGGTCATGTGGGTGCAGTTTGTGGTTGTGATGTCACTTGTGGCTCAGTGCCTGATAGGCCAGTGCTGGTCCTGTGTGTGCAGTTTGTGGTTGTGATGTCACTTGTGGCTCAGTGCCTGATATGCCAGTGCTGGTCCTGTGGCTGCAGTTTGTGTTTGTGATATCATTTGTGGCTGAGTGCCTGATAGGCCAGTGCTGGTCACGTGGGTGCAGTTTGTTGTTGTGATGTCATTTGCGGATCAGTGCCTGATAGGCCAGTGCTGGTCACATGGCTGCAGTTTGTGGTTGTGATGTCACTTGTGGCTCAGTGCCTGATAGGCCAGTGCTGGTGATGTGGGTGGAGTTTGTGTTTGTGATGTCATTTGTGGCTCAGTGCCTGATAGGCCAGTGTTGGTCACATGGCTGCAGTTTGTGTTTGTGATGTCACTTGTGGCTCAGTGCCTGATAGGCCAGTGCTGGTCCTGTGGCTGCAGTTTGTGGTTGTGATGTCACTTGTGGCTCAGTGCCTGATAGGCCAGTGCTGGTTTACGTGGGTGCAGTTTGTGGTTGTGATGTCACTTGTGGCTCAGGGCCTGATAGGCCAGTGTTGTTCACATGGCTGCAGTTTGTGTTTGTGATGTCACTTGTGGCTCAGTGCCTGATAGGCCAGTGCTGTTCATGTGGCTGCAGTTTGTGGTTGTGATGTCACTTGTGGCTCAGTGCCTGATAGGCCAGTGCTGGTGATGTGGCTGCAGTTTGTGTTTGTGATGTCACTTGTGGCTCAGTGCCTGATAGGCCAGTGCTGGTCACATGGGTGTAGTCTGTGGTTGTGATGTCACTTGTGGCTGAGTGCCTGATAGGCCAGTGTTGGTCACATGGCTGCAGTTTGTGTTTGTGAGGTCACTTGTGGCTGAGTGCCTGATAGGCCAGTGCTGGTCACGTGGATTCATTTTGTGGCTGTGAGGTCACTTGTGGCTCAGTGCCTGATAGGCCAGTGCTGGTCATGTGGGTGCAGTTTGTGGTTGTGATGTCACTTGTGGCTCAGTGCCTGATAGGCCAGTGCTGGTCATGTGGGTGCAGTTTGTGGTTTTCAGGTCACTTGTGGCTCAGAGCCTGATAGGCCAGTGCTGGTCATGTGGGTGCAGTTTGTGGTTGTGATGTCACTTGTGGCTCAGTGCCTGATAGGCAGGTGCTGGTCCTGTGTGTGCAGTTTGTGGTTGTGATGTCACTTGTGGCTCAGTGCCTGATAGGCCAGTGCTGGTCCTGTGTGTGCAGTTTGTGGTTGTGATGTCACTTGTGGCTCAGTGCCTGATAGGCCAGTGCTGGTCCTGTGGCTGCAGTTTGTGGTTGTGATGTCACTTGTGGCTCAGTGCCTGATAGGCCAGTGCTGGTCATGTGGCTGCAGTTTGTGGTTGTGATGTCACTTGCGGCTCAGTGCCTGATAGGCCAACGCTGTTCATGTGGGTGGAGTTTGTGGTTGTGATGTCACTTGTGGCTCAGTGCCTGATAGGCCAGTGCTGGTCACGTGGCTGCAGTTTGTATTTGTGATGTCACTTGTGGCTCAGGGCCTGATAGGCCAGTGCTGGTGATGTGGGTGGAGTTTGTGTTTGTGATGTCACTTGTGGCTCAGTGCCTGATAGGCCAGTGTTGGTCACATGGCTGCATTTTGTGGTTGTGAGGTCACTTGTGGCTCAGTGCCTGATAGGCCAGTGCTGGTCATGTGTGTGCAGTTTGTGGTTTTGATGTCACTTGTGGCTCAGTGCCTGATAGGCCAGTGCTGGTCCTGTGGGTGGAGTTTGTGTTTATGATGTCACTTGTGGCTCAGTGCCTGATAGGCCAGTGCTGGTGATGTGGGTGGAGTGTGTTTGTGATGTCACTTGTGGCTCAGTGCCTGATAGGCCAGTGCTGGTCACGTGGGTGCAGTTTGTTGTTGTGATGTCATTTGCGGATCAGTGCCTGATAGGCCAGTGCTGGTCCTGTGGGTGCAGTTTGTGGTTGTGATGTCACTTGTGGCTCAGTGCCTGATAGGCCAGTGCTGGTCATGTGGCTGCAGTTTGTGGTTGTGATGTCACTTGTGGCTCAGTGCCTGATAGGCCAGTGCTGGTGATGTGTGTGCAGGTTTGTTTCTGATGTCACTTGTGGCTGAGTGCCTGAGAGGCCAGTGCTGGTCCTGTGTGTGCAGTTTGTGGTTGTGATGTCACTTGTGGCTGAGTGCCTGATAGGCCAGTGTTGGTCCTGTGGGTGCAGTTTGTGTTTGTGAGGTCACTTGTGGCTCAGTGCCTGATAGGCCAGTGCTGGTGATGTGGCTGCAGTTTGTGTTTCTGAGGTCACTTGTGGCTGAGTGCCTGATAGGCCAGTGCTGGTCATGTGGCTGCAGTTTGTGGTTGTGATGTCACTTGTGGCTCAGTGCCTGATAGGCCAGTGCTGGTCCTGTGTGTGCAGTTTGTGTTTGTGATGTCACTTGTGGCTCAGTGCCTGATAGGCCAGTGCTGGTCATGTGGGTGGAGTTTGTGGTTTTGATGTCACTTGTGGCTCAGTGCCTGATAGGCCAGTGCTGGTCCTGTGTGTGCAGTTTGTGGTTGTGATGTCACTTGTGGCTCAGTGCCTGATAGGCCAGTGCTGGTCCTGTGGCTGCAGTTTGTGTTTGTGATATCACTTGTGGCTGAGTGCCTGATAGGCCAGTGCTGGTCACGTGGGTGCAGTTTGTTGTTGTGATGTCATTTGCGGATCAGTGCCTGATAGGCCAGTGCTGGTCACATGGCTGCAGTTTGTGTTTGTGATGTCACTTGTGGCTCAGTGCCTGATAGGCCAGTGCTGGTGATGTGGCTGCAGTTTGTGTTTCTGAGGTCACTTGTGGCTGAGTGCCTGATAGGCCAGTGCTAGAGATGTGGCTGCAGTTTGTGTTTGTGATGTCACTTGTGGCTCAGTGCCTGATAGGCCAGTGCTGGTCCTGTGTGTGCAGTTTGTGTTTGTGATGTCACTTGTGGCTCAGTGCCTGATAGGCCAGTGCTGGTCATGTGGGTGGAGTTTGTGGTTGTGATGTCACTTGTGGCTCAGTGCCTGATAGGCCAGTGCTGGTCCTGTGTGTGCAGTTTGTGGTTGTGATGTCACTTGTGGCTCAGTGCCTCATAGGCCAGTGCTGGTCCTGTGGCTGCAGTTTGTGTTTCTGATGTCACTTGTGGCTCAGTGCCTGATAGGCCAGTGCTGGTGATGTGGGTGGAGTTTGTGTTTGTGATGTCACTTGTGGCTCAGTGCCTGATAGGCCAGTGCTGGTCCTGTGGGTGCAGTTTGTGTTTGTGATGTCACTTGTGGCTCAGTGCCTGATAGGCCAGTGTTGGTCACATGGCTGCAGTTTGTGTTTGTGATGTCACTTGTGGCTCAGTGCCTGATAGGCCAGTGCTGGTCACGTGGGTGCACTTTGTGTTTGTGATGTCACTTGTGGCTCAGTGCCTGATAGGACATTGCTGGTCCTGTGGCTGCATTTTGTGGTTGTGATGTCACTTGTGGCTCAGTGCCTCATATGCCAGTGCTGGTGATGTGGCTGCAGTTTGTGTTTGTGATGTCACTTGTGGCTCAGTGCCTGAGAGGCCAGTGCTGGTCACATGGGTGTAGTCTGTGGTTGTGATGTCACTTGTGGCTGAGTGCCTGATAGGCCAGTGTTGGTCACATGGCTGCAGTTTGTGTTTGTGAGGTCACTTGTGGCTGAGTGCCTGATAGGCCAGTGCTGGTCACGTGGATTCATTTTGTGGCTGTGAGGTCACTTGTGGCTCAGTGCCTGATAGGCCAGTGCTGGTCATGTGGGTGCAGTTTGTGGTTGTGATGTCACTTGTGGCTCAGTGCCTGATAGGCCAGTGCTGGTCATGTGGGTGCAGTTTGTGGTTGTCAGGTCACTTGTGGCTCAGAGCCTGATAGGCCAGTGCTGGTCATGTGGGTGCAGTTTGTGGTTGTGATGTCACTTGTGGCTCAGTGCCTGATAGGCCAGTGCTGGTCCTGTGTGTGCAGTTTGTGGTTGTGATGTCACTTGTGGCTCAGTGCCTGATAGGCCAGTGCTGGTCCTGTGGCTGCAGTTTGTGTTTGTGATATCACTTGTGGCTCAGTGCCTGATAGGCCAGTGCTGGTCACGTGGGTGCAGTTTGTTGTTGTGATGTCATTTGCGGATCAGTGCCTGATAGGCCAGTGCTGGTCACGTGGGTGGAGTTTGTGTTTGTGATGTCACTTGTGGCTCAGTGCCTGATAGGCCAGTGCTTGTCATGTGGGTGGAGTTTGTGTTTGTGATGTCACTTGTGGCTCAGTGCCTGATAGGCAAGTGTTGGTCACATGGCTGCAGTTTGTGTTTGTGTTGTCACTTGTGGCTCAGTGCCTGATAGGCCAGTGCTGGTCATGTGGCTGCAGTTTGTGGTTGTGATGTCACTTGTGGCTCAGTGCCTGATAGGCAAGTGTTGGTCACATGGCTGCAGTTTGTGGTTGTGATGTCACTTGTGGCTCAGTGCCTGATAGGCCAGTGCTGGTTACGTGGGTGCAGTTTGTGGTTGTGATGTCACTTGTGGCTCAGTGCCTGATAGGCCAGTGCTGGTCCTGTGTGTGCAGTTTGTGGTTGTGATGTCACTTGTGGCTCAGTGCCTGATAGGCCAGTGCTGGTCATGTGGCTGCAGTTTGTGGTTGTGATGTCACTTGTGGCTGAGTGCCTGATAGGCCAGTGCTGGTCATGTGGCTGCAGTTTGTGGTTGTGATGTCACTTGCGGCTCAGTGCCTGATAGGCCAACGCTGTTCATGTGGGTGGAGTTTGTGGTTGTGATGTCACTTGTGGCTCAGTGCCTGATAGGCCAGTGCTGGTCACGTGGCTGCAGTTTGTATTTGTGATGTCACTTGTGGCTCAGGGCCTGATAGGCCAGTGCTGGTGATGTGGGTGGAGTTTGTGTTTGTGATGTCACTTGTGGCTCAGTGCCTGATAGGCCAGTGTTGGTCACATGGCTGCAGTTTGTGTTTCTGATGTCACTTGTGGCTCAGTGCCTGATAGGCCAGTGCTGGTCATGTGGCTGCATTTTGTGGTTGTGAGGTCACTTGTGGCTCAGTGCCTGATAGGCCAGTGCTGGTCATGTGTGTGCAGTTTGTGGTTTTGATGTCACTTGTGGCTCAGTGCCTGATAGGCCAATGCTGTTCATGTGGGTGGAGTTTGTGTTTATGATGTCACTTGTGGCTCAGTGCCTGATAGGCCAGTGCTGGTGATGTGGCTGCAGTTTGTGTTTGTGATGTCACTTGTGGCTCAGTGCCTGATAGGCCAGTGCTGGTCACGTGGGTGCAGTTTGTTGTTGTGATGTCATTTGCGGATCAGTGCCTGATAGGCCAGTGCTGGTGATGTGGGTGGAGTTTGTGTTTGTGATGTCACTTGTGGCTCAGTGCCTGATAGGCCAGTGCTGGTCATGTGGCTGCAGTTTGTGTTTGTGATGTCACTTGTGGCTCAGTGCCTGATAGGCCAGTGCTGGTGATGTGTGTGGAGTTTGTGTTTGTGATGTCACTTGTAGATCGGTGCCTGATAGGCCAGTGCTGGTGATGTGGGTGCAGTTTGTGGTTGTGATGTCACTTGTGGCTCAGTGCCTGATGGGACATTGCTGGTCCTGTGGCTGCAGTTTGTGTTTGTGATGTCACTTGTGGCTCAGTGCCTGATAGGCCAGTGCTGGTGATGTGGCTGCAGTTTGTGTTTCTGAGGTCACTTGTGGCTGAGTGCCTGATAGGCCAGTGCTGGTCATGTGGGTGCAGTTTGTGGTTGTGATGTCAGTTGTGGCTCAGTGCCTGATAGGCCAGTGCTGGTCCTGTGTGTGCAGTTTGTGGTTGTGATGTCACTTGTGGCTCAGTGCCTGATAGGCCAGTGCTGGTGATGTGGGTGGAGTTTGTGTTTGTGATGTCACTTGTGGCTCAGTGCCTGATAGGCCAGTGCTGGTGATGTGGGTGGAGTTTGTGTTTGTGATGTCACTTGTGGCTCAGTGCCTGATAGGCCAGTGCTAGAGATGTGGCTGCAGTTTGTGGTTTTGATGTCACTTGTGGCTCAGTGCCTGATAGGCCATGCTGGTCCTGTGGGTGCAGTTTGTGGTTGTGATGTCACTTGTGGCTCAGGGCCTGATAGGCCAGTGTTGGTCACATGGCTGCAGTTTGTGTTTCTGATGTCACTTGTGGCTCAGTGCCTGATAGGCCAGTGCTGGTCATGTGTGTGCAGTTTGTGGTTTTGATGTCACTTGTGGCTCAGTGCCTGATAGGCCAGTGTTGGTCACGTGGGTGGAGTTTGTGGTTGTGAGGTCACTTGTGGCTCAGTGCCTGATAGGCCAGTGCTGGTCACGTGGATTCATTTTGTGGCTGTGATGTCACTTGTGGCTCAGTGCCTGATAGGCCAGTGCTGGTGATGTGGGTGCAGTTTGTGGCTGTGATGTCACTTGTGGCTCAGTGCCTGATGGGACATTGCTGGTCCTGTGGCTGCAGTTTGTGGTTGTGATGTCACTTGTGGCTGAGTGCCTGATAGGCCAGTGCTGGTCACGTGGGTTCATTTTGTCGTTGTGAGGTCACTTGTGGCTGAGTGCCTGATAGGCCAGTGCTGGTCATGTGGGTGCAGTTTGTGGTTGTGATGTCACTTGTGGCTGAGTGCCTGATAGGCCAGTGTTGGTCACATGGCTGCAGTTTGTGTTTGTGATGTCACTTGTGGCTCAGAGCCTGATAGGCCAGTGTTGGTCACATGGCTGCAGTTTGTGTTTGTGAGGTCACTTGTGGCTCAGTGCCTGATAGGCCAGTGCTGGTCACGTGGCTGCAGTTTGTGATTGTGATGTCACTTGTGGCTCAGTGCCTGATAGGGTGGTGCTGGTCATGTGGATAGAGTTTGTGTTTGTGATGTCACTTGTGGCTCAGTGCCTGATAGGCCAGTGCTGGTCACGTGGGCGCAGTTTGTTGTTGTGATGTCATTTGCGGATCAGTGCCTGATAGGCCAGTGCTGTTCATGTGGGTGCAGTTTGTGGTTGTGATGTCACTTGTGGCTCAGTGCCTGATAGGCCAGTGCTGGTCACGTGGGTTCAGTTTGAGGTTGTAATGTCACTTGTAGCTCGGTGCCTGATAGGCCAGTGCTGGTGATGTGACTGCAGTTTGTGGTTGTGATGTCACTTGTGGCTGAGTACCTGATAGGCCAGTGCTGGTCACATGGGTGTAGTCTGTGGTTGTGATGTCACTTGTGGCTCAGTGCCTGATAGGCCAGTGCTGGTGATGTGGGTGCAGTTTGTGTTTGTGATGTCACTTGTGGCTCAGTGCCTGATAGGCCAGTGCTGGTCACGTGGGTTCATTTTGTGTTTGTGATGTCACTTGTGGCTCAGTGCCTGATAGGCCAGTGCTGGTGATGTGGGTGGAGTTTGTGGTTGTGATGTCACTTGTGGCTCAGTGCCTGATAGGCCAGTGCTGGTCACGTGGGTGGAGTTTGTGTTTGTGATGTCACTTGTGGCTCAGTGCCTGATGGGCCAGTGTTGGTCACATGGCTGCATTTTGTGTTTGTGATGTCACTTGTGGCTCAGTGCCTGATAGGCCAGTGCTGGTCACGTGGGTGCAGTTTGTGTTTGTGATGTCACTTGTGGCTCAGGGCCTGATAGGCCAGTGCTGGTTACGTGGGTGCAGTTTGTGATTGTGATGTCACTTGTGGCTGAGTGCCTGATAGGCCAGTGTTGGTCACATGGCTGCAGTTTGTGTTTGTGATGTCACTTGTGGCTGAGTGCCTGATAGGCCAGTGCTGGTCACGTGGATTCATTTTGTGGCTGTGAGGTCACTTGTGGCTCAGTGCCTGATAGGCCAGTGCTGGTCATGTGGGTGCAGTTTGTGGTTGTGATGTCACTTGTGGCTCAGTACCTGATAGGCCAGTGCTGGTCATGTGGGTGCAGTTTGTGGTTGTCAGGTCACTTGTGGCTCAGAGCCTGATAGGCCAGTGCTGGTCATGTGGGTGCAGTTTGTGGTTGTGATGTCACTTGTGGCTCAGTGCCTGATAGGCCAGTGCTGGTCCTGTGTGTGCAGTTTGTGGTTGTGATGTCACTTGTGGCTCAGTGCCTGATAGGCCAGTGCTGGTCCTGTGGCTGCAGTTTGTGTTTGTGATATCACTTGTGGCTCAGTGCCTGATAGGCCAGTGCTGGTCACGTGGGTGCAGTTTGTTGTTGTGATGTCATTTGCGGATCAGTGCCTGATAGGCCAGTGCTGGTCACGTGGGTGGAGTTTGTGTTTGTGATGTCACTTGTGGCTCAGTGCCTGATAGGCCAGTGCTTGTCATGTGGGTGCAGTTTGTGGTTGTGATGTCACTTGTGGCTCAGTGCCTGATAGGCCAGTGCTGGTGATGTGGGTGGAGTTTGTGTTTGTGTTGTCACTTGTGGCTCAGTGCCTGATAGGCCAGTGCTGGTCATGTGGCTGCAGTTTGTGGTTGTGATGTCACTTGTGGCTCAGTGCCTGATAGGCAAGTGTTGGTCACATGGCTGCAGTTTGTGGTTGTGATGTCACTTGTGGCTCAGTGCCTGATAGGCCAGTGCTGGTTACGTGGGTGCAGTTTGTGGTTGTGATGTCACTTGTGGCTCAGTGCCTGATAGGCCAGTGCTGGTCCTGTGTGTGCAGTTTGTGGTTGTGATGTCACTTGTGGCTCAGTGCCTGATAGGCCAGTGCTGGTCATGTGGCTGCAGTTTGTGGTTGTGATGTCACTTGTGGCTGAGTGCCTGATAGGCCAGTGCTGGTCATGTGGCTGCAGTTTGTGGTTGTGATGTCACTTGTGGCTCAGTGCCTGATAGGCCAACGCTGTTCATGTGGGTGGAGTTTGTGGTTGTGATGTCACTTGTGGCTCAGTGCCTGATAGGCCAGTGCTGGTCACGTGGCTGCAGTTTGTATTTGTGATGTCACTTGTGGCTGAGTGCCTGATAGGCCGGTGCTGGTGATGTGGGTGGAGTTTGTGTTTGTGATGTCACTTGTGGCTCAGTGCCTGATAGGCCAGTGTTGGTCACATGGCTGCAGTTTGTGTTTCTGATGTCACTTGTGGCTCAGTGCCTGATAGGCCAGTGCTGGTCATGTGGCTGCATTTTGTGGTTGTGAGGTCACTTGTGGCTCAGTGCCTGATAGGCCAGTGCTGGTCATGTGTGTGCAGTTTGTGGTTTTGATGTCACTTGTGGCTCAGTGCCTGATAGGCCAATGCTGTTCATGTGGGTGGAGTTTGTGTTTATGATGTCACTTGTGGCTCAGTGCCTGATAGGCCAGTGCTGGTGATGTGGCTGCAGTTTGTGTTTGTGATGTCACTTGTGGCTCAGTGCCTGATAGGCCAGTGCTGGTCACGTGGGTGCAGTTTGTTGTTGTGATGTCATTTGCGGATCAGTGCCTGATAGGCCAGTGCTGGTGATGTGGGTGGAGTTTGTGTTTGTGATGTCACTTGTGGCTCAGTGCCTGATAGGCCAGTGCTGGTCATGTGGCTGCAGTTTGTGTTTGTGATGTCACTTGTGGCTCAGTGCCTGATAGGCCAGTGCTGGTGATGTGTGTGGAGTTTGTGTTTGTGATGTCACTTGTAGATCGGTGCCTGATAGGCCAGTGCTGGTGATGTGGGTGGAGTTTGTGGTTGTGATGTCACTTGTGGCTCAGTGCCTGAGAGGCCAGTGCTGGTCACATGGGTGTAGTCTGTGGTTGTGATGTCACTTGTGGCTGAGTGCCTGATAGGCCAGTGTTGGTCACATGGCTGCAGTTTGTGTTTGTGAGGTCACTTGTGGCTGAGTGCCTGATAGGCCAGTGCTGGTCACGTGGATTCATTTTGTGGCTGTGAGGTCACTTGTGGCTCAGTGCCTGATAGGCCAGTGCTGGTCATGTGGGTGCAGTTTGTGGTTGTGATGTCACTTGTGGCTCAGTGCCTGATAGGCCAGTGCTGGTCATGTGGGTGCAGTTTGTGGTTGTCAGGTCACTTGTGGCTCAGAGCCTGATAGGCCAGTGCTGGTCATGTGGGTGCAGTTTGTGGTTGTGATGTCACTTGTGGCTCAGTGCCTGATAGGCCAGTGCTGGTCCTGTGTGTGCAGTTTGTGGTTGTGATGTCACTTGTGGCTGAGTGCCTGATAGGCCAGTGCTGGTCCTGTGGCTGCAGTTTGTGTTTGTGATATCACTTGTGGCTCAGTGCCTGATAGGCCAGTGCTGGTCACGTGGGTGCAGTTTGTTGTTGTGATGTCATTTGCGGATCAGTGCCTGATAGGCCAGTGCTGGTCACGTGGGTGGAGTTTGTGTTTGTGATGTCACTTGTGGCTCAGTGCCTGATAGGCCAGTGCTTGTCATGTGGGTGCAGTTTGTGGTTGTGATGTCACTTGTGGCTCAGTGCCTGATAGGCCAGTGCTGGTGATGTGGGTGGAGTTTGTGTTTGTGATGTCACTTGTGGCTCAGTGCCTGATAGGCAAGTGTTGGTCACATGGCTGCAGTTTGTGTTTGTGTTGTCACTTGTGGCTCAGTGCCTGATAGGCCAGTGCTGGTGATGTGGCTGCAGTTTGTGGTTGTGATGTCACTTGTGGCTCAGTGCCTGATAGGCAAGTGTTGGTCACATGGCTGCAGTTTGTGGTTGTGATGTCACTTGTGGCTCAGTGCCTGATAGGCCAGTGCTGGTTACGTGGGTGCAGTTTGTGGTTGTGATGTCACTTGTGGCTCAGTGCCTGATAGGCCAGTGCTGGTCCTGTGTGTGCAGTTTGTGGTTGTGATGTCACTTGTGGCTCAGTGCCTGATAGGCCAGTGCTGGTCATGTGGCTGCAGTTTGTGTTTGTGATGTCACTTGTGGCTGAGTGCCTGATAGGCCAGTGCTGGTCATGTGGCTGCAGTTTGTGGTTGTGATGTCACTTGCGGCTCAGTGCCTGATAGGCCAACGCTGTTCATGTGGGTGGAGTTTGTGGTTGTGATGTCACTTGTGGCTCAGTGCCTGATAGGCCAGTGCTGGTCACGTGGCTGCAGTTTGTATTTGTGATGTCACTTGTGGCTCAGTGCCTGATAGGCCAGTGCTGTTCATGTGGCTGCAGTTTTTGTTTGTGATGTCACTTGTGGCTCAGTGCCTGCTAGGCCAGTGCTAGAGATGTGGGTGCAGTTTGTGTTTGTGATGTCACTTGTGGCTCAGTGCCTGATAGGCCAGTGTTGGTCACATGGCTGCAGTTTGTGTTTCTGATGTCACTTGTGGCTCAGTGCCTGATAGGCCAGTGCTGGTCATGTGGCTGCATTTTGTGGTTGTGAGGTCACTTGTGGCTCAGTGCCTGATAGGCCAGTGCTGGTCATGTGTGTGCAGTTTGTGGTTTTGATGTCACTTGTGGCTCAGTGCCTGATAGGCCAATGCTGTTCATGTGGGTGGAGTTTGTGTTTATGATGTCACTTGTGGCTCAGTGCCTGATAGGCCAGTGCTGGTGATGTGGCTGCAGGTTGTGTTTGTGATGTCACTTGTGGCTCAGTGCCTGATAGGCCAGTGCTGGTCACGTGGGTGCAGTTTGTTGTTGTGATGTCATTTGCGGATCAGTGCCTGATAGGCCAGTGCTGGTGATGTGGGTGGAGTTTGTGTTTGTGATGTCACTTGTGGCTCAGTGCCTGATAGGCCAGTGCTGGTCATGTGGCTGCAGTTTGTGTTTGTGATGTCACTTGTGGCTCAGTGCCTGATAGGCCAGTGCTGGTGATGTGTGTGGAGTTTGTGTTTGTGATGTCACTTGTAGATCGGTGCCTGATAGGCCAGTGCTGGTGATGTGGGTGCAGTTTGTGGTTGTGATGTCACTTGTGGCTCAGTGCCTGATGGGACATTGCTGGTCCTGTGGCTGCAGTTTGTGGTTGTGATGTCACTTGTGGCTCAGTGCCTGATAGGCCAGTGCTGGTCACGTGGCTGCAGTTTGTATTTGTGATGTCACTTGTGGCTGAGTGCCTGATAGGCCAGTGCTGGTGATGTGGGTGGAGTTTGTGTTTGTGAGGTCACTTGTGGCTCAGTGCCTGATAGGCCAGTGCTAGAGATGTGGCTGCAGTTTGTGGTTTTGATGTCACTTGTGGCTCAGTGCCTGATAGGCCATGCTGGTCCTGTGGGTGGAGTTTGTGGTTGTGATGTCACTTGTGGCTCAGGGCCTGATAGGCCAGTGTTGGTCACATGGCTGCAGTTTGTGTTTCTGATGTCACTTGTGGCTCAGTGCCTGATAGGCCAGTGCTGGTGATGTGGCTGCAGTTTGTGTTTGTGATGTCACTTGTGGCTCAGTGCCTGATAGGCCAGTGTTGGTCACATGGCTGCAGTTTGTGGTTTTGATGTCACTTGTGGCTCAGTGCCTGATAGGCCAGTGCTGGTCACATGGCTGCAGTTTGTGTTTGTGATGTCACTTGTGGCTCAGTGCCTGATAGGCCAGTGCTGGTGATGTGGCTGCAGTTTGTGTTTCTGAGGTCACTTGTGGCTGAGTGCCTGATAGGCCAGTGCTGGTCCTGTGTGTGCAGTTTGTGTTTGTGATGTCACTTGTGGCTCAGTGCCTGATAGGCCAGTGCTGGTCATGTGGGTGCAGTTTGTGGTTGTGATGTCAGTTGTGGCTCAGTGCCTGATAGGCCAGTGCTGGTCCTGTGTGTGCAGTTTGTGGTTGTGATGTCACTTGTGGCTCAGTGCCTGATAGGCCAGTGCTGGTGATGTGGGTGGAGTTTGTGTTTGTGATGTCACTTGTGGCTCAGTGCCTGATAGGCCAGTGCTAGAGATGTGGCTGCAGTTTGTGGTTTTGATGTCACTTGTGGCTCAGTGCCTGATAGGCCATGCTGGTCCTGTGGGTGCAGTTTGTGGTTGTGATGTCACTTGTGGCTCAGGGCCTGATAGGCCAGTGTTGGTCACATGGCTGCAGTTTGTGTTTCTGATGTCACTTGTGGCTCAGTGCCTGATAGGCCAGTGCTGGTCATGTGTGTGCAGTTTGTGGTTTTGATGTCACTTGTGGCTCAGTGCCTGATAGGCCAGTGTTGGTCACGTGGGTGGAGTTTGTGGTTGTGAGGTCACTTGTGGCTCAGTGCCTGATAGGCCAGTGCTGGTTACGTGGGTGCAGTTTGTGATTGTGATGTCACTTGTGGCTCAGTGCCTGATAGGCCAGTGCTGGTCACGTGGATTCATTTTGTGGCTGTGAGGTCACTTGTGGCTCAGTGCCTGATAGGCCAGTGCTGGTCATGTGGGTGCAGTTTGTGTTTGTGATGTCACTTGTGGCTCAGTGCCTGATAGGCCAGTGCTGGTGATGTGGGTGCAGTTTGTGGCTGTGATGTCACTTGTGGCTCAGTGCCTGATAGGCCAGTGCTGGTGATGTGGGTGCAGTTTGTGGTTGTGATGTCACTTGTGGCTCAGTGCCTGATGGGACATTGCTGGTCCTGTGGCTGCAGTTTGTGGTTGTGATGTCACTTGTGGCTGAGTGCCTGATAGGCCAGTGCTGGTCACGTGGGTTCATTTTGTCGTTGTGAGGTCACTTGTGGCTGAGTGCCTGATAGGCCAGTGCTGGTCATGTGGGTGCAGTTTGTGGTTGTGATGTCACTTGTGGCTGAGTGCCTGATAGGCCAGTGTTGGTCACATGGCTGCAGTTTGTGTTTGTGATGTCACTTGTGGCTCAGAGCCTGATAGGCCAGTGTTGGTCACATGGCTGCAGTTTGTGTTTGTGAGGTCACTTGTGGCTCAGTGCCTGATAGGCCAGTGCTGGTCACGTGGCTGCAGTTTGTGATTGTGATGTCACTTGTGGCTCAGTGCCTGATAGGGTGGTGCTGGTCATGTGGATAGAGTTTGTGTTTGTGATGTCACTTGTGGCTCAGTGCCTGATAGGCCAGTGCTGGTCACGTGGGCGCAGTTTGTTGTTGTGATGTCATTTGCGGATCAGTGCCTGATAGGCCAGTGCTGTTCATGTGGGTGCAGTTTGTGGTTGTGATGTCACTTGTGGCTCAGTGCCTGATAGGCCAGTGCTGGTCACGTGGGTTCAGTTTGAGGTTGTAATGTCACTTGTAGCTCGGTGCCTGATAGGCCAGTGCTGGTGATGTGACTGCAGTTTGTGGTTGTGATGTCACTTGTGGCTGAGTACCTGATAGGCCAGTGCTGGTCACATGGGTGTAGTCTGTGGTTGTGATGTCACTTGTGGCTCAGTGCCTGATAGGCCAGTGCTGGTGATGTGGGTGCAGTTTGTGTTTGTGATGTCACTTGTGGCTCAGTGCCTGATAGGCCAGTGCTGGTCACGTGGGTTCATTTTGTGTTTGTGATGTCACTTGTGGCTCAGTGCCTGATAGGCCAGTGCTGGTGATGTGGGTGGAGTTTGTGGTTGTGATGTCACTTGTGGCTCAGTGCCTGATAGGCCAGTGCTGGTCACGTGGGTGGAGTTTGTGTTTGTGATGTCACTTGTGGCTCAGTGCCTGATGGGCCAGTGTTGGTCACATGGCTGCAGTTTGTGTTTGTGATGTCACTTGTGGCTCAGTGCCTGATAGGCCAGTGCTGGTCACGTGGGTGCAGTTTGTGTTTGTGATGTCACTTGTGGCTCAGTGCCTGATAGGCCAGTGCTGGTCATGTGGGTGCAGTTTGTGGTTGTCAGGTCACTTGTGGCTCAGAGCCTGATAGGCCAGTGCTGGTCATGTGGGTGCAGTTTGTGGTTGTGATGTCACTTGTGGCTCAGTGCCTGATAGGCCAGTGCTGGTCCTGTGTGTGCAGTTTGTGGTTGTGATGTCACTTGTGGCTCAGTGCCTGATAGGCCAGTGCTGGTCCTGTGTCTGCAGTTTGTGTTTGTGATATCACTTGTGGCTCAGTGCCTGATAGGCCAGTGCTGGTCACGTGGGTGCAGTTTGTTGTTGTGATGTCATTTGCGGATCAGTGCCTGATAGGCCAGTGCTGGTCACGTGGGTGGAGTTTGTGTTTGTGATGTCACTTGTGGCTCAGTGCCTGATAGGCCAGTGCTTGTCATGTGGGTGCAGTTTGTGGTTGTGATGTCACTTGTGGCTCAGTGCCTGATAGGCCAGTGCTGGTGATGTGGGTGGAGTTTGTGTTTGTGATGTCACTTGTGGCTCAGTGCCTGATAGGCAAGTGTTGGTCACATGGCTGCAGTTTGTGTTTGTGTTGTCACTTGTGGCTCAGTGCCTGATAGGCCAGTGCTGGTCATGTGGCTGCAGTTTGTGGTTGTGATGTCACTTGTGGCTCAGTGCCTGATAGGCAAGTGTTGGTCACATGGCTGCAGTTTGTGGTTGTGATGTCACTTGTGGCTCAGTGCCTGATAGGCCAGTGCTGGTTACGTGGGTACAGTTTGTGGTTGTGATGTCACTTGTGGCTCAGTGCCTGATAGGCCAGTGCTGGTCCTGTGTGTGCAGTTTGTGGTTGTGATGTCACTTGTGGCTCAGTGCCTGATAGGCCAGTGCTGGTCATGTGGCTGCAGTTTGTGGTTGTGATGTCACTTGTGGCTGAGTGCCTGATAGGCCAGTGCTGGTCATGTGGCTGCAGTTTGTGGTTGTGATGTCACTTGTGGCTCAGTGCCTGATAGGCCAACGCTGTTCATGTGGGTGGAGTTTGTGGTTGTGATGTCACTTGTGGCTCAGTGCCTGATAGGCCAGTGCTGGTCACGTGGCTGCAGTTTGTATTTGTGATGTCACTTGTGGCTGAGTGCCTGATAGGCCGGTGCTGGTGATGTGGGTGGAGTTTGTGTTTGTGATGTCACTTGTGGCTCAGTGCCTGATAGGCCAGTGCTGGTCCTGTGGGTGGAGTTTGTGGTTGTGATGTCACTTGTGGCTCAGTGCCTGATAGGCCAATGCTGTTCATGTGGGTGGAGTTTGTGTTTATGATGTCACTTGTGGCTCAGTGCCTGATAGGCCAGTGCTGGTCATGTGGCTGCATTTTGTGGTTGTGAGGTCACTTGTGGCTGAGTGCCTGATAGGCCAGTGTTGGTCACATGGCTGCAGTTTGTGTTTGTGATGTCACTTGTGGCTCAGTGCCTGATAGGCCAGTGCTGGTTTACGTGGGTGCAGTTTTTGTTTGTGATGTCACTTTTGGCTGAGTGCCTGATAGGCCAGTGCTGGTGATGTGAGTGCTGGTTGTGTTTGTGATGTCACTTGTGGCTCAGTGCCTGATAGGCCAGTGCTGGTCATGTGGGTGCAGTTTGTTGTTGTGATGTCATTTGCGGATCAGTGCCTGATAGGCCAGTGCTGGTCACGTGGCTGCAGTTTTTGTTTGTGATGTCACTTGTGGCTCAGGGCCTGATAGGCCAGTGTTGGTCACATGGCTGCAGTTTGTGTTTGTGATGTCACTTGTGGCTCAGTGCCTGATAGGCCAGTGCTGGTCACGTGGGTGCAGTTTGTTGTTGTGATGTCATTTGCGGATCAGTGCCTGATAGGCCAGTGCTGGTGATGTGGGTG
Source organism: Apteryx mantelli (assembly GCF_036417845.1). Taxonomy (NCBI): domain Eukaryota; kingdom Metazoa; phylum Chordata; class Aves; order Apterygiformes; family Apterygidae; genus Apteryx; species Apteryx mantelli. Next base: position 13,029,869 of record NC_090001.1, on the reverse strand, counting down.
GAGTTTGTGTTTGTGATGTCACTTGTGGCTCAGTGCCTGATAGGCCAGTGCTGGTCATGTGGCTGCAGTTTGTGTTTGTGATGTCACTTGTGGCTCAGTGCCTGATAGGCCAGTGCTGGTGATGTGTGTGGAGTTTGTGTTTGTGATGTCACTTGTAGATCGGTGCCTGATAGGCCAGTGCTGGTGATGTGGGTGCAGTTTGTGGTTGTGATGTCACTTGTGGCTCAGTGCCTGATGGGACATTGCTGGTCCTGTGGGTGCAGTTTGTGGTTGTGATGTCACTTGTGGCTCAGTGCCTGATAGGCCAGTGCTGGTCACGTGGCTGCAGTTTGTATTTGTGATGTCACTTGTGGCTGAGTGCCTGATAGGCCAGTGCTGGTGATGTGGGTGGAGTTTGTGTTTGTGATGTCACTTGTGGCTCAGTGCCTGATAGGCCAGTGCTAGAGATGTGGCTGCAGTTTGTGGTTTTGATGTCACTTGTGGCTCAGTGCCTGATAGGCCATGCTGGTCCTGTGGGTGGAGTTTGTGGTTGTGATGTCACTTGTGGCTCAGGGCCTGATAGGCCAGTGTTGGTCACATGGCTGCAGTTTGTGTTTCTGATGTCACTTGTGGCTCAGTGCCTGATAGGCCAGTGCTGGTCATGTGTGTGCAGTTTGTGGTTTTGATGTCACTTGTGGCTCAGTGCCTGATAGGCCAGTGCTGGTCACATGGCTGCAGTTTGTGTTTGTGATGTCACTTGTGGCTCAGTGCCTGATAGGCCAGTGCTGGTCATGTGGCTGCAGTTTGTGGTTGTGATGTCACTTGTGGCTCAGTGCCTGATAGGCCAACGCTGTTCATGTGGGTGGAGTTTGTGGTTGTGATGTCACTTGTGGCTCAGTGCCTGATAGGCCAGTGCTGGTCACGTGGCTGCAGTTTGTATTTGTGATGTCACTTGTGGCTGAGTGCCTGATAGGCCGGTGCTGGTGATGTGGGTGGAGTTTGTGTTTGTGATGTCACTTGTGGCTCAGTGCCTGATAGGCCAGTGTTGGTCACATGGCTGCAGTTTGTGTTTCTGATGTCACTTGTGGCTCAGTGCCTGATAGGCCAGTGCTGGTCATGTGGCTGCATTTTGTGGTTGTGAGGTCACTTGTGGCTCAGTGCCTGATAGGCCAGTGCTGGTCATGTGGGTGCAGTTTGTGGTTGTGATGTCAGTTGTGGCTCAGTGCCTGATAGGCCAGTGCTGGTCCTGTGTGTGCAGTTTGTGGTTGTGATGTCACTTGTGCCTCAGTGCCTGATAGGCCAGTGCTGGTGATGTGGGTGGAGTTTGTGTTTGTGATGTCACTTGTGGCTCAGTGCCTGATAGGCCAGTGCTGGTCATGTGGCTGCAGTTTGTGGTTGTGATGTCAGTTGTGGCTCAGTGCCTGATAGGCCAGTGCTGGTCCTGTGTGTGCAGTTTGTGGTTGTGATGTCACTTGTGGCTCAGTGCCTGATAGGCCAGTGCTGGTGATGTGGGTGGAGTTTGTGTTTGTGATGTCACTTGTGGCTCAGTGCCTGATAGGCCAGTGCTAGAGATGTGGCTGCAGTTTGTGGTTTTGATGTCACTTGTGGCTCAGTGCCTGATAGGCCATGCTGGTCCTGTGGGTGCAGTTTGTGGTTGTGATGTCACTTGTGGCTCAGGGCCTGATAGACCAGTGTTGGTCACATGGCTGCAGTTTGTGTTTCTGATGTCACTTGTGGCTCAGTGCCTGATAGGCCAGTGCTGGTCATGTGTGTGCAGTTTGTGGTTTTGATGTCACTTGTGGCTCAGTGCCTGATAGGCCAGTGTTGGTCACGTGGGTGGAGTTTGTGGTTGTGAGGTCACTTGTGGCTCAGTGCCTGATAGGCCAGTGCTGGTCACGTGGATTCATTTTGTGGCTGTGAGGTCACTTGTGGCTCAGTGCCTGATAGGCCAGTGCTGGTCATGTGGGTGCAGTTTGTGTTTGTGATGTCACTTGTGGCTCAGTGCCTGATAGGCCAGTGCTGGTGATGTGGGTGCAGTTTGTGGCTGTGATGTCACTTGTGGCTCAGTGCCTGATGGGACATTGCTGGTCCTGTGTGTGCAGTTTGTGGTTGTGATGTCACTTGTGGCTCAGTGCCTGATAGGCCAGTGCTGGTCACGTGGGTTCATTTTGTCGTTGTGAGGTCACTTGTGGCTGAGTGCCTGATAGGCCAGTGCTGGTCATGTGGGTGCAGTTTGTGGTTGTGATGTCACTTGTGGCTGAGTGCCTGATAGGCCAGTGTTGGTCACATGGCTGCAGTTTGTGTTTGTGATGTCACTTGTGGCTCAGAGCCTGATAGGCCAGTGTTGGTCACATGGCTGCAGTTTGTGTTTGTGAGGTCACTTGTGGCTCAGTGCCTGATAGGCCAGTGCTGGTCACGTGGCTGCAGTTTGTGATTGTGATGTCACTTGTGGCTCAGTGCCTGATAGGGTGGTGCTGGTCATGTGGATAGAGTTTGTGTTTGTGATGTCACTTGTGGCTCAGTGCCTGATAGGCCAGTGCTGGTCACGTGGGCGCAGTTTGTTGTTGTGATGTCATTTGCGGATCAGTGCCTGATAGGCCAGTGCTGTTCATGTGGGTGCAGTTTGTGGTTGTGATGTCACTTGTGGCTCAGTGCCTGATAGGCCAGTGCTGGTCACGTGGGTTCAGTTTGAGGTTGTAATGTCACTTGTAGCTCGGTGCCTGATAGGCCAGTGCTGGTGATGTGACTGCAGTTTGTGGTTGTGATGTCACTTGTGGCTGAGTACCTGATAGGCCAGTGCTGGTCACATGGGTGTAGTCTGTGGTTGTGATGTCACTTGTGGCTCAGTGCCTGATAGGCCAGTGCTGGTGATGTGGGTGCAGTTTGTGTTTGTGATGTCACTTGTGGCTCAGTGCCTGATAGGCCAGTGCTGGTGATGTGGGTGGAGTTTGTGGTTGTGATGTCACTTGTGGCTCAGTGCCTGATAGGCCAGTGCTGGTCACGTGGGTGGAGTTTGTGTTTGTGATGTCACTTGTGGCTCAGTGCCTGATGGGCCAGTGTTGGTCACATGGCTGCATTTTGTGTTTGTGATGTCACTTGTGGCTCAGTGCCTGATAGGCCAGTGCTGGTCACGTGGGTGCAGTTTGTGTTTGTGATGTCACTTGTGGCTCAGGGCCTGATAGGCCAGTGCTGGTTACGTGGGTGCAGTTTGTGATTGTGATGTCACTTGTGGCTGAGTGCCTGATAGGCCAGTGCTGCTCACATGGCTATAGTTTGTGATGTCACTTGTGGCTGTGCGCCTGATAGGCGAGTACTGGTCATGTGGGTGCAGTTTGTGGTTGTGATGTCACTTGTGGCTCAGTGCCTGATAGGCCAGTGCTGGTCCTGTGGCTGCAGTTTGTGTTTGTGATTTCACTTGTGGCTCAGTGCCTGACAGGTCAGTGCTGGTCACATGTCTGCAGTTTGTGTTTGTGATGTCACTTGTGGCTCAGTGCCTGATAGGATATTGCTGGTCCTGTGGCTGCAGTTTGTGTTTGTGATGTCACTTGTGGCTCAGTGCCTGACAGGTCAGTGCTGGTCACGTGGGTGCAGTTTGTGTTTGTGATGTCACTTGTGGCTCAGTGCCTGATAGGCCAGTGCTGGTCATGTGGGTGCAGTTTGTGTTTGTGATGTCACTTGTGGCTCAGTGCCTGACAGGCCAGTGCTGGTCATGTGGGTGCAGTTTGTGGTTGTGATGTCACTTGTGGCTCAGTGCCTGATAGGCCAGTGCTGGTCATGTGGGTGCAGTTTGTGGTTGTGATGTCACTTGTGGCTCAGTGCCTGATAGGCCAGTGCTGGTGATGTGGCTGCAGTTTGTGGTTGTGATGTCCCTTGTGGCTCAGTGCCTGATAGGCCAATGCTGTTCATGAGGGTGCAGTTTGTGATTGTGATGTCACTTGTGGCTCAGTGCCTGATAGGCCAGTGCTGGTCATGTGGGTGCAGTTTGTGATTGTGATGTCACTTGTGGCTCAGTGCCTGATAGGCCAGTGCTGGTCACGTGGGTGCAGTTTGTTGTGATGTCATTTGCGGATCAGTGCCTGATAGGCCAGTGCTGGTCCTGTGGCTGCAGTTTGTGTTTGTGATTTCACTTGTGGCTCAGTGCCTGACAGGTCAGTGCTGGTCACATGTCTGCAGTTTGTGTTTGTGATGTCACTTGTGGCTCAGTGCCTGATAGGATATTGCTGGTCCTGTGGCTGCAGTTTGTGTTTGTGATGTCACTTGTGGCTCAGTGCCTGACAGGTCAGTGCTGGTCACATGTCTGAAGTTTGTGTTTGTGATGTCACTTGTGGCTCAGTGCCTGACAGGCCACTGCTTGTCCAGTGGGTGCAGTTTGTGTTTGTGATGTCACTTGTGGCTCAGTGCCTCATATGCCAGTGCTGGTGATGTGGCTGCAGTTTGTGTTTGTGATGTCACTTGTGGCTAAGTGCCTGATAGTCCAGTGCTGGTCCTGTGGCTGAAATTTGTGATTGTGAGGTCACTTGTAGCTCAGTGCCTGATAGGCCAGTGCTGGTCACATGTCTGCAGTTTGTGTTTGTGATGTCACTTGTGGCTCAGTGCCTGATAGGCCAGTGCTGGTGATGTGGGTGGAGTTTGTGTTTGTGATGTCACTTGTGGCTCAGTGCCTGATAGGCCAGTGCTGGTCCTGTGTGTGCAGTTTGTGTTTGTGATGTCACTTGTGGCTCAGTGCCTGATAGGCCAGTGCTGTTGATGTGTGTGGAGTTTGTGTTTGTGATGTCACTTGTGGCTCAGTGCCTGATAGACCAGTGCTGGTCATGTGGGTGGAGTTTGTGGTTGTGATGTCACTTGTGGCTGAGTGCCTGATAGGCCAGTGCTGGTCATGTGGGTTCAGTTTGTGTTTGTGATGTCACTTGTGGCTCAGTGCCTGATAGGCCAGTGCTGGTCCTGTGGCTGCAGTTTGTGGTTGTGAGGTCACTTCTGGCTCAGTGCCTGATAGGCCAGTGCTGGTGATCTGGCTGCAGTTTGTGGTTGTGAGGTCACTTGTGGCTCAGTGCCTGATAGGCCACTGGTGTTCATGTGGGTGCATTTTGTGATTCTAAGGTGACTTGTGGCTCAGTGCCTGATAGGCCACTGCATTTCCTGTGGGTTCAGTTTGTGTTTGTGATGTCACTTGTGGCTGAGTGCCTGAGAGGCCAGTGCTGGTCATGTGGATAGAGTTTGTGTTTGTGATGTCACTTGTGGCTCAGTGCCTGACAGGCCACTGCTTGTCCAGTGGGTGCAGTTTGTGTTTGTGATGTCACTTGTGGCTCAGTGCCTCATATGCCAGTGCTGGTGATGTGGCTGCAGTTTGTATTTGTGATGTCACTTGTGGCTCAGTGCCTGATAGGCCAGTGCTGGTGATGTGGGTGGAGTCTATGGTTGTGATGTCACTTGTGGCTCAGTGCCTGATAGGCCACTGCTGGTCATGTGGGTGGAGTTTGTGTTTGTGATGTCTCTTCTGGCTCAGTGCCTGGTAGACCAGTGCTAGTCACGTGGCTGCAGTTTGTGTTTGTGATGTCACTTGTGGCTCAGTGCCTGATAGGACATTGCTGGTCCTGTGGCTGCAGTTTGTGGTTGTGATGTCACTTGTGGCTGAGTGCCTGATAGGCCAGTGCTGGTCACGTGGGTTCATTTTGTGGTTGTGATGTCACTTGTGGCTCAGTGCCTGATAGGCCAGTGCTGGTCACATGGCTGCAGTTTGTGGTTGTGATGTCACTTGTGGCTCAGTGCCTGATAGGCCAGTGCTTGTGATGTGGCTGCAGTTTGTGGTTGTGATGTCACTTGTGGCTCAGTGCCTGATAGGCCAGTGCTGGTCACGTGGGTTCATTTTGTGGTTGTGATGTCACTTGTGGCTCAGTGCCTGATAGGCCAGTGCTGGTCACATGGCTGCAGTTTGTGGTTGTGATGTCACTTGTGGCTCAGTGCCTGATAGGCCATTGCTGGTCATGTGGGTGCAGTTTGTGGTTGTGATGTCACTTGTGGCTCAGTGCCTGATAGGCCAGTGCTGGTCATGTGGCTGCAGTTTGTGTTTGTGATGTCACTTGTGGCTCAGGGCCTGATAGGCCATTGCTTCTCAAATGGCTGTAGTTTGTGGTTGTGATGTCACTTGTGGCTCAGTGCCTGATAGGCCAGTGCTGGTCATGTGGCTGCAGTTTGTGGTTGTGATGTCACTTGTGGCCGAGTGCCTGATAGGCCAGTGGTAGTCATGTGGGTGGAGTTTGTGGTTGTGATGTTACTTGTGGCTCAGTGCCTGATAGGCCAGTGCTGGGCACGTGGGTTCATTTTGTGTTTGTGAGGTCACCTGTGGCTCAGGATCTGTTAGGCCACTGCTGGTCACGTGGCTGCAGTTTGTGGTTTTGAGGTCACTTGTGGCTGAGTGCCTGATAGGCCAGTGCTGGTCATGTGCCTGCAATTTGTGGTTGTGAGGTCACATATAATCTGTGCGAAGCGAATGTGACGGGATGCTCTATTTCTAGTGCCAGCAGGAGAGATGCCCACGTCAGCAGAGTGCCCTGGACTCTAGGCATTGTTTTCTGGCTCTGTGCCTCTCCCCATGGGCAGCAGCGAGAGCATTTCAGCCGAAAGTCTAAGATCTTTTGGTCGAGGAAGTCTAAATCAGCTGGAGCATTTATGCTAATATAGCTTCTGTCGGAAGCTGTAGAATACAACAAGCTCTCTCTGGAAAGAAAGAAAAAAAAAGGGGGTTGGGGGAGGAACAACTCTCCTGGCTAGTTACTGGCTGAAGTGGCTTTGTAAGGTTTTTGTGAAAGGGAAAATGCATGTTGAAAGTGAATGAGAGCCTTCAGTGTGCCAGTGGCTCTTTTAGGCGTAGTCTGAACGCCCTTCTCCTAGGGGTGACCTTTGTAGTGTCCTGCCGTTTGCAGTAACGGTGGAAGATAAATTCCTTGTGCACCCTTAGGAGCCCTTTACTTAAATTAAGGTAGAGTTTAGACAAGACTCTTAATTAATCCCTTTGTAACTCTTTGGTGTGTGTGTATGGTTTTTTGGTTTTCTTGTTTGTTTGTTTTATGCTGGCAGAGCTTCCAAACCAAGTAAGCAAATCACATCTTTTCTGGACAAGCCCCGTTCCACTGTTTTTATCAAGGTAGTTTCTTTTCTGGACCTTCTCTAGAAAATTGGAGGTATGTAACTTGTGAGGGTGTCCTGAACTGTGCCCTGCAGAGAGGTCAGGTTAAATTGGTTTGCTGACAAACAATTTTCTTCTGTATCCTGCAGTTTGTAAGAATGTCATGTGTACGCATTTACTATTGCCCCAAAGAGTTTTTTTTTTGTTTAACCCTCTTTGTTATTTAAAGAATAGTTCACAAGTACTTCTTTTTACGTGTCTGATGTTATTATGCAGATATATGGTTTTGTAATTATTTTTGAGTAGGTGCTGGAATTAGGGGCCTAATTTGGTCCAGTGTGGAGTCTCGACATGAAACCCCTAGCAGCTGCCTTGCTTCTGTGCTCATGGACTTTCACAGGATATTTGAAAGGCCTGTTTGTCAGAGTTCGGGCTTCCTGCTCAGCAGTGAGTGTTAGGAAGCTGCCCGCACTGTCCCCCATAAACTGGCAGCCCCGTACATCTAATTGTCCTTGAAAGCTGACTCGTGCTTTTTCTCTTAACGCTTTGCCTTCCTTAAGCACGCTTGCATGCCAACAGCCATCTTGCAGCCAGTCGAACGCACACCATGGTGTTCCGATTGCCTGATTCGTGTTGTCATCTGTTTCCCCTTGTGTTGTCAGCTCAGCTCCCTTTGAAGCTCACCACCTTCAAGACCTTCCAGGCTCCTGTCCTAGGTGCCTTGGTGTGGGCAATGCCTGCTGTGGTTGGCTCCTTCCTCGGAGATATTCAAGCCATCTGGACACAGTCCTGGGCAACATGTGCTAAGTGACCCTTCCTGAGCAGGAGGGTCGGACTAGATGATCTCCAGAGGTCCCTTCCAACCTCAACCATTCAGTGATTCTGTGAACTCTAGGATAAAAAGCAAAGATAAATTCATATACTTCAGGAATCTCTGTGGATGTCTGGGGTTTTTGTTTTTTTTTTTTAAAAAAAAACTTGTCCTGGGCCATGAATCAACATGTTAACAGAGAGACAAAGTAGGCCATGAAGTAAATTTAAAAGTACAGGTTTTCTTCTTGTCTTAAAATATGCATCCATTTTCTCATCTCTCTTAGACTGACAGATATAGGCCTAAAAGTGAATGTGCCTCTTGTGAAAATAGGTAAAACTAGATGGTTGGATTCCAGCAATGCTTCCTTGCTTTCGGCATCGTAGAACTGCATGCTCATCTTTTGTGTCCATGCAGAGCCTTGATAAAGTTACTGTGTAGGCACCAAGTGTGCATATGTCAGATTTTCTGCGTGTTTGTGACTGACCCTTCTTGTTTCTTCTCATTAGGAAAACTTGGATACGTACTCCCGAGGAGAACTGATGGGGAAATCGCTGACACTCAAGATGGCAGTGCAGGTTAGTTCTGGCTTTCAATTTTCTTTACTGTGTTCTGGCCAAAAGCCTCCTCTGAAACAGCTGAAATGAGTTGAGCTATTGGATATTTTTTTAATCTATTCACATTTCTGTATAGCCTTAGCGCTTACAAGCCATAGTCGGGGACTCCAGGGCCCTGCCGGTAAGCTCCGGACAGAGAGTCAGCAAACAAAAACAGTCCTTTTCCCAAATGCTTATAACCGAGCACAAGAGAAAAAGCAAGAGATGGCTGTCAAGAGGTGGGAATACAAGGAAACGCAGTCCTACTCTGAATGATGAGCACTGCTCTCACTGCAGCAGTAGCCTGACAGTTTTCATGGGTTTTGAGCAGCCCAGCAAGAATTTTCAGGAGGTAAGGAAGACTGCCAGGTGCATATGCAAACCTTCTCCCAAGCGTGAAGGTGGCAGGTAAGAAGAGAACATGCTTCTGCATTTTTGTATTGAGGGGTTAGTCAGTGAGAGGTGCTGTCAGGGCCAGCTCAGAATTCAGAGCTGTTTTCTGGGCACTCAGTGGGAGATAATGTAGGAAGGAGGGTAATTCATGAAAGGCCTTAGCAACTCTGTTTGCTGTGAGAGAAGACACTTGAAGGGTTTCAGGAGAATGCGCTTTGTGATGAAGGGAATAAGTTCAGAAGATGACCTTTAGAGCAACTTTCTGAATGGATCTGAGTGGGGCAAGGCTGTACTTCAGGACAGAAGAGGATGTTGCAGTAGTTGAGCTGATCATGCCTTGAGGAAGAGGGGTAATTATGCAATACCTCGTGAAGGCAGTACCTCGCCCATGTTCCGCAGCCTGTGCAAGACTTGAACAAGGGGAATAAAAACCTATAAAAAGGTTCAAGCCAAAACCTGTATGCATCATAATTATCATCCTGTATGCATCGTAATTAATTGAAGCTCTCTCAGGAGCTCCCTTCTTGACTTGTCCTGCTGTTTTTGGTAACAGCTGTGAATACGAAGTTCAGGGGAAATCAGGGGCAATAGATTCACAAATACAGCTGCTTTGCAAGGCTTTACAGTTACTTTGCAAGGCTCTGGCCTATCATATGCCAAAGTCAAGCTGCATATAAGTACCATGTGCCTTTTTTTTTTTTTAACTTCCCAACAAAGATGGAATTTTGCTCTCCCAAGGAAGAACATGTAATGCAGTTTGAAATCAGATGCACGACAAATACATATAATGGGCTGGAAACTTCCTAGATCTCACAGTACCTTCTGGGGTAGACTGCACTTGATTTTTGACTTAGTGTGACCTAATCTTGTTTTTGTTATTGCCTTTGAATTGCTTGCAGATGGAAACACGCAGTCTACAGCAGCGATTCCCCATCCTCCGCTGATGATGATGAGCAACATTCTGCCCAGGAATCTACTGAAGAGGAGGAGCAAGTGCCTGACTCTGAAGCATTCTCCTCCCTGCTCTTGTAGAGAGTCTAAATGGTGGCAATACGTAATGCGTTGGCATAATATGTAAGTTGTTGGCACCGGTGGCTCTTAACTGGGCTCTCTACCATTGGACTTTTAGAATTGATTCTTTAAGAGCAATTGGATTTCTTTGGAGAGGTTAGGCATAAACTCTAAATAGTTTAATGTAAAATTCTGCTGCCCCTGCGCTTTACAGTAGGCTATTCAGAAAGAACCCCCCCCCAACAGAAAATGTATAAATAGAGGCAAGGATGGGGTTTCTTTGCCTTCCTTTAACCTAGGACATGGGTTCTGTTGAATTTATCTTTAGGTAAACTGAGGCATCAATACATTTGTGTGCTTGAAAAACTTCTGCCAACACTGAGCTTTTATAGTAGTAGTAAAAAGCCATTTCTTAAGAATTTTTAAAATGCAAACTATATGGAGATTCAAGGTAGAGGGAATCCCTTGCCATAGTTAAAGGCTTAGTGACTTGTGTGATCAAAGGAAAGTATACTCCAAAAGTGTCCTGCTTTAAAAAGGTGCTTTGTCATCTTTGAGTGTTTCCTGTACATGTGACCTTGATTAGTGTATAAGCAGGAGAGGGTTATCTGTTAGAAGTCAATTGTAATCTTTTGCTTGAAAGACCAGGGGTTTCCCTTTGTGGGCACAATATCCGAAGATTTAAGAGTTAGCTGTATATATTCTCTATCATCAGGAAAACTCAATTCACAGCATGATGAAATAGAACTGTAAATTCTTCTCTTTCAATAAGGTTAAAAGTACTGCAAATAAGGAAACCAAAACCTTCAAGTGTTTTGCCGCTTTATTCATTGACATTCTTTTCTAAACAACAGCAGGTTAGCTTTGCTAGTTGGTATTTAAGTATTATCTGGAAATGCAGAATACCTTTTTCTTCCTCCCACCTTTACCCTTTCTCCTCAGCTATTGCCGACCAATTCTGGGAGACAAAAATCCAATAACTTGCAACTTTTTAAGAAGGCATGAAAGGCTTTGCTATCAAGTCCTGCTTGTCTATCTGGAGATAGATCAGATCCATGGACTAGTGGACTGAGTTTAGTGAACTGTTAAAGATATGAAGTGGAAATGGGAGGAGGCAGATGGACTGTGGGGAAGGAAGCAGCAAAAGTTTGTGGAGAAGCTGCAAGGCTTTAGATAGCAGGACAGCATGAGTCGTGATATTTGATGATGTCATTTGAAGGAACGGCAAGAAAGGCTTCAGGTAGAGCCTCAAAGATGTCAATGTCTGAGGTACTGCTACTTGGGCTGAAGGCTTTGAACTCTTTGAGGAGGCCTACGTTAATTGTTATATCCTAAATCCATTTTCTTCTCATCCTCTTTGGAAAGATAAGGTGGAACCTTTGCACCTTGGCTCCTGGACATCAGAGAGCGACATGGCTCCCCCCATCCTGAGGAAATGGAGGACTGTTTCCAGGGCCAGCAGTGACCCCTGACCTGGGGGCTTAGCCCTCAACTACTGGAGCCTTCTGTGAGAAAAGGGACCTGCTTTGCTGCCAGAAACTCTTGACGTGCTGGAATTTCAGTATTCAATTTTAGAAGGAATTTACCAACAGCATCCAAGTTAAGCACTTTCAAAGCCTTTGATGGTAAACGCATCCAGTTAGGGTTTGTGTTTCCGTGTTCAGGAAGACATCATCAGCTGGAGAGTAACCCGTTTCATCTTTTAAACACCTTCCTGTAAGGCCAACTCTCAGAAGCCTGGAAAGTGAAGGCTGTACTCCTCCTGAAGTCTGCTGATGGAAATGGAGGTAGTTGTCTTCCTAAAGTCGCTGAAACACAAGATGGGAATTGAGCTTCGTAATTTTTCAAGCTTTGGCCTTTATGAAGCAAGAGCTGACACTGTAGTTAAGGCGTTGAAGTGCTCAACTGATTTCTCTGCTGAACAATGTAACAACTCTACTTTGCAGTGGCAGACTGTGGGAAGGTATGCTTTTAGTGAGCACATCTTGATTGCCTTTTACATTGCACTCATTGCATACACTGGGCGCAGGATATAAACAGCCATCTCAAAGTCACCGCACTGATTCCCCTAGGCAAACTTCCAGATCTGTCGAGTAAGCCTGTGTGTGTGAGAATGTGGGGAAGGCTGGGTCCGAGTGAATCTTGACTCCGAAAACACTTCAGAAAAAAGTTTTCAGTATTGTTTTCCGGCTAAGCAAATGTTAATAGGTTCAGGTAGGGTGCCCTCGTGATAACAGTATCCAGTTGCTTGGGAAAGCACAGCATTCAGGTGCTTCATCTTCACTTAAGTGCCCTTGAAACTGGAAAAGGAAACTCAAAACAATACCTATCCATCCATCTGAATTGGCAAGCAACAAAACTTGTGCATATGCTGGACTGTTCTGTAGTAATGTTGTAAATGGAGCTTCCCAGGAGACTCCAAAAGCCTCCACCTTACGTGGACGTGTGGAACATAAATGAGAGTTGGCGTTGTCCTCTGGCCTGCCTGTGTGCTGGTGAAAAGGAAGTTTGTATGAGAATATTGAGCCATGTAGAATAGGCTGCTATGTAACTAATAACTCTGTATCTATGCAAACTAACACATGTAAACACATGTAAACAGGATGTAAAATGTAAACTGATGAAAACTGTATCAACCAGATAGATAGTACATCGAGACAAAGTGTCAGAACACACCTACCAAGACAAACCGATGACTTAATAATAGGGTATAATTTCTGCTCCGCTTAAATTACAGACCTAGCTACACAGACAGAAAAGGACCTTAACCTCTGCCTGACTTCAGAGCTACTGAGATGTAAGTCACTCCTAAGGAGCCTCGCAGCTCGGTTTGTGTGGGGCGTGCTTGAGAAAAGAAGCCGAGCCCTTCAGCAAGGTGGATGAGCCTGGGTGCACTGCTGCACCCCCGGGACTGCTGAGTTTTCAGCTCAGGATGGACTTGTGCCCAAGTCAGTCTGGAGCACAAGGCAGGAAAGGTGAGGGCAGGCACTGTCCTGTTTGCCTGGTCATGAATCATAATTTCAAAGGTCATTTTGGAAGAGGTGACCAGCCTTCAAGCTGTCTGAAGAGCTCCCCAGCTCACAGCCTGCTGCCTCATTTCCAGAGGCTCCTTCAGACCAGGTTTCTCGCTCAAGAACATCACAAGCCATTGCCTGTACGTGGTGCCTCAAGCACATTAGCACATGCTGGTGGTACATGTGGGCACTGACTAGACATTACTGGTAGATGACCAGAGAGGCAACCATCAGATAACCCAAATGGAGATCTTCCTCTTGTGTGACAGGTGAGCCCTCAACCATGTAACATGTGTGCCCATACTGTCACAGCTCTCAAATGTTTCTAGTAAAGGTCCAGCTGCTGTAATACAGTGAATCTTCTGTAAATTCTCTCCCTGCCGCCCTGGAGCATGGTTTCTGAAATACTCATGGATAGCTGGTGCCGCTTGCTGGACCAATAGGCTCACTGCCAGCCTTTCATTAACATTTTCCACAGACATCCCTCCATAGCGTAAGAGCATAATTTGCCACAAGCAAATAGTCCAAAAATCGAGTGTTCCTCAGACTTTTGCTAACGATAGTACCTTTTCTGAGATAACACCCATTTGCCCTGCAGTTCGTATAGCTAAAACCAGATTTTGGCATGCCATTTGACACGCTGCCCAATCATTTGTATTATTATAATCCCAATTCAGATCTCCTCGTGGGCAAGGCTGTCGGTTATCATCTCAGTCTGCCAATTCCCTATCCTTTTTTCAATATCCATTCTCTATCCCCTGGCTGAAATATCTGTTGAAACAATACTTGAACATCCCCCTAACAAATGGGATGTCCCTCTACTCTTGTACAAAACAGTCGAGCTGCCTTTTCCGGGTCCTCCCACACCCGGGGCATTTGCTGTGCCCATTGAAGTAGATCTCTGGGAGCCCACGGCCAATAAACGCAGGCACGCAAGACCAGTGCCAGTGCTCACCAGATGAGAACCTCGCTGTGTTCTATCTGGGGTGCCAAACAAATAAGATAATCTGTTCTGTTTTCTTTGCTCTCGGGTACTGGTAATGAGGAGCAGGAGTCATATTTCTAAGTTTTTAAGTATTATTGCTGGCAATAAGGTCCTTCTTATGCTCTCAGCCAGGTGGTGAGAAAAAGGGATTTCCAACTAAGCTGTAAAGCCTTGTACCTGCTACTGGCCTATCAGACGCAAAGGCAGAACTGAAATCAGGTCTGCATCGACACCATGTGCTTCCTGCTGCCCTATAAGGTACAGGCGCACAATGACCTCACGACGACAAAGAGGAGCAATGCGCCTACCATGGCATTATGTGGTGCTGAAGGCAGAAATAACCTGACAGGTTAAAACCAGCAGACATTTGAGCAGCACTGGCCTATCAGGCACTGAGCCACAAGTGACATCACAACCACAAAATGCAGACATGTGACCAGTACTGCCCTATCAGGCACTGAGCCACAAGTGACATCACAAACAAAAACTGCACCCAAATGACTAGCACTGGCCTATCAGGCCCTGAGCCACAAGTGACATCACAACCACAAACTGCACCCACATGACCAGCACTGGCCTATCAAGCACTGAGCCAAAAGTCACCTTAGAATCACAAACTGCACCCACATGAACAGCACTGGCCTATCAGGCACTGAGCCACAAGGGACATCACAAACACAAACTGCACACACAGGACCAGCACTGGCCTATCAGGCACTCAGCCACAGGTGACATCACAAACACAAACTGCAGCCACATCACCAGCACTGGCCTATCAGGCACTCAGCCAGAAGTGACCTCACAACCACAAACTGCAGCCACAGGACCAGCAATGTCTTATCAGGCACTGAGCCACAAGTGACATCACAACCACAAACTGCAGTCACAGGACCAGCAATGTCCCATCAGGCACTGAGCCACAAGTGACATCACAGCCACAAACTGCACCCACATCACCAACACTGGCCTATCAGGCTCTGAGCCACAAGTGACATCACAACCACAAACTGCACCCACATGAACAGCATTGGCCTATCAGGCACTCAGCCACAAGTGACATCACAAACACAAACTGCACCCACATGACTAGCACTGGCCTATCAGGCACTGAGCCACAAGTGACATCACAACCACAAACTCCACCCACGTGACCAGCACTGGCCTATCAGGCACTGATCCGCAAATGTCATCACAACAACAAACTGCACCCACATGACCAGCACTGGCCTATCAGGCACTGAGCCACAAGTGACATCACAAACACAAACTGCAGCCACATGACCAGCACTGGCCTATCAGGCACTCAGCCACAAGTGACATCACAAATACAAACTGCAGCCACATGACCAGCACTGGCCTATCAGGCACTGAGCCACAAGTGACATCACAACCACAAACTCCACCCACATGACCAGCACTGGCCTATCAGGCACTGAGCCACAAGTGACATCACAAACACAAACTGCACACACAGGACCAGCAATGTCCCATCAGGCACTCAGCCACAAGTGACATCACAAATACAAACTGCAGCCACGTGACCAGCACTGGCCTATCAGGCACTGAGCCACAAGTGACATCACAACCACAAACTCCACACACATCACCAGCACTGGCCTATCAGGCACTGAGCCACAAGTGACATCACAGCCACAAACTGCAGCCACATGAAAAGCACTGGCCTATCAGGCACTGAGCCACAAGTGACCTCACAACCACAAAATGAACCCACGTGACCAGCACTGGCCTATCAGGCACTGAGCCACAAGTGACATCACAACCACAAACTGCACCCACTGGACCAGCAATGTCCCATCAGGCACTGAGCCACAAGTGACATCACAGCCACAAACTCCACCCACATGAACAGCACTGGCCTATCAGGCACTGAGCCACAAGTGACATCACAACCACAAACTGCAGCCACATGACCAGCACTGGCCTATCAGGCACTGAGCCACAAGTGACATCACAAACACAAAATGCAGACATGTGACCAACACTGGCCTATCAGGCCCTGAGCCACAAGTGACATCACAACCACAAACTGCACCCACATCACCAGCACTGGCCTATCAGGCACTGAGCCACAAGTGACATCACAACCACAAACTGCACCCACATGAACAGCACTGGCCTATCAGGCACTGAGCCACAAGTGACATCACAACCACAAACAACAGCCATTTGAGCAGCACTGGCCTATCAGGCACTCAGCCACAAGTGACATCACAACCACAAACTCACCCACATGACCAGCACTGGCCTATCAGGCACTGAGCCACAAGTGACATCACAACCACAAACTCCACCCACAGGACCAGCACTGGCCTATCAGGCACTGAGCCACAAGTGAAATCACAAACACAAACTGCAGCCACATGACCAGCACTGGCCTATCAGGCACTGAGCCACAAGTGACCTCACAACCACAAACTGCAGCCACATCACCAGCACTGGCCTATCAGGCACTGAGCCACAGGTGACATCACAAACACAAACTCCACCCACATGACCACAGTGGCCTATCAGGCACTGAGCCACAAGTGACATCAAAACCACAAACTGCACACACACGATGAGCAATGGCCTATCAGGCACTGAGCCACAAGTGACATCAAAACCACAAACTGCACACACACGACGAGCACTGGCCTATCAGGCACTGAGCCACAAGTGACATCACAAACACAATCTCCACCCACATGACCAGCACTGTTCTATCAGGCACTGAGCCACAAGTGACATCACAAACACAAACTCCACCCACATCATCAGCACTGGCCTATCAGGCACTGAGCCACAAGTGACCTCACAACCATAAAATGAACCCACAGGACCAGCACTGGCCTATCAGGCACTGAGCCACAAGTGACATCACAACCACAACCTGCAGCCACATGAAAATCACTGGTCTCCCAGGCACTGAGCCACAAGTGACATCACAACCACAAACTCCACCCACATGACTACCACTGGCCTATCAGGCACTCGGCCACAAGTGACCTCACAACCACAAACTCCACCCACAGGATCAGCACTGGCCTATCAGGCAGTAGAGGAACAAGTGACCTCTCAACCAAGAATAGCAGCCCTGGACCTAGCACTGGCCTATCAAGCACTCAGCAGAAGTGGCCTCACAGATACAAAGAAGTAGCAACGTGGCTGCTGGTGGCCTAGCAGGTACTGAGGCCAAATAACTGCACAAACACAAACAGCAGCAATATGCATCGAGGTGGACTCTCAGGTGCTCATGCTGAAGTGACCTCACAGGCAGCCATGAAGCCAAATAGCTGCTCCTGGCCTCTTTGCAACTGAGGCACAATTGACCTCAACAAGCACAAACAGCAGCAATGTCCATGCTGATCGCCAGTCACATACTGATGCACAACTCACCACAAAAGCACCAACAGCAGCAACGGACCTGCTCACCCTTTAGGAGGCACTGAGACACAAGCATCACCAAAGCTATGGGCATGCTGTTGGCCTACCAGCTTCAGAGGCACAACTCACCTCACAAGCACAAATGGCATCGACCTGCCTGCTGCTGCCCTATCTTTGACTGAGTCACAAGGGATCTCAAAAGTGCAAACCTTCACAGAGGAGAAGCTCACCTGGGCCACTCGCACGTCCCTTGATTACGCTGTGATCATTCCGTACAGAACAGTCTTCTGCAAATGGCTTTCATCTCCTGGCAAGACTCTCTCCAGATCATGCGACAGCTCCACTCTGCCACCCTGCACACAAATCACAAAAGGAACAATCGGTCTCGCTTTTCCTTTAGTACCATCAAGTCCGAGCTGGGAGCCTTCGCACTGCAGCACCTACACAATGGCAGCAGGATGCCACTTCCATTTCTAGTGCATTTCTAGGGACAGAGATCAGCTGAGGGAGCAGCTGCACTGCAAAGGCTTTCTGACACTCTCAGATCAACTCGGCACTGCACCAGGCATCAACCTGACGCCAGACCTCTGCTCTGCCACCTACTCTACAAACACACTGCCTCTGCCCCACACAGCTGCCTCTTCTGCTAGATACAACCAAGTGCCAGCAAGAAGAGATGCATGCAGGACACTCGCCACTTGCACACTCCCCAGCCACTGCTCTGCTCGCTGCCTTCCCTTGGCTTCTCAATCCAGACACTCAGGCAAGCTCTTGCGGTAACACCACAAGGTGGCCAAGGCACTCTAGGCTCACAAGGCCTGTGCAAATGAGCAGCACAAGATCAGGCACAGAGCTGCCTCCTTGGGTGATGCTGCTCTTTTCAGAGGGAAGGATCCTGCTTGCTTTGGGCACAGCAGGCTGCTGCTTTCCACCCCCATCCCCTCACGAACCTCCTGCTAGGGATGGGGACATGGGGATTTTCTGTAGTAATACAAAAGTTACAGATACAACACAGAAACACTTGAGAGTCCGGAAGGCCTCCTGAGCCCAAAGGAACCTCCCTTCCTTTCCTTTAGTTACTTGGACAAGGAGCTTGGACGGGGAAGGGAAAAAGGGTGCAGAGCCTTTGAAATGAGGCCCAAGCAATGAGACAGCCCCACACCGGACGGCTGCTGAAATGACAGCTCTCCTGGCTGCGCAGCCTCTGCAGCACCAGTCCGCGCTCCACAGCTGGCTTCACAGAGCACTGAGGGCTGGGTGCCACGGGCAACCTGGCCCTGGGCACATCTTCACCCCTCGCAGAGCCGGCAGCCCAAGAGCTCTGAGACTTCCACAGGTCAAGCTATGGACGCTTTGGGGCACTCACACAAAGGCACTCCAGACATGCTGGCATCTATTATAAGGGTCTTGGACTCGTCCTATATGGCACCACAACCTCCTAGGAAAAGGAGGGGGCACCGTAGCATTTGTTGAGCGGGCTGGCAATAACAGCACTTGTGGGAGGCGGAATTTGCAGCACAGCAGAGGTACCAGGAGCTGAACCCACAACCCAAGTCACCCAGGGAAGACAGGCGCATTTATGGAAGCCTTCGCATCCATACGTAGCCTCTTCTCAGTCACTTGCAGCTGCTTTCACAGAGGGCTCACGACGCTGGCCAAGATGTTGACAGGTACAGGGACACAGCCTGGCATCCTGCCTCCATCCTCAGCGCCTCTAGCACTGCACTGGGAACCTCCATGAGTGGAGCAACCTAGAAAGAAAGAAAGAATCGGAGTGTTACTGGCAGTTCTGCTGGCCTTACAGAGTCGCAACAGGCAGGGGCAAATGTCTCCCCTCTGTGCTGAGCTCTATTGGTGAGAACACAGCCAGCAGGGCCACCAAGACGTTCTACCCCTCTTTTTGGCACAGGTGACACCATGTCTGTATACCAGGTCCTGTTTGGGCTCTCCAGTTCTGCACAGGCGCTAACACACTGCAGGGAGTCCAGCACAGGGACACCAAGACGGTCAGGGGCTGCAGCGTGGGGCATAAAAGGAGAGGCTGCGAGAGCTGGCTTTGTTCAGCCTAGACAAGAGAAGGCCAACGGGGATCTTCATGCTGTGCACAGCTACCTTATGGAGGGCACAGAGAAGACGGAGCCGGATTTTCTTGGAGGTGCACACTAGTAGCATGGGAGGCAACGGGGACAAATCGGACAATGGGAAATGCTTCTGAGACATTAAGAAGAAACCTTTTTCTCCGTGACGGTGGCCAAACTGCGGCACAGGGATCCAGAGAGGTTCCCAGATCTCCATCCTTGGAGGTAATCAAAACTTCACTGGAAAAGGCCCCAAGATACCTCCTCTACTGGCACCTGCCTGGAGCAGGGCGTTGGAGCCCTGCTACCTCCACATGGCTCCCCCATTGCAGCCTCAAGGAATATGCTATTATGAGACTCTTGCCAAAGGCACCAGAGGCTTTGCAGATGCCGCCTCCACCGCTCAACAAGGACAGGTGTCTCAGAGCCACCCATCGCCCTCACAGGCCTGACTTCTTGTGAGGGGGCATCTCCCCTCTCTGCAAGGCTCTGCGTAGGCACAACGTGCAGAAATGCCTCTGACTGCTTTCATTAACTACCCATCTCGCTGAGGGATAGCAATGGATTAGCGTCTGAGATGGGAAGATGCAATGAGGGTCCAGATTCAGCAGAAAGCCTTTAAGGAGGGAGAAGAGAACTCTCTCCAGCAGTCGGTAAAATCCCAAAGACTCACGGAAGCATCAAACCCTTCCGAAACTGCAAGCCTGAACCTCAGCTGACACAAACCACCAAACTGGGAGCAGCCCTGCCTCGCACCACGATGCTCCAAGGAGGCAACACGGTCACCAACAGTCCTCACCCACGTCTCCCAGAAGGACACCGTGATGGCACGCTGGGCCTTGGGAGCAGAGCACTGCTCTCTCCAGACACCTCCTCCCACGCTGAGCAGCAAAACACTGGCGCCACCACCCGGCTCCACCACAGGGCATCTCGCACTGTAACACGCCGTTACCTCCACACCTCACAGAGGGTTGGCAACCAACACACGCCTCTGCATCAGCGACACACAGCCCACAGCACCACACACGGCAGCACACAGGGCACCCCAAGCACCCCACAACACACAAAGCCCAACTCTCCAGACCTTCCATTCCTTTCTAGTCCTCCAAGGCCTTGCAACAGGCTCTGCCTCTGAACAGCCACTCACAGCCCGGGGCCTGCTCACTTCCCACCTTCCCACCAGGAAGCAGAGAAGAAGTGCTCTCACAGGGGCTGATCAGGCCAGCTTTTCCCTCTCGCTTGTGCCTCAACTTCTCTGAACAAGAAATCTCTTTCAAAATGTGGCCCATACCCTTTTTGGGGGGTGACATTCCTTCCGTCTCCTCCAACAGCCTTTGCACCCATTCTCCAATGACTGCATACGTGCACAGAAAATCAGAGACCCCTAAAGTGTTACAGTTCTAAACGTGTCATAAAAGCAGCTGGACACCTCAAAGACAGACACAGCATGCAGACCTTGCAGGAAAATCTCACAAGCTCCCTGCTCTTTTGACAGGGGCAACTTCTAAAGCACACACACACCCTGGCAAGAAGAGATTATTCACACCACTGCTCACACCAGCACTACATTCACTTAGCAGCCTCAAAAGTCTAGCTGGACTCCCTAGCTGACCGGGAGGACGCTGCAAGCTTCTACTTAGCAACAAGTGGAAAGGCCAACTCCATGTCCATGCTCACCACAGAACATCATCTGCATTTTAAATGTAGCAGTACTAACTCATGATGATGGAGTGGAATAAAATTTGTGTCAGATGATGTGGAATATCGACTTCTGCTTGATTAATGAGTTGCATTTCTGTATTGCTGCAGAGCTCTGCAGGGGTCAATCCCTCCTCTGAGCACACGCAACAAACCCAGAAGTGACCTCACCACCAGCATCCAAGCCATGCATCTTCCCCTGACCTGTCAGCTGCTCACACAGAGGTGTCATCACATCACAGATTCACATCATGGCCTCATAATACTCACAGTGCTCTGAAACACCCATTGCCTACCAGTTACTACACCAAAAGATTAGCTTCTGCTATGCATTATCAACACCTAGCCTATGAAATTTAAGAATTGCAGAACAGCCTGCAAGTAATTCTTGGCAACATTTTCTAACGGGAGGATTGCATGGGAGCAGCGATCATCAAACTGAAGACAGCAGGGCCTCGTGTCCCAGGCACAGGGAGAAGCCTTCCCGCAACTCAGAACTCTGGTTCCTTCTCCAGTGCTGAACAAAACCAGAAAATCCTCTACACATCCAGGACAACAAGCATTCTCCTATTTTAGGCCCTGACAACTGGAGGCACGTGGAAGGACTCAGGCCAGGGCATCTCAGTTGGTGAAACCAGCAGAGACACAATTCAGCAACTCTTCACCCTGACCTAGGAGCATGGAAAGAACAACAGCAAGTGCAAGCAATGGCCGTTCATCAACTTTCAAGGCCCCTGACAAGCAAAACAGCTCACACTTACAGAGCTCTTCTGCAAACACCCTTCACCCTGCTGCCAGGCTCACAGGTCTCGGTGCAAAGCAAGAGGCAGGGAGCAAAAACAACGGCTAAGGCACGGCATCACATGCGGGCACAGCCTCTCTCAGAGCCACTCGGAAATGCAGTTTTCACAACAAAAGACACCATCGGGAAGGGCACCTCGCGACGACACCAGCAGCCTGCTCACACTTTGCCCAGCACCTCCCAAACGCACCTCGAAGCAGCACCTGGGGCTGCGCTGGCAGCAGCAGCTCAGGAAAATGCTTTAACAGGGATCCCAGAGCCACCACAGGGCCAAAGCTTCCTGCCCCCAAACCCCACCGAGCCGCCCCGGCCCAGCTGCTCGCGGCAGGCCGCCACGTCTGGCTGCAGGGCAGCTCCCCCCTCTGGCCCACGTCGCTCTGGCCCCTGCTCACGGCCCCACCAGCCCCTGCTGCAGCTCCTGCAGCAAAGCAGCCCCGGCAAAGCCAGCACCGCTGCCCCGCCCCGGCGGGAGGGCACCCGCCGCCATTTGAACGCGCCCGCAGCCCCCACCAAACGCTCTCGCCCGCTCGCTTCTCGCCTGCTTTGCTCCCGCTCCTCCTCCACCTCTTTCTTTGACGTCTTTTTTTTCCCCACATGCTGGACTGCAATTGGCTGGCAGAGCCATCAGTGAAATCGATGCCCGCCCTCCTCCTCCTGACAGCCAATAGAAGGGCTGCACTGCGGCGATGCCATGGCAACGCTGGGCCCTCCTGCCCTGGCGGCCAGCTCCGCCCCCTCCCCCTTGGTCGGGCGCCATGTTGTGGGCGGCAGCGCGGGGCGCGGCGGGGCCTGGGTGCAGCGTGGTGCTGTGTGGGCGGGCAGTGCGGGGCCCCGGGGTGCGGCCGCTGCCCCGGCGGGGCTGGGCTGTGCGGCAGGGGCCCCGCGGGGCTGCTGGCCGCCCTGCGCCCTGGGGGCTGTGCGGGGCGTGGGGGGGGCAGCACTGGGGCCTGTGCTGGTGGCCTCCGTGGTGCCGCTGTGGGGGCCCTGGGGCTGGCTGTGGCACCAGAGCCCTCAGGCAGCGTCCTCCTGCCCCCAGGGCAGGGCAGGGCAGGGCAGGGCAGTGTCCTCTCGCCCCTCCTGCCCCGGCCGCCTGCCCACGGCAGCCCTAGGGCTTGGCTAGGTAGCGGTGGTGTGGGGTCGTGAGGGTGCTGGGGGAGATGGCTGTGTTGGGCTCACCCCAGCGCTGCCCACCCAGCTCAGAGAAAAGACCTTGGTGTCAGCCAGGACCTGTTGAATGAGGATTGCACCTCCGCCTGTTTCCAGGCTGCTCTCTCCAATGTATTTTCTTTTGGGTGCAGCGGTTTGAGCCCAATTTGCAGGAAGACAGGGTCTGTGGCCATCTGAAGGTGGCATCTCTGAGCCCAAAACATGCTGCGCCAAGCTGGAAGCATAAAAGGATCGAGGGGGAAGGAAGAGAGATTTTTCCCAAACACCCAGAGGACTTGGGGTTATTAAAAGGTGAAGGTTTTATTATCATATACGGACATTTCCAGCAGGGTCTTGAGAGCCCCATGGAGCTGCAGGCCACCTCAGCATCTGGGATGCAGGACCCCTTTCCTCTCAGAGCCAGACCCCAAAGAGGACCCACTCCCAGGGAAACCTGTCATGGATTCCCATGCCCCCCCCCCCCACCCTAAGAGGCGATGGAGCTGGCCGCACAGAAGCCTTGGGGCTCAGGACAGCCCCAACCCCAGGACCCAGCAGTCCTGGCTGCCACATTGTCCCCCGAGCCAGAGGGGACCCTCAGGCAGGGCTCTCGCAGCAGCCCCCAGCCCTGTCCAGGCACCCCCACAGCCCGGGATCCACAGCAGTTTTGGCAGTTAACAGTCTCTGTGCGACACCTCGGGAAGGATCTCCCAAAGCCCTTACCCTTGGTGGAGAGCCGCAGGAGCGCAGGGGACAAGGAGCTGTGGTCCTGGCTGATGGTGTCCATCCAGCAGTCCTCCATCTCGCTTGCCCTCTTGCTCTCGTTTCACCTCTCCAGCCAGAGAAACAGGACGCTCTTCCCATCTCATTACCCAAAACTCCTTTCCAACATGCCCCTGCTCCTCCGTCTGTTGGTGAGGGGCCCCAACGTGGTCCCACTGCCTCCTGTCCCCTCTCCTTGCCGTGGAGCCACTATGAAAGGCAGCCGTGGGGAGGGTGTGAGCAGTGCCCAGGAGTGCCTGGGCCTCACAGGGAAGTGAGGGTCCCCGCCCACGACACCGGGGAGACCTCCCTGTGATGTGGCACGTCCCATTGTGACCTCAGCTCGTGTCATCTGGGGGCTCTGTAGGTCACTGTCATGGAGATGGCACAGCCAGGGAGAGAGCAGAGAGATTTCCCCTCACGTCCTGGAAAGCCATCACTTCCCTTCACTGCAGTTATTTTCCATAATTTTCTGATAAATCCTTCAGGAATGTCTCCAGACAGTGTCAAAGACTGTGAAATATCTCAAACGGGGCACTGGAGATGTCACTTCTGCGCCCCTGCACTGACAGGTCACTGCACTGGGCAGACCTGTGCAGGAATCTGGGGTTTGGGGGTTGGCGTTTTTACAGGATCCAAGGCATGTGGGATGAACCAGCACAAAGCATGGCCACAGGCTGAGAAATGCTTTGGTGAGCCTCAAAACTGGTTTCTGCTGTGGGCCCCTCTTTTTGTGGAAGCAGGATGCAGGACAATGTGGGACAGGACGTAGCTTTCCTCCTTTAGGCACCAAGGCAGGATCTCTGCTTTTAAAAGTGCTCAGCAAGGTTTCTCAGTCGGCAGTGCTTGAGCTAGAGATGCTATGCCAGAGAAGAGCAAACATAGCCTTAACACACATCATCCAGAGGCCCTTATCCAGGACCCTGGAGCCTGCCAGGCTCCAAAGCCATGGGCGAGGCCAGGTAGCAAATGTGGGGAAGTTTTCCCATTTCCCATGAAGTTTGCCCATCTTTCCTTCTGGCTGAGGCTGAGGAAGCCATTTCTCATCCCTGGGCCTCATTTGGTCCTTGTGCTTTTCAGTGTCACCTTGGGGCTGTGCTTCTCCCCTGGGTACGCTCCTCAGCCCCCTGCCCTCCTCCCCAAAGGCACCCTTGCTCTCCTGGGTCTGTACAGCCCCGACATCCTGGATCTCCCACATTTTATGACTCTGGGCTTCTCAGGACATGCTCACACACTGCAGTGCTGCTGTCCAGGCTCCGGTGCAGAGCCTATGAGGCAGTGCGATGCCTCAGGACGTGCATTTTGACTCACTCCCAAGTTTGTGAGATGACCAGCTCCCAGCTCTGCAGCTGCTGAAGTTTGAGAACATCCCTACAACCAGCCTTCCTGCTCTTCCTAATCTCTGCACAGTTTTGGGGCAAATCTTGCAGAAGGGAGACTCCATTTGCCTTGAATACTGTGAGAGATGTGGCTTTCCAAGTCACTGCAAAAGGAAGGACTCCTTTACTTCTTTGGGTTGCTTCTTGAGCCTGTGGCACCCCCTCTGTGATGCTGGGAGCCCCAGCTCTGCAGCCTGGTGTCTTTGCCCTTTCTCTCCCGTGTCTCCTGTTTGTCTACCCAAAGTCTTCTCTCCACACCAGGGGCATGGGAAGTGCTGCTTTAGAGAGCTCATTTGAAGCTGTGACATGTTGTGAATCTGAAGGCCTGAAGGAGGCTAGTCTGGGACATGGCTGTGCCCACAGACCCCCTCCTGTTCCCAGCCTGAGGATCCAGGAAGGTCTCCAGGGAGAGCAGTGGGCTTGGGGGTGGGTGAGATGGGTTTCCCTCAACATCCCTGGGTCCTGCATGGGTTTCTCTGAGTGCTCAGGAAAATCCCTCTTCTCTAGGGGCTTGCATCAAGACTTTTCCAGACTTTTGTACAGAAACACAGCCTGGTCTGGGATCCCCAAGAGCAGCACGGCCCCCAGCATCGCCCGGGACCCCCAGGAGCTGTCTGGCTCTCTCTTCTGTTCCCCCATTCCCCGATTAAATGGACAGTTTGTAGCCTCACCTTTACAACACTCCATCTGGACACTGCAACATTGTGACTCCTCCCCTAGCTCATTCCCATAGGCAGCTGCTGATTTGCGACCTGCCTATTGGCTGGCAGGAGGAGGGGGGCGGGTCTGGATTTCACTGACGGCTCTGTCAGCCAATCGGAGTCCACCATGTGGAAGAAAAACAGACGTGAAAGAGAGAAGTGAAAGAGGAGAGGGAGCGAAGCAGGGGAGGCTTTGGGTGGAAAGCAGGACCGGGCTTGGGCAGCTTGTTTCTCACAAGACCGTGAGAAACGCTCTGCCCCCCCTGGCCAGTATAACTGCTCTGCCTGGCACTGAGGCACAGGAGGACTCAGGGTGGAGATCGGGCTCTGCAGTTAAGAGCCCCGGGGGCAGAGTTAGGAAACAAGAAAAGACCTCGAATGCGAAAAAACAGCATCTTTAAGTACACCAGAAACCAGCAGGGGCTGGAAAATGCCCCAAGCTGTAGTAAAAGTTTCTGAGCATAAAGAAAAATCAATGAAAAAAAAAGAAAAACTGTTCAAATTTGAAAAATAGATGGATGTAACCGAGTAACCTTAAAAGAAGTAGCTTCAGCAGTTACAGTTAAAACCAAACTATAACAACCTAATGGCCTTGGTAGGCTTTTCTTTTTGTTTGGGTTCTACAGAGTGACCCTCTGAAGAGCAACAACTTGAAAAGAAGCAGCCAGAAAGAGTGGTAGAATTGTTAGGCTAAGTAATGTGTTTTTTAAAAGTATCTAAATAATAGAATGAACCTAGGAGCCAGGAGAGAAGTAACATCAAAGGAAGATGGCAGACCTAAGAATGAGGGGATACACATACCAGGCTGATAACGAAACTCAACGGCTGTATTCTAGTGTTTGTAAAAATTGATGATCCTAAGGAAGGGGCTAACACCTTCCCTTGATGAAAGGAAAGGAAAGAAAGAGAAAAAGATGGTAAAATTAAGCATAAATGTAACAGCTGTTGATCTGAAGTTAAAGTTGTCTGTTTCCTATAGAGAAGACAGGGAAATACGGAAAAAGAATAATAAAAAAAAGGTGACCAACTCTATTTGAAGCTCCTCTAAAGGGAACTATTCCAGCTTGGGGAACAAACTGATCTTTCGGTGCAGGAAAGAAATGCCTGCAATTAAAGGAAATAAGATTTCTGTGTTAAGATATGGAGCTGGAACAACAGTCGGATTCACCGAATTTGGGTCAATAGGCCAGACCAATCATGTTGCTATTAGGATTAAGACTGTTATTTTTAACAGTTGTTTACGTGTTACTGCAAATGGGCATGCTTTGCTTTTGGCGTCTATTAATAGCAGTGCGCATTTCCCCAGTACACTGTGCTTACCCAAAAGCCGCCCACTGCACACCAAGGGGAATTAGCTGACTTCTGAAATAAATGTGTGTGTCTGGCGGTGTCAAGGGGTGGAGTGACAGGCGCCACACAGGCAAGCGTGGGACTCTGGATGGTGCAGCCCACAGAAGAGGGGTTTGCTCTGGGGTGATCCCAGGAGTTAAGGAACCCCAGGTGCATCACGGCTGGAGCCACCACACTGTGGGGTTGCTGCAGCCTGGGGGCAACCGTCTAACGACCCCACGACTGACAATTCCAGACAGAGGAGAAGTGACACCACAGACTCACCCCATAAACATCTAGGTGCTGTGGAACCATTCCCCACAGAAAGACCTGCACACAGCAGGATCTGCCTCTAGAAATCTCTAGAACTGTCTGAAATACCCACTTGGAGAGGTTCTGCACCAGTCAGTCCAACATTTAATTTGGAAAGTGGTAGGAGTTCTGTCAGTCTCCTAGTTTTAAGTCCATCCCCTGTTTCAGACGACCAGCCCCAGGGCCCCCACGCTGGCGCCAGGGCTGCCACCAGCACAGGCCCCAGTGCTGCCCCCCCCCACGCCCCGCACAGCCCCCAGGGCGCAGGGCGGCCAGCAGCCCCGCGGGGCCCCTGCCGCACAGCCCAGCCCCGCCGGGGCAGCGGCCGCACCCCGGGGCCCCGCACTGCCCGCCCACACAGCACCACGCTGCACCCAGGCCCCGCCGCGCCCCGCGCTGCCGCCCACAACATGGCGCCCGACCAAGGGGGAGGGGGCGGAGCTGGCCGCCAGGGCAGGAGGGCCCAGCGTTGCCATGGCATCGCCGCAGTGCAGCCCTTCTATTGGCTGTCAGGAGGAGGAGGGCGGGCATCGATTTCACTGATGGCTCTGCCAGCCAATTGCAGTCCAGCATGTGGGGAAAAAAAAGACGTCAAAGAGGTGGAAGAGGAGCGGGAGCAAAGCAGGCGAGAAGCGAGCGGGCGAGAGCGTTTGGTGGGGGCGGCGGGTGCCCTCCCGCCGGGGCGGGGCAGCGGTGCTGGCTTTGCTGGGGCTGCTTTGCTGCAGGAGCTGCAGCAGGGGCTGGTGGGGCCGTGAGCAGGGGCCAGAGCGACGTGGGCCAGAGGGGGGAGCTGCCCTGCAGCCAGACGTGGCGGCCTGCCGCGAGCAGCTGGGCCGGGGCGGCTCGGTGGGGTTTGGGGGCAGGAAGCTTTGGCCCTGTGGTGGCTCTGGGATCCCTGTTAAAGCATTTTCCTGAGCTGCTGCTGCCAGCGCAGCCCCAGGTGCTGCTTCGAGGTGCGTTTGGGAGGTGCTGGGCAAAGTGTGAGCAGGCTGCTGGTGTCGTCGCGAGGTGCCCTTCCCGATGGTGTCTTTTGTTGTGAAAACTGCATTTCCGAGTGGCTCTGAGAGAGGCTGTGCCCGCATGTGATGCCGTGCCTTAGCCGTTGTTTTTGCTCCCTGCCTCTTGCTTTGCACCGAGACCTGTGAGCCTGGCAGCAGGGTGAAGGGTGTTTGCAGAAGAGCTCTGTAAGTGTGAGCTGTTTTGCTTGTCAGGGGCCTTGAAAGTTGATGAACGGCCATTGCTTGCACTTGCTGTTGTTCTTTCCATGCTCCTAGGTCAGGGTGAAGAGTTGCTGAATTGTGTCTCTGCTGGTTTCACCAACTGAGATGCCCTGGCCTGAGTCCTTCCACGTGCCTCCAGTTGTCAGGGCCTAAAATAGGAGAATGCTTGTTGTCCTGGATGTGTAGAGGATTTTCTGGTTTTGTTCAGCACTGGAGAAGGAACCAGAGTTCTGAGTTGCGGGAAGGCTTCTCCCTGTGCCTGGGACACGAGGCCCTGCTGTCTTCAGTTTGATGATCGCTGCTCCCATGCAATCCTCCCGTTAGAAAATGTTGCCAAGAATTACTTGCAGGCTGTTCTGCAATTCTTAAATTTCATAGGCTAGGTGTTGATAATGCATAGCAGAAGCTAATCTTTTGGTGTAGTAACTGGTAGGCAATGGGTGTTTCAGAGCACTGTGAGTATTATGAGGCCATGATGTGAATCTGTGATGTGATGACACCTCTGTGTGAGCAGCTGACAGGTCAGGGGAAGATGCATGGCTTGGATGCTGGTGGTGAGGTCACTTCTGGGTTTGTTGCGTGTGCTCAGAGGAGGGATTGACCCCTGCAGAGCTCTACAGCAATACAGAAATGCAACTCATTAATCAAGCAGAAGTCGATATTCCACATCATCTGACACAAATTTTATTCCACTCCATCATCATGAGTTAGTACTGCTACATTTAAAATGCAGATGATGTTCTGTGGTGAGCATGGCCATGGAGTTTGCCTTTCCGCTTGTTGCTAAGTAGAAGCTTGCAGCGTCCTCCCGGTCAGCTAGGGAGTCCAGCTAGACTTTTGAGGCTGCTAAGTGAATGTAGTGCTGGTGTGAGCAGTGGTGTGAATAATCTCTTCTTGCCAGGATGTGTGTGCTTTAGAAGTTGCCCCTGTCAAAAGAGCAGGGAGCTTGTGAGATTTTCCTGCAAGGTCTGCATGCTGTGTCTGTCTTTGAGGTGTCCAGCTGCTTTTATGACACATTTGGAACTGTAACGCTTTAGGGGTCTCTGATTTTCTGTCCACGTATGCAGTCATTGGAGAATGGGTGCAAAGGCTGTTGGAGGAGACAGAAGGAATGTCACCCCCCAAAAAGGGTATGGGCCACATTTTGAAAGAGATTTCTTGTTCAGAGAAGTTGAGGCACAAGCGAGAGGGAAAAGCTGGCCTGATCAGCCCCTGTGAGAGCACTTCTTCTCTGCTTCCTGGTGGGAAGGTGGGAAGTGAGCAGGCCCCGGGCTGTGAGTGGCTGTTCAGAGGCAGAGCCTGTTGCAAGGCCTTGGAGGACTAGAAAGGAATGGAAGGTCTGGAGAGTTGGGCTTTGTGTGTTGTGGGGTGCTTGGGGTGCCCTGTGTGCTGCCGTGTGTGGTGCTGTGGGCTGTGTGTCGCTGATGCAGAGGCGTGTGTTGGTTGCCAACCCTCTGTGAGGTGTGGAGGTAACGGCGTGTTACAGTGCGAGATGCCCTGTGGTGGAGCCGGGTGGTGGCGCCAGTGTTTTGCTGCTCAGCGTGGGAGGAGGTGTCTGGAGAGAGCAGTGCTCTGCTCCCAAGGCCCAGCGTGCCATCACGGTGTCCTTCTGGGAGACGTGGGTGAGGACTGTTGGTGACCGTGTTGCCTCCTTGGAGCATCGTGGTGCGAGGCAGGGCTGCTCCCAGTTTGGTGGTTTGTGTCAGCTGAGGTTCAGGCTTGCAGTTTCGGAAGGGTTTGATGCTTCCGTGAGTCTTTGGGATTTTACTGACTGCTGGCGAGAGTTCTCTTCTCCCTCCTTAAAGGCTTTCTGCTGAATCTGGACCGTCATTGCATCTTCCCATCTCAGACGCTAATCCATTGCTATCCCTCAGCGAGATGGGTAGTTAATGAAAGCAGTCAGAGGCATTTCTGCACGCTGTGCCTACGCAGAGCCTTGCAGAGAGGGGAGATGCCCCCTCACAAGAAGTCAGGCCTGTGAGGGCGATGGGTGGCTCTGAGACACCTGTCCTTGTTGAGCGGTGGAGGCGGCATCTGCAAAGCCTCTGGTGCCTTTGGCAAGAGTCTCATAATAGCATATTCCTTGAGGCTGCAATGGGGGAGCCGTGTGGAGGTAGCAGGGCTCCAACGCCCTGCTCCAGGCAGGTGCCAGTAGAGGAGGTATCTTGGGGCCTTTTCCAGTGAAGTTTTGATTACCTCCAAGGATGGAGATCTGGGAACCTCTCTGGATCCCTGTGCCGCAGTTTGGCCACCGTCACGGAGAAAAAGGTTTCTTCTTAATGTCTCGGAAGCATTTCCCATTGTCCGATTTGTCCCTGTTGTCTCCCATGCTACTAGTGTGCACCTCCAAGAAAATCCGGCTCCATCTTCTCTGTGCCCTCCATAAGGTAGCTGTGCACAGCATGAAGATCCCCGTTGGCCTTCTCTTGTCTAGGCTGAACAAAGCCAGCTCTCGCAGCCTCTCCTTTTATGCCCCACGCTGCAGCCCCTGACCGTCTTGGTGTCCCTGTGCTGGACTCCCTGCAGTGTGTTAGCGCCTGTGCAGAACTGGAGAGCCCAAACAGGACCTGGTATACAGACATGGTGTCACCTGTGCCAAAAAGAGGGGTAGAACGTCTTGGTGGCCCTGCTGGCTGTGTTCTCACCAATAGAGCTCAGCACAGAGGGGAGACATTTGCCCCTGCCTGTTGCGACTCTGTAAGGCCAGCAGAACTGCCAGTAACACTCCGATTCTTTCTTTCTTTCTTTCTAGGTTGCTCCACTCATGGAGGTTCCCAGTGCAGTGCTAGAGCCGCTGAGGATGGAGGCAGGATGCCAGGCTGCATCCCTGTACCTGTCAACATCTTGGCCAGCGTCGTGAGCCCTCTGTGAAAGCAGCTGCAAGTGACTGAGAAGAGGCTACGTCTGGATGCGAAGGCTTCCATAAATGCGCCTGTCTTCCCTGGGTGACTTGGGGTGTGGGTTCAGCTCCTGGTACCTCTGCTGTGCTGCAAATTCCGCCTCCCACAAGTGCTGTTATTGCCAGCCCGCTCAAC
The DNA here is from genome assembly GCF_036417845.1 of Apteryx mantelli. Taxonomy (NCBI): domain Eukaryota; kingdom Metazoa; phylum Chordata; class Aves; order Apterygiformes; family Apterygidae; genus Apteryx; species Apteryx mantelli. The sequence goes on along the minus strand of NC_090001.1, from coordinate 12,998,111 downwards.
AAATGCTACGGTGCCCCCTCCTTTTCCTAGGAGGTTGTGGTGCCATATAGGACGAGTCCAAGACCCTTATAATAGATGCCAGCATGTCTGGAGTGCCTTTGTGTGAGTGCCCCAAAGCGTCCATAGCTTGACCTGTGGAAGTCTCAGAGCTCTTGGGCTGCCGGCTCTGCGAGGGGTGAAGATGTGCCCAGGGCCAGGTTGCCCGTGGCACCCAGCCCTCAGTGCTCTGTGAAGGCAGCTGTGGAGCGCGGACTGGTGCTGCAGAGGCTGCGCAGCCAGGAGAGCTGTCATTTCAGCAGCCGTCCAGTGTGGGGCTGTCTCATTGCTTGGGCCTCATTTCAAAGGCTCTGCACCCTTTTTCCCTTCCCCGTCCAAGCTCCTTGTCCAAGTAACTAAAGGAAAGGAAGGGAGGTTCCTTTGGGCTCAGGAGGCCTTCCGGACTCTCAAGTGTTTCTGTGTTGTATCTGTAACTTTTGTATTACTACAGAAAATCCCCATGTCCCCATCCCTAGCAGGAGGTTCGTGAGGGGATGGGGGTGGAAAGCAGCAGCCTGCTGTGCCCAAAGCAAGCAGGATCCTTCCCTCTGAAAAGAGCAGCATCACCCAAGGAGGCAGCTCTGTGCCTGATCTTGTGCTGCTCATTTGCACAGGCCTTGTGAGCCTAGAGTGCCTTGGCCACCTTGTGGTGTTACCGCAAGAGCTTGCCTGTGTGTCTGGATTGAGAAGCCAAGGGAAGGCAGCGAGCAGAGCAGTGGCTGGGGAGTGTGCAAGTGGCAAGTGTCCTGCATGCATCTCTTCTTGCTGGCACTTGGTTGTATCTAGCAGAAGAGGCAGCTGTGTGGGGCAGAGGCAGTGTGTTTGTAGAGTAGGTGGCAGAGCAGAGGTCTGGCGTCAGGTTGATGCCCGGTGCAGTGCCGAGTTGATCTGAGAGTGTCAGAAAGCCTTTGCAGTGCAGCTGCTCCCTCAGCTGATCTCTGTCCCTAGAAATGCACTAGAAATGGAAGTGGCATGCTGCTGCCATTGTGTAGGTGCTGCAGTGCGAAGGCTCCCAGCTCGGACTTGATGGTACTAAAGGAAAAGCGAGACCAATTGTTCCTTTTGTGATTTGTGTGCAGGGTGGCAGAGTGGAGCTGTTGCATGATCTGGAGAGAGTCTTGCCAGGAGATGAAAGCCTTTTGCAGAAGACTGTTCTGTGTGGAGTGATCACAGCGTAATCAAGGGACGTGCGAGTGGCCCAGGTGAGCTTCTCCTCTGTGAAGGTTTGCACTTTTGAGCTCCCTTGTGACTCAGTCAAAGATAGGGCAGCAGCAGGCAGGTGGATGCCATTTGTGCTTGTGAGGTGAGTTGTGCCTCTGAAGCTGGTAGGCCAACAGCATGCATGTAGCGCTGGTGATGATGGTGAGGTCTCTTGTGTCTCAATGCCTCCTAAAGGGTGAGCAGGGCCATTGCTGCTGTTGGTGCTTTTGTGGTGAGTTGTGCATCAGTATGTGACTGGCGATCAGCATGGACATTGCTGCTGTTTGTGCTTGTTTAGGTCAATTGTGCCTCAGCTGCAAAGAGGCCAGGAGCAGCTATTTGGCTTCATGGCTGCCTGTGAGGTCACTTCAGCATGAGCACCTGAGAGTCCACCTCGATGCATATTGCTGCTGTTTGTGTTTGTGCAGTTATTTGGCCTCAGTACCTGCTAGGCCACCAGCAGCCACGTTGCTACTTCTTTGTATCTGTGAGGCCACTTCTGCTGAGTGCTTGATAGGCCAGTGCTGGTTTACGTGGGTGCAGTTTGTGGCTGTGATGACAATTGTGGCTCAGTGCCTGATAGGCCAGTGCTGGTCACGTGGGTGCAGTTTGTGGTTGTGATGTCACTTGTGGCTCAGTGCCTGATAGGCCAGTGCTGGTTTACGTGGGTGGAGTTTGTGGTTGTGATGTCACTTGTGGCTCAGTGCCTGATAGGCCAGTGCTGGTTTACGTGGGTGGAATTTTTGTTTGTTATGTCACTTGTGGCTCAGTGCCTGATAGGCCAGTGCTGGTAACATGGCTGCAGTTTGTGTTTGTGATGTCACTTGTGGCTGAGTGACTGATAGGGCAGTGCTGGTCACGTGGGTGCAGTTTGTGTTTGTGATGTCACTTGTGGCTCAGTGCCTGATAGGCCAGTGCTGGTTTACGTGGGTGGAGTTTTTGTTTGTGATGTCCCTTGTGGCTCAGTGCCTGATAGGCCAGTGCTGGTGATGTGGATGCAGTTTGTGGTTGTGATGTCACTTGTGGCTCAGTGCCTGATAGGGCAGAGCTGGTTTACGTGGCTGCAGTTTGTGGTTGTGATTTCAACTGTGGCTCAGTGCCTGATAGGCCAGTGGTGGTTATCTGGGTGGAGTTTGTGGTTGTGATGTCACTTGTGGCTCAGTGCCTGATAGGCCAGTGCTGGTTTACGTGGGTGCAGTTTGTGGTTGTGATGTCACTTGTGGCTGAGTGCCTGATAGGCCAGTGCTGGTTACGTGGGTGCAGTTTGTGGTTTGATGTCAGTTGTGGCTCAGTTCCTGATAGGCCAGTGCTGGTGATGCGGGTAGAGTTTTTGTTTGTGATGTCACTTGTGGCTCAGTGCCTGATAGGCCAGTGCTAGTGATGTGGGTGGAGTTTGTGGTTGTGATGTCACTTGTGGCTCAGTTCCTGATAGGCCAGTGCTGGTAACATGGCTGCAGTTTGTGTTTGTGATGTCACTTGTGGCTGAGTGCCTGATAGGGCAGTGCTGGTTTACGTGGCTGCAGTTTGTCGTTGTGATGTCACTTGTGGCTGAGTGCCTGATAGGCCAGTGCTGGTGATGTGGGTGGAGTTTTTGTTTGCGATGTCACTTGTGGCTCAGTGCCTGATAGGCCAGTGCTGGTGATGTGGATGCAGTTTGTGGTTGTGATGTCACTTGTGGCTCAGTGCCTGATAGGGCAGAGCTGGTTTACGTGGCTGCAGTTTGTGCTTGTGATTTCAACTGTGGCTCAGTGCCTAATAGGCCAGTGGTGGTTATCTGGGTGGAGTTTGTGGTTGTGATGTCACTTGTTGCTCAGTGCCTGATAGTCCAGTGCTGGTTTACATGGGTGGAGTTTGTGGTTGTGATGTCACTTGTGGCTGAGTGCATGATAGGCCAGTGCTGGTTTACGTGGGTGCAGTTTGTGGTTGTGATGTCACTTGTGGCTCAGGGCCTGATAGGGCATTGCTGGTGATGCGGGTAGAGTTTTTGTTTGTTATGTCACTTGTGGCTCAGTGCCTGATAGGCCAGTGCTCTTCATGTGTGTGCAATTTTTTTGTGATGTCACTTGTGTCTCAGTGCCTGATAGGCGAGTGCTGGTGATGTGGCTGCAGTTTGTGGTTGTGATGTCACTTGTGTCTCAGTGCCTGATAGGCGAGTGCTGGTGATGTGGCTGCAGTTTGTGGTTGTGATGTCACTTGTGGCTCAGTGCCTGATAGGCCAGTGCTGGTGATGTGGCTGCAGTTTGTGGTTGTGATTTCAACTGTGGCTCAGTGCCTGATAGGGCATTGCTGGTGATGTGGGTGCAGTTTGTGGTTGTGATGTCTGTTTTTGCTGAGTGCCTGATAGGCCAGTGCATGTCCTGTGGGTGGAGTTTGTGGTTGTGATGTGCCTTGTGGCTCAGTGCCTGATAGGCCAGTGCTGGTCACGTGAGTGCAGTTTGTGTTTGTGATGTCACTTGTGGCTCAGTGCCTTATAGGCCAGTGCTGGTTCTGTGGGTGCAGTTTGTGTTTGTGATGTCACTTGTGGCTCAGTGCCTGATAGGCCAGTGCTGGTGATGTGGCTGCAGTTTGTGATTGTGATGTCACTTGTGGCTCAGTGCCTGAAAGGCCAGTGCTGGTGATGTGGGTGGAGTTTGTGGTTGTGATGTCACTTGTGGCTCAGTGCCTGATAGGCCAGTGCTGGTGATGTGAGTGCTGGTTGTGTTTGTGAGGTCAGATTTGGCTGAGTGCCTGATAGGCCAGTGCTGGTCACGTGGGTGCAGTTTGTGGTTGTGATGTCACTTGTGGCTCAGTGCCTGATAGGCCAGTGCTGGTTTACGTGGGTGCAGTTTGTGATTGTGATGTCACTTGTGGCTCCGTGCCTGATAGGGCAGAACTGGTTTACGTGGGTGCAGTTTTTGTTTGTGATGTCACTTGTGGCTCAGTGCCTGATAGGCCAGTGCTGGTCACGTGGGTGCAGTTTGTGTTTGTGATGTCACTTGTGGCTCAGTGCCTTATAGGCCAGTGCTGGTTCTGTGGGTGCAGTTTGTGGTGGTGAGGTCACTTGTGGCTCAGTGCCTGATAGGCCAGTGCTGGTGATGTGGGTGGAGTTTGTGGTTGTGATGTCACTTGTGGCTCAGTAACTGATAGGCCAGTGCTGGTGAAGTGGGTGCAGTTTGTGGTTGTGATGTCACTTATGGCTGAGTGCCTGATAGGCCAGTGCTGGTGATGTGGATGCAGTTTGTGGTTGTGATGTCACTTGTGGCTCAGTGCCTGATAGGGCAGAGCTGGTTTACGTGGCTGCAGTTTGTGGTTGTGATTTCAACTGTGGCTCAGTGCCTGATAGGCCAGTGGTGGTTATCTGGGTGGAGTTTGTGGTTGTGATGTCACTTGTGGCTCAGTGCCTGATAGGCCAGTGCTGGTGATGTGGGTGCAGTTTGTGGTTGTGATGTCAGTTGTGGCTGAGTGCCTGATAGGCCAGTGCTGGTGATGTGGCTGCAGTTTGTGGTTGTGATGTCACTTGTGGCTCAGTGCCTGATAGGCCAGTGCTGGTTTACGTGGGTGCAGTTTGTGGTTGTGATGTCACTTGTGGCTCAGTGCCTGATAGGGCATTGCTGGTGATGCGGGTAGAGTTTTTGTTTGTTATGTCACTTGTGGCTCAGTGCCTGATAGGCCAGTGCTTGTCACATGGCTGCAGTTTGTGGTTGTGATGTCACTTGTGGCTCAGTGCCTGATAGGCCAGTGCTGGTTTACGTGGGTGCAGTTTGTGGTTGTGATGTCCCTTGTGGCTCAGTGCCTGATAGGCCAGTGCTGGTTTACGTGGGTGCAGTTTGTGGTTGTGATGTCACTTGTGGCTCAGTGCCTGATAGGCCAGTGCTGGTTTACGTGGGTGCAGTTTGTGGTTGTGATGTCCCTTGTGGCTCAGTGCCTGATAGGCCAGTGCTGGTTTACGTGGCTGCAGTTTGTGGTTGTGATTTCAACTGTGGCTCAGTGCCTGATAGGCCAGTGCTGGTTTAAGTGGGTGCAGTTTGTGGTTGTGATGTCACTTGTGGCTCAGTGCCTGATATGCCAGTGGTGGTTATCTGGGTGGAGTTTGTGGTTGTGATGTCACTTGTGGCTGAATGCCTGATAGGCCAGTGCTGGTTTATGTGGCTGCAGTTTGTGGTTGTGATGTCACTTGTGGCTGAGTGCCTGATAGGGCAGAGCTGGTTTACGTGGCTGCAGTTTGTGTTTGTGATGTCACTTGTGGCTCAGTGCCTGATAGGCCAGTGCTGGTCATGTGGCTGCAGTTTGTGATTCTAAGGTGACTTGTGGCTCAGTGCCTGATAGGCCACTGCATTTCCTGTGGGTGTAGTTTGTGTTTGTGATGTCACTTGTGGCTCAGTGCCTGATAGGCCAGTGCTGGTCCTGTGGCTGCAGTTTGTGTTTGTGATGTCACTTCTGGCTCAGGGCCTGATAGGCCAGTGCTGCATATGTGTGTGCAGTTTGTGTTTGTGATGTCACTTCTGGCTCAGTGCCTGATAGGCCAGTGCTGTTCATGTGGGTGCAGTTTGTGTTTGTGATGTCACTTGTGGCGTAGTGCCTGATAGGCCAGTCCTGGTGATGTGGGTGCAGTCTGTGTTTGTGATGTCACTTGTGGCTCAGTGCCTGATAGGCCAGTGCTGGTCACATGGCTGCAGTTTGTGTTTGTGATGTCTCTTGTGGCTCAGTGCCTGATAGGCCAGTGCTGGTCATGTGGGTGGAGTTTGTGGTTGTGATGTCACTTGTGGCTCAGTGCCTGATAGGACATTGCTGGTCCTGTGGCTGCAGTTTGTGTTTGTGATGTCACTTGTGGCTCAGGGCCTGATAGGCCAGTGCTGCTCAAATAGCTGTTGTTTGTGGTTGTGATGTCACTTGTGGCTCAGTGCCTGATAGGCCAGTGCTGGTCACGTGGGTTCACTTTGTCGTTGTGAGGTCACTTGTGGCTCAGTGCCTGATAGGCCAGTGCTGGTCATGTGGCTGCACTCTGTGGTTGTGATGTCACAGAATCACAGAATCACAGTATCACTGAGGTTGGAAGGGACCTCTGGAGATCATCTAGTCCAACCCCCCTGCTCAAGCAGGGTCACCTAGAGCACATTGCACAGGATTGCATCCAGGCGGCTTTTGAATATCTCCAGAGAAGGAGACTCCACCACCTCTCGGGGCAACCTGTTCCAGTGCTCTGTCACCCTCACAGTGAAAAAGTTTTTCCTCATGTTAAGATGGAAGTGTCTGTGTTTCAGTTTGTGCCCATTGCCTCGTGTCCTGTCGCTGGGCACCACTGAAAAGAGTCTGGCCCCATCCTCTCGACACCCACCCTTCAGATACTTGTACACATTGATAAGATCTCCTCTCAGCCTTCTCTTCTCCAAGCTAAACAGGCCCAGCTCTCTCAGCCTTTCCTCATAAGAGAGATGCTCCAGTCCCCTAATCATCTTTGTGGCCCTTCGCTGGACTTGCTCCAGTAGTGCCACATCCCTCTTGTACTGGGGAGCCCAGAACTGGACGCAGTACTCCAGATGTGGCCTCACCAGGGCTGAGTAGAGGGGGAGAATCACTTCCCTCGACCTGCTGGCAACACTCTTTCTGATGCAGCCCAGGATACCATTGGCCTTCTTGGCCACAAGGGCACATTGCTGCCTCATACTTAACTTGGTGTCCACCAGCACTCCCAGGTCCTTCTCAGCAGAGCTGCTTTCCAGCAGGTCAACCCCCAACCTGTACTGCTGCATGGGGTTATTCCTCCCCAGGTGCAGGACCCTGCACTTCCCTTTGTTGAATTTCATGAGGTTCCTCTCTGCCCACCTCTCCAGCCTGTCCAAGTCTCTTTGAATGGCAGCACAGCCCTCTGGCATATCGGCCACTCCTCCCAGTTTTGTATCATCAGCAAACTTGCTGAGTGTGCACTCTGTGCCTTCATCCAGGTCATTGATGAAGAAGTTGAACAAGACTGGACCCAGGACTGACCCCTGGGGGACACCGCTAGCTACAGGCCTCCAACTAGACTCTGTACCACTGATCACAACTCTCTGAGCTCTGCCATTCAGCCAGGTCTCAATCCACCTCACTGTCCACTCATCTAACCCACACTTCCTGAGCTTGTCTATGAGGATGCTATGGGAGACAGTGTCAAAAGCCTTGCTGAAGTCTAGGTAGACAACATCCACTGCTCTCCCCTCATCTACCCAGCCAGTCATTCCATCATAGAAGGCTATCAGATTGGTTAGGCATGATTTCCCCTTGGTGAAGCCATGCTGACTACTCCTGATCACCTTCTTTTCCTCCACATGCGTGGAGATGGCTTCCAGGATGAGCTGCTCCATCACCTTTCCAGGGATGGAGGTGAGGCTGACTGGCCTGTAGTTCCCTGGGTCCTCCTTCTTGCCCTTTTTGAAGACTGGGGTGACATTGGCTTTCTTCCAGTCCTCGGGCACCTCTCCTGTTCTCCATGACCTTTCAAAGATGATGGAGAGTGGCTTAGCAATAACATCCGCCAGCTCCCTCAGCACTCGTGGGTGCATCCCATCAGGGCCCATGGATTTGTGGGTGTCAAGTTTGCTTAAATGATCTCTAACCCACTCCTCCTCCACCAAGGGAAAGTCTTCCTCTCTCCAGACTTTCTCTCTTGCCTCCAGGGTCTGGGGCTCCTGAGGGCTGGCCTGACCAGTAAAGACTGAAGCAAAGAAGGCATTCAGTAACTCTGCCTTCTCTGCATCCTTCGTCACCAGGGCACCCACTCCATTCAGCAAAGGGCCCACATTTTCCCTAGTCTTCCTCTTGCTGCTGATGTATTTGAAGAAGCCCTTCTTGTTGTCCTTGACATCTCTAGCCAGATTTAATTCCAAACGGGCCTTAGCCTTCCTCGTCGCATCCCTGCATACTCTGACAACATTCCTATATTCCTCCCAAGTGGCCTGTCCCCCTTTCCACTTTCTGTATACTTCCTTCTTCTGGTTGAGTTTTGCCAGGAGCTCCTTGCTCATCCATGCAGGTCTCCTACCTCCTTTGCTTGACTTCCTACTCATAGGGATGCACCGCTCTTGAGCCTGGAGGAAGTGATGTTTGAATATTAACCAACTCTCTTGAACACTCCTTCCTTCCAGGGCCCTCACCCATGGGATTCCTCCAAGTAGGTCCCTGAAGAGGACAAAGTTTGCTCTCCTGAAGTCCAGGGTTGCGATCCTACTTGGTGCCCTGCTGCCTCCTCGCAGGATCCTGAACTCCACCATCTCATGGTCACTGCAGCCAAGGCAGCCCCCAACCTTCACATCTTCCACCAGTCCTTCTTTGTTTGTTAGTACGAGGTCCAGCAGCACACCTCTCCTTGTTGGCTCCTCCACCACCTGTGTCAAGAAGTTGTCACCAATGCTCTGCAGGAATCTCCAGGACCGTTTGTGCCTAGCTGTGTTGTCTTTCCAGCAGATATCGGGGTGGTTGAAGTCCCCCATGAGAACCAGGGCCTGGGATCGTGAGGCTACTTCCAGCTGTCTGTAGAAGGCCTCATCCACTTCCTCATCCTGATCAGGTGGCCTGTAGTAAACACCCACAACAGTGTCACCTCTATTAGCCTGCCCTTTGATCCTTACCCATAAGCTCTCGACTCGCTCTTCATCCACCCCTAGGCACAGCTCCATACATTCCAGTTGCTCTCTCACATAAAGAGCAACTCCACCACCTCGCTTTCCTGGCCTGTCTTTCCTAAAAAGTACGTAGCCATCCATGACAGCACTCCAGTCATGCGAGCTATCCCACCATGTCTCTGTAATGGCAATGAGATCATGGCCCTGCGACCGCACACACATCTCTAGTTCTTCCTGTTTGTTCCCCAAGCTGCGTGCATTGGTGTACAGGCATTTCAGGGAGGTGATCGAGCATGCAGGTTTCCCAGGAGGGATACAAGAGGGTCCTCCATAGCCACATCCCATGCGCACTTCCCTGGCTGCATTCACCTGCTGGAGGCATCCTGACTTGAGCAGTCTTTTGCCAACTACCCTGTCACTATAACTCTCCCCTTCCCCCATCTTTCCTAGTTTAAAGCCCTCCTTACCAGGTTGGCCAACCTGTTGGCAAAGACCCGCGTGCCCCGCCTCGTGAGGTGGATCCCATCTCTCGCCATCAGTTGTCGATCTTCAAACAGGGTCCCATGGTCGTAGAAACCAAAACCCTGTTGCCAACACCAGCGGCGCAGCCAGTCGTTAACCTGGAAAGTCCGTCTCCTCCTCCTCTCATCCATCCCCCTCACTGGCAGGATTGAGGAGAAGATGACCTGTGCTCCCAGACCCTTGACCACCATCCCCAGAGCTCTGAAATCCTGCTTGATGGTCTGCAGTTTGCCCTTGGTGTCATTGGCGCCCACATGGAAGAGCAGCAGTGGGTAATAGTCCGAAGAATGGACGAGCCTTGGCAGTCTTTGCATGACATCTCTCACACGAGCCCCCGGCAGGCCACAAACCTCTCTAGACAAGAGGTCAGGTCGGCAGATAGATGCCTCCGTCCCCTGTAGCAGGGAGTCCCCCACAACAATCACCCGCCGCTTTTTCCGGGTGTTCCGGTAGGGCACAGGGTCTGTTGTCCCGGTTACTTCCCTGGCAGCCATGCCCATCTCCTCCTCATCCTGGAGGGCACTAAACCTGTTCTTCAGCTTCAGGTCTTCAGGAGGAGTAGGAGCCTTTCTCCTCCCACGAGCAGTGACCAGTTTCCAGCCTTCTTCTATGATGTTATGATGTACCGTTTCACACGGCACAGAGCCCTCTGGCAACTCCACTGCTGCAGGGGGTTGGGACTCCTGGAGCTGTACAGTCTCCGAGAATACCCTGTCTATCTCTTGCCTGCTTCTCGGATGCTGCGCAGCCTACTGACCTCCTCCCGTAACTCCCTTACTTGACGACACAACTCGTCAACAGCAGCACACCTCCTGCAGGAGAGCTGGCTGCCAGCCCAGGCCTCCCTCACTTGTGGCTGAGTGCCTGATAGGCCAGTGCTGGTGATGTGGCTGCAATTTGTGTTTGTGATGTCACTTGTGGCTCAGTGCCTGATAGGCCAGTGCTGGTCCTGTGTGTGCAGTTTGTGTTTGTGATGTCACTTGTGGCTGAGTGCCTGATAGGCCAGTGCTCGTCGTGTGTGTGCAGTTTGTGGTTTTGATGTCACTTGTGGCTCAGTGCCTGATAGGCCAGTGCTCGTCGTGTGTGTGCAGTTTGTGGTTTTGATGTCACTTGTGTCTCAGTGCCTGATAGGCCACTGCTGGTCATGTGGGTGGAGTTTGTGTTTGTGATGTCACCTGTGGCTGAGTGCCTGATAGGCCAGTGCTGGTGATGTGGCTGCAGTTTGTGTTTGTGATGTCACTTGTGGCTGAGTGCCTGATAGGCCAGTGCTGGTCCTGTGGGTGGAGTTTGTGGTTGTGATGTCACTTGTGGCTCAGTGCCTGATAGGCCAGTGCTGGTCACGTGGCTGCAGTTTGTTGTTGTTGTTGTCACTTGTGGCTGAGTGCCTGTTAGGCCAGTGCTGGTCACATGGGTGCACTCTGTGGTTGTGATGTCACTTGTGGCTCAGTGCCTGATAGGCCAGTGCTTGTCACATGGCTGCAGTTTGTGTTTGTGATGTCACTTGTGGCTCAGTGCCTGATAGGCCAGTGCTGGTCATGTGGATAGAGTTGTGTTTGTGATGTGAGTTGTGGCTGAGTGCCTGATAGGCCAGTGCTCTTTATGTGGGTGGAGTTTGTGTTTGTGATGTCACTTGTGGCTCAGTGCCTGATAGGCCAGTGCTGTTCATGTGGGTGCAGTTTGTGGTTGTGATGTCACTTGTGGCTCAGTGCCTGATAGGCCAGTGCTGGTCCTGTGGCTGCAGTTTGTGTTTCTGATGTCACTTGTGGCTCAGTGCCTGATAGGCCAGTGCTGGTGATGTGGCTGCAGTTTGTGTTTGTGATGTCACTTGTGGCTCAGTGCCTGATAGGCCAGTGCTGTTCATGTGGGTGCAGTTTGTGGTTGTGATGTCACTTGTGCCTCAGTGCCTGATAGGCCAGTGCTGGTGATGTGTGTGCAGTTTGTGTTTGTGATGTCCCTTGTGGCTCAGTGCCTGATAGGCCAGTGCTGGTGATGTGGGTGCTATTTGTGATTGTGAGGTCACTTGTGTCTCAGTGCCTGATCGGCCAATGCTGGTCACATGTCTGCATTTTGTGTTTGTGATGTCACTTGTGGCTCAGTTCCTTATAGGCCAGTGCTGGTAATGTGCGTGGAGTTTGTGTTTGTGATGTCACTTGTGGCTGAGTGCCTGATAGGCCAGTGCTCTTGATGTGGGTGGAGTTTGTGGTTGTGATGTCAGTTGTGGCTCAGTGCCTGATAGGCCAGTGCTAGAGATGTGGGTGCAGTTTGTGATTGTGATGTCACTTGTGGCTCAGTGCCTGATAGGCCATGCTGGTCCTGTGGGTGGAGTTTGTGTTTGTGATGTCACTTGTGGCTCAGTGCCTGATCGGCCGGTGCTGGTGATGTGGGTTCAGTTTGTGTTAGTAAGGTCACTTGTTGCTCAGTGCCTGATAGGCCAGTGCTGGTCCTGTGGCTGGAGTTTTTGTTTGTGAGGTCCCTTGTGGCTCAGTGCCTGAGAGGGCATGCTGTTCCTCTGGGTGCAGTTTTTGTTTGTGATGTCACTTGTGGCTCAGTGCCTGATACGCCAGTGCTTGTGATGTGGCTGCAGTTTGAGGTTGTGATGTCACTTGTGGCGCAGTGCCTGATAGGCCAGTGCTCGTCATGTGTGTGCAGTTTGTGGTTGTGATGTCACTTGTGGCTCAGTGCCTGATAGGCCAATGCTGTTCATGTGGGTGCAGTTTTTGTTTGTGATGTCACTTGTGGCTCAGTGCCTGATAGGCCAGTGCTGGTGATGTGGCTGCAGTTTGTGGTTGTGATGTCACTTGTGGCTCAGTGCCTGATAGGCCAGTGCTGGTGATGTGGTTGCAGTTTGTGTTTGTGATGTCACTTGTGGCTCAGGGCCTGATGGGCCAGTGCTTGTCACGTGGCTGCAGTTTGTGTTTGTGATGTCACTTGTGGCTGAGTGCATGATAGCCCAGTGCTTGTCCTGTGGGTGCAGTTTGTGTTTGTGATGTCTGTTGTGGCTGAGTGCCTGATAGGCCAGTGTTGGTCACATGGCTGCAGTTTGTGGTTGTGATGTCAGTTGTGGCTCAGTGCCTGATAGGCCAGTGCTTGTCCTGTGGGTGCAGTTTGTGGTTGTGAGGTCACTTGTGGCTCAGTGCCTGATTGGCCAGTGCTGGTCCTGTGCCTGCAGCTTTTGGTTGTGATGTCACTTGTGGCTCAGTGCCTGATAGGGCAGTGCTGGTTTATGTGGGTGCAGTTTGTGGTTGTGATGTCACTTGTGGCTCAGTGCCTGATAGGCCAGAGCTAGTCAGCTGGCTGCAGTTTGTGGTTGTGAGGTCACTTGTGGCTCAGTGCCTGCTAGGCCAGTGCTGGTCCTGTGGGTGCAGTTTGTGGTTCTGATGTCACTTGTGGCTGAGTGCCTGATAGGCCAGTACTGCTGATGTGGGTGCAGTTTGTTTTTGTGATGTCACTTGTGGCTCAGTGCCTGATAGGCCAGTGCTGATCACATGTGTGCAGTTTGTGATTGTGTTGTCACTTGTGGCTGAGTGCCTGATAGGCCAGTGCTGGTGATGTGGCTGCAGTCTGTGGTTGTGATGTCACTTGTGCCTCAGTGCCTGATAGGCCAGTGCTGGTCATGTGGGTGGAGATTGTGTTTGTGATGACACTTGTGGCTCAGTGCCTGAGAGGCCAGTGTTGGTCCTGTGGGTGCAGTTTGTGACTGTGAGGTCACTTGTGGCTCAATGCCTGATAGAACAGTGCTGATGATGTGGGTGGAGTTTGTGGTTGTGATGTCACTTGTGGCTCAGTGCCTGATAGGCCAGTGTTGGTCACATGGCTGCAGTTTGTGGTTCTGATGTCATTTGTGGATCAGTGCCTGATAGGCCAGTGCTGGTGATGTGGGTGGAGTTTGTGTTTGTGATGTCACTTGTGGCTCAGTGCCTGATAGGCCAGTGCTGGTCATGTGGCTGCAATTTGTGTTTGTGTTGTCACTTGTGGCTCAGTGCCTGATAGGCCAGTGCTGGTGATGTGTGTGCAGGTTTGTTTCTGATGTCACTTGTGGCTGAGTGCCTGAGAGGCCAGTGCTGGTGATGTGGCTGCAGTTTTTGTTTGTGATGTCACTTGTGGCTCAGTGCCTGATAGGCCAGTGCTGGTCATGTGGGTGCAGTTTGTGGTTTTGATGTCACTTGTGGCTCAGTGCCTGATAGGCCAGTGCTGGTGATGTGGGTGTAGTTTGTGTTTGTGATGTCCCTTGTGGCTCAGTGCCTGATAGGCCAGTGCTGGTGATGTGGGTGCTATTTGTGATTGTGAGGTCACTTGTGTCTCAGTGCCTGATCGGCCAATGCTGGTCACATGTCTGCATTTTGTGTTTGTGATGTCACTTGTGGCTCAGTTCCTTATAGGCCAGTGCTGGTAATGTGCGTGGAGTTTGTGTTTGTGATGTCAGTTGTGGCTGAGTGCCTGATAGGCCAGTGCTCTTGATGTGGGTGGAGTTTGTGTTTGTGATGTCACTTGTGGCTCAGTGCCTGATAGGCCAGTGCTAGAGATGTGGCTGCAGTTTGTGATTGTGATGTCACTTGTGGCTCAGTGCCTGATAGGCCATGCTGGTCCTGTGGGTGGAGTTTGTGTTTGTGATGTCACTTGTGGCTCAGTGCCTGATCGGCCGGTGCTGGTGATGTGGGTTCAGTTTGTGTTAGTAAGGTCACTTGTTGCTCAGTGCCTGATAGGCCAGTGCTGGTCCTGTGGCTGGAGTTTTTGTTTGTGAGGTCCCTTGTGGCTCAGTGCCTGAGAGGGCATGCTGTTCCTCTGGGTGCAGTTTTTGTTTGTGATGTCACTTGTGGCTCAGTGCCTGATTGGCCAGTGCTGGTCCTGTGCCTGCAGCTTTTGGTTGTGATGTCACTTGTGGCTCAGTGCCTGATAGGCCAGTGCTGGTCCTGTGGGTGCAGTTTGTGGTTGTGATGTCACTTGTGGCTCAGTGCCTAATAGGCCAGAGCTAGTCAGCTGGCTGCAGTTTGTGGTTGTGGTGTCACTTGTGGCTCAGTGCCTGCTAGGCCAGTGCTGGTCCTGTGGGTGCAGTTTGTGGTTCTGATGTCACTTGTGGCTGAGTGCCTGATAGGCCAGTACTGCTGATGTGGGTGCAGTTTGTTTTTGTGATGTCACTTGTGGCTCAGTGCCTGATAGGCCAGTGCTGATCACATGTGTGCAGTTTGTGATTGTGTTGTCACTTGTGGCTGAGTGCCTGATAGGCCAGTGCTGGTGATGTGGCTGCAGTCTGTGGTTGTGATGTCACTTGTGGCTCAGTGCCTGATAGGCCAGTGCTGGTGATGTGGGTGCAGTTTGTGTTTGTGATGTCACTTGTGGCTCAGGGCCTGATAGGCCAGTGCTGGTGATGTGGGTGCAGTTTGTGTTTGTGATGTCACTTGTGTCTCAGTGCCTGATAGGCCAGTGCTGGTTTACGTGGGTGCAGTTTTTGTTTGTGATGTCACTTGTGGCTGAGTGCCTGATAGGCCAGTGCTGGTGATGTGAGTGCTGGTTGTGTTTGTGATGTCACTTGTGGCTCAGTGCCTGATAGGCCAGTGCTGGTCATGTGGGTGCAGTTTGTGGTTGTGATGTCACTTGTGGCTCAGTGCCTGATAGGCCAGTGCTGGTCATGTGGGTGCAGTTTGTGGTTGTGATGTCACTTGTGGCTCAGAGCCTGATAGGCCAGTGCTGGTGATGTGGGTGCAGTTTGTGGTTGTGATGTCACTTGTGGCTCAGTGCCTGATAGGCCAGTGCTGGTGATGTGGGTGCAGTTTGTGGTTGTGATGTCACTTGTGGCTCAGTGCCTGATAGGCCAGTGCTGGTCATGTGGGTGCAGTTTGTGTTTGTGATGTCACTTGTGGCTCAGTGCCTGCGAGGCCAGTGCTAGGTGCCTGGGTGCTGTTTGTAGTTGTGAGCTCACCTGTGGCTCAGGGCCTGATAGGCCAGTGTTGGTCACGTGGGTGGAGTTTGTTGTTGTGATGTCATTTGCGGATCAGTGCCTGATGGGCCAGTGCTGGTGATCTGGCTGCAGTTTGTGTTTGTGATGTCACTTGTGGCTCAGTGCCTGATAGGCCAGTGCTGGTCCTGTGGCTGCAGTTTGTGGTTGTGATGTCACTTGTGGCTCAGTGCCTCATATGCCAGTGCTGGTGATGTGGCTGCAGTTTGTGTTTGTGATGTCACTTGTGGCTCAGTGCCTGAGAGGCCAGTGCTGGTCACATGGGTGTAGTCTGTGGTTGTGATGTCACTTGTGGCTGAGTGCCTGATAGGCCAGTGTTGGTCACATGGCTGCAGTTTGTGTTTGTGAGGTCACTTGTGGCTGAGTGCCTGATAGGCCAGTGCTGGTCACGTGGATTCATTTTGTGGCTGTGAGGTCACTTGTGGCTCAGTGCCTGATAGGCCAGTGCTGGTCATGTGGGTGCAGTTTGTGGTTGTCAGGTCACTTGTGGCTCAGAGCCTGATAGGCCAGTGCTGCTCACATGGCTGCGGTTTGTGGTTGTGATTTCAGCTGTGGCTCAGTGCCTGATAGGCCAGTGCTGGTTTACGTGGCTGCAGTTTGTGGTTGTGATGTCTGTTTTTGCTGAGTGCCTGATAGGCCAGTGCTTGTCCTGTGGGTGGAGTTTGTGGTTGTGATGTCCCTTGTGGCTCAGTGCCTGATAGGCCAGTGCTGGTGATGTGGGTGGAGTTTGTGGTTGTGATGTCACTTGTGGCTCAGTGCCTGATAGGCCAGTGCTGGTTTACGTGGGTGCAGTTTGTGGTTGTGATGTCCCTTGTGGCTCAGTGCCTGATAGGCCAGTGCTGGTGATGTGGCTGCAGTTTGTGTTTGTGAGGTCACTTTTGGCTGAGTGCCTGATAGGCCATGCTGGTCCTGTGGGTGCAGTTTTTGTTTGTGATGTCACTTGTGGCTCAGTGCCTGATAGGCCAGTGCTCGTCATGTGTGTGCAGTTTGTGTTTGTGAGGTCACTTGTGGCTCAGTGCCTGATAGGCCAGTGCTGGTGATGTGGCTGCAGTTTGTGTTTGTGATGTCACTTGTGGTTCAGTGCGTGAGAGGCCATGCTGCTCCTGTGGCTGCAGTTTGTGGTTGTGATGTCACTTGTGGCTCAGTGCCTGATAGGCCAGTGCTGGTGATGTGGCTGCAGTTTGTGTTTGTGAGGTCACTTTTGGCTGAGTGCCTGACAGGTCAGTGCTGGTCATGTGTGTGCAGTTTGTGTTTGTGATGTCACTTGTGGCTCAGTGCCTGATAGGCCAGTGCTGGTAATGTGGGTGCAGTTTGTGGTTGTGATGTCACTTATGGCTCAGTGCCTGATAGGCCAGTGCTGGTGATGTGGGTGCAGTTTGTGTTTGTGATGTCACTTGTGGCTCAGTGCCTGATAGGCCATTGCTGGTCCTGTGGGTGTAGTTTGTGGTTCTGATGTCACTTGTGGCTCAGTGCCTCATACGCCAGTGCTGGTGATGCGGGTGCTGGTTGTGTTTGTGAGGTCAGATTTGGCTGAGTGCCTGATAGGCCAGTGCCGGTCACGTGGGTGCTGTTTGTGGTTGTGATGTCACTTGTGGCTGAGTGCCTGATAGGCCAGTGCTGGTCCTGTGGGTGCAGTTTGTGGTTGTGATGTCACTTGTGGCTCAGTGCCTGATAGGCCAGTGAGGGTCATGTGGGTTCAGTTTGAGGTTGTGATGTCACTTGTGGCTCAGTGCCTGATAGGCCAGTGCTTGTGATGTGGCTGCAGTTTGAGGTTGTGATGTCACTTGTGGCGTAGTGCCTGATAGGCCAGTGCTGGTGATGTGGCTGCAGTTTGTGTTTGTGAGGTCACTTTTGGCTGAGTGCCTGAGAGGCCATGCTGGTCCTGTGGGTGCAGTTTGTGTTTGTGATGTCACTTGGGGCTGAGTGCCTGATAGGCCAGTGCTGGTCATGTGGCTGCAGTTTGTGTTTGTGATGTCACTTGTGGCTCAGTGCCTGATAGGCCAGTGCTGTTCATGTGGGAGCAGTTCATGATTGTGAGGTCACTTTTGGCTGAGTGCCTGATAGGCCAGTGCTGGTGATGTGGCTGCAGTTTGTGGATGTCAGGTCACTTGGGGCTGAGTGCCTGATAGGCCAGTGCTGGTCATGTGGGTGCAGTTTGTTTTTGTGATGTCACTTGTGGCTCAGTGCCTGATAGGCCAGTGCTGGTGATGTGCGTGGAGTTTGTGTTTGTGATGTCACTTGCGGCTCAGTGCCTGATAGGCCAGTGCTGGTGATGTGGGTGCTATTTGTGATTGTGAGGTCACTTGTGTCTCAGTGCCTGATAGGCCAATGCTGGTCACATGTCTGCATTTTGTGTTTGTGATGTCACTTGTGGCTCAGTGCCTGATAGGCCAGTGTTGGTCACATGGCTGCAGTTTGTGGTTGTGATGTCTCTTGTGGCTCAGTGCCTGATAGGCCAGTGCTGGTGATGTGGGTGGAGTTTGTTTTTGTGATGTCACTTGTGGCTCAGTGCCTGATAGGCCATGCTGGTCCTGTGGGTGGAGTTTGTGTTTGTGATGTCACTTGTGGCTCAGTGCCTGATCGGCCAGTGCTGGTGATGTGGGTGGAGTTTGTTTTTGTGATGTCACTTGTGGCTCAGTGCCTGATAGGCCAGTGCTGGTCCTGTGGCTGGAGTTTTTGTTTGTGAGGTCCCTTGTGGCTCAGTACCTGAGAGGGCATGCTGTTCCTCTGGGTGCAGTTTTTGTTTGTGATGTCACTTGTGGCTCAGTGCCTGATACGCCAGTGCTTGTGATGTGGCTGCAGTTTGAGGTTGTGATGTCACTTGTGGCGCAGTGCCTGATAGGCCAGTGCTCGTCATGTGTGTGCAGTTTGTGGTTGTGATGTCACTTGTGGCTCAGTGCCTGATAGGCCAATGCTGTTCATGTGGGTGCAGTTTTTGTTTGTGATGTCACTTGTGGCTCAGTGCCTGATAGGCCAGTGCTGGTGATGTGGCTGCAGTTTGTGTTTGTGATGTCACTTTTGGCTGAGTGCCTGATAGGCCATGCTGGTCCTGTGGGTGCAGTTTGTGTTTGTGATGTCACTTGTGGCTCAGTGCCTGATAGGCCAGTGCTGGTGATGTGGCTGCAGTTTGTGTTTGTGATGTCACTTGTTGCTCAGTGCCTTATAGGCCAGTGCTAGTAATGTGCGTGGAGTTTGTGTTTGTGATGTCACTTGTGGCTGAGTGCCTGATAGGCCAGTGCTGGTGATGTGGCTGCAATTTGTATTTGTGATGTCACCTGTGGCTCAGTGCCTGATAGGCCAGTGAAGGTCGTGTGGGTGGAGTTTTTGTTTGTGATGTCACTTGTGGCTCAGTGCCTGATAGGCCAGTGCTGTTCCTGTGGGTGGAGTTTGTGGTTGTGATGTCACTTGTGGCTCAGTGCCTGATAGGCCAGTGCTCTTCATGTGGGTGCAGTTTGTGATTGTGAGGTCACTTGTGGCTCAGTGCCTGATAGGCCAGTGCTAGAGATGTGGCTGCAGTTTGTGTTTGTGATGTCACTTGTGGCTCAGTGCCTGATAGGCCAGTGCTAGAGATGTGGCTGCAGTTTTTGTTTGTGATGTCACTTGTGGCTCAGTGCCTGATAGGCCAGTGCTGGTCATGTGGGTGCAGTTTGTGGTTTTGATGTCACTTGTGGCTCAGTGCCTGATAGGCCAGTGCTGGTGATGTGGGTGTAGTTTGTGTTTGTGATGTCCCTTGTGGCTCAGTGCCTGATAGGCCAGTGCTGGTGATGTGGGTGCTATTTGTGATTGTGAGGTCACTTGTGTCTCAGTGCCTGATCGGCCAATGCTGGTCACATGTCTGCATTTTGTGTTTGTGATGTCACTTGTGGCTCAGTTCCTTATAGGCCAGTGCTGGTAATGTGCGTGGAGTTTGTGTTTGTGATGTCAGTTGTGGCTGAGTGCCTGATAGGCCAGTGCTCTTGATGTGGGTGGAGTTTGTGTTTGTGATGTCACTTGTGGCTCAGTGCCTGATAGGCCAGTGCTAGAGATGTGGGTGCAGTTTGTGATTGTGATGTCACTTGTGGCTCAGTGCCTGATAGGCCATGCTGGTCCTGTGGGTGGAGTTTGTGTTTGTGATGTCACTTGTGGCTCAGTGCCTGATCGGCCGGTGCTGGTGATGTGGGTTCAGTTTGTGTTAGTAAGGTCACTTGTTGCTCAGTGCCTGATAGGCCAGTGCTGGTCCTGTGGCTGGAGTTTTTGTTTGTGAGGTCCCTTGTGGCTCAGTGCCTGAGAGGGCATGCTGTTCCTCTGGGTGCAGTTTTTGTTTGTGATGTCACTTGTGGCTCAGTGCCTGATTGGCCAGTGCTGGTCCTGTGCCTGCAGCTTTTGGTTGTGATGTCACTTGTGGCTCAGTGCCTAATAGGCCAGAGCTAGTCAGCTGGCTGCAGTTTGTGGTTGTGGTGTCACTTGTGGCTCAGTGCCTGCTAGGCCAGTGCTGGTCCTGTGGGTGCAGTTTGTGGTTCTGATGTCACTTGTGGCTGAGTGCCTGATAGGCCAGTACTGCTGATGTGGGTGCAGTTTGTTTTTGTGATGTCACTTGTGGCTCAGTGCCTGATAGGCCAGTGCTGATCACATGTGTGCAGTTTGTGATTGTGTTGTCACTTGTGGCTGAGTGCCTGATAGGCCAGTGCTGGTGATGTGGCTGCAGTCTGTGGTTGTGATGTCCCTTGTGGCTCAGTGCCTGATAGGCCAGTGCTGGTGATGTGGGTGCAGTTTGTGTTTGTGATGTCACTTGTGGCTCAGGGCCTGATAGGCCAGTGCTGGTGATGTGGGTGCAGTTTGTGTTTGTGATGTCACTTGTGTCTCAGTGCCTGATAGGCCAGTGCTGGTTTACGTGGGTGCAGTTTTTGTTTGTGATGTCACTTGTGGCTGAGTGCCTGATAGGCCAGTGCTGGTGATGTGAGTGCTGGTTGTGTTTGTGATGTCACTTGTGGCTCAGTGCCTGATAGGCCAGTGCTGGTCATGTGGGTGCAGTTTGTGGTTGTGATGTCACTTGTGGCTCAGTGCCTGATAGGCCAGTGCTGGTCATGTGGGTGCAGTTTGTGGTTGTGATGTCACTTGTGGCTCAGAGCCTGATAGGCCAGTGCTGGTGATGTGGGTGCAGTTTGTGGTTGTGATGTCACTTGTGGCTCAGTGCCTGATAGGCCAGTGCTGGTGATGTGGGTGCAGTTTGTGGTTGTGATGTCACTTGTGGCTCAGTGCCTGATAGGCCAGTGCTGGTCATGTGGGTGCAGTTTGTGTTTGTGATGTCACTTGTGGCTCAGTGCCTGCGAGGCCAGTGCTAGGTGCCTGGGTGCTGTTTGTAGTTGTGAGCTCACCTGTGGCTCAGGGCCTGATAGGCCAGTGTTGGTCACGTGGGTGGAGTTTGTTGTTGTGATGTCATTTGCGGATCAGTGCCTGATGGGCCAGTGCTGGTGATCTGGCTGCAGTTTGTGTTTGTGATGTCACTTGTGGCTCAGTGCCTGATAGGCCAGTGCTGGTCCTGTGGCTGCAGTTTGTGGTTGTGATGTCACTTGTGGCTCAGTGCCTCATATGCCAGTGCTGGTGATGTGGCTGCAGTTTGTGTTTGTGATGTCACTTGTGGCTCAGTGCCTGAGAGGCCAGTGCTGGTCACATGGGTGTAGTCTGTGGTTGTGATGTCACTTGTGGCTGAGTGCCTGATAGGCCAGTGTTGGTCACATGGCTGCAGTTTGTGTTTGTGAGGTCACTTGTGGCTGAGTGCCTGATAGGCCAGTGCTGGTCACGTGGATTCATTTTGTGGCTGTGAGGTCACTTGTGGCTCAGTGCCTGATAGGCCAGTGCTGGTCATGTGGGTGCAGTTTGTGGTTGTCAGGTCACTTGTGGCTCAGAGCCTGATAGGCCAGTGCTGCTCACATGGCTGCGGTTTGTGGTTGTGATTTCAGCTGTGGCTCAGTGCCTGATAGGCCAGTGCTGGTTTACGTGGCTGCAGTTTGTGGTTGTGATGTCTGTTTTTGCTGAGTGCCTGATAGGCCAGTGCTTGTCCTGTGGGTGGAGTTTGTGGTTGTGATGTCCCTTGTGGCTCAGTGCCTGATAGGCCAGTGCTGGTGATGTGGGTGGAGTTTGTGGTTGTGATGTCACTTGTGGCTCAGTGCCTGATAGGCCAGTGCTGGTTTACGTGGGTGCAGTTTGTGGTTGTGATGTCCCTTGTGGCTCAGTGCCTGATAGGCCAGTGCTGGTGATGTGGCTGCAGTTTGTGTTTGTGAGGTCACTTTTGGCTGAGTGCCTGATAGGCCATGCTGGTCCTGTGGGTGCAGTTTTTGTTTGTGATGTCACTTGTGGCTCAGTGCCTGATAGGCCAGTGCTCGTCATGTGTGTGCAGTTTGTGTTTGTGAGGTCACTTGTGGCTCAGTGCCTGATAGGCCAGTGCTGGTGATGTGGCTGCAGTTTGTGTTTGTGATGTCACTTGTGGTTCAGTGCGTGAGAGGCCATGCTGCTCCTGTGGCTGCAGTTTGTGGTTGTGATGTCACTTGTGGCTCAGTGCCTGATAGGCCAGTGCTGGTGATGTGGCTGCAGTTTGTGTTTGTGAGGTCACTTTTGGCTGAGTGCCTGACAGGTCAGTGCTGGTCATGTGTGTGCAGTTTGTGTTTGTGATGTCACTTGTGGCTCAGTGCCTGATAGGCCAGTGCTGGTAATGTGGGTGCAGTTTGTGGTTGTGATGTCACTTATGGCTCAGTGCCTGATAGGCCAGTGCTGGTGATGTGGGTGCAGTTTGTGTTTGTGATGTCACTTGTGGCTCAGTGCCTGATAGGCCATTGCTGGTCCTGTGGGTGTAGTTTGTGGTTCTGATGTCACTTGTGGCTCAGTGCCTCATACGCCAGTGCTGGTGATGCGGGTGCTGGTTGTGTTTGTGAGGTCAGATTTGGCTGAGTGCCTTATAGGCCAGTGCCGGTCACGTGGGTGCTGTTTGTGGTTGTGATGTCACTTGTGGCTGAGTGCCTGATAGGCCAGTGCTGGTCCTGTGGGTGCAGTTTGTGGTTGTGATGTCACTTGTGGCTCAGTGCCTGATAGGCCAGTGAGGGTCATGTGGGTTCAGTTTGAGGTTGTGATGTCACTTGTGGCTCAGTGCCTGATAGGCCAGTGCTTGTGATGTGGCTGCAGTTTGAGGTTGTGATGTCACTTGTGGCGTAGTGCCTGATAGGCCAGTGCTGGTGATGTGGCTGCAGTTTGTGTTTGTGAGGTCACTTTTGGCTGAGTGCCTGAGAGGCCATGCTGGTCCTGTGGGTGCAGTTTGTGTTTGTGATGTCACTTGGGGCTGAGTGCCTGATAGGCCAGTGCTGGTCATGTGGCTGCAGTTTGTGTTTGTGATGTCACTTGTGGCTCAGTGCCTGATAGGCCAGTGCTGTTCATGTGGGAGCAGTTCATGATTGTGAGGTCACTTTTGGCTGAGTGCCTGATAGGCCAGTGCTGGTGATGTGGCTGCAGTTTGTGGATGTCAGGTCACTTGGGGCTGAGTGCCTGATAGGCCAGTGCTGGTCATGTGGGTGCAGTTTGTTTTTGTGATGTCACTTGTGGCTCAGTGCCTGATAGGCCAGTGCTGGTGATGTGCGTGGAGTTTGTGTTTGTGATGTCACTTGCGGCTCAGTGCCTGATAGGCCAGTGCTGGTGATGTGGGTGCTATTTGTGATTGTGAGGTCACTTGTGTCTCAGTGCCTGATAGGCCAATGCTGGTCACATGTCTGCATTTTGTGTTTGTGATGTCACTTGTGGCTCAGTGCCTGATAGGCCAGTGTTGGTCACATGGCTGCAGTTTGTGGTTGTGATGTCTCTTGTGGCTCAGTGCCTGATAGGCCAGTGCTGGTGATGTGGGTGGAGTTTGTTTTTGTGATGTCACTTGTGGCTCAGTGCCTGATAGGCCATGCTGGTCCTGTGGGTGGAGTTTGTGTTTGTGATGTCACTTGTGGCTCAGTGCCTGATCGGCCAGTGCTGGTGATGTGGGTGGAGTTTGTTTTTGTGATGTCACTTGTGGCTCAGTGCCTGATAGGCCAGTGCTGGTCCTGTGGCTGGAGTTTTTGTTTGTGAGGTCCCTTGTGGCTCAGTACCTGAGAGGGCATGCTGTTCCTCTGGGTGCAGTTTTTGTTTGTGATGTCACTTGTGGCTCAGTGCCTGATACGCCAGTGCTTGTGATGTGGCTGCAGTTTGAGGTTGTGATGTCACTTGTGGCGCAGTGCCTGATAGGCCAGTGCTCGTCATGTGTGTGCAGTTTGTGGTTGTGATGTCACTTGTGGCTCAGTGCCTGATAGGCCAATGCTGTTCATGTGGGTGCAGTTTTTGTTTGTGATGTCACTTGTGGCTCAGTGCCTGATAGGCCAGTGCTGGTGATGTGGCTGCAGTTTGTGTTTGTGATGTCACTTTTGGCTGAGTGCCTGATAGGCCATGCTGGTCCTGTGGGTGCAGTTTGTGTTTGTGATGTCACTTGTGGCTCAGTGCCTGATAGGCCAGTGCTGGTGATGTGGCTGCAGTTTGTGTTTGTGATGTCACTTGTTGCTCAGTGCCTTATAGGCCAGTGCTAGTAATGTGCGTGGAGTTTGTGTTTGTGATGTCACTTGTGGCTGAGTGCCTGATAGGCCAGTGCTGGTGATGTGGCTGCAATTTGTATTTGTGATGTCACCTGTGGCTCAGTGCCTGATAGGCCAGTGAAGGTCGTGTGGGTGGAGTTTTTGTTTGTGATGTCACTTGTGGCTCAGTGCCTGATAGGCCAGTGCTGTTCCTGTGGGTGGAGTTTGTGGTTGTGATGTCACTTGTGGCTCAGTGCCTGATAGGCCAGTGCTCTTCATGTGGGTGCAGTTTGTGATTGTGAGGTCACTTGTGGCTCAGTGCCTGATAGGCCAGTGCTAGAGATGTGGCTGCAGTTTGTGTTTGTGATGTCACTTGTGGCTCAGTGCCTGATAGGCCAGTGCTAGAGATGTGGCTGCAGTTTTTGTTTGTGATGTCACTTGTGGCTCAGTGCCTGATAGGCCATGCTGGTCCTGTGGGTGGAGTTTGTGTTTGTGATGTCACTTGTGGCTCAGTGCCTGATCAGCCGGTGCTGGTGATGTGGGTTCAGTTTGTGTTAGTAAGGTCACTTGTTGCTCAGTGCCTGATAGGCCAGTGCTGGTCCTGTGGCTGGAGTTTTTGTTTGTGAGGTCCCTTGTGGCTCAGTGCCTGAGAGGGCATGCTGTTCCTCTGGGTGCAGTTTTTGTTTGTGATGTCACTTGTGGCTCAGTGCCTGATAGGCCAGTGCTTCTGATGTGGCTGCAGTTTGAGGTTGTGATGTCACTTGTGGCGCAGTGCCTGATAGGCCAATGCTGTTCATGTGGGTGCAGTTTGTGTTTGTGATGTCACTTGTGGCTCAGTGCCTGATAGGCCAGTGCTGGTGATGTGGCTGCAGTTTGTGGTTGTGATGTCAGTTGTGGCTGAGTGCCTGAGAGGCCATGCTGGTCCTGTGGGTGCAGTTTTTGTTTGTGATGTCACTTGTGGCTCAGTGCCTGATAGGCCATGCTTGTGATGTGTGTGCAGTTTCTGTTTGTGATGTCACTTGTGGCTCAGTGCCTGATAGGCCAGTGCTGGTGATGTGGCTGCAGTTTGTGTTTGTGATGTCACTTGTGGTTCAGTGCGTGAGAGGCCATGCTGCTCCTGTGGGTGCAGTTTGTGTTTGTGATGTCAGTTGTGGCTCAGTGCCTGATAGGCCAGTGCTGGTCCTGTGGGTGGAGTTTGTGTTTGTGATGTCACTTGTGGCTCAGTGCCTGATAGGCCAGTGAGGGTCATGTGGGTGCAGTTTGAGGTTGTGATGTCACTTGTGGCTCAGTGCCTGATAGGCCAGTGCTGGTAATGTGGGTGCAGTTTGTGTTTGTGATGTCACTTGTGGCTGAGTGCCTGATAGGCCAGTGCTGGTGATGTGACTGCAATTTGTATTTGTGATGTCACTTGTGGCTCAGTGCCTGATAGGCCAGTGAAGGTCGTGTGGGTGGAGTTTGTGTTTGTGATGTCACTTGTGGCTCAGTGCCTGACAGGTCAGTGCTGGTCACGTGGCTGCAGTTTGTGTTTGTGATGTCACTTGTGGCTCAGTGCCTGATAGGCCAGTGCTGGTGATGTGGGTGCAGTTTGTGTTTGTGATGTCACTTGTGGCTCAGTGCCTGATAGGCCAGTGCTGGTTTACGTGGGTGCAGTTTGTGTTTGTGATGTCACTTGTGGCTGAGTGCCTGATAGGCCAGTGCTCTTGATGTGGTTGGAGTTTGTTTTTGTGATGTCATTTGTGGCTCAGTGCCTGATAGGGCAATGCTGGTGATGTGGCTGAAATTTGTGATTGTGAGGTCACTTGTGGCTCAGTGCCTGATAGGCCAGTGCTGGTCACGTGGGTTCATTTTGTGGTTGTGAGGTCACTTGTGGCTCAGTGCCTGATAGGCCAGTGCTGGTCATGTGGATAGAGTTTTTGTTTGTGATGTCACTTGTGGCTCAGTGCCTGATAGGCCAGTGCTGGTCCTGTGGGTGGAGTTTGTGTTTGTGAGGTCACTTGTGGCTCAGTGCCTGATAGGCCAGTGCTGGTCACATGGCTGCAGTTTGTGTTTGTGATGTCACTTGTGGCTCAGTGCCTGATAGGCCAGTGCTGGTGATGTGGCTGCAGTTTGTGTTTGTGAGGTCACTTGTTCCTCTACTGCCTGATAGGCCAGTGCTGGTCATGTGGGTGGAGTTTGTGGTTGTGATGTCACTTGTGGCTCAGTGCATGATAGGCCATGCTGGTCCTGTGGGTGGAGTTTGTGTTTGTGTTGTCACTTGTGGCTCAGTGCCTGATAGGCCAGTGCTGGTGATGTGAGTGCTGGTTGTGTTTGTGAGGTCAGATTTGGCTGAGTGCCTGATAGGCCAGTGCTGGTCATGTGGGTGGAGTTTGTGGTTGTGATGTCACTTGTGGCTCAGTGCATGATAGGCCATGCTGGTCCTGTGGGTGGAGTTTGTGTTTGTGTTGTCACTTGTGGCTCAGTGCCTGATAGGCCAGTGCTGGTCATGTGGATAGAGTTTTTGTTTGTGATGTCACTTGTGGCTCAGTGCCTGATAGGCCAGTGCTGGTGATGTGGCTGCAGTTTGTGGTTGTGATGTCACTTGTGGCTCAGTGCCTGATAGGCCAGTGCTGGTCATGTGGATAGAGTTTTTGTTTGTGATGTCACTTGTGGCTCAGTGCCTGATAGGCCAGTGCTGGTCCTGTGGGTGCAGTTTGTGGTTGTGATGTCAGTTGTGGCTAAGTGCCTGATAGGCCAGTGCTGGTCCTGTGGCTGCAGTTTTTGTTTGTGAGGTCACTTGTGGCTCAGTGCCTGCTAGGCCAGTGCTGGTCATGTGGGTGGAGTTTGTGGTTGTGATGTCAGTTGTGGCTGAGTGCCTGATAGGCCAGTGCTCTTCATGTGGGTGCAGTTTGTGTTTGTGAGGTCACTTGTTGCTCAGTGCCTGATAGGCCAGTGCTGGTCATGTGCCTGCAATTTGTGGTTGTGAGGTCACATATAATCTGTGCGGAGTGAATGTGACGGGATGCTGTATTTCTAGTGCCAGCAGGAGAGATGCCCCTGTCAGCAGAGTGCCCTGGACTCCAGGCATTGTTTTCTGGCTCTGTGCCTCTCCCCATGGGCAGCAGCGAGAGCATTTCAGCCGAAAGTCTAAGATCTTTTGGTCGAGGAAGTCTAAATCAGCTGGAGCATTTATGCTAATATAGCTTCTGTCGGAAGCTGTAGAATACAACAAGCTCTCTCTGGAAAGTAAGAAAAAAATGGGGGGTTGGGGGGGAAACAACTCTCCTGGCTAGTTACTGTCTGAAGTGGCTTTGTAAGGTTTTTGTGAAAGGGAAAATGCATGTTGAAAGTGAATGAGAGCCTTCAGTGTGCCAGTGGCTCTTTTAGGCGTAGTCTGAACGCCCTTCTCCTAGGGGTGACCTTTGTAGTGTCCTGCCATTTGCAGTAACGGTGGAAGATAAATTCCTTGTGCACCCTTAGGAGCCCTTTACTTAAATTAAGGTAGAGTTTAGACAAGACTCTTAAATAATCCCTTTGTAACTCTTTGGTGTGTGTGTATGGTTTTTTGGTTTGTTTTCTTGTTTGTTTGTTTTATGCTGGCAGAGCTTCCAAACCAAGTAAGCAAATCACATCTTTTCTGGACAAGCCCCATTCCACTGTTTTTATCAAGGTAGTTTCTTTTCTGGACCTTCTCTAGAAAATTGGAGGTATGTAACTTGTGAGGGTGTCCTGAACTGTGCCCTGCAGAGAGGTCAGGTTAAATTGGTTTGCTGACAAACAATTTTCTTCTGTATCCTGCAGTTTGTAAGAATGTCATGTGTACGCATTTACTATTGCCCCAAAGAGTTTTTTTTTTGTTTAACCCTCTTTGTTATTTAAAGAATAGTTCACAAGTACTTCTTTTTACGTGTCTGATGTTATTGTGCAGATATATGGGTTTTGTAATTATTTTTGAGTAGGTGCTGGAATTAGGGGCCTAATTTGGTCCAGTGTGGAGTCTCGACATGAAACCCCTAGCAGCTGCCTTGCTTCTGTGCTCATGGACTTTCACAGGATATTTGAAAGGCCTGTTTGTCAGAGTTCGGGCTTCCTGCTCAGCAGTGAGTGTTAGGAAGCTGTCTGCACTGTCCCCCATAAACTGGCAGCCCCGTACATCTAATTGTCCTTGAAAGCTGACTCGTGCTTTTCTCTTAACACTTTGCCTTCCTTAAGCACGCTTGCATGCCAACAGCCATCTTGCAGCCAGTCGAACGCACACCATGGTGTTCCGATTGCCTGATTCGTGTTGTCATCTGTTTCCCCTTGTGTTGTCAGCTCAGCTCCCTTTGAAGCTCACCACCTTCAAGACCTTCCAGGCTCCTGTCCTAGGTGCCTTGGTGTGGGCAATGCCTGCTGTGGTTGGCTCCTTCCTCAGAGATATTCAAGCCATCTGGACACAGTCCTGGGCAACATGTGCTAAGTGACCCTTCCTGAGCAGGAGGGTCGGACTAGATGATCTCCAGAGGTCCCTTCCAACCTCAACCATTCAGTGATTCTGTGAACTCTAGGATAAAAAGCAAAGATAAATTCATATACTTCAGGAATCTCTGTGGATGTCTGGGTTTTTTGTTTTTTTTTTTTTAAAAAAAACTTGTCCTGGGCCATGAATCAACATGTTAACAGAGAGACAAAGTAGGCCATGAAGTAAATTTAAAAGTACAGGTTTTCTTCTTGTCTTAAAATATGCATCCATTTTCTCATCTCTCTTAGACTGACAGATATAGGCCTAAACCAGAAGGTGCCTCTTGTGAAAATAGGTAAAACTAGATGGTTGGATTCCAGCAATGCTTCCTTGCTTTCTGCATCGTAGAACTGCATGCTCATCTTTTGTGTCCATGCAGAGCCTTGATAAAGTTACTGTGTAGGCACCAAGTGTGCATATGTCAGATTTTCTGCGTGTTTGTGACTGACCCTTCTTGTTTCTTCTCATTAGGAAAACTTGGATATGTCCTCCCGAGGAGAACTGATGAGGAAATCGCTGACACTCAAGATGGCAGTGCAGGTTAGTTCTGGCTTTCAATTTTCTTTACTGTGTTCTGGCCAAAAGCCTCCTCTGAAACAGCTGAAATGAGTTGAGCTATTGGATATTTTTTTAATCTATTCACATTTCTGTATAGCCTTAGCGCTTACAAGCCATAGTCAGGGACTCCAGGGCCCTGCCGGTAAGCTCCGGACAGAGAGTCAGCAAACAAAACCAGTCCTTTTCCCAAATGCTTATAACCGAGCACAAGAGAAAAGGCAAGAGATGGCTGTCAAGAGGTGGGAATACAAGGAAATGCACAGTCCTACTCTGAATGATGAGCACTGCTCTCACTGCAGCAGTAGCCTGACAGTTTTCATGGGTTTTGAGCAGCCCAGCAAGAATTTTCAGGAGGCAAGGAAGACTGCCAGGTGCATATGAAAACCTTCTCCCAAGCGTGAAGGCGGCAGCTGAGAAGAGAACATGCTTCTGCATTTTTGTATTGAGGGGTTAGTCAGTGAGAGGTGCTGTCAGGGCCAGCTCGGAATTCAGAGCTGTTTTCTGGGCACTCAGTGGGAACTAATGTAGGAAGGAGGGTAATTCATGAAAGGCCTTAGCAACTCTGTTTGCTGTGAGAGAAGACACTTGAAGGGTTTCAGGAGAACGCGCTTTGTGATGAAGGGAATAAGTTCAGAAGACGATCTTTAGAGCAACTTTCTGAATGGATCTGAGTGGGGCAAGGCTGTACTTCAGGACAGAAGAGGATGTTGCAGTAGTTGAGCTGATCATGCCTTGAGGAAGAGGGGTAATTATGCAATACCTCGTGAAGGCAGTACCTCGCCCACGTTCCGCAGCCTGTGCAAGACTTGAACAAGGGGAATAAAAACCTATAAAAAGGTTCAAGCCAAAACTTGTATGCATCATAATTATCATCCTGTATGCATCGTAATTAATTGAAGCTCTCTCAGGAGCTCCCTTCTTGACTTGTCCTGCTGTTTTTGGTAACAGCTGTGAATATGAAGTTCAGGGGAAATCGGGGCAATAGATTCACAAATACAGCTGCTTTGCAAGGCTTTACAGTTACTTTGCAAGGCTCTGGCCTATCATATGCCAAAGTCAAGCTGCATATAAGTACCATGTGCCTTTTTTTTTTTAAAAAAAAAAAACTTCCCAACAAAGATGGAATTTTGCTCTCCCAAGGAAGAACATGTAATGCAGTTTGAAATCAGATGCACGACAAATACATATAATGGGCTGGAAACTTCCTAGATCTCACAGTACCTTCTGGGGTAGACTGCACTTGATTTTCAACTTAGTGTGACCTAATCTTGTTTTTGTTTTTGCCTTTGAAATGCTTGCAGATGGAAACATGCAGTCTACAGCAGCGATTCCCCATCCTCCGCTGATGATGATGAGCAACATTTTGCCCAGGAATCTATTGAAGAGGAGGAGCAACTGCCTGCCTGTGAAGCATTCTCCTCCCTGCTCTTGTACAGAGTCTAAATGGTGGCAATACTTAATGCGTTGGCATAATATGTAATTTGTTGGCACTGGTGGCTCTTAACTGGGCTCTCTACCATTGGACTTTTAGAATTGATTCTTTAAGAGCAATTGGATTTCTTTGGAGAGGTTAGGCGTAAACTCTAAATAGTTTAATGTAAAATTCTGCTGCCCCTGCGCTTTACAGTAGGCTATTCAGAAAGAACCCCCCCCCCAACAGAAAAGGTATAAATAGAGGCAAGGATGGGGTTTCTTTGCCTTCCTTTAACCTAGGACATGGGTTCTGTTGAATTTATCTTTAGGTAAACTGAGGCATCAATACATTTGTGTGCTTGAAAAACTTCTGCCAACACTGAGCTTTTATAGTAGTAGTAAAAAGCCATTTCTTAAGAATTTTTAAAATGCAAACTATATGGAGATTCAAGGTAGAGGGAATCCCTTGCCATAGTTAAAGGCTTAGTGACTTGTGTGATCAAAGGAAAGTATACTCCAAAAGTGTCCTGCTTTGAAAAGGTGCTTTGTCATCTTTGAGTGTTTCCTGTACATGTGACCTTGATTAGTGTATAAGCAGGAGAGGGTTATCTGTTAGAAGTCAATTGTAACCTTTTGCTTGAAAGACCAGGTGTTTCCCTTTGTGGGCACAATATCCGAAGATTTAAGAGTTAGCTGTATATATTCTCTATCATCAGGAAAACTCAATTCACAGCATGATGAAATAGAACTGTAAATTCTTCTCTTTCAATAAGGTTAAAAGTACTGCAAATAAGGAAACCAAAACCTTCAAGTGTTTTGCTGCTTTATTCATTGACATTCTCTTCTAAACAACAGCAGGTTAGCTTTGCTAGTTGGTATTTAAGTATTATCTGGAAATGCAGAATACCTTTTTCTTCCTCCCACCTTTACCCTTTCTCCTCAGCTATTGCCGACCAATTCTGGGAGACAAAAAAAATCCAATAACTTGCAACTTTTTAAGAAGGAATGAAAGGCTTTGCTATCAAGTCCTGCTTGTCTATCTGGAGATAGATCAGATCCATGGACTAGTAGACTGAGTTTAGTGAACTGTTAAAGATATGAAGTGGAAATGGGAGGAGGCAGATGGACTGGGGGGAAGCAGCAAAAGTTTGTGGAGAAGCTGCAAGGCTTTAGATAGCAGGACAGCATGAGTCGTGATATTTGATGATGTCATTTGAAGGAACGGCAAGAAAGGCTTCAGGCAGAGCCTCAAAGATGTCAATGTCTGAGGTACTGCTACTTGGGCTGAAGGCTTTGAACTCTTTGAGGAGGCCTACATTAATTGTTATATCCTAAATCCATTTTCTTCTCATCCTCTTTGGAAAGATAAGGTGGAACCTTTGCACCTTGGCTCCTGGACATCAGAGAGCGACATGGCTCCCCCCATCCTGAGGAAATGGAGGACTGTTTCCAGGGCCAGCAGTGACCCCTGGCCTGGGGGCTTAGCCCTCAACTACTGGAGCCTTCTGTGAGAAAAGGGACCTGCTTTGCTGCCAGAAACTCTTGACGTGCTGGAATTTCAGTATTCAATTTTAGAAGGAATTTACCAACAGCATCCAAGTTAAGCACTTTCAAAGCCTTTGATGGTAAACGCATCCAGTTAGGGTTTGTGTTTCCGTGTTCAGGAAGACATCATCAGCTGGAGAGTAACCTGTTTCATCTTTTAAACACCTTCCTGTAAGGCCAACTCTCAGAAGCCTGGAAAGTGGAAAGGGCCACAAAGATGATTAGGGGACTGGAGCATCTCTCTTATGAGGAAAGGCTGAGAGAGCTTGGCCTGTTTAGCTTGGAGAAGAGAAGGCTGAGAGGAGATCTTATCAATGTGTATAAGTATCTGAAGGGAGGGTGTCGAGAGGATGGGGCCAGACTCTTTTCAGTGGTGCCGAGCGACAGGACGCGAGGCAATGGGCACAAACTGAAACACAGACACTTCCATCTTAACATGAGGAAAAACTTTTTCACTGTGAGGGTGACAGAGCACTGGAACAGGTTGCCCCGAGAGGTGGTGGAGTCTCCTTCTCTGGAGATATTCAAAATGCGCCTGGATGCAATCCTGTGCAATGTGCTCTAGGTGACCCTGCTTGAGCAGGGGGGTTGGACTAGATGATCTCCAGAGGTCCCTTCCAACCTCAGTGATTCTGTGATTCTGTGATTCTGTGAAGTGAAGGCTGTACTCCTCCTGAAGTCTGCTGATGGAAATGGAGGTAGTTGTCTTCCTAAAGTCGCTGAAACACAAGATGGGATTGAGCTTCGTAATTTTTCAAGCTTTGGCCTTTATGAAGCAAGAGCTGACACTGTAGTTAAGGCGTTGAAGTGCTCAACTGATTTCTCTGCTGAACAATGTAACAACTCTACTTTGCAGTGGCAGACTGTGGGAAGGTATGCTTTTAGTGAGCACATCTTGATTGCCTTTTACATTGCACTCATTGCATACACTGGGCGCAGGATATAAACAGCCATCTCAAAGTCACCGCACTGATTCCCCTAGGCAAACTTCCAGATCTGTCGAGTAAGCCTGTGTGTGTGAGAATGTGGGGAAGGCTGGGTCCGAGTGAATCTTGACTCCGAAAACACTTCAGAAAAAAGTTTTCAGTATTGTTTTCCGGCTAAGCAAATGTTAATAGGTTCAGGTAGGGTGCCCTCGTGATAACAGTATCCAGTTGCTTGGGAAAGCACAGCATTCAGGTGCTTCATCTTCACTTAAGTGCCCTTGAAACTGGAAAAGGAAACTCAAAACAATACCTATCCATCCATCTGAATTGGCAAGCAACAAAACTTGTGCATATGCTGGACTGTTCTGTAGTAATGTTGTAAATGGAGCTTCCCAGGAGACTCCAAAAGCCTCCACCTTACGTGGACATGTGGAACATAAATGAGAGTTGGTGTTGTCCTCTGGCCTGCCTGTGTGCTGGTGAAAAGGAAGTTTGTATGAGAATATTGAGCCATGTAGAATAGGCTGCTATGTAACTAATAACTCTGTATCTATGCAAACAAACACATGTGAACACATGTAAAGAGGATGTAAAATGTAAACTGATGAAAACTGTATCAACCAGATAGATAGTACCTAGAGACAAAGTGTCAGAACACACCTACCAAGACAAACCGATGACTTAATAATAGGGTATAATTTCTGCTCCGCTTAAATTACAGACCTAGCTACACAGACAGAAAAGGACCTTAACCTCTGCCTGACTTCAGAGCTACTGAGATGTAAGTCACTCCTAAGGAGCCTCGCAGCTCGGTTTGTGTGGGGCGTGCTTGAGAAAAGAAGCCGAGCCCTTCAGCAAGGTGGATGAGCCTGGGTGCACTGCTGCACCCCCGGGACTGCTGAGTTTTCAGCTCAGGATGGACTTGTGCCCAAGTCAGTCTGGAGCACAAGGCAGGAAAGGTGAGGGCAGGCACTGTCCTGTTTGCCTGGTCATGAATCATAATTTCAAAGGTCATTTTGGAAGAGGTGACCAGCCTTCAAGCTGTCTGAAGAGCTCCCCAGCTCACAGCCTGCTGCCTCATTTCCAGAGGCTCCTTCAGACCAGGTTTCTTGCTCAGGAACATCACAAGCCATTGCCTGTACGTGGTGCCTCAAGCACATTAGCACATGCTGGTGGTACATGTGGGCACTGACTAGACATTACTGGTAGATGACCAGAGAGGCAACCATCAGACAACCCAAATGGAGATCTTCCTCTTGTGTGACAGATGAGCCCTCAACCATGTAACATGTGTGCCCATACTGTCACAGCTCTCAAATGTTTCTAGTAAAGGTCCAGCTGCTGTAATACAGTGAATCTTCTGTAAATTCTCTCCCTGCCACCCTGGAGCATGGTTTCTGAAATACTCACGGATAGCTGGTGCCGCTTGCTGGACCAATAGGCTCACTGCCAGCCTTTCATTAACATTTTCCACAGACGTCCCTCCATAGCATAAGAGCATAATTTGCCACAAGCAAATAGTCCAAAAATCGAGTGTTCCTCAGACTTTTGCTAACGATAGTACCTTTTCTGAGATAACACCCATTTGCCCTGCAGTTCGTATAGCTAAAACCAGATTTTGGCATGCCATTTGACACGCTGCCCAATCATTTGTATTATTATAATCCCAATTCAGATCTCCTCGTGGGCAAGGCTGTCGGTTATCATCTCAGTCTGCCAATTCCCTATCCTTTTTTCAGTATCCATTCTCTATCCCCTGGCTGAAATATCTGTTGAAACAATACTTGAACATCCCCCTAACAAATGGGATGTCCCTCTACTCTTGTACAAAACAGTCGAGCTGCCTTTTCCGGGTCCTCCCACACCCGGGGCATTTGCTGTGCCCATTGAAGTAGATCTCTGGGAGCCCACGGCCAATAAACGCAGGCACGCAAGACCAGTGCCAGTGCTCACCAGATGAGAACCTCGCTGTGTTCTATCTGGGGTGCCAAACAAATAAGATAATCTGTTCTGTTTTCTTTGCTCTCGGGTACTGGTAATGAGGAGCAGGAGTCATATTTCTAAGTTTTTAAGTATTATTGCTGGCAATAAGGTCCTTCTTATGCTCTCAGCCAGGTGGTGAGAAAAAGGGATTTCCAACTAAGCTGTAAAGCCTTGTACCTGCTACTGGCCTATCAGACGCAAAGGCAGAACTGAAATCAGGTCTGCATCGACACCATGTGCTTCCTGCTGCCCTATAAGGTACAGGGGCACAATGACCTCACAACGACAAAGAGGAGCCATGCGCCTACCATGGCATTATGTGGTGCTGAAGGCAGAAATAACCTGACAGGTTAAAACCAGCAGACATGTGACCAGCACTGGCCTATCAGGCACTGAGCCACAAGTGACCTCACAACCACAAACTGCACACATGTGACCCGCACTGGCCTAGCAGGCACTCAGCCACAAATGACATCACAAACACAAACTGCACACACAGGACCAGCACTGGCCTATCAGGCACTCAGCCACAAGTGACATCACAACCACAAACTGCAACCACAGGAGAAGCACTGGCCTATCAGGCACTGAGCCACAAGTGACATCACAACCACAAACTGCACACATGTGACCCGCACTGGCCTAGCAGGCACTCAGCCACAAATGACATCACAAACACAAACTGCACACACAGGACCAGCACTGGCCTATCAGGCACTCAGCCACAAGTGACATCACAACCACAAACTGCAACCACAGGAGAAGCACTGGCCTATCAGGCACTGAGCCACAAGTGACATCACAAACACAAACTGCACCCACATCACCAGCACTGGCCTACCAGGCACTCAGCCACAAGTGACATCACAACCACAAAGTGCACCCACACCACCAGCACTGGCCTATCAGGCACTGAGCATAAACAGACATCACAACCTCAAACTGCACCCACATCACCAGCACTGGCCTATCAGGCACTGAGCCACAGCTGAAATCACAACCACAAACCGCAGCCATGTGAGCAGCACTGGCCTATCAGGCACTGAGCCACAAGTGACATCACAAACACGAACTGCACCGACAGGACAAGCACTGGCCTATCAGGCACTGAGCCACAAGTGACATCACAAACACAAAATGCAGCCACATCACCAGCACTGGCCCATCAGGCACTGAGCCACAAGTGACATCACAACCACAAACCGCACCCACATCAGCAGTACTGGCCTATCAGGCACTGAGCCACAAGTGACCTCACAGTCACAAACTGCACCCACATGACTAGCACTGGCCTATCAGGCACTGAGCCACAAGTGACATCACAAACACTAACTCCACCCACATAATTAGCACTGGCCTATCAGGCACTCAGCCATAAGTGACATCACAACCACAAACTGCTCCCACATCACCAGCATGGCCTATCACGCACTGAGCCACAAGTGACATCACAAACAGAAACTGCACTCACGTGACCAGCACTGACCTGTCAGTCACTGAGCCACAAGTGACACCAAAACCACAAACTCCACCCACAGGACAAGCACTGGCCTATCAGGCACTGAGCCACAAGTGACATCACAAACACAAACTGCACCCATATAACTAGCACTGGCCTATCAGGCACTGAGCCACAAGTGACATCACAATCACAAACTGCAGACAAAGGACAAGCACTGGCCTATCAGGCACTGAGCCACAAGTGACATCACAAACACAAAAGGCAGCCACATCACCAGCACTGGCCCATCAGGCACTGAGCCACAAGTGACATCACAGCCACAAACTGCACACACAGGACCAGCACTGGCCTATCAGGCACTGAGACACAAGTGACATCACAACCACAAACTGCAGCCACATCACCAGCACTGCCCTATCAGGCACTGAGCCACAAGTGACATCACAACCACAAACTGCAGCCACATCACCAGCACTGGCCTATCAGGCACTGAGCCACAAGTGACCTCACAACCACAAACTGCACCCACATCACCAGCACTGCCCTATCAGGCACTGAGCCACAAGTAACATCACAACCACAAACTGCAGACACAGGACAAGCACTGGCCTATCAGGCACTGAGCCACAAGTGACAGCAGAACCATAAACTGCAGCCACATCACCAGCACTGGCCTATCAGGCACTCAGCCACAAGTGACCTCACAAACACAAACTGCTCCCACTTCACCAGCACGAGCCTATCAGGCACTCAGCCACAAGTGACATCACAAGCACAAACTGCACCCACAGGACCAGCACTGGCCTATCAGGCACTCAGCCACAAGTGACATCACAAACACAAACTCCAACCACATCACCAGCACTGGCCTATCAGGCACTGAGCCACAAGTGACATCACAAACACTAACTCCACCCACATAATTAGCACTGGCCTATCAGGCACTCAGCCACAACTGACATCACAACCACAAACTGCTCCCACATCACCAGCATGGCCTATCACGCACTGAGCCACAAGTGACATCACAAACAGAAACTGCACTCACGTGACCAGCACTGACCTGTCAGTCACTGAGCCATAAGTGACACCAAAACCACAAACTGCAGCCACAGGACAAGCACTGGCCTATCAGGCACTGAGCCACAAGTGACATCACAAACACAAACTGCACCCATATAACTAGCACTGGCCTATCAGGCACTGAGCCACAAGTGACATCACAATCACAAACTGCAGACAAAGGACAAGCACTGGCCTATCAGGCACTGAGCCACAAGTGACATCACAAACACAAAAGGCAGCCACATCACCAGCACTGGCCCATCAGGCACTCAGCCTCAAGTGACATCACAGCCACAAACTGCACACACAGGACCAGCACTGGCCTATCAGGCACTGAGCCACAACTGACATCACAACCACAAACTGCAGCCATGTGACCAACACTGGCCTATCAGGCACTGAGCCACAAGTGACATCACAAACACAAACTGCACACACAGGACGAGCACTGGCCTATCAGGCACTGAGCCACAAGTGACATCACAACCACAAACTGCAGCCACATCACCAGCACTGCCCTATCAGGCACTGAGCCACAAGTAACATCACAACCACAAACTGCAGCCACATCACCAGCACTGGCCCATCAGGCACTGAGCCACAAGTGACATCACAGCCACAAACTGCACACACAGGACCAGCACTGGCCTATCAGGCACTGTGCCACAAGTGACATCACAACCACAAACTGCAGACACAGGACAAGCACTGGCCTATCAGGCACTGAGCCACAAGTGACATCACAACCACAAACTGGACCCACATCACCAGCACTGCCCTATCAGGCACTGAGCCACAAGTAACATCACAACCACAAACTGCACACACAGGACAAGCACTGGCCTATCAGGCACTGAGCCACAAGTGACAGCAGAACCATAAACTGCAGCCACATCACCAGCACTGGCCTATCAGGCACTGAGCCACAAGTGACCTCACAACCACAAACTGCACCCACATGACTAGCACTGGCCTATCAGGCACTTAGCCACAACTGACATCTCAACCACAAACTGCACCCACAGGACCAGCACTGGCCTCTCAGGCACTGAGCCACAAGTGACATCACAACCACAAACTCCACCCACATCACCAGCACTGGCCTATCAGGCACTGAGCCACAAGTGGCATTCACAAGCACAAACTGCACCCACAGGACCAGCACTGGCCTAACAGGCACTCAGCCACAACTGACATCACAACCACAAACTGCTCCCACATCACCAGCATGGCCTATCAGGCACTGAGCCACAAGGGACATCACAAACACTAACTCCACCCACATAATTAGCACTGGCCTATCAGGCACTCAGCCACAACTGACATCACAACCACAAACTGCTCCCACATCACCAGCATGGCCTATCACGCACTGAGCCACAAGTGACATCACAAACAGAAACTGCACTCACGTGACCAGCACTGACCTGTCAGTCACTGAGCCACAAGTGACACCAAAACCACAAACTGCACCCACAGGACAAGCACTGGCCTATCAGGCACTGAGCCACAAGTGACATCACAAACACAAACTGCACCCATATAACTAGCACTGGCCTATCAGGCACTGAGCCACAAGTGACATCACAATCACAAACTGCAGACAAAGGACAAGCACTGGCCTATCAGGCACTGAGCCACAAGTGACATCACAAACACAAAAGGCAGCCACATCACCAGCACTGGCCCATCAGGCACTGAGCCACAAGTGACATCACAGCCACAAACTGCACACACAGGACCAGCACTGGCCTATCAGGCACTCAGCCACAAGTGACATCACAACCACAAACTGCAGACACAGGACAAGCACTGGCCTATCAGGCACTGAGCCACAAGTGACATCACAACCACAAACTGGACCCACATCACCAGCACTGCCCTATCAGGCACTGAGCCACAAGTAACATCACAACCACAAACTGCACACACAGGACAAGCACTGGCCTATCAGGCACTGAGACACAAGTGACAGCAGAACCATAAACTGCAGCCACATCACCAGCACTGGCCTATCAGGCACTCAGCCACAAGTGACCTCACAAACACAAACTGCTCCCACTTCACCAGCACGAGCCTATCAGGCACTCAGCCACAAGTGACATCACAAGCACAAACTGCACCCACAGGACCAGCACTGGCCTATCAGGCACTGAGCCACAAGTGACATCACAAACACAAACTCCACCCAGATAAACAGCACTGGCCTAACAGGCACTGAGCCACAAGTGACCTCGCAAACTGAAACTGCACCCACGAGACCAGCACTGGCCTATCAGGCACTGAGCCACAAGTGACATCACAAACACAAACTGCAGACATGTTACCAGCACTGGCCTATCAGGCACTGAGCCACAAGTGACATCACAAACAAAAACTCTACCCGCATCACCAGCACTGGCCTATCAGGCACTGAGCCACAAGGGACATCACAAACACAAACTCCACCCACAGGACAAGCACTGGCCTATCAGGCACTCAGCCACAAGTGACATCACAATCACAAACTCCCCCCAGATATCCAGCACTGGCCTATCAGGCACTGAGCCACAAGTGACATCACAAACACAAACTCCACCCACATAACAAGCACTGGCCTATCAGGCACTGAGCCACAAGTGACATCACAACCTCAAACTGAATCCACATCACCAGCACTGCCTTATCAGGCAGTGACCCACAAGTGACATCACAACCACAAGCTGCACCCACATGAACAGCACTGGCCTATCAGGCACTGAGCCACAAGTGACATCACAACCACAAACTCCACCCACATCACCAGCACTGGCCTATCAGGCACTGAGCCACAAGTGACCTCACAACCACAAACTGCACCCACATGACTAGCACTGGCCTATCAGGCACTTAGCCACAACTGACATCTCAACCACAAACTGCACCCACAGGACCAGCACTGGCCTATCAGGCACTGAGCCACAAGTGACATCACAACCACAAACTCCACCCACATCAGCAGCACTGGCCTATCAGGCACTGAGCCACAAGTGACATCACAACCACAAACTGCACCCACATGACTAGCACTGGCCTATCAGGCACTTAGCCACAACTGACATCACAACCACAAACTGCTCCCACATCACCAGCATGGCCTATCACGCACTGAGCCACAAGTGACATCACAAACAGAAACTGCACTCACGTGACCAGCACTGACCTGTCAGACACTGAGCCACAAGTGACACCAAAAACACAAACTGCATCCACAGGACCAGCACTGGCCTATCAGGCACTCAGCCACAAGTGACATCACAAACACAAACTGCAGCCATGTGACCAGCACTGGCCTATCAGGCACTGAGCCACAAGTGACCTCACAACCACAAACTGCACCCACATCACCAGCACTGGCCTATCAGGCACTCAGCCACAAGTGACATCACAACCACAAACTGCACCCACATAACTAGCACTGGCCTATCAGGCACTCAGCCACAAGTGGCATCACAATCACAAACTGCAGAAAAAGGACAAGCACTGGCCTATCAGGGACTGAGACACAAGTGACATCACAAACACATACTGCAGCCATGTGACCAGCACGGGCCTATCAGGCACTGAGCCACAAGTGACATCACAATCACAAACTGCACCCATATAACTAGCACTGGCCTATCAGGCACTGAGCCACAAGTGACATCACAATCACAAACTGCAGCCACATCACCAGCACTGGCCTCTCAGGCACTGAGCCACAAGTGACATCACAACCACAAACTCCACCCACATCACCAGCACTGGCCTATCAGGCACTGAGCCACAAGTGGCATTCACAAGCACAAACTGCAGCCACATCACCAGCACTGGCCTATCAGGCACTGAGCCACAAGTGACATCACAAACACAAACTGCAGCCACATCACCAGCACTGGCCTATCAGGCACTGAGCCACAAGTGACATCACAAACACAAACTGCACCCACATCACCAGCACTGGCCTATCAGGCACTGAGCCACAAGTGACATCACAGACACAAACTGCAGCCACATCACCAGCACTGGCCTATCAGGCACTGAGCCACAAGTGACATCACAAACACAAACTGCAGCCACGTAAACCAGCACTGGCCTATCAGGCACGGAGCCACAAGTGACATCACAACCACAAACTGCAG
Source organism: Apteryx mantelli (assembly GCF_036417845.1). NCBI lineage: Eukaryota > Metazoa > Chordata > Aves > Apterygiformes > Apterygidae > Apteryx > Apteryx mantelli. Next base: position 12,956,703 of record NC_090001.1, on the reverse strand, counting down.
CCACATCACCAGCACTGGCCTATCAGGCACTCAGCAAAAGCTGACATAACAAACACAACCTGCAGCCACATCACCAGCACTGGCCTAGCAGGCACTCAGCCACAAGTGACATCACAGCCACAAACTGCAGACAGATGACTAGCACTGGCCTATCAGGCACTCAGCCACAAGGGACATCACAACCACAAACTCCAACCACATCACCAGCACTGGCCTATCAGGCACTGAGCCACAAGTGACATCACAAACACTAACTCCACCCACATAATTAGCACTGGCCTATCAGGCACTCAGCCACAACTGACATCACAACCACAAACTGCTCCCACATCACCAGCATGGCCTATCACGCACTGAGCCACAAGTGACATCACAAACAGAAACTGCACTCACGTGACCAGCACTGACCTGTCAGTCACTGAGCCACAAGTGACACCAAAACCACAAACTGCACCCACAGGACAAGCACTGGCCTATCAGGCACGGAGCCACAAGTGACATCACAACCACAAACTGCAGCCACATCACCAGCACTGCCCTATCAGGCACTGAGCCACAAGTAACATCACAACCACAAACTGCAGCCACATCACCAGCACTGGCCCATCAGGCACTGAGCCACAAGTGACATCACAGCCACAAACTGCACACACAGGACCAGCACTGGCCTATCAGGCACTGAGCCACAAGTGACATCACAACCACAAACTGCAGACACAGGACAAGCACTGGCCTATCAGGCACTGAGCCACAAGTGACATCACAACCACAAACTGGACCCACATCACCAGCACAGCCCTATCAGGCACTGAGCCACAAGTAACATCACAACCACAAACTGCACACACAGGACAAGCACTGGCCTATCAGGCACTGAGCCACAAGTGACAGCAGAACCATAAACTGCAGCCACATCACCAGCACTGGCCTATCAGGCACTGAGCCACAAGTGACCTCACAACCACAAACTGCACCCACATGACTAGCACTGGCCTATCAGGCACTTAGCCACAACTGACATCTCAACCACAAACTGCACCCACAGGACCAGCACTGGCCTCTCAGGCACTGAGCCACAAGTGACATCACAACCACAAACTCCACCCACATCACCAGCACTGGCCTATCAGGCACTGAGCCACAAGTGGCATTCACAAGCACAAACTGCACCCACAGGACCAGCACTGGCCTAACAGGCACTCAGCCACAACTGACATCACAACCACAAACTGCTCCCACATCACCAGCATGGCCTATCACGCACTGAGCCACAAGTGACATCACAAACACTAACTCCACCCACATAATTAGCACTGGCCTATCAGGCACTCAGCCACAACTGACATCACAACCACAAACTGCTCCCACATCACCAGCATGGCCTATCACGCACTGAGCCACAAGTGACATCACAAACAGAAACTGCACTCACGTGACCAGCACTGACCTGTCAGTCACTGAGCCACAAGTGACACCAAAACCACAAACTGCACCCACAGGACAAGCACTGGCCTATCAGGCACTGAGCCACAAGTGACATCACAAACACAAACTGCACCCATATAACTAGCACTGGCCTATCAGGCACTGAGCCACAAGTGACATCACAATCACAAACTGCAGACAAAGGACAAGCACTGGCCTATCAGGCACTGAGCCACAAGTGACATCACAAACACAAAAGGCAGCCACATCACCAGCACTGGCCCATCAGGCACTGAGCCACAAGTGACATCACAGCCACAAACTGCACACACAGGACCAGCACTGGCCTATCAGGCACTGAGACACAAGTGACATCACAACCACAAACTGCAGACACAGGACAAGCACTGGCCTATCTGGCACTGAGCCACAAGTGACATCACAACCACAAACTGCAGCCACATCACCAGCACTGCCCTATCAGGCACTGAGCCACAAGTAACATCACAACCACAAACTGCAGCCACATCACCAGCACTGGCCCATCAGGCACTGAGCCACAAGTGACATCACAAACACAAACTGCACACACAGGACCAGCACTGGCCTATCAGGCACTGAGACACAAGTGACATCACAACCACAAACTGCAGACACAGGACAAGCACTGGCCTATCAGGCACTGAGCCACAAGTGACATCACAACCACAAACTGGACCCACATCACCAGCACTGCCCTATCAGGCACTGAGCCACAAGTAACATCACAACCACAAACTGCACACACAGGACAAGCACTGGCCTATCAGGCACTGAGACACAAGTGACAGCAGAACCATAAACTGCAGCCACATCACCAGCACTGGCCTATCAGGCACTCAGCCACAAGTGACCTCACAAACACAAACTGCTCCCACTTCACCAGCACGAGCCTATCAGGCACTCAGCCACAAGTGACATCACAAGCACAAACTGCACCCACAGGACCAGCACTGGCCTATCAGGCACTGAGCCACAAGTGACATCACAAACACAAACTCCACCCAGATAAACAGCACTGGCCTAACAGGCACTGAGCCACAAGTGACCTCGCAAACTGAAACTGCACCCACGAGACCAGCACTGGCCTATCAGGCACTGAGCCACAAGTGACATCACAAACACAAACTGCAGACATGTTACCAGCACTGGCCTATCAGGCACTGAGCCACAAGTGACATCACAAACAAAAACTCTACCCGCATCACCAGCACTGGCCTATCAGGCACTGAGCCACAAGGGACATCACAAACACAAACTCCACCCACAGGACAAGCACTGGCCTATCAGGCACTCAGCCACAAGTGACATCACAATCACAAACTCCCCCCAGATATCCAGCACTGGCCTATCAGGCACTGAGCCACAAGTGACATCACAAACACAAACTCCACCCACATAACAAGCACTGGCCTATCAGGCACTGAGCCACAAGTGACATCACAACCTCAAACTGAATCCACATCACCAGCACTGCCTTATCAGGCACTGAGACACAAGTGACATCACAACCACAAGCTGCACCCACATGAACAGCACTGGCCTATCAGGCACTGAGCCACAAGTGACATCACAACCACAAACTCCACCCACATCACCAGCACTGGCCTATCAGGCACTGAGCCACAAGTGACCTCACAACCACAAACTGCACCCACATGACTAGCACTGGCCTATCAGGCACTTAGCCACAACTGACATCTCAACCACAAACTGCACCCACAGGACCAGCACTGGCCTATCAGGCACTGAGCCACAAGTGACATCACAACCACAAACTCCACCCACATCAGCAGCACTGGCCTATCAGGCACTGAGCCACAAGTGACATCACAACCACAAACTGCACCCACATGACTAGCACTGGCCTATCAGGCACTTAGCCACAACTGACATCACAACCACAAACTGCTCCCACATCACCAGCATGGCCTATCACGCACTGAGCCACAAGTGACATCACAAACAGAAACTGCACTCACGTGACCAGCACTGACCTGTCAGACACTGAGCCACAAGTGACACCAAAAACACAAACTGCATCCACAGGACCAGCACTGGCCTATCAGGCACTCAGCCACAAGTGACATCACAAACACAAACTGCAGCCATGTGACCAGCACTGGCCTATGAAGCACTCAGCCACAAGTGACATCACAACCACAAACTGCACCCACATAACTAGCACTGGCCTATCAGGCACTCAGCCACAAGTGGCATCACAATCACAAACTGCAGAAAAAGGACAAGCACTGGCCTATCAGGGACTGAGACACAAGTGACATCACAAACACATACTGCAGCCATGTGACCAGCACGGGCCTATCAGGCACTGAGCCACAAGTGACATCACAATCACAAACTGCACCCATATAACTAGCACTGGCCTATCAGGCACTGAGCCACAAGTGACATCACAATCACAAACTGCAGCCACATCACCAGCACTGGCCTCTCAGGCACTGAGCCACAAGTGACATCACAACCACAAACTCCACCCACATCACCAGCACTGGCCTATCAGGCACTGAGCCACAAGTGGCATTCACAAGCACAAACTGCACCCACAGGACCAGCACTGGCCTAACAGGCACTCAGCCACAAGTGACATCACAAACACAAACTGCAGCCATGTGACAAGCACTGGCCTATCAGGCACAGAGCCACAAGTGACATCACAACCACAAACTCCACCCACATGACCAGCACTGGCCTATCAGGCACTGAGCAACAAGTGACATCACAAACACAAACTGCAGCCACATCACCAGCACTGGCCTATCAGGCACTGAGCCACAAGTGACATCACAAACACAAACTGCACCCATATAACTAGCACTGGCCTATAAGGCACTGAGCCACGAGTCACATCACAATCACAAACTGCAGACAAAGGACAAGCACTGGCCTATCAGGCACTGAGCCACAAGTGACCTCACAACCACAAACTGCACCCACATCACCAGCACTGGCCTATCAGGCACTGAGCCACAACTGACATCACAAACACAAACTGCACCCACATCACCAGCACTGGCCTATCAGGCACTGAGCCACAAGTGACAGCAGAACCATAAACTGCAGCCACATCACCAGCACTGGCCTATCAGGCACTGAGCCACAAGTGACCTCACAACCACAAACTGCACCCACATGACTAGCACTGGCCTATCAGGCACTTAGCCACAACTGACATCTCAACCACAAACTGCACCCACAGGACCAGCACTGGCCTCTCAGGCACTGAGCCACAAGTGACATCACAACCACAAACTCCACCCACATCACCAGCACTGGCCTATCAGGCACTGAGCCACAAGTGGCATTCACAAGCACAAACTGCACCCACAGGACCAGCACTGGCCTAACAGGCACTCAGCCACAACTGACATCACAACCACAAACTGCTCCCACATCACCAGCATGGCCTATCACGCACTGAGCCACAAGTGACATCACAAACACTAACTCCACCCACATAATTAGCACTGGCCTATCAGGCACTCAGCCACAACTGACATCACAACCACAAACTGCTCCCACATCACCAGCATGGCCTATCACGCACTGAGCCACAAGTGACATCACAAACAGAAACTGCACTCACGTGACCAGCACTGACCTGTCAGTCACTGAGCCACAAGTGACACCAAAACCACAAACTGCACCCACAGGACAAGCACTGGCCTATCAGGCACTGAGCCACAAGTGACATCACAAACACAAACTGCACCCATATAACTAGCACTGGCCTATCAGGCACTGAGCCACAAGTGACATCACAATCACAAACTGCAGACAAAGGACAAGCACTGGCCTATCAGGCACTGAGCCACAAGTGACATCACAAACACAAAAGGCAGCCACATCACCAGCACTGGCCCATCAGGCACTGAGCCACAAGTGACATCACAGCCACAAACTGCACACACAGGACCAGCACTGGCCTATCAGGCACTGAGACACAAGTGACATCACAACCACAAACTGCAGACACAGGACAAGCACTGGCCTATCTGGCACTGAGCCACAAGTGACATCACAACCACAAACTGCAGCCACATCACCAGCACTGCCCTATCAGGCACTGAGCCACAAGTAACATCACAACCACAAACTGCAGCCACATCACCAGCACTGGCCCATCAGGCACTGAGCCACAAGTGACATCACAGCCACAAACTGCACACACAGGACCAGCACTGGCCTATCAGGCACTCAGCCACAAGTGACATCACAACCACAAACTGCAGACACAGGACAAGCACTGGCCTATCAGGCACTGAGCCACAAGTGACATCACAACCACAAACTGGACCCACATCACCAGCACTGCCCTATCAGGCACTGAGCCACAAGTAACATCACAACCACAAACTGCACACACAGGACAAGCACTGGCCTATCAGGCACTGAGACACAAGTGACAGCAGAACCATAAACTGCAGCCACATCACCAGCACTGGCCTATCAGGCACTCAGCCACAAGTGACCTCACAAACACAAACTGCTCCCACTTCACCAGCACGAGCCTATCAGGCACTCAGCCACAAGTGACATCACAAGCACAAACTGCACCCACAGGACCAGCACTGGCCTATCAGGCACTGAGCCACAAGTGACATCACAAACACAAACTCCACCCAGATAAACAGCACTGGCCTAACAGGCACTGAGCCACAAGTGACCTCTCAAACTGAAACTGCACCCACGAGACCAGCACTGGCCTATCAGGCACTGAGCCACAAGTGACATCACAAACACAAACTGCAGACATGTTACCAGCACTGGCCTATCAGGCACTGAGCCACAAGTGACATCACAAACAAAAACTCTACCCGCATCACCAGCACTGGCCTATCAGGCACTGAGCCACAAGGGACATCACAAACACAAACTGCAGCCACATCACCAGCACTGGCCTATCAGGCACTCAGCCACAAGTGACATCACAATCACAAACTCCCCCCAGATATCCAGCACTGGCCTATCAGGCACTGAGCCACAAGTGACATCACAAACACAAACTCCACCCACATAACAAGCACTGGCCTATCAGGCACTGAGCCACAAGTGACATCACAACCTCAAACTGAATCCACATCACCAGCACTGCCTTATCAGGCACTGAGACACAAGTGACATCACAACCACAAGCTGCACCCACATGAACAGCACTGGCCTATCAGGCACTGAGCCACAAGTGACATCACAACCACAAACTCCACCCACATCACCAGCACTGGCCTATCAGGCACTGAGCCACAAGTGACCTCACAACCACAAACTGCACCCACATGACTAGCACTGGCCTATCAGGCACTTAGCCACAACTGACATCTCAACCACAAACTGCACCCACAGGACCAGCACTGGCCTATCAGGCACTGAGCCACAAGTGACATCACAACCACAAACTCCACCCACATCAGCAGCACTGGCCTATCAGGCACTGAGCCACAAGTGACATCACAACCACAAACTGCACCCACATGACTAGCACTGGCCTATCAGGCACTTAGCCACAACTGACATCACAACCACAAACTGCTCCCACATCACCAGCATGGCCTATCACGCACTGAGCCACAAGTGACATCACAAACAGAAACTGCACTCACGTGACCAGCACTGACCTGTCAGACACTGAGCCACAAGTGACACCAAAAACACAAACTGCATCCACAGGACCAGCACTGGCCTATCAGGCACTCAGCCACAAGTGACATCACAAACACAAACTGCAGCCATGTGACCAGCACTGGCCTATGAAGCACTCAGCCACAAGTGACATCACAACCACAAACTGCACCCACATAACTAGCACTGGCCTATCAGGCACTCAGCCACAAGTGGCATCACAATCACAAACTGCAGAAAAAGGACAAGCACTGGCCTATCAGGGACTGAGACACAAGTGACATCACAAACACATACTGCAGCCATGTGACCAGCACGGGCCTATCAGGCACTGAGCCACAAGTGACATCACAATCACAAACTGCACCCATATAACTAGCACTGGCCTATCAGGCACTGAGCCACAAGTGACATCACAATCACAAACTGCAGCCACATCACCAGCACTGGCCTCTCAGGCACTGAGCCACAAGTGACATCACAACCACAAACTCCACCCACATCACCAGCACTGGCCTATCAGGCACTGAGCCACAAGTGGCATTCACAAGCACAAACTGCACCCACAGGACCAGCACTGGCCTAACAGGCACTCAGCCACAAGTGACATCACAAACACAAACTGCAGCCATGTGACAAGCACTGGCCTATCAGGCACAGAGCCACAAGTGACATCACAACCACAAACTCCACCCACATGACCAGCACTGGCCTATCAGGCACTGAGCAACAAGTGACATCACAAACACAAACTGCAGCCACATCACCAGCACTGGCCTATCAGGCACTGAGCCACAAGTGACATCACAAACACAAACTGCACCCATATAACTAGCACTGGCCTATAAGGCACTGAGCCACGAGTCACATCACAATCACAAACTGCAGACAAAGGACAAGCACTGGCCTATCAGGCACTGAGCCACAAGTGACCTCACAACCACAAACTGCACCCACATCACCAGCACTGGCCTATCAGGCACTGAGCCACAACTGACATCACAAACACAAACTGCACCCACATCACCAGCACTGGCCTATCAGGCACTGAGCCACAAGTGACATCACAGACACAAACTGCAGCCACATCACCAGCACTGGCCCATCAGGCACTGAGCCACAAGTGACATCACAAACACAAACTGCAGCCACGTAAACCAGCACTGGCCTATCAGGCACGGAGCCACAAGTGACATCACAACCACAAACTGCAGCCACATCACCAGCACTGGCCTATCAGGCACTCAGCAAAAGCTGACATAACAAACACAACCTGCAGCCACATCACCAGCAATGTCCTATCAGGCACTGAGCCACAAGTGACATCACAAACACTAACTCCACCCACATAATTAGCACTGGCCTATCAGGCACTCAGCCACAACTGACATCACAACCATAAACTGCAGCCACAGGACAAGCACTGGCCTATCAGGCACTGAGCCACAAGTGACATCACAAACACAAACTGCATCCACATCACCAGCACTGGCCTATCAGGCACTCAGCCACAAGTGACATCACAACCATAAACTGCAGCCACAGGACAAGCACTGGCCTATCAGGCACTTAGCCACAAGTGACATCACAACCATAAACTGCAGCCACAGGACAAGCACTGGCCTATCAGGCACTCAGCCACAAGTGACCTCACAACCACAAACTGCAGCCACATCACCAGCACTGGCCTATCAGGCACTGAGCCACAGCTGAAATCAAAACCACAAACTGCAGCCATGTGACCAGCACTGGCCTATCAGGCACTGAGTCACAAGTGACATCACAAACACAAACTCCACCCAAAGAACCAGCACTGGCCTATCAGGCACTCAGCCACAAGTGACCTAGCAAACAGAAACTGCACCCACGTGACCAGCACTGCCCTGTCAGGCACTGAGCCACAAGTGACCTCACAACCACAAACTGCACCCACATCACCAGCACTGGCCTATCAGGCACTCAGCCACAAGTGACATCACAACCACAAACTGCATCCACATCACCAGCACTGGCCTATCAGGCAATGAGCCACAAGCGACATCGCAAACACAAACTCCACCCACATCACCAGCACTGGCCTATGAGGCACTGAGACACAAGTGATATCACAAACACAAACTGCAGCCACATCACCAGCACTGGCCTATCAGGCACTGAGACACAAATGGCATCACAAACACAAACTGCACCCACATCACCAGCACTGGCCTATCAGGCACTGAGCCACAAGTGACATCACAAACACAAACTGCAGACACATCACCAGCACTGGCCTAGCAGGCACTGAGCCACAAGTCACATCACAACCACAGACTACACCCGCATGACCAGCACTGGCCTATCAGGCACTGAGCCACAAATGACATCACAAACACAAACTGCAGACATGTGACTACCACTGGCCTATCAGGCACTGAGACACAAGTGACATCACAAACACAAACTGCACCCACATCACCAGCACTGGCCTATCAGGCACTGAGACACAAGTGACATCACAACCACAAACCGCAGCCACGTGACCAGCACTGGCCTATCAGCCACTGAGCCACAAGTTACCCCAGAACCACAGACTGCAGCCACATGACTACCACTGGCCTATCAGGCACTCGGCCACATGTGACCTCACAAGCACAAAAATAGCAATGTGCTTGATGCTGTCTAATCAGGTGGTGAAGCAAAAGTCACCTCACAAATGCAGAAAAGGATCAATGTGGCCGCTTGTGGCCTAGCAGATACTGAGGCCAAATGACTCCACAAACACAAACAGCAGCAATATGCAGCAAGCTGGCCTGTTGGGTGCTCAGGCTGAAGTGACCTCACCGGCAGCCATGAAGCCAAATAGCTGCTCCTGGCCTCTTTCCAACTGAGGCACAATTGACCTCAACAAGCACAAACAGCAGCAATGTCCATGCTGATCGCCAGTCACATACTGATGCACAACTCACCACAAAAGCACCAACAGCAGCAATGGCCCTGCTCACCCTTTAGGAGGCATTGAGACACAAGAGACCTCACCATCATCACCAGCGCTACATGCATGCTGTTGGCCTACCAGCTTCAGAGGCACAACTCACCTCACAAGCACAAATGGCATCGACCTGCCTGCTGCTGCCCTTTCTTTGACTGAGTCACAAGGGATCTCAAAAGTGCAAACCTTCACAGAGGAGAAGCTCACCTGGGCCACTCGCACGTCCCTTGATTACGCTGTGATCACTCCACACAGAACAGTCTTCTGCAAATGGCTTTCATCTCCTGGCAAGACTCTCTCCAGATCATGGGACAGCTCCACTCTGGCACCCTGGCGACAAATCACAAAAGGAACAATTGGTCTCGCTTTTCCTTTAGTACCATCAAGTCCGAGCTGGGAGCCTTCGCAATGCAGCACCTACACAATGGCAGCAGCATGCCACTTCCATTTCTAGTGCATTTCTAGGGACAGAGATCAGCTGAGGGAGCAGCTGCACTGCAAAGGCTTTCTGACACTCTCAGATCAACTCGGCACTGCACCGGGCATCAACCTGACGCCAGACCTCTGCTCTGCCACCTACTCTACAAACACACTGCCTCTGCCCCACACAGCTGCCTCTTCTGCTACATACAACCAAGTGCCAGCAAGAACAGATGCCTGCAGGACACTCGCCACTTGCACACTCCCCAGCCACTGCTCTGCTCACTGCCTTCCCTTGGCTCCTCAACCCAGACACACAGGCAAGCTCTTGTGGTAACATCACAAGGTGGCCAAGGCACTCTAGGCTCACGAGGCATGTGCAAAAGAGCAGCACAAGATTAGGCAGGGACTGAGCTGCCTCCTCGGGTGACGCTGCTCTTTTCAGAGGGAAGCATCCTGCTTTCTTTGGGCACAGCAGGCTGCTGCTTTCCACCCCCATCCCCTCACGAACCTCCTGCTAGGGATGGGGGCATGGGGATTTTCTGTAGTAATACAAAAGATACAGATACAACACAGAAACACTTGAGAGTCCGGAAGGCCTCCTGAGCCCAAAGGAACCTCCCTTCCTTTCCTTTAGTTACTTGGACAAGGAGCTTGGACGGGGAAGGGAAAAAGGGTGCAGAGCCTTTGAAATGAGGCCCAAGCAATGAGACAGCCCCACACTGGACGGCTGCTGAAATGACAGCTCTCCTGGCTGCGCAGCCTCTGCAGCACCAGTCCGCGCTCCACAGCTGCCTTCGCAGAGCACTGAGGGCTGGGTGCCACGGGCAACCTGTCCCTGGGCACATCTTCACCCCTCGCAGAGCCGGGAGCCCAAGAGCTCTGAGACTTCCACAGGTCAACCTACGGACGCTTTGGGGCACTCACACAAAGGCACTCAGGACATGCTGGCATCTATTATAAGGGTCTTGGACTCGTCCTATATGGCACCACAACCTCCTAGGAAAAGGAGGGGGCACAAGAGCATTTGTTGAGTGGGCTGGCAATAACAGCACTTGTGGGAGGCGGAATTTGCAGCACAGCAGAGGTACCAGGAGCTGAACCCACACCCCAAGTCACCCAGGGAAGACAGGCGCATTTATGGAAGCCTTCGCATCCAGACGTAGCCTCTTCTCAGTCACTTGCAGCTGCTTTCACAGAGGGCTCACGACGCTGGCCAAGATGTTGACAGGTACAGGGATGCAGCCTGGCATCCTGCCTCCATCCTCAGCGCCTCTAGCACTGCACTGGGAACCTCCATGAGTGGAGCAACCTAGAAAGAAAGAAAGAAAGAATCGGAGTGTTACTGGCAGTTCTGCTGGCCTTACAGAGTCGCAACAGGCAGGGGCAAATGTCTCCCCTCTGTGCTGAGCTCTATTGGTGAGAACACAGCCAGCAGGGCCACCAAGATGTTCTACCCCTCTTTTTGGCACAGGTGACACCATGTCTGTATACCAGGTCCTGTTTGGGCTCTCCAGTTCTGCACAGGCGCTAACACACTGCAGGGAGTCCAGCACAGGGACACCAAGACGGTCAGGGGCTGCAGCGTGGGGCATAAAAGGAGAGGCTGCGAGAGCTGGCTTTGTTCAGCCTAGACAAGAGAAGGCCAACGGGGATCTTCATGCTGTGCACAGCTACCTTATGGAGGGCACAGAGAAGATGGAGCCGGATTTTCTTGGAGGTGCACACTAGTAGCATGGGAGACAACAGGGACAAATCGGACAATGGGAAATGCTTCCGAGACATTAAGAAGAAACCTTTTTCTCCGTGACGGTGGCCAAACTGCGGCACAGGGATCCAGAGAGGTTCCCAGATCTCCATCCTTGGAGGTAATCAAAACTTCACTGGAAAAGGCCCCAAGATACCTCCTCTACTGGCACCTGCCTGGAGCAGGGCGTTGGAGCCCTGCTACCTCCACACGGCTCCCCCATTGCAGCCTCAAGGAATATGCTATTATGAGACTCTTGCCAAAGGCACCAGAGGCTTTGCAGATGCCGCCTCCACCGCTCAACAAGGACAGGTGTCTCAGAGCCACCCATCGCCCTCACAGGCCTGACTTCTTGTGAGGGGGCATCTCCCCTCTCTGCAAGGCTCTGCGTAGGCACAGCGTGCAGAAATGCCTCTGACTGCTTTCATTAACTACCCATCTCGCTGAGGGATAGCAATGGATTAGCGTCTGAGATGGGAAGATGCAATGACGGTCCAGATTCAGCAGAAAGCCTTTAAGGAGGGAGAAGAGAACTCTCGCCAGCAGTCAGTAAAATCCCAAAGACTCACGGAAGCATCAAACCCTTCCGAAACTGCAAGCCTGAACCTCAGCTGACACAAACCACCAAACTGGGAGCAGCCCTGCCTCGCACCACGATGCTCCAAGGAGGCAACACGGTCACCAACAGTCCTCACCCACGTCTCCCAGAAGGACACCGTGATGGCAGGCTGGGCCTTGGGAGCAGAGCACTGCTCTCTCCAGACACCTCCTCCCACGCTGAGCACCAAAACACTGGCGCCACCACCCGGCTCCACCACAGGGCATCTCGCACTGTAACACGCCGTTACCTCCACACCTCACAGAGGGTTGGCAACCAACACACGCCTCTGCATCAGCGACACACAGCCCACAGCACCACACATGGCAGCACGCAGGGCACCCCAAGCACCCCACAACACACAAAGCCCAACTCTCCAGACCTTCCATTCCTTTCTAGTCCTCCAAGGCCTTGCAACAGGCTCTGCCTCTGAACAGCCACTCACAGCCCGGGGCCTGCTCACTTCCCACCTTCTCTGCTTCCTGGTGGGAAGAAGTACTCTCACAGTGGCTGATCAGGCCAGCTTTTCCCTCTCGCTTGTGCCTCAACTTCTCTGAACAAGAAATCTCTTTCAAAATGTGGCCCATACCCTTTTTGGGGGGTGACATTCCTTCCGTCTCCTCCAACAGCCTTTGCACCCATTCTCCAATGACTGCATACGTGGACAGAAAATCAGAGACCCCTAAAGTGTTACAGTTCCAAATGTGTCATAAAAGCAGCTGGACACCTCAAAGACAGAGACAGCATGCAGACCTTGCAGGAAAATCTCACAAGCTCCCTGCTCTTTTGACAGGGGCAACTTCTAAAGCACACACACCCCGGGGAATAAGAGATTACTCACACCACTGCTCACACCAGCACTACATTCATTTAGCAGCCTCAAAAGTCTAGCTGGACTCCCTAGCTGACCGGGAGGACGCTGCAAGCTTCTACTTAGCAACAAGCGGAAAGGCAAACTCCATGGCCATGCTCACCACAGAACATCATCTGCATTTTAAATGTAGCAGTACTAACTCATGATGATGGAGTGGAATAAAATTTGTGTCAGATAATGTGGAACATCGACTTCTGCTTGATTAATGAGTTGCATTTCTGTATTGCTGTAGAGCTCTGCAGGGGTCAATCCCTCCTCTGAGCACACGCAACAAACCCAGAAGTGACCTCACCACCAGCATCCAAGCCATGCATCTTCTCCTGACCTGTCAGCTGCTCACATAGAGGTGTCATCACATCACAGATTCACATCATGGCCTCATAATACTCACAATGCTCTCAAACACCCATTGCCTACCAGTTACTACACCAAAAGATTAGCTTCTGCTATGCATTATCAACACCTAGCCTATGAAATTTAAGAACTGCAGAACAGCCTGCAAGTAATTCTTGGCAACATTTTCTAACGGGAGGATTGCATGGGAGCAGCGATCATGAAACTGAAGACAGCAGGGCCTCGTGTCCCAGGCACAGGGAGAAGCCTTCCTGCAACTCAGAACTCTGGTTCCTTCCCCAATGCTGAACAAAACCAGAAAATCCTCCACACATCCAGGACAACAAGCATTCTCCTATTTTAGGCCCTGACAACTGGAGGCACGTGGAAGGACTCAGGCCAGGGCATCTCAGTTGGTGAAACCAGCAGAGACACAATTCAGCAACTCTTCACCCTGACCTAGGAGCATGGAAAGAACAACGGCAAGTGCAAGCACTGGCCGTTCATCAACTTTCAGGGCCCTGACAAGCAAAAGAGCTCACACTTACAGAGCTCTTCTGCAAACACCCTTCACCCTGCTGCCAGGCTCACAGGTCGCGGCGCAAAGCAAGAGGCAGGGAGCAAAAACAACGGCTAAGGCACGGCATGATTTGCGGGCACAGCCTCTCTCAGAGCCACTCCAAAATGCAGTTTTCACAACAAAAGACACCATTGGGAAGGGCACCTCGCGACCACACCAGCAGCCTGCTCACACTTTGCCCAGCACCTCCCAAATGCACCTCAAAGCAGCACCTGGGGCTGCGCTGGCAGCAGCAGCTCAGGGAAACACTTTAACAGGGATCCCAGAGCCACCACAGGGCCAAAGCTTCCTGCCCCCAAACCCCACCGAGCCGCCCCGGCCCAGCTGCTCGCGGCAGGCCGCCACGTCTGGCTGCAGGGCAGCTCCCCCCTCTGGCCCACGTCGCTCTGGCCCCTGCTCACGGCCCCACCAGCCCCTGCTGCAGCTCCTGCAGCAAAGCAGCCTCGTCGCCAGCACCGCTGCCCTGCCCCGGCGGGAGGGCACCCGCCGCCATTTGAACGCGCCCGCAGCCCCCACCAAACGCTCTCGCCCGCTCGCTTCTCGCCTGCTTTGCTCCCGCTCCTCTTCCACCTCTTTCTTTGACGTCTTTTTTTTTCCCCACATGTTGGACTGCAATTGGCTGGCAGAGCCATCAGTGAAATCGATGCCCGCCCTCCTCCTCCTGACAGCCAATAGGAGGGCTGCACTGGGGCGATGCCATGGCAACATTGGGCCCTCCTGCCCTGGCGGCCAGCTCCGCCCCCTCCCCCGCGGTCGGGCGCCATGTTGTGGGCGGTAGCGCGGGGTGCGGCGGGGCCTGGGGGCAGCGCGGTGCTGTGTGGGCGGGCAGTGTGGGGTCCCGGGGTGCGGCTGCTGCCCCGGCGGTGCTGGGCTGTGGGGCAGGGGCCCCGCGGGGCTGCTGGCTGCCCTGCGCCCTGGGGGCCATGCGGGGCGTGGGGGGGCAGCACTGGGGCCTGTGCTGGTGGCATGCGTGGTGCCGCTGTGGGGGCCCTGGGGCTGGCCGTGGCGCCGGAGCCCACAGGCAGCATCCTGCTGCCCCCAGGGCAGGGCAGGGCAGGGCAGGGCAGTGTCCTCTCGCCCCTCCTGCCCCGGGTCCCTGCCCACGGCAGCCCTAGGGCTTGGCTACGGAGCGGTGGTGTGGGGTCGTGAGGGGGCTGGTGGAGATGGCTGTGTTGGGCTCACCCCAGCACTGCCCACCACAGCTCAGAGAAAAAACCTTGGCATCAGCCAGGACCTGTTGAATGAGGATTGCACCTCCACCTGTTTCCACGCTGCTCTCTCCAATGTATGTTCTTTTGGGTGCGGTGATTTGAGCCTAGTTTGCAGGAGGACAGGGGCAGTGGCCATCTAAAGATGGCATCTCTGAGCCCAAAACATGCTGCGCCAAGTTGGAAGGATAAAGGGGGAAGGAAGAGAGATTTTCCCAAACACCCAGAGGACTTGGGGTTATTACAAGGTGATGGTTTCATTATGGTATATGGACATTTCCAGCAGGGTCTTGAGAGCCCCATGGAGCTGCAGGCCACCTCAGCGTCTGGGATGCAGGACCCCTTTCCTCTCAGAGCCAGACCCCAAAGGGGGACCCACTCCCAGGAAAACCTGTCATGGATTCCCATGCCCCCCCCACCCTAAGAGGCGATGGAGCTGGCTGCACAGAAGCCTTGGGGCTCAGGACAGCCCCATCCCCAGGACCCAGGAGTCCTGGCTGTCACATTGTCCCCCAAGCCAGAGTGGACCCTCAGGCAGGGCTCTCGCAGCAGCCCCCAGCCCTGTCCAGGCACCCCCACAGCCCGGGATCCACAGCAGTTTTGGCAGTTAACAGTCTCTGTGCGACACCTCGGGAAGGATCTCCCAAAGCCCTTACCCTTGGTGGAGAGCCGCAGGAGCGCAGGGGCCAAGGAGCTGTGGTCCTGGCTGATGGTCCATCCAGCAGTCCTCCATCTCGCTTGCCCTCTTGCTCTCGTTTCACCTCTCCAGCCAGAGAAACAGGACGCTCTTCCCATCTCATTACCCAAAACTCCTTTCCAACATGCCCCTGCTCCTCCGTCTGTTGGTGAGGGCCCCCAACGTGGTCCCACTGCCTCCTGTCCCCTCTCCTTGCCGTGGAGCCACTACGAAAGGCAGCCGTGGGGAGGGTGTGAGCAGTGCCCAGGAGTGCCTGGGCCTCACAGGGAAGTGAGGGTCCCCGCCCACGACACCGGGGAGACCTCCCTGTGATGTGGCACGTCCCATTGTGACCTCAGCTCGTGTCATCTGGGGGCTCAGTAGGTCACTGCCATGGAGATGGCACAGCCAGGGAGAGAGCAGAGAGATTTCCCCTCACGTCCTGGAAAGCCATCACTTCCCTTCACTGCAGTTATTTTCCATAATTTTCTGATAAATCCTTCAGGAATGTCTCCAGACAGTGTCAAAGACTGTGAAATATCTCAAATGGGGCACTGGAGAAGTCACTTCTGCGCCCCTGCACTGACAGGTCACTGCACTGGGCAGACATGTGCAGGAATCTGGGGTTTGGGGGTTGGCGTTTTTACAGGATCCAAGGCATGTGGGATGAACCAGCACAAAGCATGGCCACAGGCTGAGAAATGCTTTGGTGAGCCTCAAAACTGGTTTCTGCTGTGGGCCCCTCTTTTTGTGGAAGCAGGATGCAGGACAATGTGGGACAGGACGTAGCTTTCCTCCTTTAGGCACCAAGGCAGGATCTCTGCTTTTAAAAGTGCTCGGCAAGGTTTCTCAGTCGGCAGTGCTTGAGCTAGAGATGCTATGCCAGAGAAGAGCAAACATAGCCTTAACACACATCATCCAGAGGCCCTTATCCAGGACCCTGGAGCCTGCCAGGCTCCAAAGCCATGGGCGAGGCCAGGTAGCAAATGTGGGGAAGTTTTCCCATTTCCCATGAAGTTTGCCCATCTTTCCTTCTGACTGAGGCTGAGGAAGCCATTTCTCATCCCTGGGCCTCATTTGGTCCTTGTGCTTTTCAGTGTCACCTTGGGGCTGTGCGAGAATTCTCCCCTGGGTACGCTCCTCAGCCCCCTGCCCTCCTCCTCCCCGCAGGCACCCTTGCTCTCCCGGGTCTGTACAGCCCTGACATCCCGGATCTCCCACATTTTATGACTCTGGGCTTCTCAGGACATGCTCACACACTGCAGTGCTGCTGTCCAGGCTCCAGTGCAGAGTCTATGAGGCAGTGCGATGCCTCAGGACGTGCATTTTGACTCGCTCCGAAGTTTGTGAGATGACCAGCTCCCAGCTCTGCAGCTGCTGAAGTTTGAGAACATCCCTACAACCAGCCTTCCTGCTCTTCCTAATCTCTGCACAGTTTTGGGGCAAATCTTGCAGAAGGGAGACTCCATTTGCCTTGAATACTGTGAGAGATGTGGCTTTCCAAGTCACTGCAAAAGGAAGGACTCCTTTACTTCTTTGGGTTGCTTCCTGAGCCTGTGGCACCCGCTCTGTGATGCTGGGAGCCCCAGCTCTGCAGCCTGGTGTCTCTGCCCTTTCTCTCCCGTGTCTCCTGTTTGTCTACCCAAAGTCTTCTCTCCACACCAGGGGCATGGGAAGTGCTGCTTTAGAGAGCTCATTTGAAGCTGTGACATGTTGTGAAGCTGAAGGCCTGAAGGAGGCTAGTCTGGGACATGGCTGTGCCCCCACACCCCCTCCTGTTCCCAGCCTGAGGATCCAGGAAGGTCTCCAGGGAGAGCAGTGGGTTTGGGGGTGGGTGGGATGGGTTTCCCTCAACACCCCTGGGTCCTGCATGGGTTTCTCTGAGTGCTCAGGAAAATCCCTCTTCTCTAGTGCCTTGCATCAAGACTTTTCCAGACTTTTGTACAGAAACACAGCCTGGTCTGGGATCCCCAAGAGCAGCACGGCCCCCAGCAACGCCCGGGACCCCCAGGAGCTGTCTGGCTCTCTCTTCTGTTCCCACATTCCCCGATTAAATGGACACTTTGTAACCTCACCTTTACAACACACCATCTGGACACTGCAACATTGTGACTCCTCCCCTAGCTCATTCCCATAGGCAGCTGCTGATTTGTGACCTGCCTATTGGCTGGCAGGAGGAGGGGGGCGGGTCTGGATTTCACTGACGGCTCTGTCAGCCAATCGGAGTCCACCATGTGGAAGAAAAACAGACGTGAAAGAGAGAGGTGGAAGAGGAGAGGGAGCGAAGCAGGGGAGGCTTTGGGTGGAAAGCAGGACCGGGCTTGGGCAGCTTGTTTCTCACAAGACCGTGAGAAACGCTCTGCCCCCCCTGGCCAGTATAACTGCTCTGCCTGGCACTGAGGCACAGGAGGACTCAGGGTGGAGATCGGGCTCTGCAGATAAGAGCCCCAGGGGCAGAGTTAGGAAACAAGAAAAGACCTCGAATGCGAAAAAACAGCATCTTTAAGTACACCAGAAACCAGCAGGGGCTGGAAAATGCCCCAAGCTGTAGTAAAAGTTTCTGAGCATAAAGAAAAATCAATGAAAAAAAAAAAACCCTGTTCAAATGTGAATAATAGATGGATGTAACCGAGTAACCTTAAAAGAAATAGCTTCAGCAGTTACAGTTAAAACCAAACTATAACAACCTAATGGCCTTGGTAGGCTTTTCTTTTTGTCTGGGTTCTACAGAGTGACCCTCTGAAGAGCAACAACTTGAAAAGAAGCAGCCAGAAAGAGTGGTAGAATTGTGAGGCTAAGTAATGTGTTTTTTAAAAGTATCTAAATAATAGAATGAATCTAGGAGCCAGGAGAGAAGTAACATCAAAGGAAGATGGCAGACCTAAGAATGAGGGGATACACATACCAGGCTGATAACGAAACTCAACGGCTGTATTCTAGTGTTTGTAAAAATTGATGATCCTAAGGAAGGGGCTAACACCTTCCCTTGATGAAAGGAAAGGAAAGAAAGAGAAAAAGATGGTAAAATTAAGCATAAATGTAACAGCTGTTGATCTGAAGTTAAAGTTGTCTGTTTCCTATAGAGAAGACAGGGAAATACGGAAAAAGAATAATAAAAAAAAGGTGACCAACTCTATTTGAAGCTCCTCTAAAGGGAACTATTCCAGCTTGGGGAACAAACTGATCTTTCGGTGCAGGAAAGAAATGCCTGCAATTAAAGGAAATAAGATTTCTGTGTTAACATATTGAACTGGAACAACACTCGGATTCACCGAATTTGGGTCAATAGGCCAGACCAATCATGTTGCTATTAGGATTAAGACTGTTATTTTTAACAGTTGTTTACGTGTTACTGCAAATGGGCATGCTTTGCTTTTGGCGTCTATTAATAGCAGTGCGCATTTCCCCAGTACACTGTGCTTACCCAAAAGCCGCCCACTGCACACCAAGGGGAATTAGCTGACTTCTGAAATAAATGCGTGTGTCTGACAGTGTCAAGGGGTGGAGTGACAGGCGCCACACAGGCAAGCGTGGGACTCTGGATGGTGCAGCCCACAGAAGAGGGGTTTGCTCTGGGGTGCTCCCAGGAGTTAAGGAACCCCGGGTGCATCACGGCTGGAGCCACCACACTGTGGGGTTGCTGCAGCCTGGGGGCAACCGTCTAACGACCCCACGACTGACAATTCCAGACAGAGGAGAAGCGACACCACAGACTCACCCCATAAACATCTAGGTGCTGTGGAACCATTCCCCACAGAAAGACCTGTTAGTGGGCAAATTGTTACTAACTGAACAGTGCTGTGGGCTGAGCACTAGGTTACCTGTTGATGTGCATGCTGTTATTGACTGAGGCCATACAGCTTTTGTGTAACTGCGGGCTGGCGTTGTTTTGACTCGCTATAGAAAAGAGTAAGCCACAGAAGTTGGTGTGGACTCTGACTGACCATCAGCTGGCCTGTGGATGTGAATGGCGTGGTGAGGAGAATCTGGGTAAAACTGTACCAGAAGGGTGACCAATAAAGGGCGAGAGCAGTCGCTGTACCGTGCATCCATGATTTAACTGTAGAGCTCTGATATGTATATATATTTTTTCAGTTCTGTTATATTTCTAGCTTTTTTTGTTATAACCTCTTATCTCTAATAAATTCTCATACTTGACAAATGATGATCTCTCAGAGTTCAGTGCAAATAAACCCTGAATCTGAAAGAATCACAGAGGCCCCTCTATTGGCGTGTCACAGGTAACACTCACAAGGGGCATCAAATCTCTTGAACGGGATGGTTGGTTACTGTCCAGATGGTGGTGGCAGTCTCCTTTGCCAGGGTCCTTCCAACAGTGGCTTCCACTGGATCAGATGAGACTCCCCGAACTGTTCTTCTGGGGAATTTTTATAGTCCAGCTGGCTTGTGGTGCTGTGTGACCTCTCCAGCATATGCATGATCCATTGCTACTGATTACCTTAAATTGCATATCAAAGCATCTCCTAACTCTCCTAAGAATGCACAAAAGACTGTTCTACATAGCCGCTTCTTCATTTGCAGGAGCAGTTTGTACTGTCAATTTTCAAGGGCCTTAAGTATTTACAGTTTAATCAGTTCTGCAGCAGGAGCTGCTGCAGAGATTCTGAAACAGCCAGATACTCCACCTGAGATGGTACTCACCACATTTAAGCACAGGAATTGGTCCAGGCACAGCAGGATCTGCCTCTAGAAATCTCTAGAACTGTCTGAAATACCCACTTGGAGAGGTTCTGCACCAGTCAGTCCAACACTTAATTTGGAAAGTGGTAGGAGTTCTGTCAGTCTCCTAGTTTCAAGTCCATCCCCTGTTTCAGACGACCAGCCCCAGGGCCCCCACGCTGGCACCAGGGCTGCCACCAGCACAGGCCCCAGCGCTGCCCCCCCACGCCCCGCACGGCCCCCAGGGCGCAGGGCAGCCAGCAGCCCCGCGGGGCCCCTGCCGCACAGCCCAGCTCCGCCGGGGCAGCGGTCGCACCCCGGGGCCCCGCACTGCCCGCCCACACGGCGCCGCGCTGCCCCCAGGCCCCGCCGCGCCCCGCGCTACCGCCCACAACATGGCGCCCGACCGCGGGGGAAGGGGCGGAGCTGGCCGCCAGGGCAGGAGGGCCCAGCGTTGCCATGGCATCGCCCCAGTGCAGCCCTTCTATTGGCTGTCCGGAGGAGAAGGGCGGGCATCGATTTCACTGATGGCTCTGTCAGCCAATTGCAGTCCAACATGTGGGGAAAAAAAAAAAGACGTCAAAGAAAGAGGTGGAAGAGGAGCGGGAGCAAAGCAGGCGAGAAGCGAGCGGGCGAGAGCGTTTGGTGGGGGCTGCGGGCGCGTTCAAATGGCGGCGGGTGCCCTCCCGCCGGGGCGGGGCAGCGGTGCTGGCTTTGCCGGGGCTGCTTTGCTGCAGGAGCTGCAGCAGGGGCTGGTGGGGCCGTGAGCAGGGGCCAGAGCGACGTGGGCCAGAGGGGGGAGCTGCCCTGCAGCCAGACGTGGCGGCCTGCCGCGAGCAGCTGGGCCGGGGCGGCTCGGTGGGGTTTGGGGGCAGGAAGCTTTGGCCCTGTGGTGGCTCTGGGATCCCTGTTAAAGTGTTTCCCTGAGCTGCTGCTGCCAGCGCAGCCCCAGGTGCTGCTTTGAGGTGCATTTGGGAGGTGCTGGGCAAAGTGTGAGCAGGCTGCTGGTGTGGTCGCGAGGTGCCCTTCCCAATGGTGTCTTTTGTTGTGAAAACTGCATTTTGGAGTGGCTCTGAGAGAGGCTGTGCCCGCAAATCATGCCGTGCCTTAGCCGTTGTTTTTGCTCCCTGCCTCTTGCTTTGCGCCGCGACCTGTGAGCCTGGCAGCAGGGTGAAGGGTGTTTGCAGAAGAGCTCTGTAAGTGTGAGCTCTTTTGCTTGTCAGGGCCCTGAAAGTTGATGAACGGCCAGTGCTTGCACTTGCCGTTGTTCTTTCCATGCTCCTAGGTCAGGGTGAAGAGTTGCTGAATTGTGTCTCTGCTGGTTTCACCAACTGAGATGCCCTGGCCTGAGTCCTTCCACGTGCCTCCAGTTGTCAGGGCCTAAAATAGGAGAATGCTTGTTGTCCTGGATGTGTGGAGGATTTTCTGGTTTTGTTCAGCATTGGGGAAGGAACCAGAGTTCTGAGTTGCAGGAAGGCTTCTCCCTGTGCCTGGGACACGAGGCCCTGCTGTCTTCAGTTTCATGATCGCTGCTCCCATGCAATCCTCCCGTTAGAAAATGTTGCCAAGAATTACTTGCAGGCTGTTCTGCAGTTCTTAAATTTCATAGGCTAGGTGTTGATAATGCATAGCAGAAGCTAATCTTTTGGTGTAGTAACTGGTAGGCAATGGGTGTTTGAGAGCATTGTGAGTATTATGAGGCCATGATGTGAATCTGTGATGTGATGACACCTCTATGTGAGCAGCTGACAGGTCAGGAGAAGATGCATGGCTTGGATGCTGGTGGTGAGGTCACTTCTGGGTTTGTTGCGTGTGCTCAGAGGAGGGATTGACCCCTGCAGAGCTCTACAGCAATACAGAAATGCAACTCATTAATCAAGCAGAAGTCGATGTTCCACATTATCTGACACAAATTTGATTCCACTCCATCATCATGAGTTAGTACTGCTACATTTAAAATGCAGATGATGTTCTGTGGTGAGCATGGCCATGGAGTTTGCCTTTCCGCTTGTTGCTAAGTAGAAGCTTGCAGCGTCCTCCCGGTCAGCTAGGGAGTCCAGCTAGACTTTTGAGGCTGCTAAATGAATGTAGTGCTGGTGTGAGCAGTGGTGTGAGTAATCTCTTATTCCCCGGGGTGTGTGTGCTTTAGAAGTTGCCCCTGTCAAAAGAGCAGGGAGCTTGTGAGATTTTCCTGCAAGGTCTGCATGCTGTCTCTGTCTTTGAGGTGTCCAGCTGCTTTTATGACACATTTGGAACTGTAACACTTTAGGGGTCTCTGATTTTCTGTCCACGTATGCAGTCATTGGAGAATGGGTGCAAAGGCTGTTGGAGGAGACGGAAGGAATGTCACCCCCCAAAAAGGGTATGGGCCACATTTTGAAAGAGATTTCTTGTTCAGAGAAGTTGAGGCACAAGCGAGAGGGAAAAGCTGGCCTGATCAGCCACTGTGAGAGTACTTCTTCCCACCAGGAAGCAGAGAAGGTGGGAAGTGAGCAGGCCCCGGGCTGTGAGTGGCTGTTCAGAGGCAGAGCCTGTTGCAAGGCCTTGGAGGACTAGAAAGGAATGGAAGGTCTGGAGAGTTGGGCTTTGTGTGTTGTGGGGTGCTTGGGGTGCCCTGCGTGCTGCCATGTGTGGTGCTGTGGGCTGTGTGTCGCTGATGCAGAGGCGTGTGTTGGTTGCCAACCCTCTGTGAGGTGTGGAGGTAACGGCGTGTTACAGTGCGAGATGCCCTGTGGTGGAGCCGGGTGGTGGCGCCAGTGTTTTGGTGCTCAGCGTGGGAGGAGGTGTCTGGAGAGAGCAGTGCTCTGCTCCCAAGGCCCAGCCTGCCATCACGGTGTCCTTCTGGGAGACGTGGGTGAGGACTGTTGGTGACCGTGTTGCCTCCTTGGAGCATCGTGGTGCGAGGCAGGGCTGCTCCCAGTTTGGTGGTTTGTGTCAGCTGAGGTTCAGGCTTGCAGTTTCGGAAGGGTTTGATGCTTCCGTGAGTCTTTGGGATTTTACTGACTGCTGGCGAGAGTTCTCTTCTCCCTCCTTAAAGGCTTTCTGCTGAATCTGGACCGTCATTGCATCTTCCCATCTCAGACGCTAATCCATTGCTATCCCTCAGCGAGATGGGTAGTTAATGAAAGCAGTCAGAGGCATTTCTGCACGCTGTGCCTACGCAGAGCCTTGCAGAGAGGGGAGATGCCCCCTCACAAGAAGTCAGGCCTGTGAGGGCGATGGGTGGCTCTGAGACACCTGTCCTTGTTGAGCGGTGGAGGCGGCATCTGCAAAGCCTCTGGTGCCTTTGGCAAGAGTCTCATAATAGCATATTCCTTGAGGCTGCAATGGGGGAGCCGTGTGGAGGTAGCAGGGCTCCAACGCCCTGCTCCAGGCAGGTGCCAGTAGAGGAGGTATCTTGGGGCCTTTTCCAGTGAAGTTTTGATTACCTCCAAGGATGGAGATCTGGGAACCTCTCTGGATCCCTGTGCCGCAGTTTGGCCACCGTCACGGAGAAAAAGGTTTCTTCTTAATGTCTCGGAAGCATTTCCCATTGTCCGATTTGTCCCTGTTGTCTCCCATGCTACTAGTGTGCACCTCCAAGAAAATCCGGCTCCATCTTCTCTGTGCCCTCCATAAGGTAGCTGTGCACAGCATGAAGATCCCCGTTGGCCTTCTCTTGTCTAGGCTGAACAAAGCCAGCTCTCGCAGCCTCTCCTTTTATGCCCCACGCTGCAGCCCCTGACCGTCTTGGTGTCCCTGTGCTGGACTCCCTGCAGTGTGTTAGCGCCTGTGCAGAACTGGAGAGCCCAAACAGGACCTGGTATACAGACATGGTGTCACCTGTGCCAAAAAGAGGGGTAGAACATCTTGGTGGCCCTGCTGGCTGTGTTCTCACCAATAGAGCTCAGCACAGAGGGGAGACATTTGCCCCTGCCTGTTGCGACTCTGTAAGGCCAGCAGAACTGCCAGTAACACTCCGATTCTTTCTTTCTTTCTTTCTAGGTTGCTCCACTCATGGAGGTTCCCAGTGCAGTGCTAGAGCCGCTGAGGATGGAGGCAGGATGCCAGGCTGCATCCCTGTACCTGTGAACATCTTGGCCAGCGTCGTGAGCCCTCTGTGAAAGCAGCTGCAAGTGACTGAGAAGAGGCTACGTCTGGATGCGAAGGCTTCCATAAATGCGCCTGTCTTCCCTGGGTGACTTGGGGTGTGGGTTCAGCTCCTGGTACCTCTGCTGTGCTGCAAATTCCGCCTCCCACAAGTGCTGTTATTGCCAGCCCACTCAACAAATGCTCTTGTGCCCCCTCCTTTTCCTAGGAGGTTGTGGTGCCATATAGGACGAGTCCAAGACCCTTATAATAGATGCCAGCATGTCCTGAGTGCCTTTGTGTGAGTGCCCCAAAGCGTCCGTAGGTTGACCTGTGGAAGTCTCAGAGCTCTTGGGCTCCCGGCTCTGCGAGGGGTGAAGATGTGCCCAGGGACAGGTTGCCCGTGGCACCCAGCCCTCAGTGCTCTGCGAAGGCAGCTGTGGAGCGCGGACTGGTGCTGCAGAGGCTGCGCAGCCAGGAGAGCTGTCATTTCAGCAGCCGTCCAGTGTGGGGCTGTCTCATTGCTTGGGCCTCATTTCAAAGGCTCTGCACCCTTTTTCCCTTCCCCGTCCAAGCTCCTTGTCCAAGTAACTAAAGGAAAGGAAGGGAGGTTCCTTTGGGCTCAGGAGGCCTTCCGGACTCTCAAGTGTTTCTGTGTTGTATCTGTATCTTTTGTATTACTACAGAAAATCCCCATGCCCCCATCCCTAGCAGGAGGTTCGTGAGGGGATGGGGGTGGAAAGCAGCAGCCTGCTGTGCCCAAAGAAAGCAGGATGCTTCCCTCTGAAAAGAGCAGCGTCACCCGAGGAGGCAGCTCAGTCCCTGCCTAATCTTGTGCTGCTCTTTTGCACATGCCTCGTGAGCCTAGAGTGCCTTGGCCACCTTGTGATGTTACCACAAGAGCTTGCCTGTGTGTCTGGGTTGAGGAGCCAAGGGAAGGCAGTGAGCAGAGCAGTGGCTGGGGAGTGTGCAAGTGGCGAGTGTCCTGCAGGCATCTGTTCTTGCTGGCACTTGGTTGTATGTAGCAGAAGAGGCAGCTGTGTGGGGCAGAGGCAGTGTGTTTGTAGAGTAGGTGGCAGAGCAGAGGTCTGGCGTCAGGTTGATGCCCGGTGCAGTGCCGAGTTGATCTGAGAGTGTCAGAAAGCCTTTGCAGTGCAGCTGCTCCCTCAGCTGATCTCTGTCCCTAGAAATGCACTAGAAATGGAAGTGGCATGCTGCTGCCATTGTGTAGGTGCTGCAGTGCGAAGGCTCCCAGCTCGGACTTGATGGTACTAAAGGAAAAGCGAGACCAATTGTTCCTTTTGTGATTTGTCGCCAGGGTGCCAGAGTGGAGCTGTCCCATGATCTGGAGAGAGTCTTGCCAGGAGATGAAAGCCATTTGCAGAAGACTGTTCTGTGTGGAGTGATCACAGCGTAATCAAGGGACGTGCGAGTGGCCCAGGTGAGCTTCTCCTCTGTGAAGGTTTGCACTTTTGAGATCCCTTGTGACTCAGTCAAAGAAAGGGCAGCAGCAGGCAGGTCGATGCCATTTGTGCTTGTGAGGTGAGTTGTGCCTCTGAAGCTGGTAGGCCAACAGCATGCATGTAGCGCTGGTGATGATGGTGAGGTCTCTTGTGTCTCAATGCCTCCTAAAGGGTGAGCAGGGCCATTGCTGCTGTTGGTGCTTTTGTGGTGAGTTGTGCATCAGTATGTGACTGGCGATCAGCATGCACATTGCTGCTGTTTGTGCTTGTTGAGGTCAATTGTGCCTCAGTTGGAAAGAGGCCAGGAGCAGCTATTTGGCTTCATGGCTGCCTGTGAGGTCACTTCAGCATGAGCACCTGAGAGTCCACCTCGATGCATATTGCTGCTGTTTGTGTTTGTGCAGTTATTTGGCCTCAGTACCTGCTAGGCCACCAGCAGCCACGTTGCTACTTCTTTGTATCTGTGAGGCCACTTCTGCTGAGTGCTTGATAGGCCAGTGCTAGGTCCAGGGCTGCTATTCTTGGTTGAGAGGTCACTTGTTCCTCTACTGCCTGATAGGCCAGTGCTGATCCTGTGGGTGGAGTTTGTGGTTGTGAGGTCACTTGTGGCCGAGTGCCTGATAGGCCAGTGGTAGTCATGTGGGTGGAGTTTGTGGTTGTGATGTCACTTGTGGCTCAGTGCCTGGGAGACCAGTGATTTTCATGTGGCTGCAGGTTGTGGTTGTGATGTCACTTGTGGCTCAGTGCCTGATAGGCCAGTGCTGGTGATGTGGGTGGAGTTTGTGTTTATGATGTCACTTGTGGCTCAGTGCCTGATAGGCCAGTGCTGTTCATGTGGGTGCAGTTTGTGGTTGTGATGTCACTTGTGGATCAGTGCCTGAAAGGCCAGTGCTGGTTTACGTGGGTGGAGTTTGTGGTTGTGATGTCACTTGTGGCTCAGTGCCTGATAGGCCAGTGCTGGTCACATGGCTGCAGTTTGTGGTTGTGATGTTACTTGTGGCTCAGTGCCTGATAGGCCAGTGCTGGTCACATGGCTGCAGTTTGTGTTTGTGATGTCACTTGTGGCTCAGTGCCTGATAGGACAGTGCTGGTGATGTGGGTGCAGTTTGTGTTTGTGATGTCAGTTGTGACTCAGTGCCTGATAGGCCAGTGCTGGTGATGTGGCTGCAGTTTGTGGTTGTGATGTGACTTGTGGCTCAGTGCCTGAGAGGCCATGCTGGTCCTGTGGGTGGAGTTTGTGTTTGTGATGTCACTTGTGGCTCAGTGCCTGATAGGACAGTGCTGGTGATGTGGGTGCAGTTTGTGTTTGTGATGTCACTTGTGTCTCAGTGCCTGATAGGCCAGTGCTGGTCACGTGGGTGCAGTTTGTGTTTGTGATGTCACTTGTGTCTCAGTGCCTGATAGGCCAATGCTGGTCACATGTCTGCATTTTGTGTTTGTGATGTCACTTGTGGCTCAGTGCCTGATATGCCAGTGCTGGTGATGTGGCTGCAGTTTGTGTTTGTGAGGTCACTTTTGGCTGAGTGCCTGATAGGCCAGTGCTTGTCACATGGCTGCAGTTTCTATTTGTGATGTCACTTGTGGCTCAGTGCCTGATAGGCCAGTGCTGGTGATGTGGGTGGAGATTGTGTTTGTGATGTCACTTGTGGCTCAGTGCCTGATAGGCCAGTGCTGATCACATGGGTGCAGTTTGTATTTGTGATGTCACTTGTGGCTGAGTGCCTGATAGGCCAGTGCTGCTCCTGTGGGTGTAGTTTGTGTTTGTGATGTCACTTGTGGCTCAGTGCCTGATAGGCCAGTGCTGTTCATGTGGGTGCAGTTTGTGATTGTGAGGTCACTTGTGGCTGAGTGCCTGATAGGCCAGTGCTGGTGCTGTGGCTGCAGTTTGTGGTTGTGATGTCACTTGTGGTTCAGTGCCTGATAGGCCAGTGCTGGTCACATATCTGCAGTTTGTGTTTGTGATGTCACTTGTGGCTCAGTGCCTGATAGGCCAGTGCTGGTGATGTGGCTGCAGTTTGTGTTTGTGATGTCACTTGTGGCTCAGTGCCTGATAGGCCAGTGCTGGTGATGTGGCTGCAGTTTGTGTTTGTGATGTCACTTGTGGCTCAGTGCCTGATAGGCCATGCTGGTCCTTTGGGTGGAGTTTGTGGTTGTGATGTCACTTGTGGCTCAGAGCCTGATAGGCCAGTGTTGGTCATGTGGGTGCAGTTTGTGGTTGTGATGTCACTTGTGGCTCAGTGCCTGACAGGTCAGTGCTGGTCACATGTCTGCAGTTTGTGTTTGTGATGTCACTTGTGGCTCAGTGCCTGACAGGCCAGTGCTGGACATGTGTGTGCAGTTTTTGTTTGTGATGTCAGTTGTGGCTCAGTGCCTGATAGGCCAGTGCTGGTGATGTGGCTGCAGTCTGTGGTTGTGATGTCACTTGTGGCTCAGTGCCTGATAGGCCAGTGCTGTTCATGTGCGAGCAGTTTATGATTGTGATGTCACTTGTGGCTCAGTGCCTGATAGGCCAGTGCTGGTGATGTGGCTGCAGTTTGTGGTTGTTAGGTCACTTGAGGCTGAGTGCCTGATAGGCCAGTGCTGTTCATGTGGCTGCAGTTTTTGTTTGTGATGTCACTTGTGGCTCAGTGCCTGCTAGGCCAGTGCTAGAGATGTGGGTGCAGTTTGTGTTTGTGAGGTCACTTGTGGCTCAGTGCCTGACAGGTCAGTGCTGGTCACATGTCTGCAATTTGTGTTTGTGATGTCAGTTGTGGCTCAGTGCCTGATAGGCCAGTGCTGTTCATGTGGCTGCAGTCTGTGGTTGTGATGTTACTTGTGCCTCAGTGCCTGATAGGCCAGTGCTGCTCCTGTGGGTGGAGTTTGTGTTTGTGATGTCACTTGTGGCTGAGTGCCTGATAGGCCAGTGCTGTTCATGTGGCTGCAGTTTGTGTTTGTGATGTCACTTGTGGCTCAGTGCCTGATAGGCCAGTGCTGTTCATGTGGGAGCATTTTATGATTGTGAGGTCACTTGTGGCTCAGTGCCTGATAGGCCAGTGCTGGTCATGTGGCTGCAGTTTGTGGTTGTGATGTCACTTGTGGCTGAGTGCCTGATAGGCCAGTGCTGGTCCTGTGTGTGCAGTTTGTGTTTGTGATGTCATTTGTGGCTCAGTGCCTGATAGGCCAGTGCTGGTCCTGTGGCTGCAGTTTGTGTTTGTGATGTCACTTGTGGCTCAGTGCCTGATAGGCCAATGCTGTTCATGTGGCTGCAGTTTGTGGTTGTGATGTCACTTGTGGCTGAGTGCCTGATAGGCCAGTGCTGGTCCTGTGTGTGCAGTTTGTGTTTGTGATGTCATTTGTGGCTCAGTGCCTGATAGGCCAGTGCTGGTCCTGTGGCTGCAGTTTGTGGTTGTGAGGTCACTTCTGGCTCAGTGCCTGATAGGCCAGTGTTGGTCACATGGCTGCAGTTTGTGGTTGTGATGTCACTTGTGGCTCAGTGCCTGATAGGATATTGCTGGTCCTGTGGCTGCAGTTTGTGTTTGTGATGTCACTTGTGGCTCAGTGCCTGACAGGTCAGTGCTGGTCACATGTCTGCAGTTTGTGTTTGTGATGTCACTTGTGGCTCAGTGCCTGATAGGCCAATGCTGTTCATGTGGCTGCAGTTTGTGGTTGTGATGTCACTTGTGGCTCAGTGCCTGATAGGCCGGTGCTGGTGATGTGGGTTCAGTTTGTGTTAGTAAGGTCACTTGTTGCTCAGTGCCTGATAGGCCAGTGCTGGTCCTGTGGCTGGAGTTTTTGTTTGTGAGGTCCCTTGTGGCTCAGTGCCTGAGAGGGCATGCTGTTCCTCTGGGTGCAGTTTTTGTTTGTGATGTCACTTGTGGCTCAGTGCCTGATAGGCCAGTGCTGGTGATGTGGCTGCATTTTGTGACTGTGAGGTCACTTGTGGCTCAGTGCCTGATAGGCCAGTGCTGGTGATGTGTGTGCAGTTTGTGGTTGTGATGTCACTTGTGGCTCAGTGCTTGATAGGCCAGTACTGCTGATGTGGGTGCGGTTTGTGGTTGTGATGTCACTTGTGGCTCAGTGCCTGATAGGCCAGTGCTTGTCCTGTCGGTGCAGTTCGTGTTTGTGATGTCACTTGTGGCTCAGTGCCTGATAGGCCAGTGCTGGTCACATGTCTGCTGGTTTTAACCTGTCAGGTTATTTCTGCCTTCAGCACCACATAATGCCATGGTAGGCGCATGGCTCCTCTTTGTCGTTGTGCGGTCATTGTGCCCCTGTACCTTATAGGGCAGCAGGAAGCACATGGTGTCGATGCAGACCTGATTTCAGTTCTGCCTTTGCGTCTGATAGGCCAGTAGCAGGTACAAGGCTTTACAGCTTAGTTGGAAATCCCTTTTTCTCACCACCTGGCTGAGAGCATAAGAAGGACCTTATTGCCAGCAATAATACTTAAAAACTTAGAAATATGACTCCTGCTCCTCATTACCAGTACCCGAGAGCAAAGAAAACAGAACAGATTATCTTATTTGTTTGGCACCCCAGATAGAACACAGCGAGGTTCTCATCTGGTGAGCACTGGCACTGGTCTTGCGTGCCTGCGTTTATTGGCCGTGGGCTCCCAGAGATCTACTTCAATGGGCACAGCAAATGCCCCGGGTGTGGGAGGACCCGGAAAAGGCAGCTCGACTGTTTTGTAC
Source organism: Apteryx mantelli (assembly GCF_036417845.1). Taxonomy (NCBI): domain Eukaryota; kingdom Metazoa; phylum Chordata; class Aves; order Apterygiformes; family Apterygidae; genus Apteryx; species Apteryx mantelli. Next base: position 12,925,308 of record NC_090001.1, on the reverse strand, counting down.
AAGAGTAGAGGGACATCCCATTTGTTAGGGGGATGTTCAAGTATTGTTTCAACAGATATTTCAGCCAGGGGATAGAGAATGGATACTGAAAAAAGGATAGGGAATTGGCAGACTGAGATGATAACCGACAGCCTTGCCCACGAGGAGATCTGAATTGGGATTATTATAATAATACAAATGATTGGGCAGCGTGTCAAATGGCATGCCAAAATCTGGTTTTAGCTATACGAACTGCAGGGCAAATGGGTGTTATCTCAGAAAAGGTACTATCGTTAGCAAAAGTCTGAGGAACACTCGATTTTTGGAATATTTGCTTGTGGCAAATTATGCTCTTATGCTATGGAGGGACGTCTGTGGAAAATGTTAATGAAAGGCTGGCAGTGAGCCTATTGGTCCAGCAAGCGGCACCAGCTATCCGTGAGTATTTCAGAAACCATGCTCCAGGGTGGCAGGGAGAGAATTTACAGAAGATTCACTGTATTACAGCAGCTGGACCTTTACTAGAAACATTTGAGAGCTGTGACAGTATGGGCACACATGTTACATGGTTGAGGGCTCATCTGTCACACAAGAGGAAGATCTCCATTTGGGTTGTCTGATGGTTGCCTCTCTGGTCATCTACCAGTAATGTCTAGTCAGTGCCCACATGTACCACCAGCATGTGCTAATGTGCTTGAGGCACCACGTACAGGCAATGGCTTGTGATGTTCCTGAGCAAGAAACCTGGTCTGAAGGAGCCTCTGGAAATGAGGCAGCAGGCTGTGAGCTGGGGAGCTCTTCAGACAGCTTGAAGGCTGGTCACCTCTTCCAAAATGACCTTTGAAATTATGATTCATGACCAGGCAAACAGGACAGTGCCTGCCCTCACCTTTCCTGCCTTGTGCTCCAGACTGACTTGGGCACAAGTCCATCCTGAGCTGAAAACTCAGCAGTCCCGGGGGTGCAGCAGTGCACCCAGGCTCATCCACCTTGCTGAAGGGCTCGGCTTCTTTTCTCAAGCACGCCCCACACAAACCGAGCTGCGAGGCTCCTTAGGAGTGACTTACATCTCAGTAGCTCTGAAGTCAGGCAGAGGTTAAGGTCCTTTTCTGTCTGTGTAGCTAGGTCTGTAATTTAAGCGGAGCAGAAATTATACCCTATTATTAAGTCATCGGTTTGTCTTGGTAGGTGTGTTCTGACACTTTGTCTCTAGGTACTATCTATCTGGTTGATACAGTTTTCATCAGTTTACATTTTACATCCTGTTTACATGTGTTTACATGTGTTAGTTTGCATAGATACAGAGTTATTAGTTACATAGCAGCCTATTCTACATGGCTCAATATTCTCATACAAACTTCCTTTTCACCAGCACACAGGCAGGCCAGAGGACAACGCCAACTCTCATTTATGTTCCACACGTCCACGTAAGGTGGAGGCTTTTGGAGTCTCCTGGGAAGCTCCATTTACAACATTACTACAGAACAGTCCAGCATATGCACAAGTTTTGTTGCTTGCCAATTCAGATGGATGGATAGGTATTGTTTTGAGTTTCCTTTTCCAGTTTCAAGGGCACTTAAGTGAAGATGAAGCACCTGAATGCTGTGCTTTCCCAAGCAACTGGATACTGTTATCACGAGGGCACCCTACCTGAACCTATTAACATTTGCTTAGCCGGAAAACAATACTGAAAACTTTTTTCTGAAGTGTTTTCGGAGTCAAGATTCACTCGGACCCAGCCTTCCCCACATTCTCACACACACAGGCTTACTCGACAGATCTGGAAGTTTGCCTAGGGGAATCAGTGCGGTGACTTTGAGATGGCTGTTTATATCCTGCGCCCAGTGTATGCAATGAGTGCAATGTAAAAGGCAATCAAGATGTGCTCACTAAAAGCATACCTTCCCACAGTCTGCCACTGCAAAGTAGAGTTGTTACATTGTTCAGCAGAGAAATCAGTTGAGCACTTCAACGCCTTAACTACAGTGTCAGCTCTTGCTTCATAAAGGCCAAAGCTTGAAAAATTACGAAGCTCAATCCCATCTTGTGTTTCAGCGACTTTAGGAAGACAACTGCCTCCATTTCCATCAGCAGACTTCAGGAGGAGTACAGCCTTCACTTTCCAGGCTTCTGAGAGTTGGCCTTACAGGAAGGTGTTTAAAAGATGAAACAGGTTACTCTCCAGCTGATGATGTCTTCCTGAACACGGAAACACAAACCCTAACTGGATGCGTTTACCATCAAAGGCTTTGAAAGTGCTTAACTTGGATGCTGTTGGTAAATTCCTTCTAAAATTGAATACTGAAATTCCAGCACGTCAAGAGTTTCTGGCAGCAAAGCAGGTCCCTTTTCTCACAGAAGGCTCCAGTAGTTGAGGGCTAAGCCCCCAGGCCAGGGGTCACTGCTGGCCCTGGAAACAGTCCTCCATTTCCTCAGGATGGGGGGAGCCATGTCGCTCTCTGATGTCCAGGAGCCAAGGTGCAAAGGTTCCACCTTATCTTTCCAAAGAGGATGAGAAGAAAATGGATTTAGGATATAACAATTAATGTAGGCCTCCTCAAAGAGTTCAAAGCCTTCAGCCCAAGTAGCAGTACCTCAGACATTGACATCTTTGAGGCTCTGCCTGAAGCCTTTCTTGCCGTTCCTTCAAATGACATCATCAAATATCACGACTCATGCTGTCCTGCTATCTAAAGCCTTGCAGCTTCTCCACAAACTTTTGCTGCTTCCTTCCCCACAGTCCATCTGCCTCCTCCCATTTCCACTTCATATCTTTAACAGTTCACTAAACTCAGTCCACTAGTCCATGGATCTGATCTATCTCCAGATAGACAAGCAGGACTTGATAGCAAAGCCTTTCATGCCTTCTTAAAAAGTTGCAAGTTATTGGATTTTGTCCCCCAGAATTGGTCGGCAATAGCTGAGGAGAAAGGGTAAAGGTGGGAGGAAGAAAAAGGTATTCTGCATTTCCAGATAATACTTAAATACCAACTAGCAAAGCTAACCTGCTGTTGTTTAGAAAAGAATGTCAATGAATAAAGCGGCAAAACACTTGAAGGTTTTGGTTTCCTTATTTGCAGTACTTTTAACCTTATTGAAAGAGAAGAATTTACAGTTCTATTTCATCATGCTGTGAATTGAGTTTTCCTGATGATAGAGAATATATACAGCTAACTCTTAAATCTTCGGATATTGTGCCCACAAAGGGAAACCCCTGGTCTTTCAAGCAAAAGATTACAATTGACTTCTAACAGATAACCCTCTCCTGCTTATACACTAATCAAGGTCACATGTACAGGAAACACTCAAAGATGACAAAGCACCTTTTTAAACCAGGACACTTTTGGAGTATACTTTCCTTTGATCACACAAGTCACTAAGCCTTTAACTATGGCAAGGGATTCCCTCTACCTTGAATCTCCATATAGTTTGCATTTTAAAAATTCTTAAGAAATGGCTTTTTACTACTACTATAAAAGCTCAGTGTTGGCAGAAGTTTTTCAAGCACACAAATGTATTGATGCCTCAGTTTACCTAAAGATAAATTCAACAGAACCCATGTCCTAGGTTAAAGGAAGGCAAAGAAACCCCATCCTTGCCTCTATTTATACATTTTCTGTTGGGGGGGGGGGGGTTCTTTCTGAATAGCCTACTGTAAAGCGCAGGGGCAGCAGAATTTTACATTAAACTATTTAGAGTTTATGCCTAACCTCTCCAAAGAAATCCAATTGCTCTTAAAGAATCAATTCTAAAAGTCCAATGGTAGAGAGCCCAGTTAAGAGCCACCGGTGCCAACAACTTACATATTATGCCAACGCATTACGTATTGCCACCATTTAGACTCTCTACAAGAGCAGGGAGGAGAATGCTTCAGAGTCAGGCACTTGCTCCTCCTCTTCAGTAGATTCCTGGGCAGAATGTTGCTCATCATCATCAGCGGAGGATGGGGAATCGCTGCTGTAGACTGCGTGTTTCCATCTGCAAGCAATTCAAAGGCAATAACAAAAACAAGATTAGGTCACACTAAGTCAAAAATCAAGTGCAGTCTACCCCAGAAGGTACTGTGAGATCTAGGAAGTTTCCAGCCCATTATATGTATTTGTCGTGCATCTGATTTCAAACTGCATTACATGTTCTTCCTTGGGAGAGCAAAATTCCATCTTTGTTGGGAAGTTAAAAAAAAAAAAAGGCACATGGTACTTATATGCAGCTTGACTTTGGCATATGATAGGCCAGAGCCTTGCAAAGTAACTGTAAAGCCTTGCAAAGCAGCTGTATTTGTGAATCTATTGCCCCTGATTTCCCCTGAACTTCGTATTCACAGCTGTTACCAAAAACAGCAGGACAAGTCAAGAAGGGAGCTCCTGAGAGAGCTTCAATTAATTACGATGCATACAGGATGATAATTATGATGCATACAGGTTTTGGCTTGAACCTTTTTATAGGTTTTTATTCCCCTTGTTCAAGTCTTGCACAGGCTGCGGAACATGGGCGAGGTACTGCCTTCACGAGGTATTGCATAATTACCCCTCTTCCTCAAGGCATGATCAGCTCAACTACTGCAACATCCTCTTCTGTCCTGAAGTACAGCCTTGCCCCACTCAGATCCATTCAGAAAGTTGCTCTAAAGGTCATCTTCTGAACTTATTCCCTTCATCACAAAGCGCATTCTCCTGAAACCCTTCAAGTGTCTTCTCTCACAGCAAACAGAGTTGCTAAGGCCTTTCATGAATTACCCTCCTTCCTACATTATCTCCCACTGAGTGCCCAGAAAACAGCTCTGAATTCTGAGCTGGCCCTGACAGCACCTCTCACTGACTAACCCCTCAATACAAAAATGCAGAAGCATGTTCTCTTCTTACCTGCCACCTTCACGCTTGGGAGAAGGTTTGCATATGCACCTGGCAGTCTTCCTTACCTCCTGAAAATTCTTGCTGGGCTGCTCAAAACCCATGAAAACTGTCAGGCTACTGCTGCAGTGAGAGCAGTGCTCATCATTCAGAGTAGGACTGCGTTTCCTTGTATTCCCACCTCTTGACAGCCATCTCTTGCTTTTTCTCTTGTGCTCGGTTATAAGCATTTGGGAAAAGGACTGTTTTTGTTTGCTGACTCTCTGTCCGGAGCTTACCGGCAGGGCCCTGGAGTCCCCGACTATGGCTTGTAAGCGCTAAGGCTATACAGAAATGTGAATAGATTAAAAAAATATCCAATAGCTCAACTCATTTCAGCTGTTTCAGAGGAGGCTTTTGGCCAGAACACAGTAAAGAAAATTGAAAGCCAGAACTAACCTGCACTGCCATCTTGAGTGTCAGCGATTTCCCCATCAGTTCTCCTCGGGAGTACGTATCCAGGTTTTCCTAATGAGAAGAAACAAGAAGGGTCAGTCACAAACACGCAGAAAATCTGACGTATGCACACTTGGTGCCTACACAGTAACTTTATCAAGGCTCTGCATGGACACAAAAGATGAGCATGCAGTTCTACGATGCAGAAAGCAAGGAAGCATTGCTGGAATCCAACCATCTAGTTTTACCTATTTTCACAAGAGGCACATTCACTTTTAGGCCTATATCTGTCAGTCTAAGAGAGATGAGAAAATGGATGCATATTTTAAGACAAGAAGAAAACCTGTACTTTTAAATTTACTTCATGGCCTACTTTGTCTCTCTGTTAACATGTTGATTCATGGCCCAGGACAAGTTTTTTTAAAAAAAAAAAAACAAAAACCCCAGACATCCACAGAGATTCCTGAAGTATATGAATTTATCTTTGCTTTTTATCCTAGAGTTCACAGAATCACAGAATGGTTGAGGTTGGAAGGGACCTCTGGAGATCATCTAGTCCGACCCTCCTGCTCAGGAAGGGTCACTTAGCACATGTTGCCCAGGACTGTGTCCAGATGGCTTGAATATCTCCGAGGAAGGAGCCAACCACAGCAGGCATTGCCCACACCAAGGCACCTAGGACAGGAGCCTGGAAGGTCTTGAAGGTGGTGAGCTTCAAAGGGAGCTGAGCTGACAACACAAGGGGAAACAGATGACAACACGAATCAGGCAATCGGAACACCATGGTGTGCGTTCGACTGGCTGCAAGATGGCTGTTGGCATGCAAGCGTGCTTAAGGAAGGCAAAGTGTTAAGAGAAAAGCACGAGTCAGCTTTCAAGGACAATTAGATGTACGGGGCTGCCAGTTTATGGGGGACAGTGCAGGCAGCTTCCTAACACTCACTGCTGAGCAGGAAGCCCGAACTCTGACAAACAGGCCTTTCAAATATCCTGTGAAAGTCCATGAGCACAGAAGCAAGGCAGCTGCTAGGGGTTTCATGTCGAGACTCCACACTGGACCAAATTAGGCCCCTAATTCCAGCACCTACTCAAAAATAATTACAAAACCATATATCTGCATAATAACATCAGACACGTAAAAAGAAGTACTTGTGAACTATTCTTTAAATAACAAAGAGGGTTAAAAAAAAAAAAAAACTCTTTGGGGCAATAGTAAATGCGTACACATGACATTCTTACAAACTGCAGGATACAGAAGAAAATTGTTTGTCAGCAAACCAATTTAACCTGACCTCTCTGCAGGGCACAGTTCAGGACACCCTCACAAGTTACATACCTCCAATTTTCTAGAGAAGGTCCAGAAAAGAAACTACCTTGATAAAAACAGTGGAACGGGGCTTGTCCAGAAAAGATGTGATTTGCTTACTTGGTTTGGAAGCTCTGCCAGCATAAAACAAACAAACAAGAAAACCAAAAAACCATACACACACACCAAAGAGTTACAAAGGGATTAATTAAGAGTCTTGTCTAAACTCTACCTTAATTTAAGTAAAGGGCTCCTAAGGGTGCACAAGGAATTTATCTTCCACCGTTACTGCAAACGGCAGGACACTACAAAGGTCACCCCTAGGAGAAGGGCGTTCAGACTACGCCTAAAAGAGCCACTGGCACACTGAAGGCTCTCATTCACTTTCAACATGCATTTTCCCTTTCACAAAAACCTTACAAAGCCACTTCAGCCAGTAACTAGCCAGGAGAGTTGTTCCTCCCCCAACCCCCTTTTTTTTTCTTTCTTTCCAGAGAGAGCTTGTTGTATTCTACAGCTTCCGACAGAAGCTATATTAGCATAAATGCTCCAGCTGATTTAGACTTCCTCGACCAAAAGATCTTAGACTTTCGGCTGAAATGCTCTCGCTGCTGCCCATGGGGAGAGGCACAGAGCCAGAAAACAATGCCTAGAGTCCAGGGCACTCTGCTGACGTGGGCATCTCTCCTGCTGGCACTAGAAATACAGCATCCCGTCACATTCGCTTCGCACAGATTATATGTGACCTCACAACCACAAATTGCAGGCACATGACCAGCACTGGCCTATCAGGCACTCAGCCACAAGTGACAACACAATCACAAACTGCACCCACATCACCAGCACTGGCCTATCAGGCACTCAGCCACAAGTGACATCACAACCACAAACTGCAGCCACAGGACCAGCAATGTCCTATCAGGCACTGAGCCACAAGTGACATCACAAACACAAACTGCACCCACAGGACCAGCACTGGCCTATCAGGCACTGAGCCACAAGTGACATCACAACCACAAACTGCACCCACATCACCAGCACTGGCATATCAGGCACTGAGCCACAAGTGACATCACAAACACAAACTCCACCCACAGGACCAGCATGGCCTCTCAGGCACTGAGCCACAAGTGACATCACAACCACAAACTCCACCCACATCACCAGCACTGGCCTATCAGGCACTCAGCCACAAGTGACATCACAACCACAAACTCCACCCACATCACCAGCACTGGCCTATCAGGCACTCAGCCACAAGTGACCTCACAACCACAAACTGCAGCCACAGGACCAGCAATGTCCCATCAGGCACTGAGCCACAAGTGACCTCACAGCCACAAACTGCACCCACATCACCAGCACTGGCCTATCAGGCACTGAGCCACAAGTGACATCACAAACACAAACTGCAGCCATGAGACCAACACTGGCCTATCAGGCCCTGAGCCACAAGTGACATCACAACCACAAACTGCACCCACATGAACAGCACTGGCCTATCAGGCACTGAGCCACAAGTGACATCACAAACACAAACTCCACCCACATCACCAGCACTGGCCTTACAGGCACTGAGCCACAAGTGACATCACAACCACAAACTCCACCCACATCACCAGCACTGGCCTATCAGGCTCTGAGCCACAAGCGACATCACAACCACAAACTGCACCCACATGACCAGCACTGGCCTATCAGGCACTGAGCCACAAGTGACATCACAACCACAAACTGCACCCACATGACCAGCACTGGCCTATCAGGCACTGAGCCACAAGTGACATCACAACCACAAACTGCACCCACATGAACAGCATTGGGCTATCAGGCACTGAGCCACAAGTGACATCACAAACACAAACTGCAGCCACATCACCAGCACTGGCCTATCAGGCACTGAGCCACAAGTGACATCACAACCACAAACTGCAGCCACATGACCAGCACTGGCCTATCAGGCACTGAGCCACAAGTGACATCACAAACACAAACTGCAGCCACATCACCAGCACTGGCCTATCAGGCACTGAGCCACAAGTGACATCACAACCACAAACTGCAGCCACATCACCAGCACTGGCCTATCAGGCACTGAGCCACAAGTGACATCACAAACACAAACTCCACCCACGTGACCAGCACTGGCCTATCAGGCACTGATCCGCAAATGACATCACAACAACAAACTGCACCCACGTGACCAGCACTGGCCTATAGGGCAATCAGCCACAAGTGACATCACAAACACAAACTCTATCCACATGACCAGCACCGGCCTATCAGGCACTGAGCCACAAGTGACATCACAACCACAAACTGCACCCACATGACCAGCACTGGCCTATCAGGCCCTGAGCCACAAGTGACATCACAAACACAAACTGCAGCCATGTGACGAACACTGGCCTATCAGGCACTGAGCCACAAGTGACATCACAAACACAAACTGCACCCACGTGACCAGCACTGGCCTATCAGGCACCGAGCTACAAGTGACATCACAACCTCAAACTGAACCCACATGACCAGCACTGGCCTATCAGGCACTGAGCCACAAGTGACATCACAACCACAAACTGCACCCACATGACCAGCACTGGCCTATCAGGCACTGAGCCACAAGTGACATCATAAACACAAACTCCACCCACATCACCAGCACTGGCCTATCAGGCACTGAGCCACAAGTGACATCACAACCACAAACTCCACCCACATCACCAGCACTGGCCTATCAGGCACTGAGCCACAAGTGACATCACAAACACAAACTGCACCCACATGAACAGCATTGGCCTATCAGGCACTGAGCCACAAGTGACATCACAACCACAAACTGCAGCCACATGACCAGCACTGGCCTATCAGGCACTCAGCCACAAGTGACATCACAAATATAAACTGCAGCCACATGACCAGCACTGGCCTATCAGGCCCTGAGCCACAAGTGACATCACAAAGACAAACTGCAGCCATGTGACCAACACTGGCCTATCAGGCCCTGAGCCACAAGTGACATCACAACCACAAACTGCACCCACATGACCAGCACTGGCCTATCTGGCACTGAGCCACAAGTGACATCACAACCACAAACTGCAGCCACATCACCACCACTGGCCTATCAGGCACTGAGCCACAAGTGACATCACAAACACAAACTGCAGCCATGTGACCAACACTGGCCTATCAGGCACTGAGCCACAAGTGACATCACAAACACAAACTCCACCCACATCACCAGCACTGGCCTATCAGGCACTGAGCCACAAGTGACATCACAAATATAAACTGCACCCACATGACCAGCACTGGCCTATCAGGCACTGAGCCACAAGTGACATCATAAACACAAACTCCACCCACATCACCAGCACTGGCCTATCAGGCACTGAGCCACAAGTGACATCACAACCACAAACTCTCTCCACATGACCAGCACTGGCCTATCAGGCACTGAGCCACAAGTGACATCACAGCCACAAACTGCACCCACATCACCAGCACTGGCCTATCAGGCACTGAGCCACAAGTGACATCACAACCACAAACTCTCTCCACATGACCAGCACTGGCCTATCAGGCACTGATCCGCAAATGACATCACAACAACAAACTGCACCCACGTGACCAGCACTGGCCTATCAGGCACTGAGCCACAAGTGACATCACAAACACAAACTCCACCCACATCACCAGCACTGGCCTATCAGGCACTGAGCCACAAGTGACATCACAACCACAAACTCTCTCCACGTGACCAGCACTGGCCTATCAGGCACTGAGCCACAAGTGACATCACAAACACAAACTCCACCCACATCACCAGCACTGGCCTATCAGGCACTCAGCCAAATCTGACCTCACAAACACAACCAGCACTCACATCACCAGCACTGCCCTATCAGTCACTGAGCCACAAGTGACATCACAACCACAAACTGCACACACATCACCAGCACTGGCTTATCAGGCACTGAGCCACAAGTGACATAACAAACAAAAACTGCACCCACGTGACCAGCACTGGCCTATCAGGCACTGATCCGCAAATGACATCACAACAACAAACTGCACCCATGTGACCAGCACTGGCCTATCAGGCACCGAGCTACAAGTGACATCACAAACACAAACTGCACACATCTGACCAGCACTGGCCTATCAGGCACTGAGCCACAAGTGACATCACAACCACAAACAGCACCCACAGGACCAGCACTGGCCTATCAGGCACTGAGCCACAAGTCACATCACAAACACAAACTGCACCCACATCACAGGCACTGGCCTATCAGGCACTGAACCACAAGTGACATCACAACCACAACCTGCACCCACAGGACAAGCACTGGCCTATCAGGCACTGAGCCACAAGTGACATCACAAACACAAACTGCACCCACACCACCAGCACTGGCCTATCAGGCACTCAGCCACAAGTGACATCACAAACACAAACTGCACCCGCAGGACCAGCACTGGCCTATCAGGCACTGAGACACAAGTGACATCACAACCACAAACTCCACCCAGATAACCACCACTGGCCTATCAGGCACTGAGCCACAAGTGTCATCACAACCACAAACTGCACCCACGTAAACCAGCACTGGCCTATCAGGCATTCAGCCACAAGTGACATCACAACCACAAACTCCACCCAGATAACCACCACTGGCCTATCAGGCACTCAGCCACAAGTGACATCACAACCACAAACTCCACCCACATCACCAGCACTGGCCTATCAGGCACTGAGCCACAAGTGACATCACAACCACAAACTGCACCCACATCACCAGCACTGGCCTATCAGGCACTAAGCCAAAAGTGACAACACAACCACAAACAGCAGCCATGTGACCAGCACTGGCCTATCAGGCACTGAGCCACAAGTGACTTCACAACCACAAACTGCAGCCATGTGACCAGCACTGGCCTATCAGGCACTGAGCCACAAGTGACAAAAGAATCACAAACTGCACACATCTGACCAGCACTGGCCTATCAGGCACTGAGCCACAAGTGACCTAACAACCACAAACTGCACCCGCAGGACCAGCACTGGCCTATCAGGCACTGAGCCAAAAGTGACATCACAACCACAAACTGCAGCCATGTGACCAGCACTGGCCTATCAGGCACTGAGCCACAAGTGACCTCACAAACACAACCAGCACTCACATCACCAGCACTGGCCTATCAGGCACTCAGCCACAAGTGACATCACAAATATAAACTCCACACACATGACCAGCATTGGCCTATCAGGCACGGAGCCACAAGTGACATCACAAACACAAACTGCAGCCATGTGACCAACACTGGCCTATCAGGCTCTGAGCCACAAGTGACCTGACAACCACAAACTGCACCCACATGACCAGCACTGGCCTATCAGGCACTGAGCCACAAGTGACATCACAACCACAAACTGCACACACAGGACCAGCACTGGCCTATCAGGCACTGAGCCACAAGTGACATCACAGCCACAAACTGCACCCACATGAACAGCACTGGCCTATCAGGCACTGAGCCACAAGTGACATCACAACCACAAACTCTATCCACATGACCAGCACTGGCCTATCAGGCACTGAGCCACAAGTGACATCACAAACACAAACTGCAGCCACAGGACCAGCACTGGCCTATCAGGCACTGAGCCACAAGTGACATCACAAACACAAACTGCAGCCATGTGACCAACACTGGCCTATCAGGCCCTGAGCCACAAGTGACATCACAACAACAAACTACACCCACGTGACCAGCACTGGCCTATCAGGCACTCAGCCACAAGTGACATCACAACCACAAACTGCAGCCACATCACCAGCACTGGCCTATCAGGCACTGAGCCACAAGTGTCATCAAAACCACAAACTGCACACACAGGACCAGCACTGGCCTATCAGGCACTGAGCCACAAGTGACATCAAAACCACAAACTGCACACACAGGACCAGCACTGGCCTATCAGGCACTGAGCCACAAGTGACATCACAAACACAAACTCCACCCACATCACCAGCACTGGCCTATCAGGCACTCAGCCACAAGTGACATCACAACCACAAACTCCACACACATGACCAGCATTGGCCTATCAGGCACTGAGCCACAAGTGACATCACAACCACAAACTCCACACACATGACCAGCACTGGCCTATCAGGCACTGAGCCACAAGTGACATCACAACCACAAACTCCACCCACATGACCAGCACTGGCCTATCAGGCACTGATCCACAAATGACATCACAACCACAAACTGCAGCCATGTGACCAGCACTGGCCTCTCAGGCACTGAGCCACAAGTGACATCACAACCACAAACTGCACCCACAGGACCAGCACTGGCCTATCAGGCACTGAGCCACAAGTGACATCAAAACCACAAACTGCACACACAGGACCAGCACTGGCCTATCAGGCACTGAGCCACAAGTGACATCAAAACCACAAACTGCACACACAGGACCAGCACGGGCCTATCAGGCACTGAGCCACAAGTGACATCACAACCACAAACTGCAGCCACATCACCAGCACTGGCCTATCAGGCACTCAGCCACAAGTGACATCAGAACCACAAACTGCACCCACATCACCAGCACTGGCCTATCAGGCACTGAGCCACAAGTGACATCACAACCACAAACTGCACCCACATGAACAGCATTGGCCTATCAGGCACTGAGCCACAAGTGACATCACAACCACAAACTGCACACACATGAACAGCACTGGCCTATCAGGCACTGAGCCACAAGTGACATCACAACCACAAACTCTATCCACATGACCAGCACTGGCCTATCAGGCACTGAACCACAAGTGACATCACAAACACAAACTGCACCCACATGAACAGCACTGGCCTATCAGGCACTGAGCCACAAGTGACATCACAAACACAAACTCCACACACATCACCAGCACTGGCCTATCAGGCACTGAGCCACAAGTGACATCACAAACACAAACTGCACCCACATCACCAGCACTGGCCTATCAGGCACTGAGCCACAAGTGACATCACAAACACAAACTCCACCCACATCACCAGCACTGGCCTATCAGGCACTGAGCCACAAGTGACATCAAAACCACAAACTGCACACACAGGACCAGCACTGGCCTATCAGGCACTGAGCCACAAGTGACATCACAAACACAAATTGCAGCCACATGACCAGCACTGGCCTATCAGGCACTGAGCCACAAGTGACATCACAAACACAAACTGCAGCCACATGAAAATCACTGGTCTACCAGGCACTGAGCCACAAGTGACATCACAACCACAAACTCCACCCACAGGACAAGCAGTGGCCTATCAGGCACTGAGCCACAAGTGACATCACAACCACAAACTGCAGCCACATGACCAGCACTGGCCTATCAGGCACTGAGCCACAAGTGACATCACAAACACAAACTCCACACACATGACCAGCACTGGCCTATCAGGCTCTGAGCCACAAGTGACATCACAAACACAAACTCCACCCACATCAACAGCACTGGCCTATCAGTCACTGAGCCACAAGTGACATCACAAACACAAACTGCACCCACATGAAAATCACTGGTCTACCAGGCACTGAGCCACAAGTGACATCACAACCACAAACTCTACCCACAGGACAAGCAGTGGCCTATCAGGCCCTGAGCCACAAGTGACATCACAAACACAAACTCCACCCACATCACCAGCACTGGCCTATCAGGCACTGAGCCACAAGTGACATCACAAACACAAACTCCACACACATGACCAGCATTGGCCTATCAGGCACTGAGCCACAAGTGACATCACAAACACAAACTCCACCCACATCACCAGCACTGGCCTATCAGGCACTCAGCCACAAGTGACATCACAACCACAAACTCCACACACATGACCAGCATTGGCCTATCAGGCACTGAGCCACAAGTGACATCACAACCACAAACTCCACACACATGACCAGCACTGGCCTATCAGGCACTGAGCCACAAGTGACATCACAAACACAATCTCCACCCACATGACCAGCACTGTTCTATCAGGCACTGAGCCACAAGTGACAACACAAACAGAAACTCCACCCACATCATCAGCACTGGCCTATCAGGCATTGAGCCACAAGTGACCTCACAATCACAAACTGCACCCACAGGACCAGCACTGGCCTATCAGGCACTGAGCCACAAGTGACATCACAACCACAAACTCCACACACATGACCAGCATTGGCCTATCAGGCACTGAGCCACAAGTGACATCACAACCACAAACTCCACACACATGACCAGCACTGGCCTATCAGGCACTGAGCCACAAGTGACATCACAACCACAAACTCCACCCACATGACCAGCACTGGCCTATCAGGCACTGATCCACAAATGACATCACAACCACAAACTGCAGCCATGTGACCAGCACTGGCCTATCAGGCACTGAGCCACAAGTGACATCAAAACCACAAACTGCACACACAGGACCAGCACTGGCCTATCAGGCACTGAGCCACAAGTGACATCAAAACCACAAACTGCACACACAGGACCAGCACTGGCCTATCAGGCACTGAGCCACAAGTGACATCACAACCACAAACTGCAGCCACATCACCAGCACTGGCCTATCAGGCACTCAGCCACAAGTGACATCAGAACCACAAACTGCACCCACATCACCAGCACTGGCCTATCAGGCACTGTGCCACAAGTGACATCACAAACACAAACTCCACCCACGTGACCAGCACTGGCCTATCAGGCACTGATCCGCAAATGACATCACAACAACAAACTGCACCCACCTGACCAGCACTGGCCTATCAGGCACTGAGCCACAAGTGACATCACAACCACAAACTCCACCCACATCACCAGCACTGGCCTATCAGGCACTGAGCCACAAGTGACATCACAACCACAAACTGCAGCCACAGGACCAGCACTGGCCTATCAGGCACTGAGCCACAAGTGACATCACAAACACAAACTCCACCCACATCACCAGCACTGGCCTATCAGGCACTCAGCCAAAAGTGACCTCACAAACACAAACTGCAGCCACATCACCAGCACTGGCCTATCAGGCACTGAGCCACAAGTGACATCACAACAACAAACTGCAACCACATCACCAGCACTGGCCTATCAGGCACTGAGCCACAAGTGACATCACAACCACAAACTGCACCCACATCACCAGCACTGGCCTATCAGGCACTGAGCCACAAGTGACATCACAAACACAAACTCCACCCACATCACCAGCACTGGCCTATCAGGCACTGAGCCACAAGTGACATCACAAACACAAACTCCACCCACATCACCAGCACTGGCCTATCAGGCACTGAGCCACAAGTGACATCAAAACCACAAAGTGCACACACAGGACCAGCACTGGCCTATCAGGCACTGAGCCACAAGTGACATCACAAACACAAACTGCAGCCATGTGACCAACACTGGCCTATCAGGCCCTGAGCCACAAGTGACATCACAAACACAAACTGCAGCCATGTGACCAACACTGGCCTATCAGGCACTGAGCCACAAGTGACATCACAAACACAAACTGCACCCACATCACCAGCACTGGCCTATCAGGCACTGAGCCAAAATTGACCTCACAAACACAAACTGCAGCCACATCACCAGCACTGGCCTATCAGGCACTGAGCCACAAGTGACATCAAAACCACAAACTGCACACACAGGACCAGCACTGGCCTATCAGGCACTGAGCCACAAGTGACATCACAACCACAAACTGCACCCACATGACCAGCACTGGCCTATCAGGCACTGAGCCACAAGTGACATCACAAATACAAACTCCACCCACATGAACAGCACTGGCCTATCAGGCACTGAGCCACAAGTGACATCACAAACACAAACTCCACCCACATCACCAGCACGGGCCTATCAGGCACTGAGCCACAAGTGACATCACAAACACAAACTCCACCCACATCACCAGCACTGGCCTATCAGGCACTGAGCCACAAGTGACATCACAAACACAAACTCCACCCACATGACCAGCACTGGCCTATCAGGCACTGAGCCACAAGTGACATCAAAACCACAAACTGCACACACAGGACCAGCACTGGCCTATCAGGCTCTGATCCACAAGTGACATCACAACCACAAACTGCACCCACATGACCAGCACTGGCCTATCAGGCACTGAGCCACAAGTGACATCACAACCACAAACTGCACCCACATGACCAGCACTGGCCTATCAGGCACTGAGCCACAAGTGACATCACAACCACAAACTCCACCCACATCACCAGCACTGGCCTATCAGGCACTGAGCCACAAGAGACATCACAACCACAAACTGCAGCCACATCACCAGCACTGGCCTATCAGGCACTGAGCCACAAGTGACATCACAAACACAAATTGCAGCCACATGACCAGCACTGGCCTATCAGGCACTGAGCCACAAGTGACATCACAGCCACAAACTGTAGCCACATGAAAATCACTGGTCTACCAGGCACTGAGCCACAAGTGACATCACAAACACAAACTCCACCCACAGGACAAGCAGTGGCCTATCAGGCACTGAGCCACAAGTGACATCACAACCACAAACTGCAGCCACATGACCAGCACTGGCCTATCAGGCACTGATCCACAAGTGACATCACAACCACAAACTGCAGCAACATGACCAGCACTGGCCTATCAGGCACTGAGCCACAAGTGACATCACAAACACAAACTCCACCGACATCACCAGCACTGGCCTATCAGGCACTGAGCCACAAGTGACATCACAAACACAAACTGCAGCCACATGAAAATAACTGGTCTACCAGGCACTGAGCCACAAGTGACATCACAACCACAAACTCCACCCACATCATCAGCACTGGCCTATCAGGCATTGAGCCACAAGTGACCTCACAATCACAAACTGCACCCACAGGACCAGCACTGGCCTATCAGGCACTGAGCCACAAGTGACATCACAAACACAAACTCCACCCACGTGACCAGCACTGGCCTATCAGGCACTGAGCCACAAGTGACATCACAAACAAACCTGCACACACATATGCAGCACTGGCCTATCAGGCACTGATCTGAAAATGACATCACAACAGCAAACTGCACCCACGTGACCAGCACTGGCCTATCAGGCACTGAGCCACAAGTGACATCACAAACACAAACTCCACCCACATCACCAGCACTGGCCTATCAGGCACTGAGCCACAAGTGACATCATAAACACAAACTCCACCCACATGACCAGCACTGGCCTATCAGGCACTGAGCCACAAGTGACATCAAAACCACAAACTGCACACACAGGACCAGCACTGGCCTATCAGGCACTGAGCCACAAGTGACATCACAAACACAAACTGCAGCCATGTGACCAACACTGGCCTATCAGGCTCTGAGCCAGAAGTGACATCACAAACACAAACTGCACCCACATGACCAGCACTGGCCTATCAGGCACTGAGCCACAAGTGACATCACAACCACAAACTGCTCCCACATGAACAGCATTGGCCTGTCAGGCACTGAGCCACAAGTGACATCACAACCACAAACTGCACACACATGAACAGCACTGGCCTATCAGGCACTGAGCCACAAGTGACATCACAACCACAAACTCTATCCACATGACCAGCACTGGCCTATCAGGCACTGAACCACAAGTGACATCACAAACACAAACTGCACCCACATGACCAGCACTGGCCTATCTGGCACTGAGCCACAAGTGACATCACAACCACAAACTGCAGCCACATCACCACCACTGGCCTATCAGGCACTGAGCCACAAGTGACATCACAAACACAAACTGCAGCCATGTGACCAACACTGGCCTATCAGGCACTGAGCCACAAGTGACATCACAAACACAAACTCCACCCACATCACCAGCACTGGCCTATCAGGCACTGAGCCACAAGTGACATCACAAATATAAACTGCACCCACATGACCAGCACTGGCCTATCAGGCACTGAGCCACAAGTGACATCATAAACACAAACTCCACCCACATCACCAGCACTGGCCTATCAGGCACTGAGCCACAAGTGACATCACAACCACAAACTCTCTCCACATGACCAGCACTGGCCTATCAGGCACTGATCCGCAAATGACATCACAACAACAAACTGCACCCACGTGACCAGCACTGGCCTATCAGGCACTGAGCCACAAGTGACATCACAAACACAAACTCCACCCACATCACCAGCACTGGCCTATCAGGCACTGAGCCACAAGTGACATCACAACCACAAACTCTCTCCACGTGACCAGCACTGGCCTATCAGGCACTGAGCCACAAGTGACATCACAAACACAAACTCCACCCACATCACCAGCACTGGCCTATCAGGCACTCAGCCAAATCTGACCTCACAAACACAACCAGCACTCACATCACCAGCACTGCCCTATCAGTCACTGAGCCACAAGTGACATCACAACCACAAACTGCACACACATCACCAGCACTGGCTTATCAGGCACTGAGCCACAAGTGACATAACAAACAAAAACTGCACCCACGTGACCAGCACTGGCCTATCAGGCACTGATCCGCAAATGACATCACAACAACAAACTGCACCCATGTGACCAGCACTGGCCTATCAGGCACCGAGCTACAAGTGACATCACAAACACAAACTGCACACATCTGACCAGCACTGGCCTATCAGGCACTGAGCCACAAGTGACATCACAACCACAAACAGCACCCACAGGACCAGCACTGGCCTATCAGGCACTGAGCCACAAGTCACATCACAAACACAAACTGCACCCACATCACAGGCACTGGCCTATCAGGCACTGAACCACAAGTGACATCACAACCACAACCTGCACCCACATCTCTAGCACTGGCCTAGCAGGCACTGAGCCACAAGTGACATCACAAACACAAACTGCACCCACACCACCAGCACTGGCCTATCAGGCACTCAGCCACAAGTGACATCACAAACACAAACTGCACCCGCAGGACCAGCACTGGCCTATCAGGCACTGAGACACAAGTGACATCACAACCACAAACTCCACCCAGATAACCACCACTGGCCTATCAGGCACTGAGCCACAAGTGTCATCACAACCACAAACTGCACCCACGTAAACCAGCACTGGCCTATCAGGCATTCAGCCACAAGTGACATCACAACCACAAACTCCACCCAGATAACCACCACTGGCCTATCAGGCACTCAGCCACAAGTGACATCACAACCACAAACTCCACCCACATCACCAGCACTGGCCTATCAGGCACTGAGCCACAAGTGACATAACAAACACAAACTCTACCCGCATCACCAGCAATGCCCTATCAGGCACTGAGCCACAAGTGACCTCACAACCACAAACTGCACCCACATCACCAGCACTGGCCTATCAGGCACTAAGCCAAAAGTGACAACACAACCACAAACAGCAGCCATGTGACCAGCACTGGCCTATCAGGCACTGAGCCACAAGTGACTTCACAACCACAAACTGCAGCCATGTGACCAGCACTGGCCTATCAGGCACTGAGCCACAAGTGACAAAAGAATCACAAACTGCACACATCTGACCAGCACTGGCCTATCAGGCACTGAGCCACAAGTGACCTAACAACCACAAACTGCACCCGCAGGACCAGCACTGGCCTATCAGGCACTGAGCCAAAAGTGACATCACAACCACAAACTGCAGCCATGTGACCAGCACTGGCCTATCAGGCACTGAGCCACAAGTGACCTCACAAACACAACCAGCACTCACATCACCAGCACTGGCCTATCAGGCACTCAGCCACAAGTGACATCACAAATATAAACTCCACACACATGACCAGCATTGGCCTATCAGGCACGGAGCCACAAGTGACATCACAAACACAAACTGCAGCCATGTGACCAACACTGGCCTATCAGGCACTGAGCCACAAGTGACATCACAACCACAAACTGCACACACAGGACCAGCACTGGCCTATCAGGCACTGAGCCACAAGTGACATCACAGCCACAAACTGCACCCACATGAACAGCACTGGCCTATCAGGCACTGAGCCACAAGTGACATCACAACCACAAACTCTATCCACATGACCAGCACTGGCCTATCAGGCACTGAGCCACAAGTGACATCACAAACACAAACTGCAGCCACAGGACCAGCACTGGCCTATCAGGCACTGAGCCACAAGTGACATCACAAACACAAACTGCAGCCATGTGACCAACACTGGCCTATCAGGCCCTGAGCCACAAGTGACATCACAACAACAAACTACACCCACGTGACCAGCACTGGCCTATCAGGCACTCAGCCACAAGTGACATCACAACCACAAACTGCAGCCACATCACCAGCACTGGCCTATCAGGCACTGAGCCACAAGTGTCATCAAAACCACAAACTGCACACACAGGACCAGCACTGGCCTATCAGGCACTGAGCCACAAGTGACATCAAAACCACAAACTGCACACACAGGACCAGCACTGGCCTATCAGGCACTGAGCCACAAGTGACATCACAAACACAAACTCCACCCACATCACCAGCACTGGCCTATCAGGCACTCAGCCACAAGTGACATCACAACCACAAACTCCACACACATGACCAGCATTGGCCTATCAGGCACTGAGCCACAAGTGACATCACAACCACAAACTCCACACACATGACCAGCACTGGCCTATCAGGCACTGAGCCACAAGTGACATCACAACCACAAACTCCACCCACATGACCAGCACTGGCCTATCAGGCACTGATCCACAAATGACATCACAACCACAAACTGCAGCCATGTGACCAGCACTGGCCTCTCAGGCACTGAGCCACAAGTGACATCACAACCACAAACTGCACCCACAGGACCAGCACTGGCCTATCAGGCACTGAGCCACAAGTGACATCAAAACCACAAACTGCACACACAGGACCAGCACTGGCCTATCAGGCACTGAGCCACAAGTGACATCAAAACCACAAACTGCACACACAGGACCAGCACTGGCCTATCAGGCACTGAGCCACAAGTGACATCACAACCACAAACTGCAGCCACATGACCAGCACTGGCCTATCAGGCACTGAGCCACAAGTGACATCACAAACACAAATTGCAGCCACATGACCAGCACTGGCCTATCAGGCACTGAGCCACAAGTGACATCACAAACACAAACTGCAGCCACATGAAAATCACTGGTCTACCAGGCACTGAGCCACAAGTGACATCACAACCACAAACTCCACCCACAGGACAAGCAGTGGCCTATCAGGCACTGAGCCACAAGTGACATCACAACCACAAACTGCAGCCACATGACCAGCACTGGCCTATCAGGCACTGAGCCACAAGTGACATCACAACCACAAACTGCAGCCACATGACCAGCACTGGCCTATCAGGCTCTGAGCCACAAGTGACATCACAAACACAAACTCCACCCACATCAACAGCACTGGCCTATCAGTCACTGAGCCACAAGTGACATCACAAACACAAACTGCACCCACATGAAAATCACTGGTCTACCAGGCACTGAGCCACAAGTGACATCACAACCACAAACTCTACCCACAGGACAAGCAGTGGCCTATCAGGCCCTGAGCCACAAGTGACATCACAAACACAAACTCCACCCACATCACCAGCACTGGCCTATCAGGCACTGAGCCACAAGTGACATCACAAACACAAACTCCACACACATGACCAGCATTGGCCTATCAGGCACTGAGCCACAAGTGACATCACAAACACAAACTCCACCCACATCACCAGCACTGGCCTATCAGGCACTCAGCCACAAGTGACATCACAACCACAAACTCCACACACATGACCAGCATTGGCCTATCAGGCACTGAGCCACAAGTGACATCACAACCACAAACTCCACACACATGACCAGCACTGGCCTATCAGGCACTGAGCCACAAGTGACATCACAAACACAATCTCCACCCACATGACCAGCACTGTTCTATCAGGCACTGAGCCACAAGTGACAACACAAACAGAAACTCCACCCACATCATCAGCACTGGCCTATCAGGCATTGAGCCACAAGTGACCTCACAATCACAAACTGCACCCACAGGACCAGCACTGGCCTATCAGGCACTGAGCCACAAGTGACATCACAACCACAAACTCCACACACATGACCAGCATTGGCCTATCAGGCACTGAGCCACAAGTGACATCACAACCACAAACTCCACACACATGACCAGCACTGGCCTATCAGGCACTGAGCCACAAGTGACATCACAACCACAAACTCCACCCACATGACCAGCACTGGCCTATCAGGCACTGATCCACAAATGACATCACAACCACAAACTGCAGCCATGTGACCAGCACTGGCCTATCAGGCACTGAGCCACAAGTGACATCAAAACCACAAACTGCACACACAGGACCAGCACTGGCCTATCAGGCACTGAGCCACAAGTGACATCAAAACCACAAACTGCACACACAGGACCAGCACTGGCCTATCAGGCACTGAGCCACAAGTGACATCACAACCACAAACTGCAGCCACATCACCAGCACTGGCCTATCAGGCACTCAGCCACAAGTGACATCAGAACCACAAACTGCACCCACATCACCAGCACTGGCCTATCAGGCACTGTGCCACAAGTGACATCACAAACACAAACTCCACCCACGTGACCAGCACTGGCCTATCAGGCACTGATCCGCAAATGACATCACAACAACAAACTGCACCCACCTGACCAGCACTGGCCTATCAGGCACTGAGCCACAAGTGACATCACAAACACAAACTGCAGCCACATGACCAGCATTGGCCTATCAGGCACTGATCCGCAAATGACATCACAACAACAAACTGCACCCACGTGACCAGCACTGGCCTATCAGGCACTGAGCCACAAGTGACATGACAACCACAAACTCCACCCACATCACCAGCACTGGCCTATCAGGCACTGAGCCACAAGTGACATCACAACCACAAACTGCAGCCACAGGACCAGCACTGGCCTATCAGGCACTGAGCCACAAGTGACATCACAAACACAAACTCCACCCACATCACCAGCACTGGCCTATCAGGCACTCAGCCAAAAGTGACCTCACAAACACAAACTGCAGCCACATCACCAGCACTGGCCTATCAGGCACTGAGCCACAAGTGACATCACAACAACAAACTGCAACCACATCACCAGCACTGGCCTATCAGGCACTGAGCCACAAGTGACATCACAACCACAAACTGCACCCACATCACCAGCACTGGCCTATCAGGCACTGAGCCACAAGTGACATCACAAACACAAACTCCACCCACATCACCAGCACTGGCCTATCAGGCACTGAGCCACAAGTGACATCACAAACACAAACTCCACCCACATCACCAGCACTGGCCTATCAGGCACTGAGCCACAAGTGACATCAAAACCACAAAGTGCACACACAGGACCAGCACTGGCCTATCAGGCACTGAGCCACAAGTGACATCACAAACACAAACTGCAGCCATGTGACCAACACTGGCCTATCAGGCCCTGAGCCACAAGTGACATCACAAACACAAACTGCAGCCATGTGACCAACACTGGCCTATCAGGCACTGAGCCACAAGTGACATCACAAACACAAACTGCACCCACATCACCAGCACTGGCCTATCAGGCACTGAGCCAAAATTGACCTCACAAACACAAACTGCAGCCACATCACCAGCACTGGCCTAT
The DNA here is from genome assembly GCF_036417845.1 of Apteryx mantelli. Lineage (NCBI taxonomy): Eukaryota > Metazoa > Chordata > Aves > Apterygiformes > Apterygidae > Apteryx > Apteryx mantelli. The sequence goes on along the minus strand of NC_090001.1, from coordinate 12,900,919 downwards.
CAGGCACTGAGCCACAAGTGACATCAAAACCACAAACTGCACACACAGGACCAGCACTGGCCTATCAGGCACTGAGCCACAAGTGACATCACAACCACAAACTGCACCCACATGACCAGCACTGGCCTATCAGGCACTGAGCCACAAGTGACATCACAAACACAAACTCCACCCACATGAACAGCACTGGCCTATCAGGCACTGAGCCACAAGTGACATCACAAACACAAACTCCACCCACATCACCAGCACGGGCCTATCAGGCACTGAGCCACAAGTGACATCACAAACACAAACTCCACCCACATCACCAGCACTGGCCTATCAGGCACTGAGCCACAAGTGACATCACAAACACAAACTCCACCCACATGACCAGCACTGGCCTATCAGGCACTGAGCCACAAGTGACATCAAAACCACAAACTGCACACACAGGACCAGCACTGGCCTATCAGGCTCTGATCCACAAGTGACATCACAACCACAAACTGCACCCACATGACCAGCACTGGCCTATCAGGCACTGAGCCACAAGTGACATCACAACCACAAACTGCACCCACATGACCAGCAGTGGCCTATCAGGCACTGAGCCACAAGTGACATCACAACCACAAACTCCACCCACATCACCAGCACTGGCCTATCAGGCACTGAGCCACAAGAGACATCACAACCACAAACTGCAGCCACATCACCAGCACTGGCCTATCAGGCACTGAGCCACAAGTGACATCACAAACACAAACTCCACCCACGTGACCAGCACTGGCCTATCAGGCACTGAGCCACAAGTGACATCACAAACAAACCTGCACACACATATGCAGCACTGGCCTATCAGGCACTGATCTGAAAATGACATCACAACAGCAAACTGCACCCACGTGACCAGCACTGGCCTATCAGGCACTGAGCCACAAGTGACATCACAAACACAAACTCCACCCACATCACCAGCACTGGCCTATCAGGCACTGAGCCACAAGTGACATCATAAACACAAACTCCACCCACATGACCAGCACTGGCCTATCAGGCACTGAGCCACAAGTGACATCAAAACCACAAACTGCACACACAGGACCAGCACTGGCCTATCAGGCACTGAGCCACAAGTGACATCACAAACACAAACTGCAGCCATGTGACCAACACTGGCCTATCAGGCTCTGAGCCAGAAGTGACATCACAAACACAAACTGCACCCACATGACCAGCACTGGCCTATCAGGCACTGAGCCACAAGTGACATCACAACCACAAACTGCTCCCACATGAACAGCATTGGCCTGTCAGGCACTGAGCCACAAGTGACATCACAACCACAAACTGCACACACATGAACAGCACTGGCCTATCAGGCACTGAGCCACAAGTGACATCACAACCACAAACTCTATCCACATGACCAGCACTGGCCTATCAGGCACTGAACCACAAGTGACATCACAAACACAAACTGCACCCACATGAACAGCACTGGCCTATCAGGCACTGAGCCACAAGTGACATCACAACCACAAACTGCACCCACATGACCAGCACTGGCCTATCTGGCACTGAGCCACAAGTGACATCACAACCACAAACTGCAGCCACATCACCACCACTGGCCTATCAGGCACTGAGCCACAAGTGACATCACAAACACAAACTGCAGCCATGTGACCAACACTGGCCTATCAGGCACTGAGCCACAAGTGACATCACAAACACAAACTCCACCCACATCACCAGCACTGGCCTATCAGGCACTGAGCCACAAGTGACATCACAAATATAAACTGCACCCACATGACCAGCACTGGCCTATCAGGCACTGAGCCACAAGTGACATCATAAACACAAACTCCACCCACATCACCAGCACTGGCCTATCAGGCACTGAGCCACAAGTGACATCACAACCACAAACTCTCTCCACATGACCAGCACTGGCCTATCAGGCACTGATCCGCAAATGACATCACAACAACAAACTGCACCCACGTGACCAGCACTGGCCTATCAGGCACTGAGCCACAAGTGACATCACAACCACAAACTGCAGCCACATCACCACCACTGGCCTATCAGGCACTGAGCCACAAGTGACATCACAAACACAAACTGCAGCCATGTGACCAACACTGGCCTATCAGGCACTGAGCCACAAGTGACATCACAAACACAAACTCCACCCACATGAACAGCACTGGCCTATCAGGCACTGAGCCACAAGTGACATCACAACCACAAACTGCAGCCACATGACCAGCACTGGCCTATCAGGCACTGAGCCACAAGTGACATCACAGCCACAAACTGCACCCACATCACCAGCACTGGCCTATCAGGCACTGAGCCACAAGTGACATCACAACCACAAACTCTCTCCACATGACCAGCACTGGCCTATCAGGCACTGATCCGCAAATGACATCACAACAACAAACTGCACCCACGTGACCAGCACTGGCCTATCAGGCACTGAGCCACAAGTGACATCACAAACACAAACTCCACCCACATCACCAGCACTGGCCTATCAGGCACTGAGCCACAAGTGACATCACAACCACAAACTCTCTCCACGTGACCAGCACTGGCCTATCAGGCACTGAGCCACAAGTGACATCACAAACACAAACTCCACCCACATCACCAGCACTGGCCTATCAGGCACTCAGCCAAATCTGACCTCACAAACACAACCAGCACTCACATCACCAGCACTGCCCTATCAGTCACTGAGCCACAAGTGACATCACAACCACAAACTGCACACACATCACCAGCACTGGCTTATCAGGCACTGAGCCACAAGTGACATAACAAACAAAAACTGCACCCACGTGACCAGCACTGGCCTATCAGGCACTGATCCGCAAATGACATCACAACAACAAACTGCACCCATGTGACCAGCACTGGCCTATCAGGCACCGAGCTACAAGTGACATCACAAACACAAACTGCACACATCTGACCAGCACTGGCCTATCAGGCACTGAGCCACAAGTGACATCACAACCACAAACAGCACCCACAGGACCAGCACTGGCCTATCAGGCACTGAGCCACAAGTCACATCACAAACACAAACTGCACCCACATCACAGGCACTGGCCTATCAGGCACTGAACCACAAGTGACATCACAACCACAACCTGCACCCACATCTCTAGCACTGGCCTAGCAGGCACTGAGCCACAAGTGACATCACAAACACAAACTGCACCCACACCACCAGCACTGGCCTATCAGGCACTCAGCCACAAGTGACATCACAAACACAAACTGCACCCGCAGGACCAGCACTGGCCTATCAGGCACTGAGACACAAGTGACATCACAACCACAAACTCCACCCAGATAACCACCACTGGCCTATCAGGCACTGAGCCACAAGTGTCATCACAACCACAAACTGCACCCACGTAAACCAGCACTGGCCTATCAGGCATTCAGCCACAAGTGACATCACAACCACAAACTCCACCCAGATAACCACCACTGGCCTATCAGGCACTCAGCCACAAGTGACATCACAACCACAAACTCCACCCACATCACCAGCACTGGCCTATCAGGCACTGAGCCACAAGTGACATAACAAACACAAACTCTACCCGCATCACCAGCAATGCCCTATCAGGCACTGAGCCACAAGTGACCTCACAACCACAAACTGCACCCACATCACCAGCACTGGCCTATCAGGCACTAAGCCAAAAGTGACAACACAACCACAAACAGCAGCCATGTGACCAGCACTGGCCTATCAGGCACTGAGCCACAAGTGACTTCACAACCACAAACTGCAGCCATGTGACCAGCACTGGCCTATCAGGCACTGAGCCACAAGTGACAAAAGAATCACAAACTGCACACATCTGACCAGCACTGGCCTATCAGGCACTGAGCCACAAGTGACCTAACAACCACAAACTGCACCCGCAGGACCAGCACTGGCCTATCAGGCACTGAGCCAAAAGTGACATCACAACCACAAACTGCAGCCATGTGACCAGCACTGGCCTATCAGGCACTGAGCCACAAGTGACCTCACAAACACAACCAGCACTCACATCACCAGCACTGGCCTATCAGGCACTCAGCCACAAGTGACATCACAAATATAAACTCCACACACATGACCAGCATTGGCCTATCAGGCACGGAGCCACAAGTGACATCACAAACACAAACTGCAGCCATGTGACCAACACTGGCCTATCAGGCTCTGAGCCACAAGTGACCTGACAACCACAAACTGCACCCACATGACCAGCACTGGCCTATCAGGCACTGAGCCACAAGTGACATCACAACCACAAACTGCACACACAGGACCAGCACTGGCCTATCAGGCACTGAGCCACAAGTGACATCACAGCCACAAACTGCACCCACATGAACAGCACTGGCCTATCAGGCACTGAGCCACAAGTGACATCACAACCACAAACTCTATCCACATGACCAGCACTGGCCTATCAGGCACTGAGCCACAAGTGACATCACAAACACAAACTGCAGCCACAGGACCAGCACTGGCCTATCAGGCACTGAGCCACAAGTGACATCACAAACACAAACTGCAGCCATGTGACCAACACTGGCCTATCAGGCCCTGAGCCACAAGTGACATCACAACAACAAACTACACCCACGTGACCAGCACTGGCCTATCAGGCACTCAGCCACAAGTGACATCACAACCACAAACTGCAGCCACATCACCAGCACTGGCCTATCAGGCACTGAGCCACAAGTGTCATCAAAACCACAAACTGCACACACAGGACCAGCACTGGCCTATCAGGCACTGAGCCACAAGTGACATCAAAACCACAAACTGCACACACAGGACCAGCACTGGCCTATCAGGCACTGAGCCACAAGTGACATCACAAACACAAACTCCACCCACATCACCAGCACTGGCCTATCAGGCACTCAGCCACAAGTGACATCACAACCACAAACTCCACACACATGACCAGCATTGGCCTATCAGGCACTGAGCCACAAGTGACATCACAACCACAAACTCCACACACATGACCAGCACTGGCCTATCAGGCACTGAGCCACAAGTGACATCACAACCACAAACTCCACCCACATGACCAGCACTGGCCTATCAGGCACTGATCCACAAATGACATCACAACCACAAACTGCAGCCATGTGACCAGCACTGGCCTCTCAGGCACTGAGCCACAAGTGACATCACAACCACAAACTGCACCCACAGGACCAGCACTGGCCTATCAGGCACTGAGCCACAAGTGACATCAAAACCACAAACTGCACACACAGGACCAGCACTGGCCTATCAGGCACTGAGCCACAAGTGACATCAAAACCACAAACTGCACACACAGGACCAGCACTGGCCTATCAGGCACTGAGCCACAAGTGACATCACAACCACAAACTGCAGCCACATGACCAGCACTGGCCTATCAGGCACTGAGCCACAAGTGACATCACAAACACAAATTGCAGCCACATGACCAGCACTGGCCTATCAGGCACTGAGCCACAAGTGACATCACAAACACAAACTGCAGCCACATGAAAATCACTGGTCTACCAGGCACTGAGCCACAAGTGACATCACAACCACAAACTCCACCCACAGGACAAGCAGTGGCCTATCAGGCACTGAGCCACAAGTGACATCACAACCACAAACTGCAGCCACATGACCAGCACTGGCCTATCAGGCACTGAGCCACAAGTGACATCACAACCACAAACTGCAGCCACATGACCAGCACTGGCCTATCAGGCTCTGAGCCACAAGTGACATCACAAACACAAACTCCACCCACATCAACAGCACTGGCCTATCAGTCACTGAGCCACAAGTGACATCACAAACACAAACTGCACCCACATGAAAATCACTGGTCTACCAGGCACTGAGCCACAAGTGACATCACAACCACAAACTCTACCCACAGGACAAGCAGTGGCCTATCAGGCCCTGAGCCACAAGTGACATCACAAACACAAACTCCACCCACATCACCAGCACTGGCCTATCAGGCACTGAGCCACAAGTGACATCACAAACACAAACTCCACACACATGACCAGCATTGGCCTATCAGGCACTGAGCCACAAGTGACATCACAAACACAAACTCCACCCACATCACCAGCACTGGCCTATCAGGCACTCAGCCACAAGTGACATCACAACCACAAACTCCACACACATGACCAGCATTGGCCTATCAGGCACTGAGCCACAAGTGACATCACAACCACAAACTCCACACACATGACCAGCACTGGCCTATCAGGCACTGAGCCACAAGTGACATCACAAACACAATCTCCACCCACATGACCAGCACTGTTCTATCAGGCACTGAGCCACAAGTGACAACACAAACAGAAACTCCACCCACATCATCAGCACTGGCCTATCAGGCATTGAGCCACAAGTGACCTCACAATCACAAACTGCACCCACAGGACCAGCACTGGCCTATCAGGCACTGAGCCACAAGTGACATCACAACCACAAACTCCACACACATGACCAGCATTGGCCTATCAGGCACTGAGCCACAAGTGACATCACAACCACAAACTCCACACACATGACCAGCACTGGCCTATCAGGCACTGAGCCACAAGTGACATCACAACCACAAACTCCACCCACATGACCAGCACTGGCCTATCAGGCACTGATCCACAAATGACATCACAACCACAAACTGCAGCCATGTGACCAGCACTGGCCTATCAGGCACTGAGCCACAAGTGACATCAAAACCACAAACTGCACACACAGGACCAGCACTGGCCTATCAGGCACTGAGCCACAAGTGACATCAAAACCACAAACTGCACACACAGGACCAGCACTGGCCTATCAGGCACTGAGCCACAAGTGACATCACAACCACAAACTGCAGCCACATCACCAGCACTGGCCTATCAGGCACTCAGCCACAAGTGACATCAGAACCACAAACTGCACCCACATCACCAGCACTGGCCTATCAGGCACTGTGCCACAAGTGACATCACAAACACAAACTCCACCCACGTGACCAGCACTGGCCTATCAGGCACTGATCCGCAAATGACATCACAACAACAAACTGCACCCACCTGACCAGCACTGGCCTATCAGGCACTGAGCCACAAGTGACATCACAAACACAAACTGCAGCCACATGACCAGCATTGGCCTATCAGGCACTGATCCGCAAATGACATCACAACAACAAACTGCACCCACGTTACCAGCACTGGCCTATCAGGCACTGAGCCACAAGTGACATCACAACCACAAACTCCACCCACATCACCAGCACTGGCCTATCAGGCACTGAGCCACAAGTGACATCACAACCACAAACTGCAGCCACAGGACCAGCACTGGCCTATCAGGCACTGAGCCACAAGTGACATCACAAACACAAACTCCACCCACATCACCAGCACTGGCCTATCAGGCACTCAGCCAAAAGTGACCTCACAAACACAAACTGCAGCCACATCACCAGCACTGGCCTATCAGGCACTGAGCCACAAGTGACATCACAACAACAAACTGCAACCACATCACCAGCACTGGCCTATCAGGCACTGAGCCACAAGTGACATCACAACCACAAACTGCACCCACATCACCAGCACTGGCCTATCAGGCACTGAGCCACAAGTGACATCACAAACACAAACTCCACCCACATCACCAGCACTGGCCTATCAGGCACTGAGCCACAAGTGACATCACAAACACAAACTCCACCCACATCACCAGCACTGGCCTATCAGGCACTGAGCCACAAGTGACATCAAAACCACAAAGTGCACACACAGGACCAGCACTGGCCTATCAGGCACTGAGCCACAAGTGACATCACAAACACAAACTGCAGCCATGTGACCAACACTGGCCTATCAGGCCCTGAGCCACAAGTGACATCACAAACACAAACTGCAGCCATGTGACCAACACTGGCCTATCAGGCACTGAGCCACAAGTGACATCACAAACACAAACTGCACCCACATCACCAGCACTGGCCTATCAGGCACTGAGCCAAAATTGACCTCACAAACACAAACTGCAGCCACATCACCAGCACTGGCCTATCAGGCACTGAGCCACAAGTGACATCAAAACCACAAACTGCACACACAGGACCAGCACTGGCCTATCAGGCACTGAGCCACAAGTGACATCACAAACACAAACTGCACCCACATGACCAGCACTGGCCTATCAGGCACTGAGCCACAAGTGACATCACAAACACAAACTCCACCCACATGAACAGCACTGGCCTATCAGGCACTGAGCCACAAGTGACATCACAAACACAAACTCCACCCACATCACCAGCACGGGCCTATCAGGCACTGAGCCACAAGTGACATCACAAACACAAACTCCACCCACATCACCAGCACTGGCCTATCAGGCACTGAGCCACAAGTGACATCACAAACACAAACTCCACCCACATGACCAGCACTGGCCTATCAGGCACTGAGCCACAAGTGACATCAAAACCACAAACTGCACACACAGGACCAGCACTGGCCTATCAGGCTCTGATCCACAAGTGACATCACAACCACAAACTGCACCCACATGACCAGCACTGGCCTATCAGGCACTGAGCCACAAGTGACATCACAACCACAAACTGCACCCACATGACCAGCAGTGGCCTATCAGGCACTGAGCCACAAGTGACATCACAACCACAAACTCCACCCACATCACCAGCACTGGCCTATCAGGCACTGAGCCACAAGAGACATCACAACCACAAACTGCAGCCACATCACCAGCACTGGCCTATCAGGCACTGAGCCACAAGTGACATCACAAACACAAATTGCAGCCACATGACCAGCACTGGCCTATCAGGCACTGAGCCACAAGTGACATCACAGCCACAAACTGTAGCCACATGAAAATCACTGGTCTACCAGGCACTGAGCCACAAGTGACATCACAAACACAAACTCCACCCACAGGACAAGCAGTGGCCTATCAGGCACTGAGCCACAAGTGACATCACAACCACAAACTGCAGCCACATGACCAGCACTGGCCTATCAGGCACTGATCCACAAGTGACATCACAACCACAAACTGCAGCAACATGACCAGCACTGGCCTATCAGGCACTGAGCCACAAGTGACATCACAAACACAAACTCCACCGACATCACCAGCACTGGCCTATCAGGCACTGAGCCACAAGTGACATCACAAACACAAACTGCAGCCACATGAAAATAACTGGTCTACCAGGCACTGAGCCACAAGTGACATCACAACCACAAACTCCACCCACATCATCAGCACTGGCCTATCAGGCATTGAGCCACAAGTGACCTCACAATCACAAACTGCACCCACAGGACCAGCACTGGCCTATCAGGCACTGAGCCACAAGTGACATCACAAACACAAACTCCACCCACGTGACCAGCACTGGCCTATCAGGCACTGAGCCACAAGTGACATCACAAACAAACCTGCACACACATATGCAGCACTGGCCTATCAGGCACTGATCTGAAAATGACATCACAACAGCAAACTGCACCCACGTGACCAGCACTGGCCTATCAGGCACTGAGCCACAAGTGACATCACAAACACAAACTCCACCCACATCACCAGCACTGGCCTATCAGGCACTGAGCCACAAGTGACATCATAAACACAAACTCCACCCACATGACCAGCACTGGCCTATCAGGCACTGAGCCACAAGTGACATCAAAACCACAAACTGCACACACAGGACCAGCACTGGCCTATCAGGCACTGAGCCACAAGTGACATCACAAACACAAACTGCAGCCATGTGACCAACACTGGCCTATCAGGCTCTGAGCCAGAAGTGACATCACAAACACAAACTGCACCCACATGACCAGCACTGGCCTATCAGGCACTGAGCCACAAGTGACATCACAACCACAAACTGCTCCCACATGAACAGCATTGGCCTGTCAGGCACTGAGCCACAAGTGACATCACAACCACAAACTGCACACACATGAACAGCACTGGCCTATCAGGCACTGAGCCACAAGTGACATCACAACCACAAACTCTATCCACATGACCAGCACTGGCCTATCAGGCACTGAACCACAAGTGACATCACAAACACAAACTGCACCCACATGAACAGCACTGGCCTATCAGGCACTGAGCCACAAGTGACATCACAAACACAAACTCCACCCACATCACCAGCACTGGCCTATCAGGCACTGAGCCACAAGTGACATCATAAACACAAACTCCACCCACATCACCAGCACTGGCCTATCAGGCACTGAGCCACAAGTGACATCACAAACACAAACTCCACCCACGTGACCAGCACTGGCCTATCAGGCACTGATCCGCAAATGACATCACAACCACAAACTGCAGCCACATGACCAGCACTGGCCTATCAGGCACTCAGCCACAAGTGACATCACAAACACAAACTGCACACACAGGACCAGCACTGGCCTATCAGGCACTGAGCCACAAGTAACATCACATCCACAAACTGCACACACATGAACAGCACTGGCCTATCAGGCACTGAGCCACAAGTGACATCACAAACACAAACTGCAGCCATGTGACCAACACTGGCCTATCAGGCTCTGAGCCACAAGTGACCTGACAACCACAAACTGCACCCACATGACCAGCACTGGCCTATCAGGCACTGAGCCACAAGTGACATCACAACCACAAACTGCACCCACATGACCAGCACTGGCCTATCAGGCACTGAGCCACAAGTGACATCACAAACACAAACTCCACCCACATCACCAGCACTGGCCTATCAGGCACTGAGCCACAAGTGACATCAAAACCACAAACTGCACACACAAGACCAGCACTGGCCTATCAGGCACTGAGCCACAAGTGACATCACAACCACAAACTGCAGCCACATGACCAGCACTGGCCTCTCAGGCACTGAGCCACAAGTGACATCACAACCTCAAACTGAACCCACATCACCAGCACTGGCCCATCAGGCACTGAGCCACAAGTGACATCACAACCACAAACTCCACCCACATGAACAGCACTGGCCTATCAGGCACTGAGCCACAAGTGACATCACAACCACAAACTGCAGCCACATGACCAGCACTGGCCTATCAGGCACTGAGCCACAAGTGACATCACAAACACAAACTGCAGCCACATGACCAGCACTGGCCTATCAGGCCCTGAGCCACAAGTGACATCACAAACACAAACTCCACCCACATCAACAGCACTGGCCTATCAGGCACTGAGCCACAAGTGACATCACAAACACAAACTGCACCCACATGAAAATCACTGGTCTACCAGGCATTGAGCCACAAGTGACCTCACAATCACAAACTGCACCCACAGGACCAGCACTGGCCTATCAGGCACTGAGCCACAAGTGACATCACAACCACAAACTCCACACACATGACCAGCATTGGCCTATCAGGCACTGAGCCACAAGTGACATCACAACCACAAACTCCACACACATGACCAGCACTGGCCTATCAGGCACTGAGCCACAAGTGACATCACAACCACAAACTCCACCCACATGACCAGCACTGGCCTATCAGGCACTGATCCACAAATGACATCACAACCACAAACTGCAGCCATGTGACCAGCACTGGCCTATCAGGCACTGAGCCACAAGTGACATCACAACCACAAACTGCACCCACAGGACCAGCACTGGCCTATCAGGCACTGAGCCACAAGTGACATCAAAACCACAAACTGCACACACAGGACCAGCACTGGCCTATCAGGCACTGAGCCACAAGTGACATCAAAACCACAAACTGCACACACAGGACCAGCACTGGCCTATCAGGCACTGAGCCACAAGTGACATCACAACCACAAACTGCAGCCACATCACCAGCACTGGCCTATCAGGCACTCAGCCACAAGTGACATCAGAACCACAAACTGCACCCACATCACCAGCACTGGCCTATCAGGCACTGAGCCACAAGTGACATCACAAACAAACCTGCACACACATATGAAGCACTGGCCTATCAGGCACTGATCTGCAAATGACATCACAACAGCAAACTGCACCCACGTGACCAGCACTGGCCTATCAGGCACTGAGCCACAAGTGACATCACAAACACAAACTCCACCCACATCACCAGCACTGGCCTATCAGGCATTGAGCCACAAGTGACATCATAAACACAAACTCCACCCACATGACCAGCACTGGCCTATCAGGCACTGAGCCACAAGTGACATCAAAACCACAAACTGCACACACAGGACCAGCACTGGCCTATCAGGCACTGAGCCACAAGGGACATCACAACCACAAACTGCAGCCATGTGACCAACACTGGCCTATCAGGCTCTGAGCCAGAAGTGACATCACAAACACAAACTGCACCCACATGACCAGCACTGGCCTATCAGGCACTGAGCCACAAGTGACATCACAACCACAAACTGCTCCCACATGAACAGCATTGGCCTATCAGGCACTGAGCCACAAGTGACATCACAACCACAAACTGCAGCCACATCACCAGCACTGGCCTATCAGGCACTGAGCCACAAGTGACATCACAACCACAAACTCTATCCACATCACCAGCACTGGCCTATCAGGCACTGAGCCACAAGTGACATCACAAACACAAACTGCACCCACATCACCAGCACTGGCCTATCAGGCCCTGAGCCACAAGTGACATCACAAACACAAACTCCACCCACATCACCAGCACTGGCCTATCAGGCACTGAGCCACAAGTGACATCAAAACCACAAACTGCACACACAGGACCAGCACTGGCCTATCAGGCACTGAGCCACAAGTGACATCACAACCACAAACTGCAGCCACATGACCAGCACTGGCCTCTCAGGCACTGAGCCACAAGTGACATCACAACCTCAAACTGAACCCACATCACCAGCACTGGCCCATCAGGCACTGAGCCACAAGTGACATCACAACCACAAACTCCACCCACATGAACAGCACTGGCCTATCAGGCACTGAGCCACAAGTGACATCACAACCACAAACTGCAGCCACATCACCAGCACTGGCCCATCAGGCACTGAGCCACAAGTGACATCACAAACACAAACTCCACCCACATCACCAGCACTGGCCCATCAGGCACTGAGCCACAAGTGACATCACAACCACAAACTCCACCCACATCACCAGCACTGGCCTATCAGGCACTGAGCCACAAGAGACATCACAACCACAAACTGCAGCCACATCACCAGCACTGGCCTATCAGGCACTGAGCCACCAGTGACATCACAAACAAACCTGCACACACATATGCAGCACTGGCCTATCAGGCACTGAGCCACAAGTGAAATCACAAACACAAATTGCAGCCACATGACCAGCACTGGCCTATCAGGCACTGAGCCACAAGTGACATCACAAACACAAACTGCAGCCACATGAAAATCACTGGTCTACCAGGCACTGAGCCACAAGTGACATCACAACCACAAACTCCACCCACAGGACAAGCAGTGGCCTATCAGGCACTGAGCCACAAGTGACATCACAACCACAAACTGCAGCCACATGACCAGCACTGGCCTATCAGGCACTGAGCCACAAGTGACATCACAAACACAAACTCCACCCACATCACCAGCACTGGCCTATCAGGCTCTGAGCCACAAGTGACATCACAAACACAAACTCCACCCACATCAACAGCACTGGCCTATCAGGCACTGAGCCACAAGTGACATCACAAACACAAACTGCACCCACATGAAAATCACTGGTCTACCAGGCACTGAGCCACAAGTGACATCACAACCACAAACTCCACCCACAGGACAAGCAGTGGCCTATCAGGCACTGAGCCACAAGTGACATCACAAACCCAAACTCCACCCACATCACCAGCACTGGCCTATCAGGCACTGAGCCACAAGTGACATCACAAACACAAACTCCACACACATGACCAGCATTGGCCTATCAGGCACTGAGCCACAAGTGACATCACAAACACAAACTCCACCCACATCACCAGCACTGGCCTATCAGGCACTCAGCCACAAGTGACATCACAAATACAAACTGCACCCATGTGATCAGCACTGTCCTATCAGGCACTGAGCCACAAGTGACATCACAAACACAATCTCCACCCACATGACCAGCACTGTTCTATCAGGCACTGAGCCACAAGTGACAACACAAACAGAAACTCCACCCACATCATCAGCACTGGCCTATCAGGCATTGAGCCACAAGTGACCTCACAATCACAAACTGCACCCACAGGACCAGCACTGGCCTATCAGGCACTGAGCCACAAGTGACATCACAACCACAAACTCCACACACATGACCAGCATTGGCCTATCAGGCACTGAGCCACAAGTGACATCAAAACCACAAACTCCACACACATGACCAGCACTGGCCTATCAGGCACTGAGCCACAAGTGACATCACAACCACAAACTCCACCCACATGACCAGCACTGGCCTATCAGGCACTGATCCACAAATGACATCACAACCACAAACTGCAGCCATGTGACCAGCACTGGCCTATCAGGCACTGAGCCACAAGTGACATCAAAACCACAAACTGCACACACAGGACCAGCACTGGCCTATCAGGCACTTAGCCACAACTGACATCACAACCACAAACTGCTCCCACATCACCAGCATGGCCTATCACGCACTGAGCCACAAGTGACATCACAAACAGAAACTGCACTCACGTGACCAGCACTGGCCTATCAGGCACTGAGCCACAAGTGACATCACAACCACAAACTGCAGCCACATCACCAGCACTGGCCTATCAGGCACTCAGCCACAAGTGACATCAGAACCACAAACTGCACCCACATCACCAGCACTGGCCTATCAGGCACTGAGCCACAAGTGACATCACAAACAGAAACTCCACCCACGTGACCAGCACTGGCCTATCAGGCACTGATCCGCAAATGACATCACAACAACAAACTGCACCCACGTGACCAGCACTGGCCTATCAGGCACTGAGCCACAAGTGACATCACAAACACAAACTGCAGCCACATGACCAGCATTGGCCTATCAGGCACTGATCCGCAAATGACATCACAACAACAAACTGCACCCACGTGACCAGCACTGGCCTATCAGGCACTGAGCCACAAGTGACATCACAACCACAAACTCCACCCACATCACCAGCACTGGCCTATCAGGCACTGAGCCACAAGTGACATCACAACCACAAACTGCAGCCACAGGACCAGCACTGGCCTATCAGGCACTGAGCCACAAGTGACATCACAAACACAAACTGCACCCATATAACTAGCACTGGCCTATCAGGCACTGAGCCACAAGTGACATCACAATCACAAACTGCAGACAAAGGACAAGCACTGGCCTATCAGGCACTGAGCCACAAGTGACATCACAAACACAAACTCCACCCACATCACCAGCACTGGCCTATCAGGCACTGAGCCACAAGTGACATCACAAACACAAACTCCACCCACATCACCAGCACTGGCCTATCAGGCACTGAGCCACAAGTCACATCAAAACCACAAAGTGCACACACAGGACCAGCACTGGCCTATCAGGCACTGAGCCACAAGTGACATCACAAACACAAACTGCAGCCATGTGACCAACACTGGCCTATCAGGCCCTGAGCCACAAGTGACATCACAAACACAAACTGCACCCACATGACCAGCACTGGCCTATCAGGCACTGAGCCACAAGTGACATCACAAACACAAACTCCACCCACATCACCAGCACTGGCCTATCAGGCACTGAGCGACAAGTAACATCACAACCACAAACTGCACCCACATGACCAGCACTGGCCTATCAGGCACTGAGCCACAAGTGACATCACAACCACAAACTGCAGCCATGTGACCAGCACTGGCCTATCAGGCACTCAGCCACAAGTGACCTGACAACCACAAACTCCACCCACATCACCAGCACTGGCCTATCAGGCACTGAGCCACAAGTGACATCAAAACCACAAACTGCACACACAGGACCAGCACTGGCCTATCAGGCACTGAGCCACAAGTGACATCACAAACACAAACTGCAGCCATGTGACCAGCACTGGCCTATCAGGCACTGAGCCACAAGTGACATCAGAAACACAAACTGCACCCACATCACCAGCACTGGCCTATCAGGCACTGAGCCACAATTGTCATCACAGCCACAAACTGCACCCACGTAAACCAGCACTGGCCTATCAAGCACTCAGCAGAAGTGGCCTCACAGATACAAAGAAGTAGCAACGTGGCTGCTGGTGGCCTAGCAGGTACTGAGGCCAAATAACTGCACAAACACAAACAGCAGCAATATGCATCGAGGTGGACTCTCAGGTGCTCATGCTGAAGTGACCTCACAGGCAGCCATGAAGCCAAATAGCTGCTCCTGGCCTCTTTGCAGCTGAGGCACAATTGACCTAAACAAGCACAAACAGCAGCAATGTCCATGCTGATCGCCAGTCACATACTGATGCACAACTCACCACAAAAGCACCAACAGCAGCAATGGCCCTGCTCACCCTTTAGGAGGCACTGAGACACAAGAGACCTCACCATCATCACCAACGCTACATGCATGCTGTTGGCCTACCAGCTTCAGAGGCACAACTCACCTCACAAGCACAAATGGCATCGACCTGCCTGCTGCTGCCCTATCTTTGACTGAGTCACAAGGGATCTCAAAAGTGCAAACCTTCACAGAGGAGAAGCTCACCTGGGCCACTCGCACGTCCCTTGATTACGCTGTGATCACTCCACACAGAACAGTCTTCTGCAAAAGGCTTTCATCTCCTGGCAAGACTCTCTCCAGATCATGGGACAGCTCCACTCTGGCACCCTGGCGACAAATCACAAAAGGAACAATTGGTCTCGCTTTTCCTTTAGTACCATCAAGTCCGAGCTGGGAGCCTTCGCACTGCAGCACCTACACAATGGCAGCAGCATGCCACTTCCATTTCTAGTGCATTTCTAGGGACAGAGATCAGCTGAGGGAGCAGCTGCACTGCAAAGGCTTTCTGACACTCTCAGATCAACTCGGCACTGCACCGGGCATCAACCTGACGCCAGACCTCTGCTCTGCCACCTACTCTACAAACACACTGCCTCTGCCCCACACAGCTGCCTCTTCTGCTACATACAACCAAGTGCCAGCAAGAAGAGATGCATGCAGGACACTCGCCACTTGCACACTCCCCAGCCACTGCTCTGCTCGCTGCCTTCCCTTGGCTCCTCAGCCCAGACACACAGCGAAGCTCTTGTGGAAACACCACAAGGTGGCCAAGGCACTCTAGGCTCACAAGGCCTGTGCAAATGAGCAGCACAAGATCAGGCACAGAGCTGCCTCCTTGGGTGATGCTGCTCTTTTCAGAGGGAAGGATCCTGCTTTCTTTGGGCACAGCAGGCTGCTGCTTTCCACCCCCATCCCCTCACGAACCTCCTGCTAGGGATGGGGACATGGGGATTTTCTGTAGTAATACAAAAGTTACAGATACAACACAGAAACACTTGAGAGTCCGGAAGGCCTCCTGAGCCCAAAGGAACCTCCCTTCCTTTCCTTTAGTTACTTGGACAAGGAGCTTGGACGGGGAAGGGAAAAAGGGTGCAGAGCCTTTGAAATGAGGCCCAAGCAATGAGACAGCCCCACACTGGACGGCTGCTGAAATGACAGCTCTCCTGGCTGCGCAGCCTCTGCAGCACCAGTCCGCGCTCCACAGCTGCCTTCACAGAGCACTGAGGGCTGGGTGCCACGGGCAACCTGGCCCTGGGCACATCTTCACCCCTCGCAGAGCCGGCAGCCCAAGAGCTCTGAGACTTCCACAGGTCAAGCTATGGACGCTTTGGGGCACTCACACAAAGGCACTCCAGACATGCTGGCATCTATTATAAGGGTCTTGGACTCGTCCTATATGGCACCACAACCTCCTAGGAAAAGGAGGGGGCACCGTAGCATTTGTTGAGCGGGCTGGCAATAACAGCACTTGTGGGAGGCGGAATTTGCAGCACAGCAGAGGTACCAGGAGCTGAACCCACAACCCAAGTCACCCAGGGAAGACAGGCGCATTTATGGAAGCCTTCGCATCCATACGTAGCCTCTTCTCAGTCACTTGCAGCTGCTTTCACAGAGGGCTCACGACGCTGGCCAAGATGTTGACAGGTACAGGGACGCAGCCTGGCATCCTGCCTCCATCCTCAGCGCCTCTAGCACTGCACTGGGAACCTCCATGAGTGGAGCAACCTAGAAAGAAAGAAAGAATCGGAGTGTTACTGGCAGTTCTGCTGGCCTTACAGAGTCGCAACAGGCAGGGGCAAATGTCTCCCCTCTGTGCTGAGCTCTATTGGTGAGAACACAGCCAGCAGGGCCACCAAGACGTTCTACCCCTCTTTTTGGCACAGGTGACACCATGTCTGTATACCAGGTCCTGTTTGGGCTCTCCAGTTCTGCACAGGCGCTAACACACTGCAGGGAGTCCAGCACAGGGACACCAAGACGGTCAGGGGCTGCAGCGTGGGGCATAAAAGGAGAGGCTGCGAGAGCTGGCTTTGTTCAGCCTAGACAAGAGAAGGCCAACGGGGATCTTCATGCTGTGCACAGCTACCTTATGGAGGGCACAGAGAAGACGGAGCCGGATTTTCTTGGAGGTGCACACTAGTAGCATGGGAGGCAACGGGGACAAATCGGACAATGGGAAATGCTTCTGAGACATTAAGAAGAAACCTTTTTCTCCGTGACGGTGGCCAAACTGTGGCACAGGGATCCAGAGAGGTTCCCAGATCTCCATCCTTGGAGGTAATCAAAACTTCACTGGAAAAGGCCCCAAGATACCTCCTCTACTGGCACCTGCCTGGAGCAGGGCGTTGGAGCCCTGCTACCTCCACATGGCTCCCCCATTGCAGCCTCAAGGAATATGCTATTATGAGACTCTTGCCAAAGGCACCAGAGGCTTTGGAGATGCCGCCTCCACCGCTCAACAAGGACAGGTGTCTCAGAGCCACCCATCGCCCTCACAGGCCTGACTTCTTGTGAGGGGGCATCTCCCCTCTCTGCAAGGCTCTGCGTAGGCACAACGTGCAGAAATGCCTCTGACTGCTTTCATTAACTACCCATCTCGCTGAGGGACTGGAATGGATTAGCGTCTGAGATGGGAAGATGCAATGAGGGTCCAGATTCAGCAGAAAGCCTTTAAGGAGGGAGAAGAGAACTCTCTCCAGCAGTCGGTAAAATCCCAAAGACTCACGGAAGCATCAAACCCTTCCGAAACTGCAAGCCTGAACCTCAGCTGACACAAACCACCAAACTGGGAGCAGCCCTGCCTCGCACCACGATGCTCCAAGGAGGCAACACGGTCACCAACAGTCCTCACCCACGTCTCCCAGAAGGACACCGTGATGGCAGGCTGGGCCTTGGGAGCAGAGCACTGCTCTCTCCAGACACCTCCTCCCACGCTGAGCAGCAAAACACTGGCGCCACCACCCGGCTCCACCACAGGGCATCTCGCACTGTAACACGCCGGTACCTCCACACCTCACAGAGGGTTGGCAACCAACACACGCCTCTGCATCAGCGACACACAGCCCACAGCACCACACACGGCAGCACACAGGGCACCCCAAGCACCCCACAACACACAAAGCCCAACTCTCCAGACCTTCCATTCCTTTCTAGTCCTCCAAGGCCTTGCAACAGGCTCTGCCTCTGAACAGCCACTCACAGCCCGGGGCCTGCTCACTTCCCACCTTCCCACCAGGAAGCAGAGAAGAAGTGCTCTCACAGGGGCTGATCAGGCCAGCTTTTCCCTCTCACTTGTGCCTCAACTTCTCTGAACAAGAAATCTCTTTCAAAATGTGGCCCATACCCTTTTTGGGGGGTGACATTCTTTCCGTCTCCTCCAACAGCCTTTGCACCCATTCTCCAATGACTGCATACGTGCACAGAAAATCAGAGACCCCTAAAGTGTTACAGTTCCAAATGTGTCATAAAAGCAGCTGGACACCTCAAAGACAGACACAGCATGCAGACCTTGCAGGAAAATCTCACAAGCTCCCTGCTCTTTTGACAGGGACAACTTCTAAAGCACACACACACCCTGGCAAGAAGAGATTATTCACACCACTGCTCACACCAGCACTACATTCACTTAGCAGCCTCAAAAGTCTAGCTGGACTCCCTAGCTGACCGGGAGGACGCTGCAAGCTTCTACTTAGCAACAAGTGGAAAGGCCAACTCCATGTCCATGCTCACCACAGAACATCATCTGCATTTTAAATGTAGCAGTACTAACTCATGATGATGGAGTGGAATCAAATTTGTGTCAGATGATGTGGAATATCGACTTCTGCTTGATTAATGAGTTGCATTTCTGTATTGCTGTAGAGCTCTGCAGGGGTCAATCCCTCCTCTGAGCACACGCAACAAACCCAGAAGTGACCTCACCACCAGCATCCAAGCCATGCATCTTCCCCTGACCTGTCAGCTGCTCACACAGAGGTGTCATCACATCACAGATTCACATCATGGCCTCATAATACTCACAGTGCTCTGAAACACCCATTGCCTACCAGTTACTACACCAAAAGATTAGCTTCTGCTATGCATTATCAACACCTAGCCTATGAAATTTAAGAATTGCAGAACAGCCTGCAAGTAATTCTTGGCAACATTTTCTAACGGGAGGATTGCATGGGAGCAGCGATCATGAAACTGAAGACAGCAGGGCCTCGTGTCCCAGGCACAGGGAGAAGCCTTCCCGCAACTCAGAACTCTGGTTCCTTCCCCAATGCTGAACAAAACCAGAAAATCCTCTACACATCCAGGACAACAAGCATTCTCCTATTTTAGGCCCTGACAACTGGAGACACGTGGAAGGACTCAGGCCAGGGCATCTCAGTTGGTGAAACCAGCAGAGACACAATTCAGCAACTCTTCACCCTGACCTAGGAGCATGGAAAGAACAATGGCAAGTGCAAGCACTGGCCGTTCATCAACTTTCAAGGCCCTTGACAAGCTGACGGGCGAGTGAAGAGTTAACAGGACTGAAGTTTGTCAATTGATATGCAGAAGAACTGATAGCACAAGAGCTGAGGTGCACAAAGCTGTTGAACAGAGGACTTAACAGGACTAAAGTCGTCTACCAACCGATATGCGCAAGGACTGATATGCGCAAGGCTGCGGAATGGAAGCATTAACAAGACTGAAGAAGTCTGACACCTGGAATCTGCACGGACCCCCGGGGAGGGAAGAAACAATACGGAGGTCCTGTGGTCTTGCCTCGCTAGCAGGGTCCTCCCAAGCAGACAAACAAACAGTCCTGGGATTGTGAAACTCGCAGAGGTCAGCAAAAGCGTTGTTTGCCCAGAGCCCCAGCCGTATAAAAAGAGACTTGGGAGCTAGGACAGTTTGAGCAGGGACGGGAACCTGACCTGACCATCCTCTCCGCCTGGACCGTGAGTATTCCCCCCCCTCCCCTTTTCCTGGGACGCTGGGTTAAGGGAACTCCTCGAGGTTGAGAGCCCTCTCACTAGGAGAGTGAACAAGAAAGCTTTCAAGTAGGGATAAGCAGTGCTTCCAATTAATAACGCAGTAATCGACGGTTTCAGGTTATCCTTTCTAAATTAGTAACTGATGGTTTTGTGTTATCCTTTCTAAATTAGTAATCGCATTATTTTAATGGATGTTACTAATCCAAGAACTTGTGTGAGGAAATAAACATCTTTTTTATTATTATTACTGTCTTAGTCGTTGCTATCGAACCTTCATAGCATGACAGCATGACACAAGCAAAACAGCTCACACTTACAGAGCTCTTCTGCAAACACCCTTCACCCTGCTGCCAGGCTCACAGGTCGCGGCGCAAAGCAAGAGGCAGGGAGCAAAAACAACGGCTAAGGCACGGCATGACATGCAGGCACAGCCTCTCTCAGAGCCACTCCAAAATGCAGTTTTCACAACAAAAGACACCATTGGGAAGGGCACCTCGCGACGACACCAGCAGCCTGCTCACACTTTGCCCAGCACCTCCCAAACGCACCTCGAAGCAGCACCTGGGGCTGCGCTGGCAGCAGCAGCTCAGGGAAACGCTTTAACAGGGATCCCAGAGCCACCACAGGGCCAAAGCTTCCTGCCCCCAAACCCCACCGAGCCGCCCCGGCCCAGCTGCTCGCGGCAGGCCGCCACGTCTGGCTGCAGGGCAGCTCCCCCCTCTGGCCCACGTCGCTCTGGCCCCTGCTCACGGCCCCACCAGCCCCTGCTGCAGCTCCTGCAGCAAAGCAGCCCCGGCAAAGCCAGCACCGCTGCCCCGCCCCGGCGGGAGGGCACCCGCCGCCATTTGAACGCGCCCGCAGCCCCCACCAAACGCTCTCGCCCGCTCGCTTCTCGCCTGCTTTGCTCCCGCTCCTCTTCCACCTCTTTCTTTGACGTCTTTTTTTTCCCCACATGTTGGACTGCAATTGGCTGGCAGAGCCATCAGTGAAATCGATGCCCGCCCTCCTCCTCCTGACAGCCAATAGGAGGGCTGCACTGCGGCGATGCCATGGCAACGCTGGGCCCTCCTGCCCTGGCGGCCAGCTCCGCCCCCTCCCCCTTGGTCGGGCGCCATGTTGTGGGCGGCAGCGCGGGGCGCGGCGGGGCCTGGGTGCAGCGCGGTGCTGTGTGGGCGGGCAGTGCGGGGCCCCGGGGTGCGGCCGCTGCCCCGGCGGGGCTGGGCTGTGCGGCGGGGGCCCCGCGGGGCTGCTGGCTGCCCTGCGCCCTGGGGGCCGTGCGGGGTGCGGGGGGGCAGCGCTGGGGCCTGTGCTGGTGGCATCCGTGGTGCCAGTGTGGGGGCCCTGGGGCTGGCCGTGGCGCCGGAGTCCACAGGCAGCATCCTGCTGCCCCCAGGGCAGGGCAGGGCAGTGTCCTCTCACCCCTCCTGCCCCGGGTCCCTGCCCACGGCAGCCCCAGGGCTCGGCTAGGGAGCGGTGGTGTGGGGTCGTGAGGGTGCTGGGGGAGATGGCTGTGTTGGGCTCACCCCAGCACTGCCCACCCCAGCTCAGAGAAAAAAACTTGGGGTCAGCCAGGACCTGTTGAATGGGGATTGCACCTCTGCCTGTTTCCAATCTGCTCTCTCCAATGTATTTTCTTTTGGGTGCAGAGGTTTGAGCCCAATTTGCAGGAGGACAGGGGCTGTGGCCATCTGAAGGTGGCATCTGTGAGTGCAAAACATGCTGCGCCAAGTTGGAAGGATCCAGGGGGAAGGAATAGAGATTTTCCCAAACACCCAGAGGACTTGGGGTTATTAAAAGGTGAAGGTTTTATTATCATATATGGACATTTCCAGCAGGCTTTTGAGAGCCCCATGGAGCTGCAGGCCACCTCAGCCTCTGGGATGCAGGACCCCTTTCCTGCCAGAGCCAGACCCCAAGGGGGGGACCCACTCCCAGGAAAACCTGTCATGGATTCCCATGCTCCCCCCCCCACCCTAAGAGGCGATGGAGCTGGCCGCACAGAAGCCTTGAGGCTCAGGACAGCCCCATCCCCAGGACCCAGCAGTCCTGGCTGCCACATTGTCCCCCGAGCCAGAGGGGACCCTCAGGCAGGGCTCTCGCAGCAGCCCCCAGCCCTGTCCAGGCACCCCCACAGCCCGGGATCCACAGCAGTTTTGGCAGTTAACAGTCTCTGTGCGACACCTCGGGAAGGATCTCCCAAAGCCCTTACCCTCGGTGGAGAGCCGCAGGAGCGCAGGGGACAAGGAGCTGTGGTCCTGGCTGATGGTGTCCATCCAGCAGTCCTCCATCTCGCTTGCCCTCTTGCTCTTGTTTCACCTCTCCAGCCAGAGAAACAGGACGCTCTTCCCATCTCATTACCCAAAACTCCTTTCCAACATGCCCCTGCTCCTCCGTCTGTTGGTGAGGGGCCCCAACGTGGTCCCACTGCCTCCTGTCCCCTCTCCTTGCCGTGGAGCCACTATGAAAGGCAGCCGTGGGGAGGGTGTGAGCAGTGCCCAGGAGTGCCTGGGCCTCACAGGGAAGTGAGGGTCCCCGCCCACGACACCGGGGAGACCTCCCTGTGATGTGGCACGTCCCATTGTGACCTCAGCTCGTGTCATCTGGGGGCTCTGTAGGTCACTGTCATGGAGATGGCACAGCCAGGGAGAGAGCAGAGAGATTTCCCCTCACGTCCTGGAAAGCCATCACTTCCCTTCACTGCAGTTATTTTCCATAATTTTCTGATAAATCCTTCAGGAATGTCTCCAGACAGTGTCAAAGACTGTGAAATATCTCAAACGGGGCACTGGAGATGTCACTTCTGCGCCCCTGCACTGACAGGTCACTGCACTGGGCAGACCTGTGCAGGAATCTGGGGTTTGGGGGTTGGCGTTTTTACAGGATCCAAGGCATGTGGGATGAACCAGCACAAAGCATGGCCACAGGCTGAGAAATGCTTTGGTGAGCCTCAAAACTGGTTTCTGCTGTGGGCCCCTCTTTTTGTGGAAGCAGGATGCAGGACAATGTGGGACAGGACGTAGCTTTCCTCCTTTAGGCACCAAGGCAGGATCTCTGCTTTTAAAAGTGCTCAGCAAGGTTTCTCAGTCGGCAGTGCTTGAGCTAGAGATGCTATGCCAGAGAAGAGCAAACATAGCCTTAACACACATCATCCAGAGGCCCTTATCCAGGACCCTGGAGCCTGCCAGGCTCCAAAGCCATGGGCGAGGCCAGGTAGCAAATGTGGGGAAGTTTTCCCATTTCCCATGAAGTTTGCCCATCTTTCCTTCTGGCTGAGCCTGAGGAAGCCATTTCTCATCCCTGGGCCTCATTTGGTCCTTGTGCTTTTCAGTGTCACCTTGGGGCTGTGCTTCTCCCCTGGGTACGCTCCTCAGCCCCCTGCCCTCCTCCCCAAAGGCACCCTTGCTCTCCTGGGTCTGTACAGCCCCGACATCCTGGATCTCCCACATTTTATGACTCTGGGCTTCTCAGGACATGCTCACACACTGCAGTGCTGCTGTCCAGGCTCCAGTGCAGAGCCTATGAGGCAGTGCGATGCCTCAGGACGTGCATTTTGACTCACTCCCAAGTTTGTGAGATGACCAGCTCCCAGCTCTGCAGCTGCTGAAGTTTGAGAACATCCCTACAACCAGCCTTCCTGCTCTTCCTAATCTCTGCACAGTTTTGGGGCAAATCTTGCAGAAGGGAGACTCCATCCCCCTTGAATACTGTGAGAGATGTGGCTTTCCAAGTCACTGCAAAAGGAAGGACTCCTTTACTTCTTTGGGTTGCTTCTTGAGCCTGTGGCACCCCCTCTGTGATGCTGGGAGCCCCAGCTCTGCAGCCTGGTGTCTTTGCCCTTTCTCTCCCGTGTCTCCTGTTTGTCTACCCAAAGTCTTCTCTCCACACCAGGGGCATGGGAAGTGCTGCTTTAGAGAGCTCATTTGAAGCTGTGACATGTTGTGAATCTGAAGGCCTGAAGGAGGCTAGTCTGGGACATGGCTGTGCCCACAGACCCCCTCCTGTTCCCAGCCTGAGGATCCAGGAAGGTCTCCAGGGAGAGCAGTGGGCTTGGGGGTGGGTGAGATGGGTTTCCCTCAACATCCCTGGGTCCTGCATGGGTTTCTCTGAGTGCTCAGGAAAATCCCTCTTCTCTAGGGGCTTGCATCAAGACTTTTCCAGACTTTTGTACAGAAACACAGCCTGGTCTGGGATCCCCAAGAGCAGCACGGCCCCCAGCATCGCCCGGGACCCCCAGGAGCTGTCTGGCTCTCTCTTCTGTTCCCCCATTCCCCGATTAAATGGACACTTTGTAGCCTCACCTTTACAACACTCCATCTGGACACTGCAACATTGTGACTCCTCCCCTAGCTCATTCCCATAGGCAGCTGCTGATTTGCGACCTGCCTATTGGCTGGCAGGAGGAGGGGGGCGGGTCTGGATTTCACTGACGGCTCTGTCAGCCAATCGGAGTCCACCATGTGGAAGAAAAACAGACGTGAAAGAGAGAAGTGAAAGAGGAGAGGGAGCGAAGCAGGGGAGGCTTTGGGTGGAAAGCAGGACCGGGCTTGGGCAGCTTGTTTCTCACAAGACCGTGAGAAATGCTCTGCCCCCCCTGGCCAGTATAACTGCTCTGCCTGGCACTGAGGCACAGGAGGACTCAGGGTGGAGATCGGGCTCTGCAGAGAAGAGCCCCAGGGGCAGAGTTAGGAAACAAGAAAAGACCTCGAATGCGAAAAAACAGCATCTTTAAGTACACCAGAAACCAGCAGGGGCTGGAAAATGCCCCAAGCTGTAGTAAAAGTTTCTGAGCATAAAGAAAAATCAATGAAAAAAAAGAAAAACTGTTCAAATTTGAAAAATAGATGGATGTAACCGAGTAACCTTAAAAGAAGTAGCTTCAGCAGTTACAGTTAAAACCAAACTATAACAACCTAATGGCCTTGGTAGGCTTTTCTTTTTGTTTGGGTTCTACAGAGTGACCCTCTGAAGAGCAACAACTTGAAAAGAAGCAGCCAGAAAGAGTGGTAGAATTGTTAGGCTAAGTAATGTGTTTTTTAAAAGTATCTAAATAATAGAATGAACCTAGGAGCCAGGAGAGAAGTAACATCAAAGGAAGATGGCAGACCTAAGAATGAGGGGATACACATACCAGGCTGATAACGAAACTCAACGGCTGTATTCTAGTGTTTGTAAAAATTGATGATCCTAAGGAAGGGGCTAACACCTTCCCTTGATGAAAGGAAAGGAAAGAAAGAGAAAAAGATGGTAAAATTAAGCATAAATGTAACAGCTGTTGATCTGAAGTTAAAGTTGTCTGTTTCCTATAGAGAAGACAGGGAAATACGGAAAAAGAATAATAAAAAAAAGGTGACCAACTCTATTTGAAGCTCCTCTAAAGGGAACTATTCCAGCTTGGGGAACAAACTGATCTTTCGGTGCAGGAAAGAAATGCCTGCAATTAAAGGAAATAAGATTTCTGTGTTAAGATATGGAGCTGGAACAACACTCGGATTCACCGAATTTGGGTCAATAGGCCAGACCAATCATGTTGCTATTAGGATTAAGACTGTTATTTTTAACAGTTGTTTACGTGTTACTGCAAATGGGCATGCTTTGCTTTTGGCGTCTATTAATAGCAGTGCGCATTTCCCCAGTACACTGTGCTTACCCAAAAGCCGCCCACTGCACACCAAGGGGAATTAGCTGACTTCTGAAATAAATGCGTGTGTCTGGCGGTGTCAAGGGGTGGAGTGACAGGCGCCACACAGGCAAGCGTGGGACTCTGGATGGTGCAGCCCACAGAAGAGGGGTTTGCTCTGGGGTGCTCCCAGGAGTTAAGGAACCCCGGGTGCATCACGGCTGGAGCCACCACACTGTGGGGTTGCTGCAGCCTGGGGGCAACCGTCTAACGACCCCACGACTGACAATTCCAGACAGAGGAGAAGTGACACCACAGACTCACCCCATAAACATCTAGGTGCTGTGGAACCATTCCCCACAGAAAGACCTGCACACAGCAGGATCTGCCTCTAGAAATCTCTAGAACTGTCTGAAATACCCACTTGGAGAGGTTCTGCACCAGTCAGTCCAACACTTAATTTGGAAAGTGGTAGGAGTTCTGTCAGTCTCCTAGTTTTAAGTCCATCCCCTGTTTCAGACGACCAGCCCCAGGGCCCCCACGCTGGCGCCAGGGCTGCCACCAGCACAGGCCCCAGTGCTGCCCCCCCCCACGCCCCGCACAGCCCCCAGGGCGCAGGGCGGCCAGCAGCCCCGCGGGGCCCCTGCCGCACAGCCCAGCCCCGCCGGGGCAGCGGCCGCACCCCGGGGCCCCGCACTGCCCGCCCACACAGCACCACGCTGCACCCAGGCCCCGCCGCGCCCCGCGCTGCCGCCCACAACATGGCGCCCGACCAAGGGGGAGGGGGCGGAGCTGGCCGCCAGGGCAGGAGGGCCCAGCGTTGCCATGGCATCGCTGCAGTGCAGCCCTTCTATTGGCTGTCAGGAGGAGGAGGGCGGGCATCGATTTCACTGATGGCTCTGCCAGCCAATTGCAGTCCAGCATGTGGGGAAAAAAAAGACGTCAAAGAGGTGGAAGAGGAGCGGGAGCAAAGCAGGCGAGAAGCGAGCGGGCGAGAGCGTTTGGTGGGGGCGGCGGGTGCCCTCCCGCCGGGGCGGGGCAGCGGTGCTGGCTTTGCTGGGGCTGCTTTGCTGCAGGAGCTGCAGCAGGGGCTGGTGGGGCCGTGAGCAGGGGCCAGAGCGACGTGGGCCAGAGGGGGGAGCTGCCCTGCAGCCAGACGTGGCGGCCTGCCGCGAGCAGCTGGGCCGGGGCGGCTCGGTGGGGTTTGGGGGCAGGAAGCTTTGGCCCTGTGGTGGCTCTGGGATCCCTGTTAAAGCATTTTCCTGAGCTGCTGCTGCCAGCGCAGCCCCAGGTGCTGCTTCGAGGTGCGTTTGGGAGGTGCTGGGCAAAGTGTGAGCAGGCTGCTGGTGTCGTCGCGAGGTGCCCTTCCCGATGGTGTCTTTTGTTGTGAAAACTGCATTTCCGAGTGGCTCTGAGAGAGGCTGTGCCCGCATGTGATGCCGTGCCTTAGCCGTTGTTTTTGCTCCCTGCCTCTTGCTTTGCACCGAGACCTGTGAGCCTGGCAGCAGGGTGAAGGGTGTTTGCAGAAGAGCTCTGTAAGTGTGAGCTGTTTTGCTTGTCAGGGGCCTTGAAAGTTGATGAACGGCCATTGCTTGCACTTGCTGTTGTTCTTTCCATGCTCCTAGGTCAGGGTGAAGAGTTGCTGAATTGTGTCTCTGCTGGTTTCACCAACTGAGATGCCCTGGCCTGAGTCCTTCCACGTGCCTCCAGTTGTCAGGGCCTAAAATAGGAGAATGCTTGTTGTCCTGGATGTGTAGAGGATTTTCTGGTTTTGTTCAGCACTGGGGAAGGAACCAGAGTTCTGAGTTGCGGGAAGGCTTCTCCCTGTGCCTGGGACACGAGGCCCTGCTGTCTTCAGTTTGATGATCGCTGCTCCCATGCAATCCTCCCGTTAGAAAATGTTGCCAAGAATTACTTGCAGGCTGTTCTGCAATTCTTAAATTTCATAGGCTAGGTGTTGATAATGCATAGCAGAAGCTAATCTTTTGGTGTAGTAACTGGTAGGCAATGGGTGTTTCAGAGCACTGTGAGTATTATGAGGCCATGATGTGAATCTGTGATGTGATGACACCTCTGTGTGAGCAGCTGACAGGTCAGGGGAAGATGCATGGCTTGGATGCTGGTGGTGAGGTCACTTCTGGGTTTGTTGCGTGTGCTCAGAGGAGGGATTGACCCCTGCAGAGCTCTACAGCAATACAGAAATGCAACTCATTAATCAAGCAGAAGTCGATGTTCCACATCATCTGACACAAATTTTATTCCACTCCATCATCATGAGTTAGTACTGCTACATTTAAAATGCAGATGATGTTCTGTGGTGAGCATGGACATGGAGTTGGCCTTTCCACTTGTTGCTAAGTAGAAGCTTGCAGCGTCCTCCCGGTCAGCTAGGGAGTCCAGCTAGACTTTTGAGGCTGCTAAGTGAATGTAGTGCTGGTGTGAGCAGTGGTGTGAATAATCTCTTCTTGCCAGGGTGTGTGTGTGCTTTAGAAGTTGTCCCTGTCAAAAGAGCAGGGAGCTTGTGAGATTTTCCTGCAAGGTCTGCATGCTGTGTCTGTCTTTGAGGTGTCCAGCTGCTTTTATGACACGTTTAGAACTGTAACACTTTAGGGGTCTCTGATTTTCTGTGCACGTATGCAGTCATTGGAGAATGGGTGCAAAGGCTGTTGGAGGAGATGGAAGGAATGTCACCCCCCAAAAAGGGTATGGGCCACATTTTGAAAGAGATTTCTTGTTCAGAGAAGTTGAGGCACAAGCGAGAGGGAAAAGCTGGCCTGATCAGCCCCTGTGAGAGCACTTCTTCTCTGCTTCCTGGTGGGAAGGTGGGAAGTGAGCAGGCCCCGGGCTGTGAGTGGCTGTTCAGAGGCAGAGCCTGTTGCAAGGCCTTGGAGGACTAGAAAGGAATGGAAGGTCTGGAGAGTTGGGCTTTGTGTGTTGTGGGGTGCTTGGGGTGCCCTGTGTGCTGCCGTGTGTGGTGCTGTGGGCTGTGTGTCGCTGATGCAGAGGCGTGTGTTGGTTGCCAACCCTCTGTGAGGTGTGGAGGTAACGGCGTGTTACAGTGCGAGATGCCCTGTGGTGGAGCCGGGTGGTGGCGCCAGTGTTTTGCTGCTCAGCGTGGGAGGAGGTGTCTGGAGAGAGCAGTGCTCTGCTCCCAAGGCCCAGCCTGCCATCACGGTGTCCTTCTGGGAGACGTGGGTGAGGACTGTTGGTGACCGTGTTGCCTCCTTGGAGCATCGTGGTGCGAGGCAGGGCTGCTCCCAGTTTGGTGGTTTGTGTCAGCTGAGGTTCAGGCTTGCAGTTTCGGAAGGGTTTGATGCTTCCGTGAGTCTTTGGGATTTTACCGACTGCTGGAGAGAGTTCTCTTCTCCCTCCTTAAAGGCTTTCTGCTGAATCTGGACCCTCATTGCATCTTCCCATCTCAGACGCTAATCCATTCCAGTCCCTCAGCGAGATGGGTAGTTAATGAAAGCAGTCAGAGGCATTTCTGCACGTTGTGCCTACGCAGAGCCTTGCAGAGAGGGGAGATGCCCCCTCACAAGAAGTCAGGCCTGTGAGGGCGATGGGTGGCTCTGAGACACCTGTCCTTGTTGAGCGGTGGAGGCGGCATCTGCAAAGCCTCTGGTGCCTTTGGCAAGAGTCTCATAATAGCATATTCCTTGAGGCTGCAATGGGGGAGCCATGTGGAGGTAGCAGGGCTCCAACGCCCTGCTCCAGGCAGGTGCCAGTAGAGGAGGTATCTTGGGGCCTTTTCCAGTGAAGTTTTGATTACCTCCAAGGATGGAGATCTGGGAACCTCTCTGGATCCCTGTGCCGCAGTTTGGCCACCGTCACGGAGAAAAAGGTTTCTTCTTAATGTCTCGGAAGCATTTCCCATTGTCCGATTTGTCCCCGTTGCCTCCCATGCTACTAGTGTGCACCTCCAAGAAAATCCGGCTCCGTCTTCTCTGTGCCCTCCATAAGGTAGCTGTGCACAGCATGAAGATCCCCGTTGGCCTTCTCTTGTCTAGGCTGAACAAAGCCAGCTCTCGCAGCCTCTCCTTTTATGCCCCACGCTGCAGCCCCTGACCGTCTTGGTGTCCCTGTGCTGGACTCCCTGCAGTGTGTTAGCGCCTGTGCAGAACTGGAGAGCCCAAACAGGACCTGGTATACAGACATGGTGTCACCTGTGCCAAAAAAGAGGGGTAGAACGTCTTGGTGGCCCTGCTGGCTGTGCTCTCACCAATAGAGCTCAGCACAGAGGGGAGACATTTGCCCCTGCCTGTTGCGACTCTGTAAGGCCAGCAGAACTGCCAGTAACACTCCGATTCTTTCTTTCTTTCTTTCTAGGTTGCTCCACTCATGGAGGTTCCCAGTGCAGTGCTAGAGCCGCTGAGGATGGAGGCAGGATGCCAGGCTGTGTCCCTGTACCTGTCAACATCTTGGCCAGCGTCGTGAGCCCTCTGTGAAAGCAGCTGCAAGTGACTGAGAAGAGGCTACGTATGGATGCGAAGGCTTCCATAAATGCGCCTGTCTTCCCTGGGTGACTTGGGTTGTGGGTTCAGCTCCTGGTACCTCTGCTGTGCTGCAAATTCCGCCTCCCACAAGTGCTGTTATTGCCAGCCCGCTCAACAAATGCTACGGTGCCCCCTCCTTTTCCTAGGAGGTTGTGGTGCCATATAGGACGAGTCCAAGACCCTTATAATAGATGCCAGCATGTCTGGAGTGCCTTTGTGTGAGTGCCCCAAAGCGTCCATAGCTTGACCTGTGGAAGTCTCAGAGCTCTTGGGCTGCTGGCTCTGCGAGGGGTGAAGATGTGCCCAGGGCCAGGTTGCCCGTGGCACCCAGCCCTCAGTGCTCTGTGAAGGCAGCTGTGGAGCGCGGACTGGTGCTGCAGAGGCTGCGCAGCCAGGAGAGCTGTCATTTCAGCAGCCGTCCAGTGTGGGGCTGTCTCATTGCTTGGGCCTCATTTCAAAGGCTCTGCACCCTTTTTCCCTTCCCCGTCCAAGCTCCTTGTCCAAGTAACTAAAGGAAAGGAAGGGAGGTTCCTTTGGGCTCAGGAGGCCTTCCGGACTCTCAAGTGTTTCTGTGTTGTATCTGTAACTTTTGTATTACTACAGAAAATCCCCATGTCCCCATCCCTAGCAGGAGGTTCGTGAGGGGATGGGGGTGGAAAGCAGCAGCCTGCTGTGCCCAAAGAAAGCAGGATCCTTCCCTCTGAAAAGAGCAGCATCACCCAAGGAGGCAGCTCTGTGCCTGATCTTGTGCTGCTCATTTGCACAGGCCTTGTGAGCCTAGAGTGCCTTGGCCACCTTGTGGTGTTACCGCAAGAGCTTGCCTGAGTGTCTGGATTGAGAAGCCAAGGGAAGGCAGCGAGCAGAGCAGTGGCTGGGGAGTGTGCAAGTGGCGAGTGTCCTGCATGCATCTCTTCTTGCTGGCACTTGGTTGTATGTAGCAGAAGAGGCAGCTGTGTGGGGCAGAGGCAGTGTGTTTGTAGAGTAGGTGGCAGAGCAGAGGTCTGGCGTCAGGTTGATGCCTGATGCAGTGCCGAGTTGATCTGAGAGTGTCAGAAAGCCTTTGCAGTGCAGCTGCTCCCTCAGCTGATCTCTGTCCCTAGAAATGCACTAGAAATGGAAGTGGCATGCTGCTGCCATTGTGTAGGTGCTGCAGTGCGAAGGCTCCCAGCTCGGACTTGATGGTACTAAAGGAAAAGCGAGACCGATTGTTCCTTTTGTGATTTGTGTGCAGGGTGGCAGAGTGGAGCTGTTGCATGATCTGGAGAGAGTCTTGCCAGGAGATGAAAGCCTTTTGCAGAAGACTGTTCTGTATGGAGTGATCACAGCGTAATCAAGGGACGTGCGAGTGGCCCAGGTGAGCTTCTCCTCTGTGAAGGTTTGCACTTTTGAGATCCCTTGTGACTCAGTCAAAGATAGGGCAGCAGCAGGCAGGTCGATGCCATTTGTGCTTGTGAGGTGAGTTGTGCCTCTGAAGCTGGTAGGCCAACAGCATGCCCATAGCTTTGGTGATGCTTGTGTCTCAGTGCCTCCTAAAGGGTGAGCAGACCCTTTGCTGCTGTTGGTGCTTTTGTGGTGAGTTGTGCATCAGTATGTGACTGGCGATCAGCATGGACATTGCTGCTGTTTGTGCTTGTTGAGGTCAATTGTGCCTCAGTTGCAAAGAGGCCAGGAGCAGCTATTTGGCTTCATGGCTGCCTGTGAGGTCACTTCAGCATGAGCACCTGAGAGTCCACCTTGATGCATATTGCTGCTGTTTGTGTTTGTGCAGTTATTTGGCCTCAGTACCTGCTAGGCCACCAGCAGCCACGTTGCTACTTCTTTGTATCTGTGAGGCCACTTCTGCTGAGTGCTTGATAGGCCAGTGCTAGGTCCAGGGCTGCTGTTTTTGGTTGAGAGGTCACTTGTTCCTCTACTGCCTGATAGGCCAGTGCTGATCCTGTGGGTGGAGTTTGTGGTTGTGAGGTCACTTGTGGCTCAGTGCCTGATAGGCCAGTGCTGGTCCTGTGGGTGCAGTTTGTGATTGTGAGGTCACTTGTGGCTCAGTGCCTGATAGAACAGTGCTGATGATGTGGGTGGAGTTTGTGTTTGTGATGTCACTTGTGGCTCAGTGCCTGATAGGCCAGTGCTGGTCATGTGGGTGGAGATTGTGTTTGTGATGTCACTTGTGGCTCAGTGCCTGATAGAACAGTGCTGGTCATGTGTGTGCAGTTTGTGTTTGTGATGTCACTTGTGGCTCAGTGCCTGATAGGCCAGTGCTGGTCATGTGTGTGCAGTTTTTGTTTGTGATGTCACTTGTGGCTGAGTGCCTGATAGGCCAGTGCTGGTCACATGTCTGCAGTTTGTATTTGTGATGTCACTTGTGGCTCAGTGCCTGATAGGCCAATGCTGTTCATGTGCGTGCAGTTTGTGATTGTGAGGTCCCTTGTGGCTCAGTGCCTGATAGGCCAGTGCTGGTCATGTGGCTTCAGTTTGTGGTTGTGATGTCACTTGTGGTTCAGTGCCTGATAGGCCAGTGCTGGTCACGTGGGTGTAGTTTGTGTTTGTGATGTCACTTGTGGCTCAGTGCCTCATAGGCCAGTGCTGGTCCTGTGGCTGAAATTTGTGATTGTGAGGTCACTTGCGGCTGAGTGCCTGATAGGCCAGTGCTGGTCATGTGGGTTCAGTTTGTGTTTGTGATGTCACTTGTGGCTCAGTGCCTGATAGGCCAGTGCTGGTCCTGTGGCTGCAGTTTGTGGTTGTGAGGTCACTTGTGGCTCAGTGCCTGATAGGCCAGTGGTGTTCATGTGGGTGCAGTTTGTGATTCTAAGGTGACTTGTGGCTCAGTGCCTGATAGGCCACTGCATTTCCTGTGGGTGTAGTTTGTGTTTGTGATGTCACTTGTGGCTCAGTGCCTGATAGGCCAGTGCTGGTCCTGTGGCTGCAGTTTGTGTTTGTGATGTCACTTCTGGCTCAGGGCCTGATAGGCCAGTGCTGCATATGTGTGTGCAGTTTGTGTTTGTGATGTCACTTCTGGCTCAGTGCCTGATAGGCCAGTGCTGTTCATGTGGGTGCAGTTTGTGTTTGTGATGTCACTTGTGGCGTAGTGCCTGATAGGCCAGTCCTGGTGATGTGGGTGCAGTCTGTGTTTGTGATGTCACTTGTGGCTCAGTGCCTGATAGGCCAGTGCTGGTCACATGGCTGCAGTTTGTGTTTGTGATGTCTCTTGTGGCTCAGTGCCTGATAGGCCAGTGCTGGTCATGTGGGTGGAGTTTGTGGTTGTGATGTCACTTGTGGCTCAGTGCCTGATAGGACATTGCTGGTCCTGTGGCTGCAGTTTGTGTTTGTGATGTCACTTGTGGCTCAGTGCCTGATAGGCCAGTGCTGCTCAAATAGCTGTTGTTTGTGGTTGTGATGTCACTTGTGGCTCAGTGCCTGATAGGCCAGTGCTGGTCACGTGGGTTCACTTTGTCGTTGTGAGGTCACTTGTGGCTCAGTGCCTGATAGGCCAGTGCTGGTCATGTGGCTGCACTCTGTGGTTGTGATGTCACAGAATCACAGAATCACAGTATC
Organism: Apteryx mantelli; assembly: GCF_036417845.1. NCBI lineage: Eukaryota > Metazoa > Chordata > Aves > Apterygiformes > Apterygidae > Apteryx > Apteryx mantelli. Next base: position 12,865,674 of record NC_090001.1, on the reverse strand, counting down.
ACTGAGGTTGGAAGGGACCTCTGGAGATCATCTAGTCCAACCCCCCTGCTCAAGCAGGGTCACCTAGAGCACATTGCACAGGATTGCATCCAGGCGGCTTTTGAATATCTCCAGAGAAGGAGACTCCACCACCTCTCGGGGCAACCTGTTCCAGTGCTCTGTCACCCTCACAGTGAAAAAGTTTTTCCTCATGTTAAGATGGAAGTGTCTGTGTTTCAGTTTGTGCCCATTGCCTCGTGTCCTGTCGCTGGGCACCACTGAAAAGAGTCTGGCCCCATCCTCTCGACACCCACCCTTCAGATACTTGTACACATTGATAAGATCTCCTCTCAGCCTTCTCTTCTCCAAGCTAAACAGGCCCAGCTCTCTCAGCCTTTCCTCATAAGAGAGATGCTCCAGTCCCCTAATCATCTTTGTGGCCCTTCGCTGGACTTGCTCCAGTAGTGCCACATCCCTCTTGTACTGGGGAGCCCAGAACTGGACGCAGTACTCCAGATGTGGCCTCACCAGGGCTGAGTAGAGGGGGAGAATCACTTCCCTCGACCTGCTGGCAACACTCTTTCTGATGCAGCCCAGGATACCATTGGCCTTCTTGGCCACAAGGGCACATTGCTGCCTCATACTTAACTTGGTGTCCACCAGCACTCCCAGGTCCTTCTCAGCAGAGCTGCTTTCCAGCAGGTCAACCCCCAACCTGTACTGCTGCATGGGGTTATTCCTCCCCAGGTGCAGGACCCTGCACTTCCCTTTGTTGAATTTCATGAGGTTCCTCTCTGCCCACCTCTCCAGCCTGTCCAAGTCTCTTTGAATGGCAGCACAGCCCTCTGGCATATCGGCCACTCCTCCCAGTTTTGTATCATCAGCAAACTTGCTGAGTGTGCACTCTGTGCCTTCATCCAGGTCATTGATGAAGAAGTTGAACAAGACTGGACCCAGGACTGACCCCTGGGGGACACCGCTAGCTACAGGCCTCCAACTAGACTCTGTACCACTGATCACAACTCTCTGAGCTCTGCCATTCAGCCAGGTCTCAATCCACCTCACTGTCCACTCATCTAACCCACACTTCCTGAGCTTGTCTATGAGGATGCTATGGGAGACAGTGTCAAAAGCCTTGCTGAAGTCTAGGTAGACAACATCCACTGCTCTCCCCTCATCTACCCAGCCAGTCATTCCATCATAGAAGGCTATCAGATTGGTTAGGCATGATTTCCCCTTGGTGAAGCCATGCTGACTACTCCTGATCACCTTCTTTTCCTCCACATGCGTGGAGATGGCTTCCAGGATGAGCTGCTCCATCACCTTTCCAGGGATGGAGGTGAGGCTGACTGGCCTGTAGTTCCCTGGGTCCTCCTTCTTGCCCTTTTTGAAGACTGGGGTGACATTGGCTTTCTTCCAGTCCTCGGGCACCTCTCCTGTTCTCCATGACCTTTCAAAGATGATGGAGAGTGGCTTAGCAATAACATCCGCCAGCTCCCTCAGCACTCGTGGGTGCATCCCATCAGGGCCCATGGATTTGTGGGTGTCAAGTTTGCTTAAATGATCTCTAACCCACTCCTCCTCCACCAAGGGAAAGTCTTCCTCTCTCCAGACTTTCTCTCTTGCCTCCAGGGTCTGGGGCTCCTGAGGGCTGGCCTGACCAGTAAAGACTGAAGCAAAGAAGGCATTCAGTAACTCTGCCTTCTCTGCATCCTTCGTCACCAGGGCACCCACTCCATTCAGCAAAGGGCCCACATTTTCCCTAGTCTTCCTCTTGCTGCTGATGTATTTGAAGAAGCCCTTCTTGTTGTCCTTGACATCTCTAGCCAGATTTAATTCCAAACGGGCCTTAGCCTTCCTCGTCGCATCCCTGCATACTCTGACAACATTCCTATATTCCTCCCAAGTGGCCTGTCCCCCTTTCCACTTTCTGTATACTTCCTTCTTCTGGTTGAGTTTTGCCAGGAGCTCCTTGCTCATCCATGCAGGTCTCCTACCTCCTTTGCTTGACTTCCTACTCATAGGGATGCACCGCTCTTGAGCCTGGAGGAAGTGATGTTTGAATATTAACCAACTCTCTTGAACACTCCTTCCTTCCAGGGCCCTCACCCATGGGATTCCTCCAAGTAGGTCCCTGAAGAGGACAAAGTTTGCTCTCCTGAAGTCCAGGGTTGCGATCCTACTTGGTGCCCTGCTGCCTCCTCGCAGGATCCTGAACTCCACCATCTCATGGTCACTGCAGCCAAGGCAGCCCCCAACCTTCACATCTTCCACCAGTCCTTCTTTGTTTGTTAGTACGAGGTCCAGCAGCACACCTCTCCTTGTTGGCTCCTCCACCACCTGTGTCAAGAAGTTGTCACCAATGCTCTGCAGGAATCTCCAGGACTGTTTGTGCCTAGCTGTGTTGTCTTTCCAGCAGATATCGGGGTGGTTGAAGTCCCCCATGAGAACCAGGGCCTGGGATCGTGAGGCTACTTCCAGCTGTCTGTAGAAGGCCTCATCCACTTCCTCATCCTGATCAGGTGGCCTGTAGTAAACACCCACAACAGTGTCACCTCTATTAGCCTGCCCTTTGATCCTTACCCATAAGCTCTCGACTCGCTCTTCATCCACCCCTAGGCACAGCTCCATACATTCCAGTTGCTCTCTCACATAAAGAGCAACTCCACCACCTCGCTTTCCTGGCCTGTCTTTCCTAAAAAGTACGTAGCCATCCATGACAGCACTCCAGTCATGCGAGCTATCCCACCATGTCTCTGTAATGGCAATGAGATCATGGCCCTGCGACCGCACACACATCTCTAGTTCTTCCTGTTTGTTCCCCAAGCTGCGTGCATTGGTGTACAGGCATTTCAGGGAGGTGATCGAGCATGCAGGTTTCCCAGGAGGGATACAAGAGGGTCCTCCATAGCCACATCCCATGCGCACTTCCCTGGCTGCATTCACCTGCTGGAGGCATCCTGACTTGAGCAGTCTTTTGCCAACTACCCTGTCACTATAACTCTCCCCTTCCCCCATCTTTCCTAGTTTAAAGCCCTCCTTACCAGGTTGGCCAACCTGTTGGCAAAGACCCGCGTGCCCCGCCTCGTGAGGTGGATCCCATCTCTCGCCATCAGTTGTCGATCTTCAAACAGGGTCCCATGGTCGTAGAAACCAAAACCCTGTTGCCAACACCAGCGGCGCAGCCAGTCGTTAACCTGGAAAGTCCGTCTCCTCCTCCTCTCATCCATCCCCCTCACTGGCAGGATTGAGGAGAAGATGACCTGGGCTCCCAGACCCTTGACCACCATCCCCAGAGCTCTGAAATCCTGCTTGATGGTCTGCAGTTTGCCCTTGGTGTCATTGGCGCCCACATGGAAGAGCAGCAGTGGGTAATAGTCCGAAGAATGGACGAGCCTTGGCAGTCTTTGCATGACATCTCTCACACGAGCCCCCGGCAGGCCACAAACCTCTCTAGACAAGAGGTCAGGTCGGCAGATAGATGCCTCCGTCCCCTGTAGCAGGGAGTCCCCCACAACAATCACCCGCCGCTTTTTCCGGGTGTTCCGGTAGGGCACAGGGTCTGTTGTCCCGGTTACTTCCCTGGCAGCCATGCCCATCTCCTCCTCATCCTGGAGGGCACTAAACCTGTTCTTCAGCTTCAGGTCTTCAGGAGGAGTAGGAGCCTTTCTCCTCCCACGAGCAGTGACCAGTTTCCAGCCTTCTTCTATGATGTTATGATGTACCGTTTCACACGGCACAGAGCCCTCTGGCAACTCCACTGCTGCAGGGGGTTGGGACTCCTGGAGCTGTACAGTCTCCGAGAATACCCTGTCTATCTCTTGCTCTGCTTCTCGGATGCTGCGCAGCCTACTGACCTCCTCCCGTAACTCCCTTACTTGACGACACAACTCGTCAACAGCAGCACACCTCCTGCAGGAGAGCTGGCTGCCAGCCCAGGCCTCCCTCACTTGTGGCTGAGTGCCTGATAGGCCAGTGCTGGTGATGTGGCTGCAATTTGTGTTTGTGATGTCACTTGTGGCTCAGTGCCTGATAGGCCAGTGCTGGTCCTGTGGGTGCAGTTTGTGTTTGTGATGTCACTTGTGGCTGAGTGCCTGATAGGCCAGTGCTCGTCGTGTGTGTGCAGTTTGTGGTTTTGATGTCACTTGTGGCTCAGTGCCTGATAGGCCAGTGCTCGTCGTGTGTGTGCAGTTTGTGGTTTTGATGTCACTTGTGTCTCAGTGCCTGATAGGCCACTGCTGGTCATGTGGGTGGAGTTTGTGTTTGTGATGTCACCTGTGGCTGAGTGCCTGATAGGCCAGTGCTGGTGATGTGGCTGCAGTTTGTGTTTGTGATGTCACTTGTGGCTGAGTGCCTGATAGGCCAGTGCTGGTCCTGTGGGTGGAGTTTGTGGTTGTGATGTCACTTGTGGCTCAGTGCCTGATAGGCCAGTGCTGGTCACGTGGCTGCAGTTTGTTGTTGTTGTTGTCACTTGTGGCTGAGTGCCTGTTAGGCCAGTGCTGGTCACATGGGTGCACTCTGTGGTTGTGATGTCACTTGTGGCTCAGTGCCTGATAGGCCAGTGCTTGTCACATGGCTGCAGTTTGTGTTTGTGATGTCACTTGTGGCTCAGTGCCTGATAGGCCAGTGCTGGTCATGTGGATAGAGTTGTGTTTGTGATGTGAGTTGTGGCTGAGTGCCTGATAGGCCAGTGCTCTTTATGTGGGTGGAGTTTGTGGTTGTGATGTCACTTGTGGCTCAGTGCCTGATAGGCCAGTGCTGGTGATGTGGCTGCAGTTTGTGTTTGTGATGTCACTTGTGGCTCAGTGCCTGATAGGCCAGTGCTGTTCATGTGGGTGCAGTTTGTGGTTGTGATGTCACTTGTGCCTCAGTGCCTGATAGGCCAGTGCTGGTCATGTGGGTGGAGATTGTGTTTGTGATGACACTTGTGGCTCAGTGCCTGAGAGGCCAGTGTTGGTCCTGTGGGTGCAGTTTGTGACTGTGAGGTCACTTGTGGCTCAATGCCTGACAGAACAGTGCTGATGATGTGGGTGGAGTTTGTGGTTGTGATGTCACTTGTGGCTCAGTGCCTGATAGGCCAGTGTTGGTCACATGGCTGCAGTTTGTGGTTCTGATGTCATTTGTGGATCAGTGCCTGATAGGCCAGTGCTGGTGATGTGGGTGGAGTTTGTGTTTGTGATGTCACTTGTGGCTCAGTGCCTGATAGGCCAGTGCTGGTCATGTGGCTGCAATTTGTGTTTGTGTTGTCACTTGTGGCTCAGTGCCTGATAGGCCAGTGCTGGTGATGTGTGTGCAGGTTTGTTTCTGATGTCACTTGTGGCTGAGTGCCTGAGAGGCCAGTGCTGGTGATGTGGCTGCAGTTTTTGTTTGTGATGTCACTTGTGGCTCAGTGCCTGATAGGCCAGTGCTGGTCATGTGGGTGCAGTTTGTGGTTTTGATGTCACTTGTGGCTCAGTGCCTGATAGGCCAGTGCTGGTGATGTGGGTGGAGTTTGTGTTTGTGATGTCACTTGTGGCTCAGTGCCTGATAGGCCAGTGCTGTTCATGTGGGTGCAGTTTGTGGTTCTGATGTCACTTGTGGCTCAGTGCCTGATAGGCCAGTGCTGGTGATGTGGCTGCAGTTTGTGTTTGTGATGTCCCTTGTGGCTCAGTGCCTGATAGGCCAGTGCTGGTGATGTGGGTGCTATTTGTGATTGTGAGGTCACTTGTGTCTCAGTGCCTGATCGGCCAATGCTGGTCACATGTCTGCATTTTGTGTTTGTGATGTCACTTGTGGCTCAGTTCCTTATAGGCCAGTGCTGGTAATGTGCGTGGAGTTTGTGTTTGTGATGTCACTTGTGGCTGAGTGCCTGATAGGCCAGTGCTGGTGATGTGGCTGCAGTTTGTGGTTGTGATGTCACTTGTGGCTCAGTGCCTGATAGGCCAGTGCTAGAGATGTGGGTGCAGTTTGTGATTGTGATGTCACTTGTGGCTCAGTGCCTGATAGGCCATGCTGGTCCTGTGGGTGGAGTTTGTGTTTGTGATGTCACTTGTGGCTCAGTGCCTGATCGGCCGGTGCTGGTGATGTGGGTTCAGTTTGTGTTAGTAAGGTCACTTGTTGCTCAGTGCCTGATAGGCCAGTGCTGGTCCTGTGGCTGGAGTTTTTGTTTGTGAGGTCCCTTGTGGCTCAGTGCCTGAGAGGGCATGCTGTTCCTCTGGGTGCAGTTTTTGTTTGTGATGTCACTTGTGGCTCAGTGCCTGATACGCCAGTGCTTGTGATGTGGCTGCAGTTTGAGGTTGTGATGTCACTTGTGGCGCAGTGCCTGATAGGCCAGTGCTCGTCATGTGTGTGCAGTTTGTGGTTGTGATGTCACTTGTGGCTCAGTGCCTGATAGGCCAGTGCTGGTGATGTGGCTGCAGTTTTTGTTTGTGATGTCACTTGTGGCTCAGTGCCTGATAGGCCAGTGCTGGTGATGTGGTTGCAGTTTGTGGTTGTGATGTCACTTGTGGCTCAGTGCCTGATGGGCCAGTGCTTGTCACGTGGCTGCAGTTTGTGTTTGTGATGTCACTTGTGGCTGAGTGCATGATAGCCCAGTGCTTGTCCTGTGGGTGCAGTTTGTGTTTGTGATGTCTGTTGTGGCTGAGTGCCTGATAGGCCAGTGTTGGTCACATGGCTGCAGTTTGTGGTTGTGATGTCAGTTGTGGCTCAGTGCCTGATAGGCCAGTGCTTGTCCTGTGGGTGCAGTTTGTGGTTGTGAGGTCACTTGTGGCTCAGTGCCTGATTGGCCAGTGCTGGTCCTGTGCCTGCAGCTTTTGGTTGTGATGTCACTTGTGGCTCAGTGCCTGATAGGCCAGTGCTGGTCCTGTGGGTGCAGTTTGTGGTTGTGATGTCACTTGTGGCTCAGTGCCTGATAGGCCAGAGCTAGTCAGCTGGCTGCAGTTTGTGGTTGTGGTGTCACTTGTGGCTCAGTGCCTGCTAGGCCAGTGCTGGTCCTGTGGGTGCAGTTTGTGGTTCTGATGTCACTTGTGGCTGAGTGCCTGATAGGCCAGTACTGCTGATGTGGGTGCAGTTTGTTTTTGTGATGTCACTTGTGGCTCAGTGCCTGATAGGCCAGTGCTGATCACATGTGTGCAGTTTGTGATTGTGTTGTCACTTGTGGCTGAGTGCCTGATAGGCCAGTGCTGGTGATGTGGCTGCAGTCTGTGGTTGTGATGTCACTTGTGGCTCAGTGCCTGATAGGCCAGTGCTGGTGATGTGGGTGCAGTTTGTGTTTGTGATGTCACTTGTGGCTCAGGGCCTGATAGGCCAGTGCTGGTGATGTGGGTGCAGTTTGTGTTTGTGATGTCACTTGTGTCTCAGTGCCTGATAGGCCAGTGCTGGTTTACGTGGGTGCAGTTTTTGTTTGTGATGTCACTTGTGGCTGAGTGCCTGATAGGCCAGTGCTGGTGATGTGAGTGCTGGTTGTGTTTGTGATGTCACTTGTGGCTCAGTGCCTGATAGGCCAGTGCTGGTCATGTGGGTGCAGTTTGTGGTTGTGATGTCACTTGTGGCTCAGTGCCTGATAGGCCAGTGCTGGTCATGTGGGTGCAGTTTGTGGTTGTGATGTCACTTGTGGCTCAGAGCCTGATAGGCCAGTGCTGGTGATGTGGGTGCAGTTTGTGGTTGTGATGTCACTTGTGGCTCAGTGCCTGATAGGCCAGTGCTGGTCATGTGGGTGCAGTTTGTGGTTGTGATGTCACTTGTGGCTCAGTGCCTGATAGGCCAGTGCTGGTCATGTGGGTGCAGTTTGTGTTTGTGATGTCACTTGTGGCTCAGTGCCTGCGAGGCCAGTGCTAGGTGCCTGGGTGCTGTTTGTAGTTGTGAGCTCACCTGTGGCTCAGGGCCTGATAGGCCTGTGTTGGTCACGTGGGTGGAGTTTGTTGTTGTGATGTCATTTGCGGATCAGTGCCTGATGGGCCAGTGCTGGTGATCTGGCTGCAGTTTGTGTTTGTGATGTCACTTGTGGCTCAGTGCCTGATAGGCCAGTGCTGGTCCTGTGGCTGCAGTTTGTGGTTGTGATGTCACTTGTGGCTCAGTGCCTCATATGCCAGTGCTGGTGATGTGGCTGCAGTTTGTGTTTGTGATGTCACTTGTGGCTCAGTGCCTGATAGGCCAGTGCTGGTCACATGGGTGTAGTCTGTGGTTGTGATGTCACTTGTGGCTGAGTGCCTGATAGGCCAGTGTTGGTCACATGGCTGCAGTTTGTGTTTGTGAGGTCACTTGTGGCTGAGTGCCTGATAGGCCAGTGCTGGTCACGTGGATTCATTTTGTGGCTGTGAGGTCACTTGTGGCTCAGTGCCTGATAGGCCAGTGCTGGTCATGTGGGTGCAGTTTGTGGTTGTCAGGTCACTTGTGGCTCAGAGCCTGATAGGCCAGTGCTGCTCACATGGCTGCGGTTTGTGGTTGTGATGTCACTTGTGGCTCAGTGCCTGATAGGCCAGTGCTGGTTTACGTGGCTGCAGTTTGTGGTTGTGATGTCTGTTTTTCCTGAGTGCCTGATAGGCCAGTGCTTGTCCTGTGGGTGGAGTTTGTGGTTGTGATGTCCCTTGTGGCTCAGTGCCTGATAGGCCAGTGCTGGTGATGTGGGTGGAGTTTGTGGTTGTGATGTCACTTGTGGCTCAGTGCCTGATAGGCCAGTGCTGGTTTACGTGGGTGCAGTTTGTGGTTGTGATGTCCCTTGTGGCTCAGTGCCTGATAGGCCAGTGCTGGTGATGTGGCTGCAGTTTGTGTTTGTGAGGTCACTTTTGGCTGAGTGCCTGATAGGCCATGCTGGTCCTGTGGGTGCAGTTTTTGTTTGTGATGTCACTTGTGGCTCAGTGCCTGATAGGCCAGTGCTCGTCATGTGTGTGCAGTTTGTGTTTGTGATGTCACTTGTGGCTCAGTGCCTGATAGGCCAGTGCTCGTCATGTGTGTGCAGTTTGTGTTTGTGATGTCACTTGTGGCTGAGTGCCTGATAGGCCAGTGCTGGTGATGTGGCTGCAGTTTGTGTTTGTGATGTCACTTGTGGTTCAGTGCGTGAGAGGCCATGCTGCTCCTGTGGCTGCAGTTTGTGGTTGTGATGTCACTTGTGGCTCAGGGCCTGATAGGCCATGCTGCTCCTGTGTGTGGAGTTTGTGTTTGTGATGTCACTTGTGGCTCAGTGCCTGATAGGCCAGTGGTGTTCATGTGGGTGCAGTTTGTGATTCTAAGGTGACTTGTGGCTCAGTGCCTGATAGGCCACTGCATTTCCTGTGGGTGTAGTTTGTGTTTGTGATGTCACTTGTGGCTCAGTGCCTGATAGGCCAGTGCTGGTCCTGTGGCTGCAGTTTGTGTTTGTGATGTCACTTCTGGCTCAGGGCCTGATAGGCCAGTGCTGCATATGTGTGTGCAGTTTGTGTTTGTGATGTCACTTCTGGCTCAGTGCCTGATAGGCCAGTGCTGTTCATGTGGGTGCAGTTTGTGTTTGTGATGTCACTTGTGGCGTAGTGCCTGATAGGCCAGTCCTGGTGATGTGGGTGCAGTCTGTGTTTGTGATGTCACTTGTGGCTCAGTGCCTGATAGGCCAGTGCTGGTCACATGGCTGCAGTTTGTGTTTGTGATGTCTCTTGTGGCTCAGTGCCTGATAGGCCAGTGCTGGTCATGTGGGTGGAGTTTGTGGTTGTGATGTCACTTGTGGCTCAGTGCCTGATAGGACATTGCTGGTCCTGTGGCTGCAGTTTGTGTTTGTGATGTCACTTGTGGCTCAGGGCCTGATAGGCCAGTGCTGCTCAAATAGCTGTTGTTTGTGGTTGTGATGTCACTTGTGGCTCAGTGCCTGATAGGCCAGTGCTGGTCACGTGGGTTCACTTTGTCGTTGTGAGGTCACTTGTGGCTCAGTGCCTGATAGGCCAGTGCTGGTCATGTGGCTGCACTCTGTGGTTGTGATGTCACAGAATCACAGAATCACAGTATCACTGAGGTTGGAAGGGACCTCTGGAGATCATCTAGTCCAACCCCCCTGCTCAAGCAGGGTCACCTAGAGCACATTGCACAGGATTGCATCCAGGCGGCTTTTGAATATCTCCAGAGAAGGAGACTCCACCACCTCTCGGGGCAACCTGTTCCAGTGCTCTGTCACCCTCACAGTGAAAAAGTTTTTCCTCATGTTAAGATGGAAGTGTCTGTGTTTCAGTTTGTGCCCATTGCCTCGTGTCCTGTCGCTGGGCACCACTGAAAAGAGTCTGGCCCCATCCTCTCGACACCCACCCTTCAGATACTTGTACACATTGATAAGATCTCCTCTCAGCCTTCTCTTCTCCAAGCTAAACAGGCCCAGCTCTCTCAGCCTTTCCTCATAAGAGAGATGCTCCAGTCCCCTAATCATCTTTGTGGCCCTTCGCTGGACTTGCTCCAGTAGTGCCACATCCCTCTTGTACTGGGGAGCCCAGAACTGGACGCAGTACTCCAGATGTGGCCTCACCAGGGCTGAGTAGAGGGGGAGAATCACTTCCCTCGACCTGCTGGCAACACTCTTTCTGATGCAGCCCAGGATACCATTGGCCTTCTTGGCCACAAGGGCACATTGCTGCCTCATACTTAACTTGGTGTCCACCAGCACTCCCAGGTCCTTCTCAGCAGAGCTGCTTTCCAGCAGGTCAACCCCCAACCTGTACTGCTGCATGGGGTTATTCCTCCCCAGGTGCAGGACCCTGCACTTCCCTTTGTTGAATTTCATGAGGTTCCTCTCTGCCCACCTCTCCAGCCTGTCCAAGTCTCTTTGAATGGCAGCACAGCCCTCTGGCATATCGGCCACTCCTCCCAGTTTTGTATCATCAGCAAACTTGCTGAGTGTGCACTCTGTGCCTTCATCCAGGTCATTGATGAAGAAGTTGAACAAGACTGGACCCAGGACTGACCCCTGGGGGACACCGCTAGCTACAGGCCTCCAACTAGACTCTGTACCACTGATCACAACTCTCTGAGCTCTGCCATTCAGCCAGGTCTCAATCCACCTCACTGTCCACTCATCTAACCCACACTTCCTGAGCTTGTCTATGAGGATGCTATGGGAGACAGTGTCAAAAGCCTTGCTGAAGTCTAGGTAGACAACATCCACTGCTCTCCCCTCATCTACCCAGCCAGTCATTCCATCATAGAAGGCTATCAGATTGGTTAGGCATGATTTCCCCTTGGTGAAGCCATGCTGACTACTCCTGATCACCTTCTTTTCCTCCACATGCGTGGAGATGGCTTCCAGGATGAGCTGCTCCATCACCTTTCCAGGGATGGAGGTGAGGCTGACTGGCCTGTAGTTCCCTGGGTCCTCCTTCTTGCCCTTTTTGAAGACTGGGGTGACATTGGCTTTCTTCCAGTCCTCGGGCACCTCTCCTGTTCTCCATGACCTTTCAAAGATGATGGAGAGTGGCTTAGCAATAACATCCGCCAGCTCCCTCAGCACTCGTGGGTGCATCCCATCAGGGCCCATGGATTTGTGGGTGTCAAGTTTGCTTAAATGATCTCTAACCCACTCCTCCTCCACCAAGGGAAAGTCTTCCTCTCTCCAGACTTTCTCTCTTGCCTCCAGGGTCTGGGGCTCCTGAGGGCTGGCCTGACCAGTAAAGACTGAAGCAAAGAAGGCATTCAGTAACTCTGCCTTCTCTGCATCCTTCGTCACCAGGGCACCCACTCCATTCAGCAAAGGGCCCACATTTTCCCTAGTCTTCCTCTTGCTGCTGATGTATTTGAAGAAGCCCTTCTTGTTGTCCTTGACATCTCTAGCCAGATTTAATTCCAAACGGGCCTTAGCCTTCCTCGTCGCATCCCTGCATACTCTGACAACATTCCTATATTCCTCCCAAGTGGCCTGTCCCCCTTTCCACTTTCTGTATACTTCCTTCTTCTGGTTGAGTTTTGCCAGGAGCTCCTTGCTCATCCATGCAGGTCTCCTACCTCCTTTGCTTGACTTCCTACTCATAGGGATGCACCGCTCTTGAGCCTGGAGGAAGTGATGTTTGAATATTAACCAACTCTCTTGAACACTCCTTCCTTCCAGGGCCCTCACCCATGGGATTCCTCCAAGTAGGTCCCTGAAGAGGACAAAGTTTGCTCTCCTGAAGTCCAGGGTTGCGATCCTACTTGGTGCCCTGCTGCCTCCTCGCAGGATCCTGAACTCCACCATCTCATGGTCACTGCAGCCAAGGCAGCCCCCAACCTTCACATCTTCCACCAGTCCTTCTTTGTTTGTTAGTACGAGGTCCAGCAGCACACCTCTCCTTGTTGGCTCCTCCACCACCTGTGTCAAGAAGTTGTCACCAATGCTCTGCAGGAATCTCCAGGACTGTTTGTGCCTAGCTGTGTTGTCTTTCCAGCAGATATCGGGGTGGTTGAAGTCCCCCATGAGAACCAGGGCCTGGGATCGTGAGGCTACTTCCAGCTGTCTGTAGAAGGCCTCATCCACTTCCTCATCCTGATCAGGTGGCCTGTAGTAAACACCCACAACAGTGTCACCTCTATTAGCCTGCCCTTTGATCCTTACCCATAAGCTCTCGACTCGCTCTTCATCCACCCCTAGGCACAGCTCCATACATTCCAGTTGCTCTCTCACATAAAGAGCAACTCCACCACCTCGCTTTCCTGGCCTGTCTTTCCTAAAAAGTACGTAGCCATCCATGACAGCACTCCAGTCATGCGAGCTATCCCACCATGTCTCTGTAATGGCAATGAGATCATGGCCCTGCGACCGCACACACATCTCTAGTTCTTCCTGTTTGTTCCCCAAGCTGCGTGCATTGGTGTACAGGCATTTCAGGGAGGTGATCGAGCATGCAGGTTTCCCAGGAGGGATACAAGAGGGTCCTCCATAGCCACATCCCATGCGCACTTCCCTGGCTGCATTCACCTGCTGGAGGCATCCTGACTTGAGCAGTCTTTTGCCAACTACCCTGTCACTATAACTCTCCCCTTCCCCCATCTTTCCTAGTTTAAAGCCCTCCTTACCAGGTTGGCCAACCTGTTGGCAAAGACCCGCGTGCCCCGCCTCGTGAGGTGGATCCCATCTCTCGCCATCAGTTGTCGATCTTCAAACAGGGTCCCATGGTCGTAGAAACCAAAACCCTGTTGCCAACACCAGCGGCGCAGCCAGTCGTTAACCTGGAAAGTCCGTCTCCTCCTCCTCTCATCCATCCCCCTCACTGGCAGGATTGAGGAGAAGATGACCTGGGCTCCCAGACCCTTGACCACCATCCCCAGAGCTCTGAAATCCTGCTTGATGGTCTGCAGTTTGCCCTTGGTGTCATTGGCGCCCACATGGAAGAGCAGCAGTGGGTAATAGTCCGAAGAATGGACGAGCCTTGGCAGTCTTTGCATGACATCTCTCACACGAGCCCCCGGCAGGCCACAAACCTCTCTAGACAAGAGGTCAGGTCGGCAGATAGATGCCTCCGTCCCCTGTAGCAGGGAGTCCCCCACAACAATCACCCGCCGCTTTTTCCGGGTGTTCCGGTAGGGCACAGGGTCTGTTGTCCCGGTTACTTCCCTGGCAGCCATGCCCATCTCCTCCTCATCCTGGAGGGCACTAAACCTGTTCTTCAGCTTCAGGTCTTCAGGAGGAGTAGGAGCCTTTCTCCTCCCACGAGCAGTGACCAGTTTCCAGCCTTCTTCTATGATGTTATGATGTACCGTTTCACACGGCACAGAGCCCTCTGGCAACTCCACTGCTGCAGGGGGTTGGGACTCCTGGAGCTGTACAGTCTCCGAGAATACCCTGTCTATCTCTTGCTCTGCTTCTCGGATGCTGCGCAGCCTACTGACCTCCTCCCGTAACTCCCTTACTTGACGACACAACTCGTCAACAGCAGCACACCTCCTGCAGGAGAGCTGGCTGCCAGCCCAGGCCTCCCTCACTTGTGGCTGAGTGCCTGATAGGCCAGTGCTGGTGATGTGGCTGCAATTTGTGTTTGTGATGTCACTTGTGGCTCAGTGCCTGATAGGCCAGTGCTGGTCCTGTGTGTGCAGTTTGTGTTTGTGATGTCACTTGTGGCTGAGTGCCTGATAGGCCAGTGCTCGTCGTGTGTGTGCAGTTTGTGGTTTTGATGTCACTTGTGGCTCAGTGCCTGATAGGCCAGTGCTCGTCGTGTGTGTGCAGTTTGTGGTTTTGATGTCACTTGTGTCTCAGTGCCTGATAGGCCACTGCTGGTCATGTGGGTGGAGTTTGTGTTTGTGATGTCACCTGTGGCTGAGTGCCTGATAGGCCAGTGCTGGTGATGTGGCTGCAGTTTGTGTTTGTGATGTCACTTGTGGCTGAGTGCCTGATAGGCCAGTGCTGGTCCTGTGGGTGGAGTTTGTGGTTGTGATGTCACTTGTGGCTCAGTGCCTGATAGGCCAGTGCTGGTCACGTGGCTGCAGTTTGTTGTTGTTGTTGTCACTTGTGGCTGAGTGCCTGTTAGGCCAGTGCTGGTCACATGGGTGCACTCTGTGGTTGTGATGTCACTTGTGGCTCAGTGCCTGATAGGCCAGTGCTTGTCACATGGCTGCAGTTTGTGTTTGTGATGTCACTTGTGGCTCAGTGCCTGATAGGCCAGTGCTGGTCATGTGGATAGAGTTGTGTTTGTGATGTGAGTTGTGGCTGAGTGCCTGATAGGCCAGTGCTCTTTATGTGGGTGGAGTTTGTGGTTGTGATGTCACTTGTGGCTCAGTGCCTGATAGGCCAGTGCTGGTGATGTGGCTGCAGTTTGTGTTTGTGATGTCACTTGTGGCTCAGTGCCTGATAGGCCAGTGCTGTTCATGTGGGTGCAGTTTGTGGTTGTGATGTCACTTGTGCCTCAGTGCCTGATAGGCCAGTGCTGGTCATGTGGGTGGAGATTGTGTTTGTGATGACACTTGTGGCTCAGTGCCTGAGAGGCCAGTGTTGGTCCTGTGGGTGCAGTTTGTGACTGTGAGGTCACTTGTGGCTCAATGCCTGACAGAACAGTGCTGATGATGTGGGTGGAGTTTGTGGTTGTGATGTCACTTGTGGCTCAGTGCCTGATAGGCCAGTGTTGGTCACATGGCTGCAGTTTGTGGTTCTGATGTCATTTGTGGATCAGTGCCTGATAGGCCAGTGCTGGTCATGTGGGTGGAGTTTGTGTTTGTGATGTCACTTGTGGCTCAGTGCCTGATAGGCCAGTGCTGGTCATGTGGCTGCAATTTGTGTTTGTGTTGTCACTTGTGGCTCAGTGCCTGATAGGCCAGTGCTGGTGATGTGTGTGCAGGTTTGTTTCTGATGTCACTTGTGGCTGAGTGCCTGAGAGGCCAGTGCTGGTGATGTGGCTGCAGTTTTTGTTTGTGATGTCACTTGTGGCTCAGTGCCTGATAGGCCAGTGCTGGTCATGTGGGTGCAGTTTGTGGTTTTGATGTCACTTGTGGCTCAGTGCCTGATAGGCCAGTGCTGGTGATGTGGGTGGAGTTTGTGTTTGTGATGTCACTTGTGGCTCAGTGCCTGATAGGCCAGTGCTGTTCATGTGGGTGCAGTTTGTGGTTCTGATGTCACTTGTGGCTCAGTGCCTGATAGGCCAGTGCTGGTGATGTGGCTGCAGTTTGTGTTTGTGATGTCCCTTGTGGCTCAGTGCCTGATAGGCCAGTGCTGGTGATGTGGGTGCTATTTGTGATTGTGAGGTCACTTGTGTCTCAGTGCCTGATCGGCCAATGCTGGTCACATGTCTGCATTTTGTGTTTGTGATGTCACTTGTGGCTCAGTTCCTTATAGGCCAGTGCTGGTAATGTGCGTGGAGTTTGTGTTTGTGATGTCACTTGTGGCTGAGTGCCTGATAGGCCAGTGCTGGTGATGTGGCTGCAGTTTGTGGTTGTGATGTCACTTGTGGCTCAGTGCCTGATAGGCCAGTGCTAGAGATGTGGGTGCAGTTTGTGATTGTGATGTCACTTGTGGCTCAGTGCCTGATAGGCCATGCTGGTCCTGTGGGTGGAGTTTGTGTTTGTGATGTCACTTGTGGCTCAGTGCCTGATCGGCCGGTGCTGGTGATGTGGGTTCAGTTTGTGTTAGTAAGGTCACTTGTTGCTCAGTGCCTGATAGGCCAGTGCTGGTCCTGTGGCTGGAGTTTTTGTTTGTGAGGTCCCTTGTGGCTCAGTGCCTGAGAGGGCATGCTGTTCCTCTGGGTGCAGTTTTTGTTTGTGATGTCACTTGTGGCTCAGTGCCTGATACGCCAGTGCTTGTGATGTGGCTGCAGTTTGAGGTTGTGATGTCACTTGTGGCGCAGTGCCTGATAGGCCAGTGCTCGTCATGTGTGTGCAGTTTGTGGTTGTGATGTCACTTGTGGCTCAGTGCCTGATAGGCCAGTGCTGGTGATGTGGCTGCAGTTTTTGTTTGTGATGTCACTTGTGGCTCAGTGCCTGATAGGCCAGTGCTGGTGATGTGGTTGCAGTTTGTGGTTGTGATGTCACTTGTGGCTCAGTGCCTGATGGGCCAGTGCTTGTCACGTGGCTGCAGTTTGTGTTTGTGATGTCACTTGTGGCTGAGTGCATGATAGCCCAGTGCTTGTCCTGTGGGTGCAGTTTGTGTTTGTGATGTCTGTTGTGGCTGAGTGCCTGATAGGCCAGTGTTGGTCACATGGCTGCAGTTTGTGGTTGTGATGTCAGTTGTGGCTCAGTGCCTGATAGGCCAGTGCTTGTCCTGTGGGTGCAGTTTGTGGTTGTGAGGTCACTTGTGGCTCAGTGCCTGATTGGCCAGTGCTGGTCCTGTGCCTGCAGCTTTTGGTTGTGATGTCACTTGTGGCTCAGTGCCTGATAGGCCAGTGCTGGTCCTGTGGGTGCAGTTTGTGGTTGTGATGTCACTTGTGGCTCAGTGCCTGATAGGCCAGAGCTAGTCAGCTGGCTGCAGTTTGTGGTTGTGGTGTCACTTGTGGCTCAGTGCCTGCTAGGCCAGTGCTGGTCCTGTGGGTGCAGTTTGTGGTTCTGATGTCACTTGTGGCTGAGTGCCTGATAGGCCAGTACTGCTGATGTGGGTGCAGTTTGTGATTGTGTTGTCACTTGTGGCTGAGTGCCTGATAGGCCAGTGCTGGTGATGTGGCTGCAGTCTGTGGTTGTGATGTCACTTGTGGCTCAGTGCCTGATAGGCCAGTGCTGGTGATGTGGGTGCAGTTTGTGTTTGTGATGTCACTTGTGGCTCAGGGCCTGATAGGCCAGTGCTGGTGATGTGGGTGCAGTTTGTGTTTGTGATGTCACTTGTGTCTCAGTGCCTGATAGGCCAGTGCTGGTTTACGTGGGTGCAGTTTTTGTTTGTGATGTCACTTGTGGCTGAGTGCCTGATAGGCCAGTGCTGGTGATGTGAGTGCTGGTTGTGTTTGTGATGTCACTTGTGGCTCAGTGCCTGATAGGCCAGTGCTGGTCATGTGGGTGCAGTTTGTGGTTGTGATGTCACTTGTGGCTCAGTGCCTGATAGGCCAGTGCTGGTCATGTGGGTGCAGTTTGTGGTTGTGATGTCACTTGTGGCTCAGAGCCTGATAGGCCAGTGCTGGTGATGTGGGTGCAGTTTGTGGTTGTGATGTCACTTGTGGCTCAGTGCCTGATAGGCCAGTGCTGGTCATGTGGGTGCAGTTTGTGGTTGTGATGTCACTTGTGGCTCAGTGCCTGATAGGCCAGTGCTGGTCATGTGGGTGCAGTTTGTGTTTGTGATGTCACTTGTGGCTCAGTGCCTGCGAGGCCAGTGCTAGGTGCCTGGGTGCTGTTTGTAGTTGTGAGCTCACCTGTGGCTCAGGGCCTGATAGGCCTGTGTTGGTCACGTGGTTGGAGTTTGTTGTTGTGATGTCATTTGCGGATCAGTGCCTGATGGGCCAGTGCTGGTGATCTGGCTGCAGTTTGTGTTTGTGATGTCACTTGTGGCTCAGTGCCTGATAGGCCAGTGCTGGTCCTGTGGCTGCAGTTTGTGGTTGTGATGTCACTTGTGGCTCAGTGCCTCATATGCCAGTGCTGGTGATGTGGCTGCAGTTTGTGTTTGTGATGTCACTTGTGGCTCAGTGCCTGAGAGGCCAGTGCTGGTCACATGGGTGTAGTCTGTGGTTGTGATGTCACTTGTGGCTGAGTGCCTGATAGGCCAGTGTTGGTCACATGGCTGCAGTTTGTGTTTGTGAGGTCACTTGTGGCTGAGTGCCTGATAGGCCAGTGCTGGTCACGTGGATTCATTTTGTGGCTGTGAGGTCACTTGTGGCTCAGTGCCTGATAGGCCAGTGCTGGTCATGTGGGTGCAGTTTGTGGTTGTCAGGTCACTTGTGGCTCAGAGCCTGATAGGCCAGTGCTGCTCACATGGCTGCGGTTTGTGGTTGTGATGTCACTTGTGGCTCAGTGCCTGATAGGCCAGTGCTGGTTTACGTGGCTGCAGTTTGTGGTTGTGATGTCTGTTTTTCCTGAGTGCCTGATAGGCCAGTGCTTGTCCTGTGGGTGGAGTTTGTGGTTGTGATGTCCCTTGTGGCTCAGTGCCTGATAGGCCAGTGCTGGTGATGTGGGTGGAGTTTGTGGTTGTGATGTCACTTGTGGCTCAGTGCCTGATAGGCCAGTGCTGGTTTACGTGGGTGCAGTTTGTGGTTGTGATGTCCCTTGTGGCTCAGTGCCTGATAGGCCAGTGCTGGTGATGTGGCTGCAGTTTGTGTTTGTGAGGTCACTTTTGGCTGAGTGCCTGATAGGCCATGCTGGTCCTGTGGGTGCAGTTTTTGTTTGTGATGTCACTTGTGGCTCAGTGCCTGATAGGCCAGTGCTCGTCATGTGTGTGCAGTTTGTGTTTGTGATGTCACTTGTGGCTCAGTGCCTGATAGGCCAGTGCTCGTCATGTGTGTGCAGTTTGTGTTTGTGATGTCACTTGTGGCTGAGTGCCTGATAGGCCAGTGCTGGTGATGTGGCTGCAGTTTGTGTTTGTGATGTCACTTGTGGTTCAGTGCGTGAGAGGCCATGCTGCTCCTGTGGCTGCAGTTTGTGGTTGTGATGTCACTTGTGGCTCAGGGCCTGATAGGCCATGCTGCTCCTGTGTGTGGAGTTTGTGTTTGTGATGTCACTTGTGGCTCAGTGCCTGATAGGCCAGTGGTGTTCATGTGGGTGCAGTTTGTGATTCTAAGGTGACTTGTGGCTCAGTGCCTGATAGGCCACTGCATTTCCTGTGGGTGTAGTTTGTGTTTGTGATGTCACTTGTGGCTCAGTGCCTGATAGGCCAGTGCTGGTCCTGTGGCTGCAGTTTGTGTTTGTGATGTCACTTCTGGCTCAGGGCCTGATAGGCCAGTGCTGCATATGTGTGTGCAGTTTGTGTTTGTGATGTCACTTCTGGCTCAGTGCCTGATAGGCCAGTGCTGTTCATGTGGGTGCAGTTTGTGTTTGTGATGTCACTTGTGGCGTAGTGCCTGATAGGCCAGTCCTGGTGATGTGGGTGCAGTCTGTGTTTGTGATGTCACTTGTGGCTCAGTGCCTGATAGGCCAGTGCTGGTCACATGGCTGCAGTTTGTGTTTGTGATGTCTCTTGTGGCTCAGTGCCTGATAGGCCAGTGCTGGTCATGTGGGTGGAGTTTGTGGTTGTGATGTCACTTGTGGCTCAGTGCCTGATAGGACATTGCTGGTCCTGTGGCTGCAGTTTGTGTTTGTGATGTCACTTGTGGCTCAGGGCCTGATAGGCCAGTGCTGCTCAAATAGCTGTTGTTTGTGGTTGTGATGTCACTTGTGGCTCAGTGCCTGATAGGCCAGTGCTGGTCACGTGGGTTCACTTTGTCGTTGTGAGGTCACTTGTGGCTCAGTGCCTGATAGGCCAGTGCTGGTCATGTGGCTGCACTCTGTGGTTGTGATGTCACAGAATCACAGAATCACAGTATCACTGAGGTTGGAAGGGACCTCTGGAGATCATCTAGTCCAACCCCCCTGCTCAAGCAGGGTCACCTAGAGCACATTGCACAGGATTGCATCCAGGCGGCTTTTGAATATCTCCAGAGAAGGAGACTCCACCACCTCTCGGGGCAACCTGTTCCAGTGCTCTGTCACCCTCACAGTGAAAAAGTTTTTCCTCATGTTAAGATGGAAGTGTCTGTGTTTCAGTTTGTGCCCATTGCCTCGTGTCCTGTCGCTGGGCACCACTGAAAAGAGTCTGGCCCCATCCTCTCGACACCCACCCTTCAGATACTTGTACACATTGATAAGATCTCCTCTCAGCCTTCTCTTCTCCAAGCTAAACAGGCCCAGCTCTCTCAGCCTTTCCTCATAAGAGAGATGCTCCAGTCCCCTAATCATCTTTGTGGCCCTTCGCTGGACTTGCTCCAGTAGTGCCACATCCCTCTTGTACTGGGGAGCCCAGAACTGGACGCAGTACTCCAGATGTGGCCTCACCAGGGCTGAGTAGAGGGGGAGAATCACTTCCCTCGACCTGCTGGCAACACTCTTTCTGATGCAGCCCAGGATACCATTGGCCTTCTTGGCCACAAGGGCACATTGCTGCCTCATACTTAACTTGGTGTCCACCAGCACTCCCAGGTCCTTCTCAGCAGAGCTGCTTTCCAGCAGGTCAACCCCCAACCTGTACTGCTGCATGGGGTTATTCCTCCCCAGGTGCAGGACCCTGCACTTCCCTTTGTTGAATTTCATGAGGTTCCTCTCTGCCCACCTCTCCAGCCTGTCCAAGTCTCTTTGAATGGCAGCACAGCCCTCTGGCATATCGGCCACTCCTCCCAGTTTTGTATCATCAGCAAACTTGCTGAGTGTGCACTCTGTGCCTTCATCCAGGTCATTGATGAAGAAGTTGAACAAGACTGGACCCAGGACTGACCCCTGGGGGACACCGCTAGCTACAGGCCTCCAACTAGACTCTGTACCACTGATCACAACTCTCTGAGCTCTGCCATTCAGCCAGGTCTCAATCCACCTCACTGTCCACTCATCTAACCCACACTTCCTGAGCTTGTCTATGAGGATGCTATGGGAGACAGTGTCAAAAGCCTTGCTGAAGTCTAGGTAGACAACATCCACTGCTCTCCCCTCATCTACCCAGCCAGTCATTCCATCATAGAAGGCTATCAGATTGGTTAGGCATGATTTCCCCTTGGTGAAGCCATGCTGACTACTCCTGATCACCTTCTTTTCCTCCACATGCGTGGAGATGGCTTCCAGGATGAGCTGCTCCATCACCTTTCCAGGGATGGAGGTGAGGCTGACTGGCCTGTAGTTCCCTGGGTCCTCCTTCTTGCCCTTTTTGAAGACTGGGGTGACATTGGCTTTCTTCCAGTCCTCGGGCACCTCTCCTGTTCTCCATGACCTTTCAAAGATGATGGAGAGTGGCTTAGCAATAACATCCGCCAGCTCCCTCAGCACTCGTGGGTGCATCCCATCAGGGCCCATGGATTTGTGGGTGTCAAGTTTGCTTAAATGATCTCTAACCCACTCCTCCTCCACCAAGGGAAAGTCTTCCTCTCTCCAGACTTTCTCTCTTGCCTCCAGGGTCTGGGGCTCCTGAGGGCTGGCCTGACCAGTAAAGACTGAAGCAAAGAAGGCATTCAGTAACTCTGCCTTCTCTGCATCCTTCGTCACCAGGGCACCCACTCCATTCAGCAAAGGGCCCACATTTTCCCTAGTCTTCCTCTTGCTGCTGATGTATTTGAAGAAGCCCTTCTTGTTGTCCTTGACATCTCTAGCCAGATTTAATTCCAAACGGGCCTTAGCCTTCCTCGTCGCATCCCTGCATACTCTGACAACATTCCTATATTCCTCCCAAGTGGCCTGTCCCCCTTTCCACTTTCTGTATACTTCCTTCTTCTGGTTGAGTTTTGCCAGGAGCTCCTTGCTCATCCATGCAGGTCTCCTACCTCCTTTGCTTGACTTCCTACTCATAGGGATGCACCGCTCTTGAGCCTGGAGGAAGTGATGTTTGAATATTAACCAACTCTCTTGAACACTCCTTCCTTCCAGGGCCCTCACCCATGGGATTCCTCCAAGTAGGTCCCTGAAGAGGACAAAGTTTGCTCTCCTGAAGTCCAGGGTTGCGATCCTACTTGGTGCCCTGCTGCCTCCTCGCAGGATCCTGAACTCCACCATCTCATGGTCACTGCAGCCAAGGCAGCCCCCAACCTTCACATCTTCCACCAGTCCTTCTTTGTTTGTTAGTACGAGGTCCAGCAGCACACCTCTCCTTGTTGGCTCCTCCACCACCTGTGTCAAGAAGTTGTCACCAATGCTCTGCAGGAATCTCCAGGACCGTTTGTGCCTAGCTGTGTTGTCTTTCCAGCAGATATCGGGGTGGTTGAAGTCCCCCATGAGAACCAGGGCCTGGGATCGTGAGGCTACTTCCAGCTGTCTGTAGAAGGCCTCATCCACTTCCTCATCCTGATCAGGTGGCCTGTAGTAAACACCCACAACAGTGTCACCTCTATTAGCCTGCCCTTTGATCCTTACCCATAAGCTCTCGACTCGCTCTTCATCCACCCCTAGGCACAGCTCCATACATTCCAGTTGCTCTCTCACATAAAGAGCAACTCCACCACCTCGCTTTCCTGGCCTGTCTTTCCTAAAAAGTACGTAGCCATCCATGACAGCACTCCAGTCATGCGAGCTATCCCACCATGTCTCTGTAATGGCAATGAGATCATGGCCCTGCGACCGCACACACATCTCTAGTTCTTCCTGTTTGTTCCCCAAGCTGCGTGCATTGGTGTACAGGCATTTCAGGGAGGTGATCGAGCATGCAGGTTTCCCAGGAGGGATACAAGAGGGTCCTCCATAGCCACATCCCATGCGCACTTCCCTGGCTGCATTCACCTGCTGGAGGCATCCTGACTTGAGCAGTCTTTTGCCAACTACCCTGTCACTATAACTCTCCCCTTCCCCCATCTTTCCTAGTTTAAAGCCCTCCTTACCAGGTTGGCCAACCTGTTGGCAAAGACCCGCGTGCCCCGCCTCGTGAGGTGGATCCCATCTCTCGCCATCAGTTGTCGATCTTCAAACAGGGTCCCATGGTCGTAGAAACCAAAACCCTGTTGCCAACACCAGCGGCGCAGCCAGTCGTTAACCTGGAAAGTCCGTCTCCTCCTCCTCTCATCCATCCCCCTCACTGGCAGGATTGAGGAGAAGATGACCTGGGCTCCCAGACCCTTGACCACCATCCCCAGAGCTCTGAAATCCTGCTTGATGGTCTGCAGTTTGCCCTTGGTGTCATTGGCGCCCACATGGAAGAGCAGCAGTGGGTAATAGTCCGAAGAATGGACGAGCCTTGGCAGTCTTTGCATGACATCTCTCACACGAGCCCCCGGCAGGCCACAAACCTCTCTAGACAAGAGGTCAGGTCGGCAGATAGATGCCTCCGTCCCCTGTAGCAGGGAGTCCCCCACAACAATCACCCGCCGCTTTTTCCGGGTGTTCCGGTAGGGCACAGGGTCTGTTGTCCCGGTTACTTCCCTGGCAGCCATGCCCATCTCCTCCTCATCCTGGAGGGCACTAAACCTGTTCTTCAGCTTCAGGTCTTCAGGAGGAGTAGGAGCCTTTCTCCTCCCACGAGCAGTGACCAGTTTCCAGCCTTCTTCTATGATGTTATGATGTACCGTTTCACACGGCACAGAGCCCTCTGGCAACTCCACTGCTGCAGGGGGTTGGGACTCCTGGAGCTGTACAGTCTCCGAGAATACCCTGTCTATCTCTTGCTCTGCTTCTCGGATGCTGCGCAGCCTACTGACCTCCTCCCGTAACTCCCTTACTTGACGACACAACTCGTCAACAGCAGCACACCTCCTGCAGGAGAGCTGGCTGCCAGCCCAGGCCTCCCTCACTTGTGGCTGAGTGCCTGATAGGCCAGTGCTGGTGATGTGGCTGCAATTTGTGTTTGTGATGTCACTTGTGGCTCAGTGCCTGATAGGCCAGTGCTGGTCCTGTGTGTGCAGTTTGTGTTTGTGATGTCACTTGTGGCTGAGTGCCTGATAGGCCAGTGCTCGTCGTGTGTGTGCAGTTTGTGGTTTTGATGTCACTTGTGGCTCAGTGCCTGATAGGCCAGTGCTCGTCGTGTGTGTGCAGTTTGTGGTTTTGATGTCACTTGTGTCTCAGTGCCTGATAGGCCACTGCTGGTCATGTGGGTGGAGTTTGTGTTTGTGATGTCACCTGTGGCTGAGTGCCTGATAGGCCAGTGCTGGTGATGTGGCTGCAGTTTGTGTTTGTGATGTCACTTGTGGCTGAGTGCCTGATAGGCCAGTGCTGGTCCTGTGGGTGGAGTTTGTGGTTGTGATGTCACTTGTGGCTCAGTGCCTGATAGGCCAGTGCTGGTCACATGGCTGCAGTTTGTTGTTGTTGTTGTCACTTGTGGCTGAGTGCCTGTTAGGCCAGTGCTGGTCACATGGGTGCACTCTGTGGTTGTGATGTCACTTGTGGCTCAGTGCCTGATAGGCCAGTGCTTGTCACATGGCTGCAGTTTGTGTTTGTGATGTCACTTGTGGCTCAGTGCCTGATAGGCCAGTGCTGGTCATGTGGATAGAGTTGTGTTTGTGATGTGAGTTGTGGCTGAGTGCCTGATAGGCCAGTGCTCTTTATGTGGGTGGAGTTTGTGGTTGTGATGTCACTTGTGGCTCAGTGCCTGATAGGCCAGTGCTGGTGATGTGGCTGCAGTTTGTGTTTGTGATGTCACTTGTGGCTCAGTGCCTGATAGGCCAGTGCTGTTCATGTGGGTGCAGTTTGTGGTTGTGATGTCACTTGTGCCTCAGTGCCTGATAGGCCAGTGCTGGTCATGTGGGTGGAGATTGTGTTTGTGATGACACTTGTGGCTCAGTGCCTGAGAGGCCAGTGTTGGTCCTGTGGGTGCAGTTTGTGACTGTGAGGTCACTTGTGGCTCAATGCCTGACAGAACAGTGCTGATGATGTGGGTGGAGTTTGTGGTTGTGATGTCACTTGTGGCTCAGTGCCTGATAGGCCAGTGTTGGTCACATGGCTGCAGTTTGTGGTTCTGATGTCATTTGTGGATCAGTGCCTGATAGGCCAGTGCTGGTGATGTGGGTGGAGTTTGTGTTTGTGATGTCACTTGTGGCTCAGTGCCTGATAGGCCAGTGCTGGTCATGTGGCTGCAATTTGTGTTTGTGTTGTCACTTGTGGCTCAGTGCCTGATAGGCCAGTGCTGGTGATGTGTGTGCAGGTTTGTTTCTGATGTCACTTGTGGCTGAGTGCCTGAGAGGCCAGTGCTGGTGATGTGGCTGCAGTTTTTGTTTGTGATGTCACTTGTGGCTCAGTGCCTGATAGGCCAGTGCTGGTCATGTGGGTGCAGTTTGTGGTTTTGATGTCACTTGTGGCTCAGTGCCTGATAGGCCAGTGCTGGTGATGTGGGTGGAGTTTGTGTTTGTGATGTCACTTGTGGCTCAGTGCCTGATAGGCCAGTGCTGGTGATGTGGGTTCAGTTTGAGGTTGTGATGTCACTTGTGGCTCAGTGCCTGAGAGGCCAGTGCTGGTGATGTGGCTGCAGTTTGTGTTTGTGATGTCCCTTGTGGCTCAGTGCCTGATAGGCCAGTGCTGGTGATGTGGGTGCTATTTGTGATTGTGAGGTCACTTGTGTCTCAGTGCCTGATCGGCCAATGCTGGTCACATGTCTGCATTTTGTGTTTGTGATGTCACTTGTGGCTCAGTTCCTTATAGGCCAGTGCTGGTAATGTGCGTGGAGTTTGTGTTTGTGATGTCACTTGTGGCTGAGTGCCTGATAGGCCAGTGCTGGTGATGTGGCTGCAGTTTGTGGTTGTGATGTCACTTGTGGCTCAGTGCCTGATAGGCCAGTGCTAGAGATGTGGGTGCAGTTTGTGATTGTGATGTCACTTGTGGCTCAGTGCCTGATAGGCCATGCTGGTCCTGTGGGTGGAGTTTGTGTTTGTGATGTCACTTGTGGCTCAGTGCCTGATCGGCCGGTGCTGGTGATGTGGGTTCAGTTTGTGTTAGTAAGGTCACTTGTTGCTCAGTGCCTGATAGGCCAGTGCTGGTCCTGTGGCTGGAGTTTTTGTTTGTGAGGTCCCTTGTGGCTCAGTGCCTGAGAGGGCATGCTGTTCCTCTGGGTGCAGTTTTTGTTTGTGATGTCACTTGTGGCTCAGTGCCTGATACGCCAGTGCTTGTGATGTGGCTGCAGTTTGAGGTTGTGATGTCACTTGTGGCGCAGTGCCTGATAGGCCAGTGCTCGTCATGTGTGTGCAGTTTGTGGTTGTGATGTCACTTGTGGCTCAGTGCCTGATAGGCCAGTGCTGGTGATGTGGCTGCAGTTTTTGTTTGTGATGTCACTTGTGGCTCAGTGCCTGATAGGCCAGTGCTGGTGATGTGGTTGCAGTTTGTGGTTGTGATGTCACTTGTGGCTCAGTGCCTGATGGGCCAGTGCTTGTCACGTGGCTGCAGTTTGTGTTTGTGATGTCACTTGTGGCTGAGTGCATGATAGCCCAGTGCTTGTCCTGTGGGTGCAGTTTGTGTTTGTGATGTCTGTTGTGGCTGAGTGCCTGATAGGCCAGTGTTGGTCACATGGCTGCAGTTTGTGGTTGTGATGTCAGTTGTGGCTGAGTGCCTGATAGGCCAGTGCTTGTCCTGTGGGTGCAGTTTGTGGTTGTGAGGTCACTTGTGGCTCAGTGCCTGATTGGCCAGTGCTGGTCCTGTGCCTGCAGCTTTTGGTTGTGATGTCACTTGTGGCTCAGTGCCTGATAGGCCAGTGCTGGTCCTGTGGGTGCAGTTTGTGGTTGTGATGTCACTTGTGGCTCAGTGCCTGATAGGCCAGAGCTAGTCAGCTGGCTGCAGTTTGTGGTTGTGGTGTCACTTGTGGCTCAGTGCCTGCTAGGCCAGTGCTGGTCCTGTGGGTGCAGTTTGTGGTTCTGATGTCACTTGTGGCTGAGTGCCTGATAGGCCAGTACTGCTGATGTGGGTGCAGTTTGTGATTGTGTTGTCACTTGTGGCTGAGTGCCTGATAGGCCAGTGCTGGTGATGTGGCTGCAGTCTGTGGTTGTGATGTCACTTGTGGCTCAGTGCCTGATAGGCCAGTGCTGGTGATGTGGGTGCAGTTTGTGTTTGTGATGTCACTTGTGGCTCAGGGCCTGATAGGCCAGTGCTGGTGATGTGGGTGCAGTTTGTGTTTGTGATGTCACTTGTGTCTCAGTGCCTGATAGGCCAGTGCTGGTTTACGTGGGTGCAGTTTTTGTTTGTGATGTCACTTGTGGCTGAGTGCCTGATAGGCCAGTGCTGGTGATGTGAGTGCTGGTTGTGTTTGTGATGTCACTTGTGGCTCAGTGCCTGATAGGCCAGTGCTGGTCATGTGGGTGCAGTTTGTGGTTGTGATGTCACTTGTGGCTCAGTGCCTGATAGGCCAGTGCTGGTCATGTGGGTGCAGTTTGTGGTTGTGATGTCACTTGTGGCTCAGAGCCTGATAGGCCAGTGCTGGTGATGTGGGTGCAGTTTGTGGTTGTGATGTCACTTGTGGCTCAGTGCCTGATAGGCCAGTGCTGGTCATGTGGGTGCAGTTTGTGGTTGTGATGTCACTTGTGGCTCAGTGCCTGATAGGCCAGTGCTGGTCATGTGGGTGCAGTTTGTGTTTGTGATGTCACTTGTGGCTCAGTGCCTGCGAGGCCAGTGCTAGGTGCCTGGGTGCTGTTTGTAGTTGTGAGCTCACCTGTGGCTCAGGGCCTGATAGGCCTGTGTTGGTCACGTGGGTGGAGTTTGTTGTTGTGATGTCATTTGCGGATCAGTGCCTGATGGGCCAGTGCTGGTGATCTGGCTGCAGTTTGTGTTTGTGATGTCACTTGTGGCTCAGTGCCTGATAGGCCAGTGCTGGTCCTGTGGCTGCAGTTTGTGGTTGTGATGTCACTTGTGGCTCAGTGCCTCATATGCCAGTGCTGGTGATGTGGCTGCAGTTTGTGTTTGTGATGTCACTTGTGGCTCAGTGCCTGAGAGGCCAGTGCTGGTCACATGGGTGTAGTCTGTGGTTGTGATGTCACTTGTGGCTGAGTGCCTGATAGGCCAGTGTTGGTCACATGGCTGCAGTTTGTGTTTGTGAGGTCACTTGTGGCTGAGTGCCTGATAGGCCAGTGCTGGTCACGTGGATTCATTTTGTGGCTGTGAGGTCACTTGTGGCTCAGTGCCTGATAGGCCAGTGCTGGTCATGTGGGTGCAGTTTGTGGTTGTCAGGTCACTTGTGGCTCAGAGCCTGATAGGCCAGTGCTGCTCACATGGCTGCGGTTTGTGGTTGTGATGTCACTTGTGGCTCAGTGCCTGATAGGCCAGTGCTGGTTTACGTGGCTGCAGTTTGTGGTTGTGATGTCTGTTTTTCCTGAGTGCCTGATAGGCCAGTGCTTGTCCTGTGGGTGGAGTTTGTGGTTGTGATGTCCCTTGTGGCTCAGTGCCTGATAGGCCAGTGCTGGTGATGTGGGTGGAGTTTGTGGTTGTGATGTCACTTGTGGCTCAGTGCCTGATAGGCCAGTGCTGGTTTACGTGGGTGCAGTTTGTGGTTGTGATGTCCCTTGTGGCTCAGTGCCTGATAGGCCAGTGCTGGTGATGTGGCTGCAGTTTGTGTTTGTGAGGTCACTTTTGGCTGAGTGCCTGATAGGCCATGCTGGTCCTGTGGGTGCAGTTTTTGTTTGTGATGTCACTTGTGGCTCAGTGCCTGATAGGCCAGTGCTCGTCATGTGTGTGCAGTTTGTGTTTGTGATGTCACTTGTGGCTCAGTGCCTGATAGGCCAGTGCTCGTCATGTGTGTGCAGTTTGTGTTTGTGATGTCACTTGTGGCTGAGTGCCTGATAGGCCAGTGCTGGTGATGTGGCTGCAGTTTGTGTTTGTGATGTCACTTGTGGTTCAGTGCGTGAGAGGCCATGCTGCTCCTGTGGCTGCATTTTGTGGTTGTGATGTCACTTGTGGCTCAGGGCCTGATAGGCCATGCTGCTCCTGTGTGTGGAGTTTGTGTTTGTGATGTCACTTGTGGCTCAGTGCCTGACAGGTCAGTGCTGGTCATGTGTGTGCAGTTTGTGTTTGTGATGTCACTTGTGGCTCAGTGCCTGATAGGCCAGTGCTGGTGATGTGGGTGCAGTTTGTGTTTGTGATGTCACTTGTGGCTCAGTGCCTGATAGGCCATTGCTGGTCCTGTGGGTGTAGTTTGTGGTTGTGATGTCACTTGTGGCTCAGTGCCTCATACGCCAGTGCTGGTGATGCGGGTGCTGGTTGTGTTTGTGAGGTCAGATTTGGCTGAGTGCCTGATAGGCCAGTGCCGGTCACGTGGGTGCTGTTTGTGGTTGTGATGTCACTTGTGGCTGAGTGCCTGATAGGCCAGTGCTGGTCCTGTGGGTGCAGTTTGTGGTTGTGATGTCACTTGTGGCTCAGTGCCTGATAGGCCAGTGAGGGTCATGTGGGTTCAGTTTGAGGTTGTGATGTCACTTGTGGCTCAGTGCCTGATAGGCCAGTGCTTGTGATGTGGCTGCAGTTTGAGGTTGTGATGTCACTTGTGGCGTAGTGCCTGATAGGCCAGTGCTGGTGATGTGGCTGCAGTTTGTGTTTGTGAGGTCACTTTTGGCTGAGTGCCTGAGAGGCCATGCTGGTCCTGTGGGTGCAGTTTGTGTTTGTGATGTCACTTGGGGCTGAGTGCCTGATAGGCCAGTGCTGGTCATGTGGCTGCAGTTTGTGGTTGTGATGTCACTTGTGGCTCAGTGCCTGATAGGCCAGTGCTGTTCATGTGGGAGCAGTTCATGATTGTGAGGTCACTTTTGGCTGAGTGCCTGATAGGCCAGTGCTGGTGATGTGGCTGCAGTTTGTGGATGTCAGGTCACTTGGGGCTGAGTGCCTGATAGGCCAGTGCTGGTCATGTGGGTGCAGTTTGTTTTTGTGATGTCACTTGTGGCTCAGTGCCTGATAGGCCAGTGCTGTTCATGTGGGTGCAGTTTGTGATTGTGAGGTCACTTGTGGCTCAGTGCCTGATCGGCCAGTGCTGGTGATGTGCGTGGAGTTTGTGTTTGTGATGTCACTTGCGGCTCAGTGCCTGATAGGCCAGTGCTGGTGATGTGGGTGCTATTTGTGATTGTGAGGTCACTTGTGTCTCAGTGCCTGATAGGCCAGTGTTGGTCACATGGCTGCAGTTTGTGGTTGTGATGTCTCTTGTGGCTCAGAGCCTGATAGGCCAGTGTTGGTCACATGGCTGCAGTTTGTGTTTGTGATGTCACTTGTGGCTCAGTGCCTGATAGGCCAGTGCTGGTGATGTGGGTGGAGTTTGTTTTTGTGATGTCACTTGTGGCTCAGTGCCTGATAGGACATTGCTGGTCCTGTGGCTGCAGTTTGTGGTTGTGATGTCAGTTGTGGCTGAGTGCCTGATAGGCCAGTGCTGGTCACGTGGGTTCATTTTGTGGTTGTGAGGTCACTTGTGGCTCAGTGCCTGATAGGCCAGTGCTGGTGATGTGGGTGGAGTTTGTGTTTGTGATGTCACTTGTGGCTCAGTGCCTGATAGGCCAGTGAAGGTCGTGTGGGTTCAGTTTGAGGTTGTGATGTCACTTGTGGCTCAGTGCCTGACAGGTCAGTGGTGGTCCTGTGGGTGCAGTTTGTGTTTGTGATGTCACTTGTGCCTCAGTGCCTGATCAGCCGGTGCTGGTGATGTGGGTTCAGTTTCTGTTTGTAAGGTCACTTGTTGCTCAGTGCCTGATAGGCCAGTGCTGGTCCTGTGGGTGGAGCTTTTGTTTGTGAGGTCCCTTGTGGCTCAGTGCCTGAGAGGGCATGCTGTTCCTCTGGGTGCAGTTTTTGTTTGTAATGTCACTTGTGGCTCAGTGACTGATAGGCCAGTGCTGGTGATGTGGCTGCAGTTTGTGTTTGTGATGTCACTTGTGGCTCAGTGCCTGATAGGCCAGTGCTGGTCACGTGGCTGCAGTTTGTGTTTGTGATGTCAGTTGTGGCTCAGTGCCTGATAGGCCAGTGGTGGTGCTGTGGCTGCAGTTTGTGGTTGTGATGTCACTTGTGGCTGAGTGCCTGATAGGCCAGTGCTGGTGATGTGGCTGCAGTTTGTGTTTGTGATGTCACTTGTGGCTCAGTGCCTGATAGGCCATTGCTGGTCCTGTGGGTGTAGTTTGTGGTTGTGATGTCACTTGTGGCTCAGTGCCTCATACGCCAGTGCTGGTGATGCGGGTGCTGGTTGTGTTTGTGAGGTCAGATTTGGCTGAGTGCCTGATAGGCCAGTGCCGGTCACGTGGGTGCTGTTTGTGGTTGTGATGTCACTTGTGGCTGAGTGCCTGATAGGCCAGTACTGGTCCTGTGGGTGGAGTTTGTGTTTGTGATGTCACTTGTGGCTCAGTGCCTGATAGGCCAGTGAGGGTCATGTGGGTTCAGTTTGAGGTTGTGATGTCACTTGTGGCTCAGTGCCTGATAGGCCAGTGCTGGTAATGTGGGTGGAGTTTGTGGTTGTGATGTCACTTGTGGCTCAGTGCCTGACAGGCCAGTGCTGTTCATGTGGGTGCAGTTTGTGTTTGTGATGTCACTTGTGGCTCAGTGCCTGATAGGCCATGCTGCTCCTGTGGTGCAGTTTGTGGTTGTGATATCACTTGTGGTTCAGTGCCTGATAGGCCACTGCTTGTCCTGTCGGTGCAGTTCGTGTTTGTGATGTCACTTGTGGCTCAGTGCCTGACAGGCCAGTGCTGGTGATGTGGCTGCAGTTTGTGTTTGTGATGTCACTTGTGGCTCAGTGCCTGATAGGCCAGTGCTGGTGATGTGGGTGCTATTTGTGATTGTGAGGTCACTTGTGTCTCAGTGCCTAATAGGCCAATGCTGGTCACATGTCTGCAGTTTGTGTTTGTGATGTCACTTGTGGCTCAGTGCCTGATAGGCCAGTGCTGGTCATGTGGATAGAGTTTGTGTTTGTGATGTGAGTTGTGGCTGAGTGCCTGATAGGCCAGTGCTCTTTATGTGGGTGGAGTTTGTGGTTGTGATGTCACTTGTGGCTCAGTGCCTGATAGGCCAGTGCTGGTGATGTGGCTGCAGTTTGTGTTTGTGATGTCACTTGTGCCTCAGTGCCTGATAGGCCAGTGCTGTTCATGTGGGTGCAGTTTGTGGTTGTGATGTCACTTGTGCCTCAGTGCCTGATAGGCCAGTGCTGGTCATGTGGGTGGAGATTGTGTTTGTGATGACACTTGTGGCTCAGTGCCTGAGAGGCCAGTGTTGGTCCTGTGGGTGCAGTTTGTGACTGTGAGGTCACTTGTGGCTCAATGCCTGATAGAACAGTGCTGATGATGTGGGTGGAGTTTGTGTTTGTGATGTCACTTGTGGCTCAGTGCCTGATAGGCCAGTGTTGGTCACATGGCTGCAGTTTGTGGTTCTGATGTCACTTGTGGCTCAGTGCCTGATAGGCCAGTGCTGGTCATGTGGCTGCAATTTGTGTTTGTGTTGTCACTTGTGGCTCAGTGCCTGATAGGCCAGTGCTGGTGATGTGTGTGCAGGTTTGTTTCTGATGTCACTTGTGGCTGAGTGCCTGAGAGGCCAGTGCTGGTGATGTGGCTGCAGTTTTTGTTTGTGATGTCACTTGTGGCTCAGTGCCTGATAGGCCAGTGCTGGTCATCTGGGTGCAGTTTGTGGTTTTGATGTCACTTGTGGCTCAGTGCCTGATAGGCCAGTGCTGGTGATGTGGGTGGAGTTTGTGTTTGTGATGTCACTTGTGGCTCAGTGCCTGATAGGCCAGTGCTGTTCATGTGGGTGCAGTTTGTGGTTGTGATGTCACTTGTGGCTCAGTGCCTGATAGGCCAGTGCTGGTGATGTGGCTGCAGTTTGTGTTTGTGATGTCCCTTGTGGCTCAGTGCCTGATAGGCCAGTGCTGGTGATGTGGGTGCTATTTGTGATTGTGAGGTCACTTGTGTCTCAGTGCCTGATCGGCCAGTGCTGGTGATGTGGGTTCAGTTTGTGTTAGTAAGGTCACTTGTTGCTCAGTGCCTGATAGGCCAGTGCTGGTCCTGTGGCTGGAGTTTTTGTTTGTGAGGTCCCTTGTGGCTCAGTGCCTGAGAGGGCATGCTGTTCCTCTGGGTGCAGTTTTTGTTTGTGTTGTCACTTGTGGCTCAGTGCCTGATAGGCCAGTGCTGGTGATGTGTGTGCAGGTTTGTTTCTGATGTCACTTGTGGCTGAGTGCCTGAGAGGCCAGTGCTGGTGATGTGGCTGCAGTTTTTGTTTGTGATGTCACTTGTGGCTCAGTGCCTGATAGGCCAATGCTGGTCACATGTCTGCATTTTGTGTTTGTGATGTCACTTGTGGCTCAGTGCCTGACAGGTCAGTGCTGGTCACGTGGCTGCAGTTTGTGTTTGTGATGTCACTTGTGGCTCAGTGCCTGATAGGCCAGTGCTGGTGATGTGGGTGCAGTTTGTGTTTGTGATGTCACTTGTGGCTCAGTGCCTGATAGGCCAGTGCTGGTTTACGTGGGTGCAGTTTGTGTTTGTGATGTCACTTGTGGCTGAGTGCCTGATAGGCCAGTGCTCTTGATGTGGTTGGAGTTTGTTTTTGTGATGTCATTTGTGGCTCAGTGCCTGATAGGGCAATGCTGGTGATGTGGCTGAAATTTGTGATTGTGAGGTCACTTGTGGCTCAGTGCCTGATAGGCCAGTGCTGGTCACGTGGGTTCATTTTGTGGTTGTTAGGTCACTTGTGGCTCAGTGCCTGATAGGCCAGTGCTGGTCCTGTGGCTGCAGTTTGTTGTTGTGATGTCACTTGTGGCTGAGTGCCTAATAGGCCAGTACTGGTCACATGGGTGCAGTCTGTGGTTGTGATGTCACTTGTGGCTCAGTGCCTGATAGGCCAGTGCTGGTCCTGTGGCTGCAGTTTGTGGTTGTGATGTCACTTGTGGCTCAGTGCCTGATAGGCCAATGCTGTTCATGTGGCTGCAGTTTGTGGTTGTGATGTCACTTGTGGCTCAGTGCCTGATAGGCCGGTGCTGGTGATGTGGGTTCAGTTTGTGTTAGTAAGGTCACTTGTTGCTCAGTGCCTGATAGGCCAGTGCTGGTCCTGTGGCTGGAGTTTTTGTTTGTGAGGTCCCTTGTGGCTCAGTGCCTGAGAGGGCATGCTGTTCCTCTGGGTGCAGTTTTTGTTTGTGATGTCACTTGTGGCTCAGTGCCTGATAGGCCAGTGCTGGTGATGTGGCTGCATTTTGTGACTGTGAGGTCACTTGTGGCTCAGTGCCTGATAGGCCAGTGCTGGTGATGTGTGTGCAGTTTGTGGTTGTGATGTCACTTGTGGCTCAGTGCTTGATAGGCCAGTACTGCTGATGTGGGTGCGGTTTGTGGTTGTGATGTCACTTGTGGCTCAGTGCCTGATAGGCCAGTGCTTGTCCTGTCGGTGCAGTTCGTGTTTGTGATGTCACTTGTGGCTCAGTGCCTGATAGGCCAGTGCTGGTCACATGTCTGCTGGTTTTAACCTGTCAGGTTATTTCTGCCTTCAGCACCACATAATGCCATGGTAGGCGCATGGCTCCTCTTTGTCGTTGTGCGGTCATTGTGCCCCTGTACCTTATAGGGCAGCAGGAAGCACATGGTGTCGATGCAGACCTGATTTCAGTTCTGCCTTTGCGTCTGATAGGCCAGTAGCAGGTACAAGGCTTTACAGCTTAGTTGGAAATCCCTTTTTCTCACCACCTGGCTGAGAGCATAAGAAGGACCTTATTGCCAGCAATAATACTTAAAAACTTAGAAATATGACTCCTGCTCCTCATTACCAGTACCCGAGAGCAAAGAAAACAGAACAGATTATCTTATTTGTTTGGCACCCCAGATAGAACACAGCGAGGTTCTCATCTGGTGAGCACTGGCACTGGTCTTGCGTGCCTGCGTTTATTGGCCGTGGGCTCCCAGAGATCTACTTCAATGGGCACAGCAAATGCCCCGGGTGTGGGAGGACCCGGAAAAGGCAGCTCGACTGTTTTGTACAAGAGTAGAGGGACATCCCATTTGTTAGGGGGATGTTCAAGTATTGTTTCAACAGATATTTCAGCCAGGGGATAGAGAATGGATACTGAAAAAAGGATAGGGAATTGGCAGACTGAGATGATAACCGACAGCCTTGCCCACGAGGAGATCTGAATTGGGATTATTATAATAATACAAATGATTGGGCAGCGTGTCAAATGGCATGCCAAAATCTGGTTTTAGCTATACGAACTGCAGGGCAAATGGGTGTTATCTCAGAAAAGGTACTATCGTTAGCAAAAGTCTGAGGAACACTCGATTTTTGGAATATTTGCTTGTGGCAAATTAGGCTCTTATGCTATGGAGGGACGTCTGTGGAAAATGTTAATGAAAGGCTGGCAGTGAGCCTATTGGTCCAGCAAGCGGCACCAGCTATCCGTGAGTATTTCAGAAACCATGCTCCAGGGTGGCAGGGAGAGAATTTACAGAAGATTCACTGTATTACAGCAGCTGGACCTTTACTAGAAACATTTGAGAGCTGTGACAGTATGGGCACACATGTTACATGGTTGAGGGCTCATCTGTCACACAAGAGGAAGATCTCCATTTGGGTTGTCTGATGGTTGCCTCTCTGGTCATCTACCAGTAATGTCTAGTCAGTGCCCACATGTACCACCAGCATGTGCTAATGTGCTTGAGGCACCACGTACAGGCAATGGCTTGTGATGTTCCTGAGCAAGAAACCTGGTCTGAAGGAGCCTCTGGAAATGAGGCAGCAGGCTGTGAGCTGGGGAGCTCTTCAGACAGCTTGAAGGCTGGTCACCTCTTCCAAAATGACCTTTGAAATTATGATTCATGACCAGGCAAACAGGACAGTGCCTGCCCTCACCTTTCCTGCCTTGTGCTCCAGACTGACTTGGGCACAAGTCCATCCTGAGCTGAAAACTCAGCAGTCCCGGGGGTGCAGCAGTGCACCCAGGCTCATCCACCTTGCTGAAGGGCTCGGCTTCTTTTCTCAAGCACGCCCCACACAAACCGAGCTGCGAGGCTCCTTAGGAGTGACTTACATCTCAGTAGCTCTGAAGTCAGGCAGAGGTTAAGGTCCTTTTCTGTCTGTGTAGCTAGGTCTGTAATTTAAGCGGAGCAGAAATTATACCCTATTATTAAGTCATCGGTTTGTCTTGGTAGGTGTGTTCTGACACTTTGTCTCTAGGTACTATCTATCTGGTTGATAC
The DNA here is from genome assembly GCF_036417845.1 of Apteryx mantelli. Taxonomy (NCBI): domain Eukaryota; kingdom Metazoa; phylum Chordata; class Aves; order Apterygiformes; family Apterygidae; genus Apteryx; species Apteryx mantelli. The sequence goes on along the minus strand of NC_090001.1, from coordinate 12,829,658 downwards.
AGTTTTCATCAGTTTACATTTTACATCCTCTTTACATGTGTTCACATGTGTTTGTTTGCATAGATACAGAGTTATTAGTTACATAGCAGCCTATTCTACATGGCTCAATATTCTCATACAAACTTCCTTTTCACCAGCACACAGGCAGGCCAGAGGACAACACCAACTCTCATTTATGTTCCACATGTCCACGTAAGGTGGAGGCTTTTGGAGTCTCCTGGGAAGCTCCATTTACAACATTACTACAGAACAGTCCAGCATATGCACAAGTTTTGTTGCTTGCCAATTCAGATGGATGGATAGGTATTGTTTTGAGTTTCCTTTTCCAGTTTCAAGGGCACTTAAGTGAAGATGAAGCACCTGAATGCTGTGCTTTCCCAAGCAACTGGATACTGTTATCACGAGGGCACCCTACCTGAACCTATTAACATTTGCTTAGCCGGAAAACAATACTGAAAACTTTTTTCTGAAGTGTTTTCGGAGTCAAGATTCACTCGGACCCAGCCTTCCCCACATTCTCACACACACAGGCTTACTCGACAGATCTGGAAGTTTGCCTAGGGGAATCACTGCGGTGACTTTGAGACGGCTGTTTATATCCTGCGCCCAGTGTATGCAATGAGTGCAATGTAAAAGGCAATCAAGATGTGCTCACTAAAAGCATACCTTCCCACAGTCTGCCACTGCAAAGTAGAGTTGTTACATTGTTCAGCAGAGAAATCAGTTGAGCACTTCAACGCCTTAACTACAGTGTCAGCTCTTGCTTCATAAAGGCCAAAGCTTGAAAAATTACGAAGCTCAATCCCATCTTGTGTTTCAGCGACTTTAGGAAGACAACTACCTCCATTTCCATCAGCAGACTTCAGGAGGAGTACAGCCTTCACTTTCCAGGCTTCTGAGAGTTGGCCTTACAGGAAGGTGTTTAAAAGATGAAACAGGTTACTCTCCAGCTGATGATGTCTTCCTGAACACGGAAACACAAACCCTAACTGGATGCGTTTACCATCAAAGGCTTTGAAAGTGCTTAACTTGGATGCTGTTGGTAAATTCCTTCTAAAATTGAATACTGAAATTCCAGCACGTCAAGAGTTTCTGGCAGCAAAGCAGGTCCCTTTTCTCACAGAAGGCTCCAGTAGTTGAGGGCTAAGCCCCCAGGCCAGGGGTCACTGCTGGCCCTGGAAACAGTCCTCCATTTCCTCAGGATGGGGGGAGCCATGTCGCTCTCTGATGTCCAGGAGCCAAGGTGCAAAGGTTCCACCTTATCTTTCCAAAGAGGATGAGAAGAAAATGGATTTAGGATATAACAATTAATGTAGGCCTCCTCAAAGAGTTCAAAGCCTTCAGCCCAAGTAGCAGTACCTCAGACATTGACATCTTTGAGGCTCTGCCTGAAGCCTTTCTTGCCGTTCCTTCAAATGACATCATCAAATATCACGACTCATGCTGTCCTGCTATCTAAAGCCTTGCAGCTTCTCCACAAACTTTTGCTGCTTCCTTCCCCACAGTCCATCTGCCTCCTCCCATTCCACTTCATATCTTTAACAGTTCACTAAACTCAGTCTACTAGTCCATGGATCTGATCTATCTCCAGATAGACAAGCAGGACTTGATAGCAAAGCCTTTCATTCCTTCTTAAAAAGTTGCAAGTTATTGGATTTTTTTTGTCTCCCAGAATTGGTCGGCAATAGCTGAGGAGAAAGGGTAAAGGTGGGAGGAAGAAAAAGGTATTCTGCATTTCCAGATAATACTTAAATACCAACTAGCAAAGCTAACCTGCTGTTGTTTAGAAGAGAATGTCAATGAATAAAGCAGCAAAACACTTGAAGGTTTTGGTTTCCTTATTTGCAGTACTTTTAACCTTATTGAAAGAGAAGAATTTACAGTTCTATTTCATCATGCTGTGAATTGAGTTTTCCTGATGATAGAGAATATATACAGCTAACTCTTAAATCTTCGGATATTGTGCCCACAAAGGGAAACACCTGGTCTTTCAAGCAAAAGGTTACAATTGACTTCTAACAGATAACCCTCTCCTGCTTATACACTAATCAAGGTCACATGTACAGGAAACACTCAAAGATGACAAAGCACCTTTTTAAAGCAGGACACTTTTGGAGTATACTTTCCTTTGATCACACAAGTCACTAAGCCTTTAACTATGGCAAGGGATTCCCTCTACCTTGAATCTCCATATAGTTTGCATTTTAAAAATTCTTAAGAAATGGCTTTTTACTACTACTATAAAAGCTCAGTGTTGGCAGAAGTTTTTCAAGCACACAAATGTATTGCCTCAGTTTACCTAAAGATAAATTCAACAGAACCCATGTCCTAGGTTAAAGGAAGGCAAAGAAACCCCATCCTTGCCTCTATTTATACCTTTTCTGTTGGGGGGGGGTTCTTTCTGAATAGCCTACTGTAAAGCGCAGGGGCAGCAGAATTTTACATTAAACTATTTAGAGTTTACGCCTAACCTCTCCAAAGAAATCCAATTGCTCTTAAAGAATCAATTCTAAAAGTCCAATGGTAGAGAGCCCAGTTAAGAGCCACCGGTGCCAACAACTTACATATTATGCCAGCGCATTACGTATTGCCACCATTTAGACTCTCTACAAGAGCAGGGAGGAGAATGCTTCAGAGTCAGGCACTTGCTCCTCCTCTTCAGTAGATTCCTGGGCAGAATGTTGCTCATCATCATCAGCGGAGGATGGGGAATCGCTGCTGTAGACTGCGTGTTTCCATCTGCAAGCAATTCAAAGGCAATAACAAAAACAAGATTAGGTCACACTAAGTCAAAAATCAAGTGCAGTCTACCCCAGAAGGTACTGTGAGATCTAGGAAGTTTCCAGCCCATTATATGTATTTGTCGTGCATCTGATTTCAAACTGCATTACATGTTCTTCCTTGGGAGAGCAAAATTCCATCTTTGTTGGGAAGTTAAAAAAAAAAAAAGGCACATGGTACTTATATGCAGCTTGACTTTGGCATATGATAGGCCAGAGCCTTGCAAAGTAACTGTAAAGCCTTGCAAAGCAGCTGTATTTGTGAATCTATTGCCCCTGATTTCCCCTGAACTTCGTATTCACAGCTGTTACCAAAAACAGCAGGACAAGTCAAGAAGGGAGCTCCTGAGAGAGCTTCAATTAATTACGATGCATACAGGATGATAATTATGATGCATACAGGTTTTGGCTTGAACCTTTTTATAGGTTTTTATTCCCCTTGTTCAAGTCTTGCACAGGCTGCGGAACATGGGCGAGGTACTGCCTTCACGAGGTATTGCATAATTACCCCTCTTCCTCAAGGCATGATCAGCTCAACTACTGCAACATCCTCTTCTGTCCTGAAGTACAGCCTTGCCCCACTCAGATCCATTCAGAAAGTTGCTCTAAAGGTCATCTTCTGAACTTATTCCCTTCATCACAAAGCGCATTCTCCTGAAACCCTTCAAGTGTCTTCTCTCACAGCAAACAGAGTTGCTAAGGCCTTTCATGAATTACCCTCCTTCCTACATTATCTCCCACTGAGTGCCCAGAAAACAGCTCTGAATTCTGAGCTGGCCCTGACAGCACCTCTCACTGACTAACCCCTCAATACAAAAATGCAGAAGCATGTTCTCTTCTTACCTGCCACCTTCACGCTTGGGAGAAGGTTTGCATATGCACCTGGCAGTCTTCCTTACCTCCTGAAAATTCTTGCTGGGCTGCTCAAAACCCATGAAAACTGTCAGGCTACTGCTGCAGTGAGAGCAGTGCTCATCATTCAGAGTAGGACTGCGTTTCCTTGTATTCCCACCTCTTGACAGCCATCTCTTGCTTTTTCTCTTGTGCTCGGTTATAAGCATTTGGGAAAAGGACTGTTTTTGTTTGCTGACTCTCTGTCCGGAGCTTACCGGCAGGGCCCTGGAGTCCCCGACTATGGCTTGTAAGCGCTAAGGCTATACAGAAATGTGAATAGATTAAAAAAATATCCAATAGCTCAACTCATTTCAGCTGTTTCAGAGGAGGCTTTTGGCCAGAACACAGTAAAGAAAATTGAAAGCCAGAACTAACCTGCACTGCCATCTTGAGTGTCAGCGATTTCCCCATCAGTTCTCCTCGGGAGTACGTATCCAAGTTTTCCTAATGAGAAGAAACAAGAAGGGTCAGTCACAAACACGCAGAAAATCTGACGTATGCACACTTGGTGCCTACACAGTAACTTTATCAAGGCTCTGCATGGACACAAAAGATGAGCATGCAGTTCTACGATGCCGAAAGCAAGGAAGCATTGCTGGAATCCAACCATCTAGTTTTACCTATTTTCACAAGAGGCACATTCACTTTTAGGCCTATATCTGTCAGTCTAAGAGAGATGAGAAAATGGATGCATATTTTAAGACAAGAAGAAAACCTGTACTTTTAAATTTACTTCATGGCCTACTTTGTCTCTCTGTTAACATGTTGATTCATGGCCCAGGACAAGTTTTTTTTAAAAAAAAAAAAACAAAAACCCCAGACATCCACAGAGATTCCTGAAGTATATGAATTTATCTTTGCTTTTTATCCTAGAGTTCACAGAATCACTGAATGGTTGAGGTTGGAAGGGACCTCTGGAGATCATCTAGTCCGACCCTCCTGCTCAGGAAGGGTCACTTAGCACATGTTGCCCAGGACTGTGTCCAGATGGCTTGAATATCTCCGAGGAAGGAGCCAACCACAGCAGGCATTGCCCACACCAAGGCACCTAGGACAGGAGCCTGGAAGGTCTTGAAGGTGGTGAGCTTCAAAGGGAGCTGAGCTGACAACACAAGGGGAAACAGATGACAACACGAATCAGGCAATCGGAACACCATGGTGTGCGTTCGACTGGCTGCAAGATGGCTGTTGGCATGCAAGCGTGCTTAAGGAAGGCAAAGCGTTAAGAGAAAAAGCACGAGTCAGCTTTCAAGGACAATTAGATGTACAGGGCTGCCAGTTTATGGGGGACAGTGCGGGCAGCTTCCTAACACTCACTGCTGAGCAGGAAGCCCGAACTCTGACAAACAGGCCTTTCAAATATCCTGTGAAAGTCCATGAGCACAGAAGCAAGGCAGCTGCTAGGGGTTTCATGTCGAGACTCCACACTGGACCAAATTAGGCCCCTAATTCCAGCACCTACTCAAAAATAATTACAAAACCATATATCTGCATAATAACATCAGACACGTAAAAAGAAGTACTTGTGAACTATTCTTTAAATAACAAAGAGGGTTAAACAAAAAAAAAACTCTTTGGGGCAATAGTAAATGCGTACACATGACATTCTTACAAACTGCAGGATACAGAAGAAAATTGTTTGTCAGCAAACCAATTTAACCTGACCTCTCTGCAGGGCACAGTTCAGGACACCCTCACAAGTTACATACCTCCAATTTTCTAGAGAAGGTCCAGAAAAGAAACTACCTTGATAAAAACAGTGGAACGGGGCTTGTCCAGAAAAGATGTGATTTGCTTACTTGGTTTGGAAGCTCTGCCAGCATAAAACAAACAAACAAGAAAACCAAAAAACCATACACACACACCAAAGAGTTACAAAGGGATTAATTAAGAGTCTTGTCTAAACTCTACCTTAATTTAAGTAAAGGGCTCCTAAGGGTGCACAAGGAATTTATCTTCCACCGTTACTGCAAACGGCAGGACACTACAAAGGTCACCCCTAGGAGAAGGGCGTTCAGACTACGCCTAAAAGAGCCACTGGCACACTGAAGGCTCTCATTCACTTTCAACATGCATTTTCCCTTTCACAAAAACCTTACAAAGCCACTTCAGACAGTAACTAGCCAGGAGAGTTGTTCCTCCCCCAACCCCCTTTTTTTTTCTTTCTTTCCAGAGAGAGCTTGTTGTATTCTACAGCTTCCGACAGAAGCTATATTAGCATAAATGCTCCAGCTGATTTAGACTTCCTCGACCAAAAGATCTTAGACTTTCGGCTGAAATGCTCTCGCTGCTGCCCATGGGCAGAGGCACAGAGCCAGAAAACAATGCCTAGAGTCCAGGGCACTCTGCTGACGTGGGCATCTCTCCTGCTGGCACTAGAAATAGAGCATCCCGTCACATTCGCTTCGCACAGATTATATGTGACCTCACAACCACAAATTGCAGGCACATGACCAGCACTGGCCTATCAGGCACTCAGCCACAAGTGACCTCAAAACCACAAACTGCAGCCACGTGACCAGCAGTGGCCTAACAGATCCTGAGCCACAGGTGACCTCACAAACACAAAATGAACCCACGTGCCCAGCACTGGCCTATCAGGCACTGAGCCACAAGTAACATCACAACCACAAACTCCACCCACATGACTACCACTGGCCTATCAGGCACTCGGCCACAAGTGACATCACAACCACAAACTGCAGCCACATCACCAGCACTGGCCTATCAGGCACTGAGCCACAAGTGACATCACAACCACAAACTACAGCCATTTGAGAAGCAATGGCCTATCAGGCCCTGAGCCACAAGTGACATCACAACCACAAACTGCAGCCACAGGACGAGCAACGTCCTATCAGGCACTGAGCCACAAGTGACATCACAAACACAAACTGCAGCCACAGGACCAGCACTGGCCTATCAGGCACTGAGCCACAAGTGACATCACAAACACAAACTCCACCCACAGGACCAGCACTGGCCTATCAGGCACTGAGCCACAAGGGACATCACAACCACAAACTGCAGCCATGTGACCAACACTGGCCTATCATGCACTGAGCCACAAGTGACATCACAACCACAAACTGCACCCACATGACCAGCACTGGCCTATCAGGCACTCAGCCACAAGTGACCTCACAACGACAAAATGAACCCACGTGACCAGCACTGGCCTATCAGGCACTGAGCCACAAGTGACCTCACAACCACAAACTGCAGCCACAGGACCAGCAATGTCCCATCAGGCACTGAGCCACAAGTGACCTCACAGCCACAAACTGCACCCACATGACCAGCACTGGCCTATCAGGCACTGATCCGCAAGTGACATCACAAACACAAACTGCACCCACGTGACCAGCACTGGCCTATCAGGCACTGAGCCACAAGTGACATCACAAACACAAACTCCACCCACATGACCAGCAATGTCCCATCAGGCACTGAGCCACAAGCGACCTGACAACCACAAACTGCACCCACATTACCAGCACTGGCCTATCAGGCACTGAGCCACAAGTGACATCACAAACACAAACTGCACCCACATGAACAGCATTGGCCTATCAGGCACTGAGCCACAAGTGACATCACAACCACAAACTGCAGCCACATGACCAGCACTGGCCTATCAGGCACTCAGCCACAAGTGACATCACAAATATAAACTGCAGCCACATGACCAGCACTGGCCTATCAGGCACTGAGCCACAAGTGACATCACAACAACAAACTCCACCCACATCACCAGCACTGGTCTACCAGGCACTGAGCCAGAAGAGACATCACAACCACAAACTGCACCCACATGACCAGCAGTGGCCTATCAGGCACTGAGCCACAAGTGACATCACAACCACAAACTGAACCCACATCACCAGCACTGGCCTATCAGGCACTGAGCCACAAGTGACATCACAAACACAAACTCCACCCACGTGACCAGCACTGGCCTATCAGGCACTGATCCGCAAATGACATCAAAACAACAAACTGCACCCACGTGACCAGCACTGGCCTATCAGGCACTGAGCCACAAGTGACATCACAACCACAAACTCCACCCACATCACCAGCACTGGCCTATCAGGCACTGAGCCACAAGTGACATCACAACCACAAACTGCAGCCACATCACCAGCACTGGCCTATCAGGCACTCAGCCACAAGTGACATCACAAATATAAACTGCAGCCACATGACCAGCACTGGCCTATCAGGCACTGAGCCACAAGTGACATCACAAACACAAACTGCAGCCATGTGACCAACACTGGCCTATCAGGCCCTGAGCCACAAGTGACATCACAACCACAAACTGCAGCCACATGACCAGCACTGGCCTATCAGGCACTGAGCCACAAGTAACATCACAACCACAAACTGCAGCCACATCACCAGCACTGGCCTATCAGGCACTGAGCCACAAGTGACATCAAAACCACAAACTGCACCCACATTACCTGCACTGGCCTATCAGGCACTGAGCCACAAGTGACATCACAACCACAAACTCCACCCACGTGACCAGCACTGGCCTATCAGGCACTGATCCGCAAATGACATCACAACAACAAACTGCACCCACGTGACCAGCACTGGCCTATCAGGCACTGAGCCACAAGTGACATCACAAACACAAACTCCACCCACATCACCAGCACTGGCCTATCAGGCACTGAGCCACAAGTGACATCACAACCACAAACTGCAGCCACATGACCAGCACTGGCCTATCAGGCACTCAGCCAAAAGTGACATCACAAACACAAACTGCAGCCATGTGACCAACACTGGCCTATCAGGCCCTGAGCCACAAGTGACATCACAAACACAAACTCCACCCACAGGAACAGCACTGGCCTATCAGGCACTGAGCCACAAGTGACATCACAACCACAAACTGCACCCACATCACCAGCACTGGTCTACCAGGCACTGAGCCAGAAGAGACATCACAACCATAGACTCCACCCACATCACCAGCACTGGCCTATCAGGCACTGAGCCACAAGTGACATCACAAACACAAACTGCAGCCACATGACCAGCACTGGCCTATCAGGCACTGAGCCACAAGTGACATCACAACCACAAACTGCACCCACATGACCAGCACTGGCCTATCAGTCACTGAGCCACAAGTGACATCACAAACACAAACTGCAGCCACATGACCAGCATTGGCCTATCAGGCACTGATCCGCAAATGACATCACAACAACAAACTGCACCCACGTGACCAGCACTGGCCTATCAGGCACTGAGCCACAAGTGACTTCACAACCACTAACTCTATCCACATGACCAGCACTGGCCTATCAGGCACTGAGCCACAAGTGACATCACAATCACAAACTGCACCCACATGAACAGCACTGGCCTATCAGGCACTGAGCCACACTTGACATCACAAACACAAACTCCACCCACGTGACCAGCACTGGCCTATCAGGCACTGATCCGCAAATGACATCACAACAACAAACTGCACCCACGTGACCAGCACTGGCCTATCAGGCACTGAGCCACAAGTGACATCACAACCACAAACTGCACCCACATGACCAGCACTGGCCTATCAGGCACTGAGCCACAAGTGACATCACAAACACAAACTGCACCCACATGACCAGCACTGCCCTATCAGGCACTGAGCCACAAGTAACATCACAACCACAAACTGCAGCCACATCACCAGCACTGGCCTATCAGGCACTGAGCCACAAGTGACATCACAAACACAAACTGCACCCACATGACCAGCACTGCCCTATCAGGCACTGAGCCACAAGTAACATCACAACCACAAACTGCAGCCACATCACCAGCACTGGCCTATCAGGCACTGAGCCACAAGTGACATCACAAACACAAACTGCACCCACATGACCAGCACTGCCCTATCAGGCACTGAGCCACAAGTAACATCACAACCACAAACTGCACCCACGTAAACCAGCACTGGCCTATCAGGCACTGAGCCACAAGTGACATCACAACCACAAACTGCACCCACGTGACCAGCAGTGGCCTATCAGGCACTGAGCCACAAGCGACATCACAACCACAAAATGAACCCACGTGACCAGCACTGGCCTATCAGGCACTCAGCCACAAGTGACATCACAACCACAAACTGCACCCACAGGACCAGCACTGGCCTATCAGGCACTGAGCCACAAGTGACATCACAAACACAAACTGCAGCCACATGACCAGCACTGGCCTATCAGGCACTGAGCCACAAGTGACATCACAACCATAGACTCCACCCACATCACCAGCACTGGCCTATCAGGCACTGAGCCACAAGTGACATCACAAACACAAACTGCAGCCACAGGACCAGCAATATCCTATCAGGCACTCAGCCACAGGTGACATCACAAACACAAACTGCAGCCACATCACCAGCACTGGCCTATCAGGCACCAAGCTACAAGTGACATCACAACCTCAAACTGAACCCACGTGACCAGCACTGGCCTATCAGGCACTGATCCGCAAATGACATCACAACAACAAACTGCACCCACGTGACCAGCACTGGCCTATCAGGCACTGAGCCACAAGTGACATCACAACCACTAACTCTATCCACATGACCAGCACTGGCCTATCAGGCACTGAGCCACAAGTGACATCACAAACACAATCTCCACCCACATCACCAGCACTGGCCTATCAGGCACTGAGCCACAAGTGACATCAAAACCACAAACTGCACCCACAGGACCAGCACTGGCCTATCAGGCACTGAGCCACAAGTGACATCACAATCACAAACTGCAGCCATGTGACCAACACTGGCCTATCAGGCACTGAGCCACAAGAGACATCACAACCACAAAATGAACCCACGTGACCAGCACTGGCCTATCAGGCACTGAGCCACAAGTGACCTCACAACCACAAACTGAAGCCACAGGACCAGCAATGTCCCATCAGGCACTGAGCCGCAAGTAACCTCACAGCCACAAACTGCACCCACATCACCAGCACTGGCCTATCAGGCACTGAGCCATAAGTGACATCACAACCACAAACTCCACACACATGACCAGCAGTGGCCTATCAGGCACTGAGCCACAAGTGACATCACAACCATAGACTCCACCCACATCACCAGCACTGGCCTATCAGGCACTGAGCCACAAGTGACATCACAAACACAAACTGCAGCCACAGGACCAGCAATGTCCCATCAGGCACTGAGCCACAAGTGACCTCACAACCACAAACTGCACCCACATCACCAGCACTGGCCTATCAGGCACTGAGCCACAAGTGACATCACAACCTCAAACTGAACCCACGTGACCAGCACTGCTCTATCAGGCACTGAGCCACAAGTGACATCACAACCACAAACTGCACCCACATGACCAGCACTGCCCTATCAGGCACTGAGCCACAAGTGACATCACAAACACAAACTCCACCCACATCACCAGCACTGGCCTATCAGGCACTGATCCGCAAATGACATCACAACAACAAACTGCACCCACGTGACCAGCACTGGCCTATCAGGCACTGAGCCACAAGTGACATCACAAACACAAACTGCACCCACAGGACCAGCACTGGCCTATCAGGCACTCAGCCACAAGTGACATCACAAACACAAACTGCACCCACATCACCAGCACTGGCCTATCAGGCACTGAGCCACAAGTGACATCAAAACCACAAACTGCACACACAGGACCAGCACTGGCCTATCAGGCACTGAGCCACAAGTGACATCACAACCACAAACTGCAGCCACAGGACCAGCACTGGCCTATCAGGCACTCAGCCACAAGTGACATCACAAACACAAACTGCAGCCATGTGCCCAACACTGGCCTATCAGGCCCTGAGCCACAAGTGACATCACAAACACAAACTGCACACACAGGACCAGCACTGGCCTATCAGGCACTGAGCCACAAGTGACATCACAAACACAAACTCCACCCACGTGACCAGCACTGGCCTATCAGGCACTGAGCCACAAGGGACATCACAACCACAAACTGCACCCACAGGACAAGCAGTGGCCTATCAGGCACTGAGCCACAAGTGACATCACAAACACAAACTCCACCCACGTGACCAGCACTGGCCTATCAGGCAGTGATCCGCAAATGACATCACAACAACAAACTGCACCCACGTGACCAGCACTGGCCTATCAGGCACTGAGCCAGAAGAGACATCACAACCACAAACTCCACCCACATCACCAGCACTGGCCTATCAGGCACTGAGCCACAAGTGACATCACAAACACAAACTGCAGCCACATGACCAGCACTGGCCTATCAGGCACTGAGCCACAAGTGACATCACAACCACAAACTGCAGCCACATCACCAGCACTGGCCTATCAGGCACTGAGCCACAAGTGACATCACAACCTCAAACTGAACCCACGTGACCAGCACTGCCCTATCAGGCACTCAGCCACAAGTGACATCACAACCACAAACTGCACCCACATGACCAGCACTGCCCTATCAGGCACTGAGCCACAAGTGACATCACAAACACAAACTCCACCCACATGACCAGCACTGGCCTATCAGGCACTGATCCGCAAATGACATCACAACAACAAACTGCACCCGCGTGACCAGCACTGGCCTATCAGGCACTGAGCCACAAGTGACATCACAAACACAAACTCCACCCACATGACCAGCACTGGCCTATCAGGCACTGAGCCACAAGTGTCATCACAACCACAAACTGCACCCACGTAAACCAGCACTGGCCTATCAGGCACTCAGCCATAAGTGACATCACAACCACAAACTGCACCCACGTAAACCAGCACTGGCCTATCAGGCACTCAGCCACAAGTGACATCACAACCACAAACTGCATCCACATCACCAGCACTGGCCTATCAGGCACTGAGCCACAAGGGACATCACAAACACAAACTGCACCCACGTAAACCAGCACTGGCCTATCAGGCACTGAGCCACAAGTGACATCACAACCACAAACTCCACCCACATCACCAGCACTGGCCTATCAGGCACTGAGCCACAAGTGACATCACAACCACAAACTGCACACACAGGACCAGCACTGGCCTATCAGGCACTGAGCCACAACTGACATCACAACCACAAACTGCAGCCACATAACCAGCAATGCCCTATCAGGCACTGAGCCACAGTTGAAATCACAACCACAAACTGCAGCCACATCACCAGCACTGGCCTATCAGGCACTGAGCCACAAGTGACATCACAAACACAAACTGCACACACGTGACCAGCACTGGCCTATCAGGCACTCAGCCAAATCTGACCTCACAAACACAACCAGCACACACGTAACCAGCACTGGCCTATCAGGCACTGAGCCACAAGTGACATCACAACCACAAACTGCACCCACGTAAACCAGCACTGGCCTATCAGGCACTGAGCCACAAGTGTCATCACAACCACAAACTGCACCCACGTAAACCAGCACTGGCCTATCAGGCACTCAGCCATAAGTGACATCACAACCACAAACTGCAGCCACATCACCAGCACTGCCCTATCAGGCACTGAGCCACAAGTGACATCACAACCACAAACTGCACACACAGGACCAGCACTGGCCTACCAGGCACGGAGCCAAAAGTGACATCACAACCACAAACTGCACCCACAGGACCAGCACTGGCCTATCAGGCACTGAGCCACAAGTGACCTCACAACAACAAACTGCAGCCACGTGACCAGCACTGGCCTATCAGGCACTGAGCCACAAGTGACATCACAACCACAAACTCCACCCAGATAACCAGCACTGGCCTATCAGGCACTCAGCCACAACTGAAATCACAACCACAAACTGCACCCACATGACCAGCACTGGCCTATCAGTCACTGAGCCACAAGTGACATCACAAACACAAACTGCAGCCACATGACCAGCATTGGCCTATCAGGCACTGATCCGCAAATGACATCACAACAACAAACTGCACCCACGTGACCAGCACTGGCCTATCAGGCACTGAGCCACAAGTGACTTCACAACCACTAACTCTATCCACATGACCAGCACTGGCCTATCAGGCACTGAGCCACAAGTGACATCACAATCACAAACTGCACCCACATGAACAGCACTGGCCTATCAGGCACTGAGCCACACTTGACATCACAAACACAAACTCCACCCACGTGACCAGCACTGGCCTATCAGGCACTGATCCGCAAATGACATCACAACAACAAACTGCACCCACGTGACCAGCACTGGCCTATCAGGCACTGAGCCACAAGTGACATCACAACCACAAACTGCACCCACATGACCAGCACTGGCCTATCAGGCACTGAGCCACAAGTGACATCACAAACACAAACTGCACCCACATGACCAGCACTGCCCTATCAGGCACTGAGCCACAAGTAACATCACAACCACAAACTGCAGCCACATCACCAGCACTGGCCTATCAGGCACTGAGCCACAAGTGACATCACAAACACAAACTGCACCCACATGACCAGCACTGCCCTATCAGGCACTGAGCCACAAGTAACATCACAACCACAAACTGCAGCCACATCACCAGCACTGGCCTATCAGGCACTGAGCCACAAGTGACATCACAAACACAAACTGCACCCACATGACCAGCACTGCCCTATCAGGCACTGAGCCACAAGTAACATCACAACCACAAACTGCACCCACGTAAACCAGCACTGGCCTATCAGGCACTGAGCCACAAGTGACATCACAACCACAAACTGCACCCACGTGACCAGCAGTGGCCTATCAGGCACTGAGCCACAAGCGACATCACAACCACAAAATGAACCCACGTGACCAGCACTGGCCTATCAGGCACTCAGCCACAAGTGACATCACAACCACAAACTGCACCCACAGGACCAGCACTGGCCTATCAGGCACTGAGCCACAAGTGACATCACAAACACAAACTGCAGCCACATGACCAGCACTGGCCTATCAGGCACTGAGCCACAAGTGACATCACAACCATAGACTCCACCCACATCACCAGCACTGGCCTATCAGGCACTGAGCCACAAGTGACATCACAAACACAAACTGCAGCCACAGGACCAGCAATATCCTATCAGGCACTCAGCCACAGGTGACATCACAAACACAAACTGCAGCCACATCACCAGCACTGGCCTATCAGGCACCAAGCTACAAGTGACATCACAACCTCAAACTGAACCCACGTGACCAGCACTGGCCTATCAGGCACTGATCCGCAAATGACATCACAACAACAAACTGCACCCACGTGACCAGCACTGGCCTATCAGGCACTGAGCCACAAGTGACATCACAACCACTAACTCTATCCACATGACCAGCACTGGCCTATCAGGCACTGAGCCACAAGTGACATCACAAACACAAACTCCACCCACATCACCAGCACTGGCCTATCAGGCACTGAGCCACAAGTGACATCAAAACCACAAACTGCACCCACAGGACCAGCACTGGCCTATCAGGCACTGAGCCACAAGTGACATCACAATCACAAACTGCAGCCATGTGACCAACACTGGCCTATCAGGCACTGAGCCACAAGAGACATCACAACCACAAAATGAACCCACGTGACCAGCACTGGCCTATCAGGCACTGAGCCACAAGTGACCTCACAACCACAAACTGAAGCCACAGGACCAGCAATGTCCCATCAGGCACTGAGCCGCAAGTAACCTCACAGCCACAAACTGCACCCACATCACCAGCACTGGCCTATCAGGCACTGAGCCATAAGTGACATCACAACCACAAACTCCACACACATGACCAGCAGTGGCCTATCAGGCACTGAGCCACAAGTGACATCACAACCATAGACTCCACCCACATCACCAGCACTGGCCTATCAGGCACTGAGCCACAAGTGACATCACAAACACAAACTGCAGCCACAGGACCAGCAATGTCCCATCAGGCACTGAGCCACAAGTGACCTCACAACCACAAACTGCACCCACATCACCAGCACTGGCCTATCAGGCACTGAGCCACAAGTGACATCACAACCTCAAACTGAACCCACGTGACCAGCACTGCTCTATCAGGCACTGAGCCACAAGTGACATCACAACCACAAACTGCACCCACATGACCAGCACTGCCCTATCAGGCACTGAGCCACAAGTGACATCACAAACACAAACTCCACCCACGTGACCAGCACTGGCCTATCAGGCACTGATCCGCAAATGACATCACAACAACAAACTGCACCCACGTGACCAGCACTGGCCTATCAGGCACTGAGCCACAAGTGACATCACAAACACAAACTGCACCCACAGGACCAGCACTGGCCTATCAGGCACTCAGCCACAAGTGACATCACAAACACAAACTGCACCCACATCACCAGCACTGGCCTATCAGGCACTGAGCCACAAGTGACATCAAAACCACAAACTGCACACACAGGACCAGCACTGGCCTATCAGGCACTGAGCCACAAGTGACATCACAACCACAAACTGCAGCCACAGGACCAGCACTGGCCTATCAGGCACTCAGCCACAAGTGACATCACAAACACAAACTGCAGCCATGTGCCCAACACTGGCCTATCAGGCCCTGAGCCACAAGTGACATCACAACCACAAACTGCACACACAGGACCAGCACTGGCCTATCAGGCACTGAGCCACAAGTGACATCACAAACACAAACTCCACCCACGTGACCAGCACTGGCCTATCAGGCACTGAGCCACAAGGGACATCACAACCACAAACTGCACCCACAGGACAAGCAGTGGCCTATCAGGCACTGAGCCACAAGTGACATCACAAACACAAACTCCACCCACGTGACCAGCACTGGCCTATCAGGCAGTGATCCGCAAATGACATCACAACAACAAACTGCACCCACGTGACCAGCACTGGCCTATCAGGCACTGAGCCAGAAGAGACATCACAACCACAAACTCCACCCACATCACCAGCACTGGCCTATCAGGCACTGAGCCACAAGTGACATCACAAACACAAACTGCAGCCACATGACCAGCACTGGCCTATCAGGCACTGAGCCACAAGTGACATCACAACCACAAACTGCAGCCACATCACCAGCACTGGCCTATCAGGCACTGAGCCACAAGTGACATCACAACCTCAAACTGAACCCACGTGACCAGCACTGCCCTATCAGGCACTCAGCCACAAGTGACATCACAACCACAAACTGCACCCACATGACCAGCACTGCCCTATCAGGCACTGAGCCACAAGTGACATCACAAACACAAACTCCACCCACATGACCAGCACTGGCCTATCAGGCACTGATCCGCAAATGACATCACAACAACAAACTGCACCCGCGTGACCAGCACTGGCCTATCAGGCACTGAGCCACAAGTGACATCACAAACACAAACTCCACCCACATGACCAGCACTGGCCTATCAGGCACTGAGCCACAAGTGTCATCACAACCACAAACTGCACCCACGTAAACCAGCACTGGCCTATCAGGCACTCAGCCATAAGTGACATCACAACCACAAACTGCACCCACGTAAACCAGCACTGGCCTATCAGGCACTCAGCCACAAGTGACATCACAACCACAAACTGCATCCACATCACCAGCACTGGCCTATCAGGCACTGAGCCACAAGGGACATCACAAACACAAACTGCACCCACGTAAACCAGCACTGGCCTATCAGGCACTGAGCCACAAGTGACATCACAACCACAAACTCCACCCACATCACCAGCACTGGCCTATCAGGCACTGAGCCACAAGTGACATCACAACCACAAACTGCACACACAGGACCAGCACTGGCCTATCAGGCACTGAGCCACAACTGACATCACAACCACAAACTGCAGCCACATAACCAGCAATGCCCTATCAGGCACTGAGCCACAGTTGAAATCACAACCACAAACTGCAGCCACATCACCAGCACTGGCCTATCAGGCACTGAGCCACAAGTGACATCACAAACACAAACTGCACACACGTGACCAGCACTGGCCTATCAGGCACTCAGCCAAATCTGACCTCACAAACACAACCAGCACACACGTAACCAGCACTGGCCTATCAGGCACTGAGCCACAAGTGACATCACAACCACAAACTGCACCCACGTAAACCAGCACTGGCCTATCAGGCACTGAGCCACAAGTGTCATCACAACCACAAACTGCACCCACGTAAACCAGCACTGGCCTATCAGGCACTCAGCCATAAGTGACATCACAACCACAAACTGCAGCCACATCACCAGCACTGCCCTATCAGGCACTGAGCCACAAGTGACATCACAACCACAAACTGCACACACAGGACCAGCACTGGCCTACCAGGCACGGAGCCAAAAGTGACATCACAACCACAAACTGCACCCACAGGACCAGCACTGGCCTATCAGGCACTGAGCCACAAGTGACCTCACAACAACAAACTGCAGCCACGTGACCAGCACTGGCCTATCAGGCACTGAGCCACAAGTGACATCACAACCACAAACTCCACCCAGATAACCAGCACTGGCCTATCAGGCACTCAGCCACAACTGAAATCACAACCACAAACTGCACCCACATCACCAGCACTGGCCTATCAGGCACTGAGCCACAAGTGACATCACAAAAAAATTGCACACACATGAAGAGCACTGGACTATCAGGCACTGAGCCACAAGTGACATCACAACCACAAACTGCACCCACGTAAACCAGCACTGGCCTATCAGGCACTGAGCCACAAGTGACATCACAACCACAAACTGCAGCCATGTGACAAGCACTGGCCTATCAGGCACTGAGCCACAAGTGACATCACAACCACAAACTGCACCCATGTGACAAGTACTGGCCTATCAGGCACTGAGCCACAAGGGACATCACAACCACAAACTCCACCCACATCACCAGCACTGGCCTATCAGGCATTCAGCCACAACTGACATCACAACCACAAACTGCAGCCACGTAAACCAGCACTGGCCTATCAGGCACTCAGCCACAAGTGACATCACAACCACAAACTGCACCCACATCACCAGCACTGGCCTATCAGGCACTGAGCCACAAGTGTCATCACAAACACAAACTGCACCCACGTAAACCAGCACTGGCCTATCAGGCACTCAGCCATAAGTGACATCACAACCACAAACTCCACCCACAGGACAAGCACTGGCCTATCAGGCACTGAGCCACAGTTTAAATCACAACCACAAACTGCACCCACATCACCAGCACTGGCCTATCAGGCACTGAGCCACAAGTGACATCACAACCACAAACTGCACCCACAGGACCAGCACTGGCCTATCAGGCACTCAGCCACAAGTGACATCACAACCACAAACTGCACACACAGGACCAGCACTGGCCTACCAGGCACGGAGCCACAAGTGACATCACAACCACAAACTGCACCCACAGGACCAGCACTGGTCTATCAGGCACTCAGCCACAAGTGACCTCAAAATCACAAACTGCACCCACAGGACCAGCACTGGCCTATCAGGCACTGAGCCACAAGTGACATCACAACCACAAACTGCACCCACATAAACCAGCACTGGCCTATCAGGCACTGAGCCACAAGTGACATCACAAACACAAACTGCAGCCACAGGACCAGCACTGGCCTATCAGGCACTCAGCCACAAGTGACATCACAACCACAAACTGCACCCACATGACCAGCACTGGCCTATCAGGCACTGAGCCACAAGTGACATCACAACCACAAACTGCACACACAGGACCAGCACTGGCCTATCAGGCACTGAGCCACAAGTGACATCACAACCACAAACTGCAGCCACATCACCAGCACTGGCCTATCAGGCACTCAGCCACAAGTGACATCACAACCACAAACTGCACCCACGTAAACCAGCACTGCCCTATCAGGCACTGAGCCACAAGTGACATCACAAACAGAAACTGCACCCACGTAAACCAGCACTGGCCTATCAAGCACTGAGCCACAAGTGACCTCACAACCAAAAACTGCAGCCACGTGACCAGCACCGGCCTATCAGGCACTAAGCCACAAGTGGCATCACAACCACAAAATCCACCCAGATAACCAGCACTGGCCTATCAGGCACTGAGCCACAGTTGAAATCACAAGCACAAACTGCAGCCATGTGACCAGCACTGGCCTATCAGGCACTGAGCCAGAAGTGACATCACAGCCACAAACTCCACCCAGATAACCACCACTGGCCTATCAGGCACTGAGCCACAAGTGACATCACAAACAAAAACTCCACCCACATCACCAGCACTGGCCTATCAGGCACTGAGCCACAAGGGACATCACAACCACAAACTGCACCCACGTAAACCAGCACTGGCCTATCAGGCACTCAGCCACAAGTGACATCACAGCCACAAACTGCACCCACAGGACCAGCACTGGCCTATCAGGCACTGAGCCACAAGTGACATCACAAACACAAACTGCACCCACAGGACCAGCACTGGCCTATCAGGCACTGAGCCACAAGTGACATCACAACCACAAACTGCACTCACATAGGAAGCACTGGCCTATCAGGCACTCAGCCACAAGTGACATCACAACCACAAACTGCAACCACATCACCAGCACTGCCCTATCAGGCACTGAGCCACAAGTGACATCACAACCACAAACTGCACACACAGGACCAGCACTGGCCTATCAGGCACTGAGCCACAACTGACATCACAACCACAAACTGCAGCCACATGACCAGCACTGGCCTATCAGGCACTGAGCCACAAGTGACATCACAACCACAAACTGCACCCACGTAAACCAGCACTGCCCTATCAGGCACTGAGCCACAAGTGACATCACAAACAGAAACTGCACCCACGTAAACCAGCACTGGCCTATCAGGCACTGAGCCACAAGTGACATCACAACCACAAACTGCAGCCACGTGACCAGCACCGGCCTATCAGGCACTGAGCCACAAGTGGCATCACAACCACAAAATCCACCCAGATAACCAGCACTGGCCTATCAGGCACTGAGCCACAGTTGAAATCACAACGACAAACTGCAGCCACATCACCAGCACTGGCCTATCAGGCACTGAGCCACAAGTGTCATCACAACCACAAACTGCACCCACGTAAACCAGCACTGGCCTATCAGGCACTGAGCCACAAGTGACATCACAACCACAAACTGCAGCCATGTGACCAGCACTGGCCTATCAGGCACTGAGCCACAAGTGACATCACAGCCACAAACTCCACCCAGATAACCACCACTGGCCTATCAGGCACTGAGCCACAAGTGACATCACAAACAAAAACTCCACCCACATCACCAGCACTGGCCTATCAGGCACTGAGCCACAAGGGACATCACAACCACAAACTGCACCCACGTAAACCAGCACTGGCCTATCAGGCACTCAGCCACAAGTGACATCACAGCCACAAACTGCACCCACAGGACCAGCACTGGCCTATCAGGCACTGAGCCACAAGTGACATCACAACCACAAACTGCAGCCACATCACCAGCACTGGCCTATCAGGCACTGAGCCACAAGTGACATCACAACCACAAACTGCACCCACATCACCAGCACTGGCCTATCAGGCACTGAGCCACAAGTGACATCACAACCACAAACTGCACCCACGTAAACCAGCACTGGCCTATCAGGCACTGAGCCACAAGTGACATCACAACCACAAACTGCAGCCACATCACCAGCACTGCCCTATCAGGCACTCAGCCACAAGTGACATCACAACCACAAACTCCACCCACATCACCAGCAGTGGCCTATCAGGCACTGAGCCACAAGTGACATCACAACCACAAACTGCACACACAGGACCAGCACTGGCCTATCAGGCACTCAGCCGCAAGTGACCTCACAACAACAAACTGCAGCGACGTGACCAGCACTGGCCTATCAGGCACTGAGCCACAAGTGACATCACAAAAAAATTGCACACACATGAAGAGCACTGGACTATCAGGCACTGAGCCACAAGTGACATCACAAACAAAAACTCTACCCGCATCACCAGCACTGGCCTATCAGGCACTGAGCCACAAGTGACATCACAACCACGAACTGCACCCACGTAAACCAGCACTGGCCTATCAGGCACTGAGCCACAAGTGACATCACAACCACAAACTGCAGCCACATCACCAGCATTGCCCTATCTGGCACTCAGCCACAAGTGACATCACAAACAAAAACTCCACCCACATCACCAGCACTGGCCTATCAGGCACTGAGCCACAAGTGACATCACAAACACAAACTGCAGCCACGTAAACCAGCTCTGCCCTATCAGGCACTCAGCCACAAGTGACATCACAACCACAAACTGCAGCCACATAAACCAGCACTGGCCTATCAGGCATTCAGCCACAAGTGACATCACAACCACAAACTCCACCCAGATAACCACCACTGGCATATCAGGCACTGAGCCACAAGTGACATCACAACCACAAACTGCACCCACTTAAACCAGCACTGGCCTATCAGGCACTGAGCCACAGTTGAAATCACAACCACAAACTGCAGCCACGTAAACCAGCACTGGCCTATCAGGCACTGAGCCACAAGGGACATCACAACCACAAACTGCACCCACGTAAACCAGCACTGGCCTATCAGGCACTGAGCCACAAGTGACATCACAACCACAAACTGCACCCACGTAAACCAGCACTGGCCTATCAGGCACTGAGCCACAAGGGACATCACAACCACAAACTGCACCCACGTAAACCAGCACTGGCCTATCAGGCACTGAGCCACAAGTGACATCACAACCACAAACTGCAGCCATGTGACAAGCACTGGCCTATCAGGCACTGAGCCACAAGTGACATAACAAACAAAAACTCTACCCGCATCACCAGCAATGCCCTATCAGGCACTGAGCCACAAGTGACATCACAACCACAAACTGCACCCACGTAAACCAGCACTGGCCTATCAGGCACTGAGCCACAAGTGACATCACAACCACAAACTGCAGCCACATCACCAGCACTGGCCTATCAGGCACTCAGCCACAACTGACATCACAACCACAAACTGCACCCACATCACCAGCACTGGCCTATCAGGCACTGAGCCACAAGTGACATCACAACCACAAACTCCACCCAGATAACCACCACTGGCCTATCAGGCACTGAGCCACAGTTGAAATCACAACCACAAACTGCAGCCACGTAAACCAGCTCTGCCCTATCAGGCACTGAGCCACAAGTGACATCACAACCACAAACTGCATCCACATCACCAGCACTGGCCTATCAGGCACTCAGCCATAAGTGACATCACAACCACAAACTGCACCCACTTCACCAGCACTGGCCTATCAGGCACTGAGCCACAAGTGACATCACAACCACAAACTCCACCCACATCACCAGCACTGGCCTATCAGGCACTGAGCCACAAGTGACCTCACCACCACAAACTGCACCCACAGAACCAGCACTGGCCTATAAGGCACTGAGCCACAAGTGACATCACAAACACAAACTGCACCCACGTGACCAGCACTGGCCTATCAGGCACTGAGCCACAAGTGACATCACAAACAAAAACTGCACCCACGTAAACCAGTTCTGCCCTATCAGGCACGGAGCCACAAGTGACATCACAATCACAAACTGCACCCACGTAAACCAGCACTGGCCTATCAGGCACTGAGCCACAAGTGACATCACAACCACAAACTGCACCCACGTGACCAGCACTGGCCTATCAGGCACTCAGCCAAATCTGACCTCACAAACACAACCAGCACTCACATCACCAGCACTGGCCTATCAGGCACTGAGCCACAAGTGACATCACAACCACAAACTCCACCCACATCACCAGCACTGGCCTTTCAGGCACTGAGCCACAAGTGACATCACAATCACAAACTGCAGCCACATCACCAGCACTGGCCTATCAGGCACTGAGCCACAAGTGACATCACAAACACAAACTGCACCCACAGAACCAGCACTGGCCTATAAGGCACTGAGCCACAAGTGACATCACAAACACAAACTGCACTCACGTGACCAGCACTGGCCTATCAGGCACTGAGCCACAAGGCACATCACAACCACAAACTCCACCCACAGGACATGCACTGGCCTATCAGGCACTCAGCAAAAACAGACATCACAACCACAAACTGCACCCACATCACCAGCAATGCCCTATCAGGCACTGAGCCACAGTTGAAATCACAACCACAAACTGCAGCCACATCACCAGCACTGGCCTATCAGGCACTGAGCCACAAGTGACATCACAACCACAAACTCCACCCACAGGACCAGCACTGGCCTGTCAGGCACTGAGCCACAAGTGACATCACAACCACAAACTGCAGCCACATCACCAGCACTGGCCTATCAGGCACTGAGACACAAGTGACATCACAAAAAAATTGCACACACATGAAGAGCACTGGCCTATCAGGCACTGAGCCACAAGTGACATAACAAACAAAAACTCTACCCGCATCACCAGCAATGCCCTATCAGGCCCTGAGCCACAAGTGACATCACAACCACAAACTGCACCCACGTAAACCAGCACTGGCCTATCATGCACTCAGCCACAAGTGACATCACAACCACAAACTCCACCCATGTAAACCAGCACTGGACTATCAGGCACTGAGCAACAAGTGACATCACAACCACAAACTCCACCCAGATAACCACCACTGGCCTATTAGGCACTGAGCCACAGTTGAAATCACAAGCACAAACTGCAGCCACGTAAACCAGCTCTGCCCTATCAGGCACTGAGCCACAAGTGACATCACAACCACAAACTGCATCCACATCACCAGCACTGGCCTATCAGGCACTGAGCCACAAGTGACATCGCAAACAAAAACTCCACCCACATCACCAGCACTGGCCTATCAGGCACTCAGCCACAAGTGACATCACAACGACAAACTGCAGCCACGTAAACCAGCACTGCCCTATCAGGCACTCAGCCACAAGTGACATCACAAACACAAACTGCAGCCATGTTACCAGCACTGGCCTATCAGGAACTGAGCCACAAGTGACATCACAACCACAAACTCCACCCACATCACTAGCACTGGCCTATCAGGCACTGAGCCACAAGTGACATCACAAACAAAAACTCTACCCGCATCACCAGCACTGGCCTATCAGGAACTGAGCCACAACTGACATCAAACCACAAACTGCACCCACGTAACCAGCACTGGCCTATCAGGCACTCAGCCACAAGTGACATCACAACCACAAACTGCACCCACGTAAACCAGCACTGGCCTATCAGGCACTGAGCCACAAGTGACATCACAACCACAAACTCCACCCAGATAACCACCACTGGCCTATCAGGCACTGAGCCACAGTTGAAATCACAACCACAAACTGCAGCCACGTAAACCAGCTCTGCCCTATCAGGCACTGAGCCACAAGTGACATCACAACCACAAACTGCATCCACATCACCAGCACTGGCCTATCAGGCACTGAGCCACAAGGGACATCACAAACAAAAACTCCACCCACGTAAACCAGCACTGGCCTATCAGGCACTGAGCCACAAGTGACATCACAAACACAAACTGCACCCACATCACCAGCACTGCCCTATCAGTCACTCAGCCACAAGTGACATCACAAACACAAACTGCAGCCATGTTACCAGCACTGGCCTATCAGGCACTGAGCCACAAGTGACATAACAAACAAAAATTCCACCCACGTAAACCAGCACTGGCCTATCAGGCACTGAGCCACAAGTGACATCACAACCACAAACTCCACCCACGTAAACCAGCACTGGCCTATCAGGCACTGAGCCACAAGTGACATCACAACCACAAACTGCACCCACGTGACCAGCACTGGCCTATCAGGCACTGAGCCACAATTGTCATCACAGCCACAAACTGCACCCACGTAAACCAGCACTGGCCTATCAAGCACTCAGCAGAAGTGGCCTCACAGATACAAAGAAGTAGCAACGTGGCTGCTGGTGGCCTAGCAGGTACTGAGGCCAAATAACTGCACAAACACAAACAGCAGCAATATGCATCGAGGTGGACTCTCAGGTGCTCATGCTGAAGTGACCTCACAGGCAGCCATGAAGCCAAATAGCTGCTCCTGGCCTCTTTGCAGCTGAGGCACAATTGACCTAAACAAGCACAAACAGCAGCAATGTCCATGCTGATCGCCAGTCACATACTGATGCACAACTCACCACAAAAGCACCAACAGCAGCAATGGCCCTGCTCACCCTTTAGGAGGCATTGAGACACAAGAGACCTCACCATCATCACCAGCGCTACATGCATGCTGTTGGCCTACCAGCTTCAGAGGCACAACTCACCTCACAAGCACAAATGGCATCCACCTGCCTGCTGCTGCCCTATCTTTGACTGAGTCACAAGGGAGCTCAAAAGTGCAAACCTTCACAGAGGAGAAGCTCACCTGGGCCACTCGCACGTCCCTTGATTACGCTGTGATCACTCCACACAGAACAGTCTTCTGCAAAAGGCTTTCATCTCCTGGCAAGACTCTCTCCAGATCATGCAACAGCTCCACTCTGCCACCCTGCACACAAATCACAAAAGGAACAATTGGTCTCGCTTTTCCTTTAGTACCATCAAGTCCGAGCTGGGAGCCTTCGCACTGCAGCACCTACACAATGGCAGCAGCATGCCACTTCCATTTCTAGTGCATTTCTAGGGACAGAGATCAGCTGAGGGAGCAGCTGCACTGCAAAGGCTTTCTGACACTCTCAGATCAACTCGGCACTGCACCGGGCATCAACCTGACGCCAGACCTCTGCTCTGCCACCTACTCTACAAACACACTGCCTCTGCCCCACACAGCTGCCTCTTCTGCTAGATACAACCAAGTGCCAGCAAGAAGAGATGCATGCAGGACACTTGCCACTTGCACACTCCCCAGCCACTGCTCTGCTCGCTGCCTTCCCTTGGCTTCTCAATCCAGACACACAGGCAAGCTCTTGCGGTAACACCACAAGGTGGCCAAGGCACTCTAGGCTCACAAGGCCTGTGCAAATGAGCAGCACAAGATCAGGCACAGAGCTGCCTCCTTGGGTGATGCTGCTCTTTTCAGAGGGAAGGATCCTGCTTGCTTTGGGCACAGCAGGCTGCTGCTTTCCACCCCCATCCCCTCACGAACCTCCTGCTAGGGATGGGGACATGGGGATTTTCTGTAGTAATACAAAAGTTACAGATACAACACAGAAACACTTGAGAGTCCGGAAGGCCTCCTGAGCCCAAAGGAACCTCCCTTCCTTTCCTTTAGTTACTTGGACAAGGAGCTTGGACGGGGAAGGGAAAAAGGGTGCAGAGCCTTTGAAATGAGGCCCAAGCAATGAGACAGCCCCACACTGGACGGCTGCTGAAATGACAGCTCTCCTGGCTGCGCAGCCTCTGCAGCACCAGTCCGCGCTCCACAGCTGCCTTCACAGAGCACTGAGGGCTGGGTGCCACGGGCAACCTGGCCCTGGGCACATCTTCACCCCTCGCAGAGCCGGCAGCCCAAGAGCTCTGAGACTTCCACAGGTCAAGCTATGGACGCTTTGGGGCACTCACACAAAGGCACTCCAGACATGCTGGCATCTATTATAAGGGTCTTGGACTCGTCCTATATGGCACCACAACCTCCTAGGAAAAGGAGGGGGCACCGTAGCATTTGTTGAGCGGGCTGGCAATAACAGCACTTGTGGGAGGCGGAATTTGCAGCACAGCAGAGGTACCAGGAGCTGAACCCACACCCCAAGTCACCCAGGGAAGACAGGCGCATTTATGGAAGCCTTCGCATCCAGACGTAGCCTCTTCTCAGTCACTTGCAGCTGCTTTCACAGAGGGCTCACGACGCTGGCCAAGATGTTGACAGGTACAGGGATGCAGCCTGGCATCCTGCCTCCATCCTCAGCGGCTCTAGCACTGCACTGGGAACCTCCATGAGTGGAGCAACCTAGAAAGAAAGAAAGAAAGAATCGGAGTGTTACTGGCAGTTCTGCTGGCCTTACAGAGTCGCAACAGGCAGGGGCAAATGTCTCCCCTCTGTGCTGAGCTCTATTGGTGAGAACACAGCCAGCAGGGCCACCAAGACGTTCTACCCCTCTTTTTGGCACAGGTGACACCATGTCTGTATACCAGGTCCTGTTTGGGCTCTCCAGTTCTGCACAGGCGCTAACACACTGCAGGGAGTCCAGCACAGGGACACCAAGACGGTCAGGGGCTGCAGCGTGGGGCATAAAAGGAGAGGCTGCGAGAGCTGGCTTTGTTCAGCCTAGACAAGAGAAGGCCAACGGGGATCTTCATGCTGTGCACAGCTACCTTATGGAGGGCACAGAGAAGATGGAGCCGGATTTTCTTGGAGGTGCACACTAGTAGCATGGGAGACAACAGGGACAAATCGGACAATGGGAAATGCTTCCGAGACATTAAGAAGAAACCTTTTTCTCCGTGACGGTGGCCAAACTGCGGCACAGGGATCCAGAGAGGTTCCCAGATCTCCATCCTTGGAGGTAATCAAAACTTCACTGGAAAAGGCCCCAAGATACCTCCTCTACTGGCACCTGCCTGGAGCAGGGCGTTGGAGCCCTGCTACCTCCACACGGCTCCCCCATTGCAGCCTCAAGGAATATGCTATTATGAGACTCTTGCCAAAGGCACCAGAGGCTTTGCAGATGCCGCCTCCACCGCTCAACAAGGACAGGTGTCTCAGAGCCACCCATCGCCCTCACAGGCCTGACTTCTTGTGAGGGGGCATCTCCCCTCTCTGCAAGGCTCTGCGTAGGCACAGCGTGCAGAAATGCCTCTGACTGCTTTCATTAACTACCCATCTCGCTGAGGGATAGCAATGGATTAGCGTCTGAGATGGGAAGATGCAATGACGGTCCAGATTCAGCAGAAAGCCTTTAAGGAGGGAGAAGAGAACTCTCGCCAGCAGTCAGTAAAATCCCAAAGACTCACGGAAGCATCAAACCCTTCCGAAACTGCAAGCCTGAACCTCAGCTGACACAAACCACCAAACTGGGAGCAGCCCTGCCTCGCACCACGATGCTCCAAGGAGGCAACACGGTCACCAACAGTCCTCACCCACGTCTCCCAGAAGGACACCGTGATGGCACGCTGGGCCTTGGGAGCAGAGCACTGCTCTCTCCAGACACCTCCTCCCACGCTGAGCAGCAAAACACTGGCGCCACCACCCGGCTCCACCACAGGGCATCTCGCACTGTAACACGCCGTTACCTCCACACCTCACAGAGGGTTGGCAACCAACACACGCCTCTGCATCAGCGACACACAGCCCACAGCACCACACACGGCAGCACACAGGGCACCCCAAGCACCCCACAACACACAAAGCCCAACTCTCCAGACCTTCCATTCCTTTCTAGTCCTCCAAGGCCTTGCAACAGGCTCTGCCTCTGAACAGCCACTCACAGCCCGGGGCCTGCTCACTTCCCACCTTCCCACCAGGAAGCAGAGAAGAAGTGCTCTCACAGGGGCTGATCAGGCCAGCTTTTCCCTCTCGCTTGTGCCTCAACTTCTCTGAACAAGAAATCTCTTTCAAAATGTGGCCCATACCCTTTTTGGGGGGTGACATTCCTTCTGTCTCCTCCAACAGCCTTTGCACCCATTCTCCAATGACTGCATACGTGGACAGAAAATCAGAGACCCCTAAAGCGTTACAGTTCCAAATGTGTCATAAAAGCAGCTGGACACCTCAAAGACAGACACAGCATGCAGACCTTGCAGGAAAATCTCACAAGCTCCCTGCTCTTTTGACAGGGGCAACTTCTAAAGCACACACATCCTGGCAAGAAGAGATTATTCACACCACTGCTCACACCAGCACTACATTCACTTAGCAGCCTCAAAAGTCTAGCTGGACTCCCTAGCTGACCGGGAGGACGCTGCAAGCTTCTACTTAGCAACAAGCGGAAAGGCAAACTCCATGGCCATGCTCACCACAGAACATCATCTGCATTTTAAATGTAGCAGTACTAACTCATGATGATGGAGTGGAATCAAATTTGTGTCAGATGATGTGGAATATCGACTTCTGCTTGATTAATGAGTTGCATTTCTGTATTGCTGTAGAGCTCTGCAGGGGTCAATCCCTCCTCTGAGCACACGCAACAAACCCAGAAGTGACCTCACCACCAGCATCCAAGCCATGCATCTTCCCCTGACCTGTCAGCTGCTCACACAGAGGTGTCATCACATCACAGATTCACATCATGGCCTCATAATACTCACAATGCTCTCAAACACCCATTGCCTACCAGTTACTACACCAAAAGATTAGCTTCTGCTATGCATTATCAACACCTAGCCTATGAAATTTAAGAATTGCAGAACAGCCTGCAAGTAATTCTTGGCAACATTTTCTAACGGGAGGATTGCATGGGAGCAGCGATCATGAAACTGAAGACAGCAGGGCCTCGTGTCCCAGGCACAGGGAGAAGCCTTCCTGCAACTCAGAACTCTGGTTCCTTCCCCAATGCTGAACAAAACCAGAAAATCCTCCACACATCCAGGACAACAAGCATTCTCCTATTTTAGGCCCTGACAACTGGAGGCACGTGGAAGGACTCAGGCCAGGGCATCTCAGTTGGTGAAACCAGCAGAGACACAATTCAGCAACTCTTCACCCTGACCTAGGAGCATGGAAAGAACAACAGCAAGTGCAAGCACTGGCCGTTCATCAACTTTCAAGGCCCCTGACAAGCAAAACAGCTCACACTTACAGAGCTCTTCTGCAAACACCCTTCACCCTGCTGCCAGGCTCACAGGTCGCGGCGCAAAGCAAGAGGCAGGGAGCAAAAACAACGGCTAAGGCACGGCATGACACGCGGGCACAGCCTCTCTCAGAGCCACTCCAAAATGCAGTTTTCACAACAGAAGACACCATTGGGAAGGGCACCTCGCGACCACACCAGCAGCCTGCTCACACTTTGCCCAGCACCTCCCAAACGCTGCTCCGAGCAGCACCTGGGGCTGCGCTGGCAGCAGCAGCTCAGGGAAACGCTTTAACAGGGATCCCAGAGCCACCACAGGGCCAAAGCTTCCTGCCCCCAAACCCCACCGAGCCGCCCCGGCCCAGCTGCTCGCGGCAGGCCGCCACGTCTGGCTGCAGGGCAGCTCCCCCCTCTGGCCCACGTCGCTCTGGCCCCTGCTCACGGCCCCACCAGCCCCTGCTGCAGCTCCTGCAGCAAAGCAGCCCCGGCAAAGCCAGCACCGCTGCCCCGCCCCGGCGGGAGGGCACCCGCCGCCATTTGAACGCGCCCGCAGCCCCCACCAAACGCTCTCGCCCGCTCGCTTCTCGCCTGCTTTGCTCCCGCTCCTCTTCCACCTCTTTGACGTCTTTTTTTTTTCCCCACATGTTGGACTGCAATTGGCTGACAGAGCCATCAGTGAAATCGATGCCCGCCCTTCTCCTCCGGACAGCCAATAGAAGGGCTGCACTGGGGCGATGCCATGGCAACGCTGGGCCCTCCTGCCCTGGCGGCCAGCTCCGCCCCCTCCCCCTTGGTCGGGCGCCATGTTGTGGGGGGCAGCGCGGGGCGCCGTGTGGGCGGGCAGTGCGGGGCCCCGGGGTGCGACCGCTGCCCCGGCGGAGCTGGGCTGTGCGGCAGGGGCCCCGCGGGGCTGCTGGCTGCCCTGCGCCCTGGGGGCCGTGCGGGGCGTGGGGGGGCAGCGCTGGGGCCTGTGCTGGTGGCAGCCCTGGTGCCAGCGTGGGGGCCCTGGGGCTGGTCGTCTGAAACAGGGGATGGACTTGAAACTAGGAGACTGACAGAACTCCTACCACTTTCCAAATTAAGTGTTGGACTGACTGGTGCAGAACCTCTCCAAGTGGGTATTTCAGACAGTTCTAGAGATTTCTAGAGGCAGATCCTGCTGTGCCTGGACCAATTCCTGTGCTTAAATGTGGTGAGTACCATCTCAGGTGGAGTATCTGGCTGTTTCAGAATCTCTGCAGCAGCTCCTGCTGCAGAACTGATTAAACTGTAAATACTTAAGGCCCTTGAAAATTGACAGTACAAACTGCTCCTGCAAATGAAGAAGCGGCTATGTAGAACAGTCTTTTGTGCATTCTTAGGAGAGTTAGGAGATGCTTTGATATGCAATTTAAGGTAATCAGTAGCAATGGATCATGCATATGCTGGAGAGGTCACACAGCACCACAAGCCAGCTGGACTATAAAAATTCCCCAGAAGAACAGTTCGGGGAGTCTCATCTGATCCAGTGGAAGCCACTGTTGGAAGGACCCTGGCAAAGGAGACTGCCACCACCATCTGGACAGTAACCAACCATCCCGTTCAAGAGATTTGATGCCCCTTGTGAGTGTTACCTGTGACACGCCAATAGAGGGGCCTCTGTGATTCTTTCAGATTCAGGGTTTATTTGCACTGAACTCTGAGAGATCATCATTTGTCAAGTATGAGAATTTATTAGAGATAAGAGGTTATAACAAAAAAAGCTAGAAATATAACAGAACTGAAAAAATATATATACATATCAGAGCTCTACAGTTAAATCATGGATGCACGGTACAGCGACTGCTCTCGCCCTTTATTGGTCACCCTTCTGGTACAGTTTTACCCAGATTCTCCTCACCACGCCATTCACATCCACAGGCCAGCTGATGGTCAGTCAGAGTCCACACCAACTTCTGTGGCTTACTCTTTTCTATAGCGAGTCAAAACAACGCCAGCCCGCAGTTACACAAAAGCTGTATGGCCTCAGTCAATAACAGCATGCACATCAACAGGTAACCTAGTGCTCAGCCCACAGCACTGTTCAGTTAGTAACAATTTGCCCACTAACAGGTCTTTCTGTGGGGAATGGTTCCACAGCACCTAGATGTTTATGGGGTGAGTCTGTGGTGTCGCTTCTCCTCTGTCTGGAATTGTCAGTCGTGGGGTCGTTAGACGGTTGCCCCCAGGCTGCAGCAACCCCACAGTGTGGTGGCTCCAGCCGTGATGCACCCGGGGTTCCTTAACTCCTGGGAGCACCCCAGAGCAAACCCCTCTTCTGTGGGCTGCACCATCCAGAGTCCCACGCTTGCCTGTGTGGCGCCTGTCACTCCACCCCTTGACACCGCCAGACACACGCATTTATTTCAGAAGTCAGCTAATTCCCCTTGGTGTGCAGTGGGCGGCTTTTGGGTAAGCACAGTGTACTGGGGAAATGCGCACTGCTATTAATAGACGCCAAAAGCAAAGCATGCCCATTTGCAGTAACACGTAAACAACTGTTAAAAATAACAGTCTTAATCCTAATAGCAACATGATTGGTCTGGCCTATTGACCCAAATTCGGTGAATCCGAGTGTTGTTCCAGTTCAATATGTTAACACAGAAATCTTATTTCCTTTAATTGCAGGCATTTCTTTCCTGCACCGAAAGATCAGTTTGTTCCCCAAGCTGGAATAGTTCCCTTTAGAGGAGCTTCAAATAGAGTTGGTCACCTTTTTTTTATTATTCTTTTTCCGTATTTCCCTGTCTTCTCTATAGGAAACAGACAACTTTAACTTCAGATCAACAGCTGTTACATTTATGCTTAATTTTACCATCTTTTTCTCTTTCTTTCCTTTCCTTTCATCAAGGGAAGGTGTTAGCCCCTTCCTTAGGATCATCAATTTTTACAAACACTAGAATACAGCTGTTGAGTTTCATTATCAGCCTGGTATGTGTATCCCCTCATTCTTAGGTCTGCCATCTTCCTTTGATGTTACTTCTCTCCTGGCTCCCAGATTCATTCTATTATTTAGATACTTTTAAAAAACACATTACTTAGCCTAACAATTCTACCACTCTTTCTGGCTGCTTCTTTTCAAGTTGTTGCTCTTCAGAGGGTCATTCTGTAGAACCCAAACAAAAAAGTAAACCCTACCAAGGCAATTAGGTTGTTATAGTTTGGTTTTAACTGTAACTGCCGAAGCTATTTCTTTTAAGGTTACTCGGTTACATCCATCTATTATTCACATTTGAACAGGGGGGTTTTTTTATTGATTTTTCTTTATGCTCAGAAACTTTTACTACAGCTTGGGGCATTTTCCAGCCCCTGCTGGTTTCTGGTGTACTTAAAGATGCTGTTTTTTCGCATTCGAGGTCTTTTCTTGTTTCCTAACTCTGCCCCTGGGGCTCTTATCTGCAGAGCCCGATCTCCACCCTGAGTCCTCCTGTGCCTCAGTGCCAGGCAGAGCAGTTATACTGGCCAGGGGGGGCAGAGCGTTTCTCACGGTCTTGTGAGAAACAAGCTGCCCAAGCCCGGTCCTGCTTTCCACCCAAAGCCTCCCCTGCTTCGCTCCCTCTCCTCTTCCACCTCTCTCTTTCACGTCTGTTTTTCTTCCACATGGTGGACTCCGATTGGCTGACAGAGCCGTCAGTGAAATCCAGACCCGCCCCCCTCCTCCTGCCAGCCAATAGGCAGGTCACAAATCAGCAGCTGCCTATGGGAATGAGCTAGGGGAGGAGTCACAGTGTTGCAGTGTCCAGGTGGAGTGTTGTAAAGGTGAGGCTACAAACTGTCCATTTAATCGGGGAATGTGGAAACAGAAGAGAGAGCCAGACAGCTCCTGGGGGTCCCGGGCGATGCTGGGGGCCGTGCTGCTCTTGGGGATCTTGGACCAGGCTGGGTTTCTGTACAAAAGTCTGGAAAAGCCTTGATGCAAGCCCCTAGAGAAGAGGGATTTTCCTGAGCACTCAGAGAAACCCATGCAGGACCCAGGGTTGTTGAGGGAAACCCATCCCACCCACCCCCAAGCCCACTGCTCTCCCTGGAGACCTTCCTGGATCCTCAGGCTGGGAACAGGAGGGGGTGTGGGGGCACAGCCATGTCCCAGACTAGCCTCCTTCAGGCCTTCAGCTTCACAACATGTCACAGCTTCAAATGAGCTCTCTAAAGCAGCACTTCCCATGCCCCTGGTGTGGAGAGAAGACTTTGGGTAGACAAACAGGAGACAGGGGAGAGAAAGGGCAAAGACAGCAGGCTGCAGAGCTGGGGCTCCCAGCATCACAGAGCGGGTGCCACAGGCTCAAGAAGCAACCCAAAGAAGTAAAGGAGTCCTTCCTTTTGCAGTGACTTGGAAAGCCACATCTCTCACAGTATTCAAGGGGGATGGAGTCTCCCTTCTGCAAGATTTGCCCCAAAACTGTGCAGAGATTAGGAAGAGCAGGAAGGCTGGTTGTAGGGATGCTCTCAAACTTCAGCAGCTGCAGAGCTGGGAGCTGGTCATCTCACAAACTTCAGAGCGAGTCAAAATGCACGTCCTGAGGCATCGCACTGCCTCATAGACTCTGCACTGGAGCCTGGACAGCAGCACTGCAGTGTGTGAGCATGTCCTGAGAAGCCCAGAGTCATAAAATGTGGGAGATCCAGGATGTCAGGGCTGTACAGACCCGGGAGAGCAAGGGTGCCTGCGGGGAGGAGGAGGGCAGGGGGCTGAGGAGCGTACCCAGGGGAGAATTCTCGCACAGCCCCAAGGTGACACTGAAAAGCACAAGGACCAAATGAGGCCCAGGGATGAGAAATGGCTTCCTCAGCCTCAGTCAGAAGGAAAGATGGGCAAACTTCATGGGAAATGGGAAAACTTCCCCACATTTGCTACCTGGCCTTGCCCATGGCTTTGGAGCCTGGCAGGCTCCAGGGTCCTGGATAAGGGCCTCTGGATGATGTGTGTTAAGGCTATGTTTGCTCTTCTCTGGCATAGCATCTCTAGCTCAAGCACTGCCGACTGAGAAACCTTGCCGAGCACTTTTAAAAGCAGAGATCCTGCCTTGGTGCCTAAAGGAGGAAAGCTACGTCCTGTCCCACATTGTCCTGCATCCTGCTTCCACAAAAAGAGGGGCCCACAGCAGAAACCAGTTTTGAGGCTCACCAAAGCATTTCTCAGCCTGTGGCCATGCTTTGTGCTGGTTCATCCCACATGCCTTGGATCCTGTAAAAACGCCAACCCCCAAACCCCAGATTCCTGCACATGTCTGCCCAGTGCAGTGACCTGTCAGTGCAGGGGCGCAGAAGTGACTTCTCCAGTGCCCCATTTGAGATATTTCACAGTCTTTGACACTGTCTGGAGACATTCCTGAAGGATTTATCAGAAAATTATGGAAAATAACTGCAGTGAAGGGAAGTGATGGCTTTCCAGGACGTGAGGGGAAATCTCTCTGCTCTCTCCCTGCCTGTGCCATCTCCATGGCAGTGACCTACTGAGCCCCCAGATGACACGAGCTGAGGTCACAATGGGACGTGCCACATCACAGGGAGGTCTCCCCGGTGTCGTGGGCGGGGACCCTCACTTCCCTGTGAGGCCCAGGCACTCCTGGGCACTGCTCACACCCTCCCCACGGCTGCCTTTCGTAGTGGCTCCACGGCAAGGAGAGGGGACAGGAGGCAGTGGGACCACGTTGGGGGCCCTCACCAACAGACGGAGGAGCAGGGGCATGTTGGAAAGGAGTTTTGGGTAATGAGATGGGAAGAGCGTCCTGTTTCTCTGGCTGGAGAGGTGAAACGAGAGCAAGAGAGCAAGCGAGATGGAGGACTGCTGGATGGACACCATCAGCCAGGACCACAGTTCCTTGTTCCCAACACTCCTGCGGCTCTCCACCAAGGGTAAGGGCTTTGGGAGATCCTTCCCGAGGTGTCACACAGAGACTGTTAACTGCCAAAACTGCTGTGGATCCCGGGCTGTGGGGGTGCCTGGATGGGGCTGGGGGCTGCTGTGAGAGCCCTGCCTGAGGGTCCCCTCTGGCTCGGGGGACAATGTGGCAGCCAGGACTCCTGGGTCCTGGGGTTGGGGCTGTCCTGAGCCCCAAGGCTTCTGTGCAGCCAGCTCCATCGCCTCTTAGGGTGGAGGGGGAGCATGGGAATCCATGACAGGTTTTCCGGGGAGTGGGTCCTCTTTGGGGTCTGGCTCTGAGAGGAAAGGGGTCCTGCATCCCAGACGCTGAGGTGGCCTGCAGCTCCATGGGGCTCTCAAGACCCTGCTGGAAATGTCCATATACCATAATGAAACCATCACCTTGTAATAACCCCAAGTCCACTGGGTGTTTGGGAAAATCTCTATTCCTTCCCCCTGGATCCTTCCAACTTGGCGCAGCATGTTTTGTGCTCAGAGATGCCATCTTTAGATGGCCACTGCCCCTGTCCTCCTGCAAACTAGGCTCAAAACACCGCACCCAAAAGAACATACATTGGAGAGAGCAGATTGGAAACAGGCAGAGGTGCAATCCCCATTCAACAGGTCCTGGCTGACGCCAAGGTTTTTTCTCTGAGCTGGGGTGGGCAGTGCTGGGGTGAGACCAACACAGCCATCTCCCCCAGCACCTTCACGACCCCACACCACCGCTCCCTAGCCGAGCCCTGGGGCTGCCGTGGGCAGGGGGCCAGGGCAGGAGGGGAGAGGACACTGCCCTGCCCTGCCCTGCCCTGGGGGCAGCAGGATGCTGCCTGTGGGCTCCGGCGCCACGGCCAGCCCCAGGGCCCCCACGCCGGCACCAGGGCTGCCACCAGCACAGGCCCCAACGCTGACCCCCCCACGCCCCGCACGGCCCCCAGGGCGCAGGGCAGCCAGCAGCCCTGCGGGGCCCCTGCCGCACAGCCCAGCACCGCTGGGGCAGCGGCCGCACCCCGGGACCCCGCACTGCCCGACCACACGGCGCCGCGCTGCCCGCAGGCCCCGCCGCGCCCCGCGCTGCCCCCCACAACATGGCGCCCGACCGCGGGGGAGGGGGCGGAGCTGGCCGCCAGGGCAGGAGGGAACAGCGTTGCCATGGCATCGCCCCAGTGCAGCCCTTCTATTGGCTGTCCGGAGGAGAAGGGCGGGCATCGATTTCACTGATGGCTCTGTCAGCCAATTGCAGTCCAACATGTGGGGAAAAAAAAAAGACGTCAAAGAGGTGGAAGAGGAGCGGGAGCAAAGCAGGCGAGAAGCGAGCGGGCGAGAGCGTTTGGTGGGGGCTGCGGGCGCGTTCAAATGGCGGCGGGTGCCCTCCCGCCGGGGCGGGGCAGCGGTGCTGGCTTTGCCGGGGCTGCTTTGCTGCAGGAGCTGCAGCAGGGGCTGGTGGGGCCGTGAGCAGGGGCCAGAGCGACGTGGGCCAGAGGGGGGAGCTGCCCTGCAGCCAGACGTGGCGGCCTGCCGCGAGCAGCTGGGCCGGGGCGGCTCGGTGGGGTTTGGGGGCAGGAAGCTTTGGCCCTGTGGTGGCTCTGGGATCCCTGTTAAAGCGTTTCCCTGAGCTGCTGCTGCCAGCGCAGCCCCAGGTGCTGCTCGGAGCAGCGTTTGGGAGGTGCTGGGCAAAGTGTGAGCAGGCTGCTGGTGTGGTCGCGAGGTGCCCTTCCCAATGGTGTCTTCTGTTGTGAAAACTGCATTTTGGAGTGGCTCTGAGAGAGGCTGTGCCCGCGTGTCATGCCGTGCCTTAGCCGTTGTTTTTGCTCCCTGCCTCTTGCTTTGCGCCGCGACCTGTGAGCCTGGCAGCAGGGTGAAGGGTGTTTGCAGAAGAGCTCTGTAAGTGTGAGCTGTTTTGCTTGTGTCATGCTGTCACACTATGAAGGTTCCACAGCAACGACTGAGACAGTAGCATAATAATAGTAAAAAAAAATGTTTATTTCCTCACACAAGTTCTTGGATTAGTAACATCCATTAAAATAATGCGATTACTAATTTAGAAAGGATAACACAAAACCATCAGTTACTAATTTAGAAAGGATAACCTGAAACCGTCGATTACTGCGTTATTAATTGGAAGCACTGCTTATCCCTACTTGAAAGCTTTCTTGTTCACTCTCCTAGTGAGAGGGCTCTCAACCTCGAGGAGTTACCTTAACCCAGCGTCCCGGGAAAAGGGGAGGGGGGGGAATACTCACAGTCCAGCCGGAGAGGATGGTCAGGTCACGTTCCCATCCCTGCTCAAACTCTCCTAGCTCCCAAGTCTCTTTTTATACGGCTGGGGCTCTGGGCAAACAACGCTTTTGCTGACTTTTAGCAAGTTTCACAATCCCAGGACTGTTTGTATGTCTGCTTGGGAGGACCCTGCTAGCGAGGCAAGACCACAATACCTCCGTATTGTTTCTTCGCTCCCCGGGGGTCCGTGCAGATTCCAGGTGTCAGACTTCTTCAGTCTTGTTAATGCTTCCATTCCGCAGCCTTGTGCATATCAGTCCTTGCGCATATCGGTTGGTAGACGACTTTAGTCCTGTTAAGTCCTCTGTTCAACAGCTTTGTGCACCTCAGCTCTTGTGCTATCAGTTCTTCTGCATATCAGTTGACAAACTTCAGTCCTGTTAACTCTTCACTCGCCCGTCAGCTTGTCAAGGGCCTTGAAAGTTGATGAACGGCCAGTGCTTGCACTTGCCGTTGTTCTTTCCATGCTCCTAGGTCAGGGTGAAGAGTTGCTGAATTGTGTCTCTGCTGGTTTCACCAACTGAGATGCCCTGGCCTGAGTCCTTCCACGTGCCTCCAGTTGTCAGGGCCTAAAATAGGAGAATGCTTGTTGTCCTGGATGTGTGGAGGATTTTCTGGTTTTGTTCAGCATTGGGGAAGGAACCAGAGTTCTGAGTTGCAGGAAGGCTTCTCCCTGTGCCTGGGACACGAGGCCCTGCTGTCTTCAGTTTCATGATCGCTGCTCCCATGCAATCCTCCCATTAGAAAATGTTGCCAAGAATTACTTGCAGGCTGTTCTGCAGTTCTTAAATTTCGTAGGCTAGGTGTTGATAATGCATAGCAGAAGCTAATCTTTTGGTGTAGTAACTGGTAGGCAATGGGTGTTTGAGAGCATTGTGAGTATTATGAGGCCATGATGTGAATCTGTGATGTGATGACACCTCTATGTGAGCAGCTGACAGGTCAGGAGAAGATGCATGGCTTGGATGCTGGTGGTGAGGTCACTTCTGGGTTTGTTGCGTGTGCTCAGAGGAGGGATTGACCCCTGCAGAGCTCTACAGCAATACAGAAATGCAACTCATTAATCAAGCAGAAGTCGATGTTCCACATTATCTGACACAAATTTGATTCCACTCCATCATCATGAGTTAGTACTGCTACATTTAAAATGCAGATGATGTTCTGTGGTGAGCATGGCCATGGAGTTTGCCTTTCCGCTTGTTGCTAAGTAGAAGCTTGCAGCGTCCTCCCGGTCAGCTAGGGAGTCCAGCTAGACTTTTGAGGCTGCTAAATGAATGTAGTGCTGGTGTGAGCAGTGGTGTGAGTAATCTCTTATTCCCCGGGGTGTGTGTGCTTTAGAAGTTGCCCCTGTCAAAAGAGCAGGGAGCTTGTGAGATTTTCCTGCAAGGTCTGCATGCTGTGTCTGTCTTTGAGGTGTCCAGCTGCTTTTATGACACATTTGGAACTGTAACACTTTAGGGGTCTCTGATTTTCTGTCCACGTATGCAGTCATTGGAGAATGGGTGCAAAGGCTGTTGGAGGAGACGGAAGGAATGTCACCCCCCAAAAAGGGTATGGGCCACATTTTGAAAGAGATTTCTTGTTCAGAGAAGTTGAGGCACAAGCGAGAGGGAAAAGCTGGCCTGATCAGCCACTGTGAGAGTACTTCTTCCCACCAGGAAGCAGAGAAGGTGGGAAGTGAGCAGGCCCCGGGCTGTGAGTGGCTGTTCAGAGGCAGAGCCTGTTGCAAGGCCTTGGAGGACTAGAAAGGAATGGAAGGTCTGGAGAGTTGGGCTTTGTGTGTTGTGGGGTGCTTGGGGTGCCCTGCGTGCTGCCATGTGTGGTGCTGTGGGCTGTGTGTCACTGATGCAGAGGCGTGTGTTGGTTGCCAACCCTCTGTGAGGTGTGGAGGTAACGGCATGTTACAGTGCGAGATGCCCTGTGGTGGAGCTGGGTGGTGGCGCCAGTGTTTTGCTGCTCAGCGTGGGAGGAGGTGTCTGGAGAGAGCAGTGCTCTGCTCCCAAGGCCCAGCCTGCCATCACGGTGTCCTTCTGGGAGACGTGGGTGAGGACTGTTGGTGACCGTGTTGCCTCCTTGGAGCATCGTGGTGCGAGGCAGGGCTGCTCCCAGTTTGGTGGTTTGTGTCAGCTGAGGTTCAGGCTTGCAGTTTCGGAAGGGTTTGATGCTTCCGTGAGTCTTTGGGATTTTACTGACTGCTGGCGAGAGTTCTCTTCTCCCTCCTTAAAGGCTTTCTGCTGAATCTGGACCGTCATTGCATCTTCCCATCTCAGACGCTAATCCATTGCTATCCCTCAGCGAGATGGGTAGTTAATGAAAGCAGTCAGAGGCATTTCTGCACGCTGTGCCTACGCAGAGCCTTGCAGAGAGGGGAGATGCCCCCTCACAAGAAGTCAGGCCTGTGAGGGCGATGGGTGGCTCTGAGACACCTGTCCTTGTTGAGCGGTGGAGGCGGCATCTGCAAAGCCTCTGGTGCCTTTGGCAAGAGTCTCATAATAGCATATTCCTTGAGGCTGCAATGGGGGAGCCGTGTGGAGGTAGCAGGGCTCCAACGCCCTGCTCCAGGCAGGTGCCAGTAGAGGAGGTATCTTGGGGCCTTTTCCAGTGAAGTTTTGATTACCTCCAAGGATGGAGATCTGGGAACCTCTCTGGATCCCTGTGCCGCAGTTTGGCCACCGTCACGGAGAAAAAGGTTTCTTCTTAATGTCTCGGAAGCATTTCCCATTGTCCGATTTGTCCCTGTTGTCTCCCATGCTACTAGTGTGCACCTCCAAGAAAATCCGGCTCCATCTTCTCTGTGCCCTCCATAAGGTAGCTGTGCACAGCATGAAGATCCCCGTTGGCCTTCTCTTGTCTAGGCTGAACAAAGCCAGCTCTCGCAGCCTCTCCTTTTATGCCCCACGCTGCAGCCCCTGACCGTCTTGGTGTCCCTGTGCTGGACTCCCTGCAGTGTGTTAGCGCCTGTGCAGAACTGGAGAGCCCAAACAGGACCTGGTATACAGACATGGTGTCACCTGTGCCAAAAAGAGGGGTAGAACGTCTTGGTGGCCCTGCTGGCTGTGTTCTCACCAATAGAGCTCAGCACAGAGGGGAGACATTTGCCCCTGCCTGTTGCGACTCTGTAAGGCCAGCAGAACTGCCAGTAACACTCCGATTCTTTCTTTCTTTCTTTCTAGGTTGCTCCACTCATGGAGGTTCCCAGTGCAGTGCTAGAGCCGCTGAGGATGGAGGCAGGATGCCAGGCTGCATCCCTGTACCTGTCAACATCTTGGCCAGCGTCGTGAGCCCTCTGTGAAAGCAGCTGCAAGTGACTGAGAAGAGGCTACGTCTGGATGCGAAGGCTTCCATAAATGCGCCTGTCTTCCCTGGGTGACTTGGGGTGTGGGTTCAGCTCCTGGTACCTCTGCTGTGCTGCAAATTCCGCCTCCCACAAGTGCTGTTATTGCCAGCCCGCTCAACAAATGCTACGGTGCCCCCTCCTTTTCCTAGGAGGTTGTGGTGCCATATAGGACGAGTCCAAGACCCTTATAATAGATGCCAGCATGTCTGGAGTGCCTTTGTGTGAGTGCCCCAAAGCGTCCATAGCTTGACCTGTGGAAGTCTCAGAGCTCTTGGGCTGCCGGCTCTGCGAGGGGTGAAGATGTGCCCAGGGCCAGGTTGCCCGTGGCACCCAGCCCTCAGTGCTCTGTGAAGGCAGCTGTGGAGCGCGGACTGGTGCTGCAGAGGCTGCGCAGCCAGGAGAGCTGTCATTTCAGCAGCCGTCCAGTGTGGGGCTGTCTCATTGCTTGGGCCTCATTTCAAAGGCTCTGCACCCTTTTTCCCTTCCCCGTCCAAGCTCCTTGTCCAAGTAACTAAAGGAAAGGAAGGGAGGTTCCTTTGGGCTCAGGAGGCCTTCCGGACTCTCAAGTGTTTCTGTGTTGTATCTGTAACTTTTGTATTACTACAGAAAATCCCCATGTCCCCATCCCTAGCAGGAGGTTCGTGAGGGGATGGGGGTGGAAAGCAGCAGCCTGCTGTGCCCAAAGAAAGCAGGATCCTTCCCTCTGAAAAGAGCAGCATCACCCAAGGAGGCAGCTCTGTGCCTGATCTTGTGCTGCTCATTTGCACAGGCCTTGTGAGCCTAGAGTGCCTTGGCCACCTTGTGGTGTTACCGCAAGAGCTTGCCTGAGTGTCTGGATTGAGAAGCCAAGGGAAGGCAGCGAGCAGAGCAGTGGCTGGGGAGTGTGCAAGTGGCAAGTGTCCTGCATGCATCTCTTCTTGCTGGCACTTGGTTGTATGTAGCAGAAGAGGCAGCTGTGTGGGGCAGAGGCAGTGTGTTTGTAGAGTAGGTGGCAGAGCAGAGGTCTGGCGTCAGGTTGATGCCCGGTGCAGTGCCGAGTTGATCTGAGAGTGTCAGAAAGCCTTTGCAGTGCAGCTGCTCCCTCAGCTGATCTCTGTCCCTAGAAATGCACTAGAAATGGAAGTGGCATGCGGCTGCCATTGTGTAGGTGCTGCAGTGCGAAGGCTCCCAGCTCGGACTTGATGGTACTAAAGGAAAAGCGAGACCGATTGTTCCTTTTGTGATGTGTGTGCAGGGTGGCAGAGTGGAGCTGTTGCATGATCTGGAGAGAGTCTTGCCAGGAGATGAAAGCCTTTTGCAGAAGACTGTTCTGTATGGAGTGATCACAGCGTAATCAAGGGACGTGCGAGTGGCCCAGGTGAGCTTCTCCTCTGTGAAGGTTTGCACTTTTGAGATCCCTTGTGACTCAGTCAAAGATAGGGCAGCAGCAGGCAGGTCGATGCCATTTGTGCTTGTGAGGTGAGTTGTGCCTCTGAAGCTGGTAGGCCAACAGCATGCATGTAGCGCTGGTGATGATGGTGAGGTCTCTTGTGTCTCAGTGCCTCCTAAAGGGTGAGCAGGGCCATTGCTGCTGTTGGTGCTTTTGTGGTGAGTTGTGCATCAGTATGTGACTGG
The DNA here is from genome assembly GCF_036417845.1 of Apteryx mantelli. Lineage (NCBI taxonomy): Eukaryota > Metazoa > Chordata > Aves > Apterygiformes > Apterygidae > Apteryx > Apteryx mantelli. The sequence continues at coordinate 12,786,054 of NC_090001.1, read as the reverse complement.
CGATCAGCATGGACATTGCTGCTGTTTGTGCTTGTTTAGGTCAATTGTGCCTCAGCTGCAAAGAGGCCAGGAGCAGCTATTTGGCTTCATGGCTGCCTGTGAGGTCACTTCAGCATGAGCACCTGAGAGTCCACCTCGATGCATATTGCTGCTGTTTGTGTTTGTGCAGTTATTTGGCCTCAGTACCTGCTAGGCCACCAGCAGCCACGTTGCTACTTCTTTGTATCTGTGAGGCCACTTCTGCTGAGTGCTTGATAGGCCAGTGCTGGTTTACGTGGGTGCAGTTTGTGGCTGTGATGACAATTGTGGCTCAGTGCCTGATAGGCCAGTGCTGGTGATGTGGGTGCAGTTTGTGGTTGTGATGTCACTTGTGGCTCAGTGCCTGATGGGCCAGTGCTGGTGATGTGGGTGCAGTTTGAGGTTGTGATGTCACTTGTGGCTCAGTGCCTGAGAGGCCAGTGCTGGTGATGTGGCTGCAGTTTGTGTTTGTGATGTCACTTGTGGCTCAGTGCCTGATAGGCCAGTGCTGGTCACATGGCTGCAGTTTGTGTTTGTGATGTCACTTGTGGCTCAGTGCCTGATAGGCCAGTGCTGGTCCTGTGGGTGGAGTTTGTGGTTTTGATGTCACTTGTGGCTCAGTGCCTGATAGGCCAGTGCTGGTGATGTGGGTGGAGTTTGTGGTTGTGATGTCACTTGTGGCTCAGTGCCTGATAGGCCAGTGCTGGTCACATGGCTGCAGTTTGTGGTTGTGATGTCACTTGTGGCTCAGTGCCTGATAGGCCAGTGCTGGTCATGTGGCTGCAGTTTGTGGTTGTGATGTTACTTGTCGCTCAGTGCCTGATAGGCCAGTGCTGGTCATGTGGGTGCAGTTTGTGGTTGTGATGTCACTTGTGGCTCAGTGCCTGATAGGCCAGTGCTGGTCATGTGGGTGCAGTTTGTGTTTGTGATGTCACTTGTGGCTCAGGGCCTGATAGGCCAGTGTTGGTCACATGGCTGCAGTTTGTGTTTGTGATGTCACTTGTGGCTCAGTGCCTGATAGGCCAGTGCTGGTCCTGTGTGTGCACTTTGTGGTTTTGATGTCACTTGTGGCTCAGTGCCTGATAGGCCAGTGCTGGTGATGTGGGTGGAGTTTGTGTTTGTGATGTCACTTGTGGCTCAGTGCCTGATAGGCCAGTGCTGGTGATGTGAGTGCTGGTTGTGTTTGTGAGGTCACTTGTGGCTCAGTGCCTGATAGGCCAGTTCTGGTCCTGTGGCTGCAGTTTGTGGTTGTGATGTCACTTGTGGCTCAGTGCCTGATAGGCCAGTGCTGGTGATGTGGGTGGAGTTTGTGGTTGTGATGTCACTTGTGGCTCAGTGCCTGATAGGCCAGTGCTGGTCACGTGGGTGCAGTTTGTTGTTGTGATGTCATTTGCGGATCAGTGCCTGATAGGCCAGTGCTGGTCCTGTGGCTGCAGTTTGTGTTTGTGATGTCACTTGTGGCTCAGTGCCTGATAGGCCAGTGCTGGTGATGTGGGTGCAGTTTGTGGTTGTGATGTCACTTGTGGCTCAGTGCCTGATAGGCCAGTGCTGGTGATGTGGCTGCAGTTTGTGGTTGTGATGTCACTTGTGGCTCAGTGCCTGATAGGCCAGTGCTGGTCCTGTGTGTGCAGTTTGTGGTTTTGATGTCACTTGTGGCTCAGTGCCTGATAGGCCAGTGCTGGTCCTGTGTGTGCAGTTTGTGGTTTTGATGTCACTTGTGGCTCAGTGCCTGATAGGCCAGTGCTGGTCACATGGCTGCAGTTTGTGGTTGTGATGTCATTTGTGGATCAGTGCCTGATAGGCCAGTGCTGGTCATGTGGGTGGAGTTTGTGGTTGTGATGTCACTTGTGGCTCAGTGCCTGATAGGCCAGTGCTGGTCATGTGTGTGGAGTTTGTGGTTGTGATGTCACTTGTGGCTCAGTGCCTGATAGGCCAATGCTGGTCATGTGTGTAGAGTTTGTGGTTGTGATGTCACTTGTGGCTCAGTGCCTGATAGGCCAGTGCTGGTCCTGTGGGTGCAGTTTGTGATTGTGAGGTCACTTGTGGCTCAATGCCTGATAGGCCAGTGCTGATGATGTGGGTGGAGTTTCTGTTTGTGTTGTCACTTGTGGCTCAGTGCCTGATAGAACAGTGCTGGTCATGTGTGTGGAGATTGTGTTTGTGATGTCACTTGTGGCTCAGTGCCTGATAGGACAGTGCTGATCACATGGGTGCAGTTTGTATTTGTGATGTCACTTGTGGCTGAGTGCCTGATAGGCCAGTGCTGGTGATGTGGGTGGAGTTTGTGTTTGTGATGTCACTTGTGGCTCAGTGCCTGATAGGCCAATGCTGGTCATGTGTGTGGAGTTTGTGTTTGTGATGTCACTTGTGGCTCAGTGCCTGATAGGCCAGTGCTGGTGATGTGGGTGGAGTTTGGGTTTGTGATGTCACTTGTGGCTCAGTGCCTGATAGGCCACTGCTTGTCCTGTGGGTGGAGTTTGTGGTTGTGATGTCACTTGTGGCTCAGTGCCTGGTAGACCAGTGATTTTCATGTGGGTGCAGTTTGTGTTTGTGATGTCACTTGTGGCTCAGTGCCTGATAGGCCAGTGCTGTTGATGTGGGTGGAGTTTGTGTTTGTGATGTCACTTGTGGCTCAGAGCCTGATAGGCCAGTGCTGGTCATGTGGCTGCAGTTTGTGTTTGTGATGTCACTTGTGGCTCAGTGCCTGATAGGCCAGTGCTGGTCATGTGGCTGCAGTTTGTGGTTGTGATGTCACTTGTGGCTAAGTGCCTGATAGGCCACTGCTTGTCCTGTGGGTGGAGTTTGTGGTTGTGATGTCACTTGTGGCTCAGTGCCTGGTAGACCAGTGATTTTCATGTGGCTGCAGTTTGTGTTTGTGATGTCACTTGTGGCTCAGTGCCTGATAGGCCAGTGCTGGTCATGTGGCTGCAATTTGTGTTTGTGATGTCACTTGTGGCTCAGTGCCTGATAGGCCAGTGCTGCATATGTGTGTGCAGGTTTGTTTGTGATGTCACTGGTGGCTCAGTGCCTGATAGGCCAGTGCTGGTGATGTGGCTGCAGTTTGTGGTTGTGATGTCTCTTGTGGCTCAGTGCCTGATAGGCCAGTGCTGGTGATGTGGGTGGAGTTTGTGGTTGTGATGTCACTTGTGGCTCAGTGCCTGATGGGCCAGTGCTGGTGATGTGGCTGCAGTTTGTGGTTGTGATGTCACTTGTGGCTCAGTGCCTGATAGGCCAGTGCTGTTCATGTGGGTGGAGTTTGTGGTTGTGATGTCACTTGTGGCTCAGTGCCTGATGGGCCAGTGCTGGTGATGTGGGTTCAGTTTGAGGTTGTGATGTCACTTGTGGCTCAGTGCCTGAGAGGCCAGTGCTGGTCATGTGGCTGCAGTTTGTGTTTGTGATGTCACTTGTGGCTCAGTGCCTGATAGGCCAGTGCTGGTCATGTGGCTGCAGTTTGTGGTTGTGATGTCACTTGTGGCTCAGTGCCTGATAGGCCAGTGCTGGTCCTGTGTGTGCAGTTTGTGGTTTTGATGTCACTTGTGGCTCAGTGCCTGATAGGCCAGTGCTGGTGATGTGGGTGGAGTTTGTGTTTGTGATGTCACTTGTGGCTCAGTGCCTGATAGGCCAGTGCTGGTGATGTAGATAGAGTTAGTGGTTGTGATGTCACTTGTGGCTCAGTGCCTGATAGGCCAGTGCTGGTGATGTGGCTGCAGTTTGTGGTTGTGATGTCACTTGTGGCTCAGTGCCTGATAGGCCAATGCTGTTCATGTGGGAGCAGTTTGTGGTTGTGATGTCACTTGTGGCTCAGTGCCTGATAGGCCAGTGCTGGTCATGTGGGTGCAGTTTGTGTTTGTGATGTCACTTCTGGCTCAGAGCCTGATAGGCCAGTGTTGGTCACATGGCTGCAGTTTGTGGTTGTGATGTCCCTTGTGGCTCAGTGCCTGATAGGCCAGTGCTGGTCCTGTGTGTGCAGTTTGTGGTTTTGATGTCACTTGTGGCTCAGTGCCTGATAGGCCAGTGCTGGTCATGTGGGTGGAGTTTGTGTTTATGATGTCACTTGTGGCTCAATGCCTGATAGGCCAGTGCTGGTGATGTGGGTGGAGTTTGTGTTTGTGATGTCACTTGTGGCTCAGTGCCTGATAGGCCAGTGCTGGTCACGTGGGTGCAGTTTGCTGTTGTGATGTCATTTGCAGATCAGTGCCTGATAGGCCAGTGCTGCATATGTGTGTGCAGGTTTGTTTGTGATGTCACTTGTGGCTCAGTGCCTGATAGGCCAGTGCTGGTGATGTGGGTGCAGTTTGTGGTTCTGATGTCACTTGTGGCTGAGTGCCTGATAGGCCAGTGCTGGTGATGTGGCTGCAGTTTGTGGTTGTGATGTCACTTGTGGCTCAGTGCCTGATAGGCCAGTGCTGGTCCTGTGTGTGCAGTTTGTGGTTTTGATGTCACTTGTGGCTCAGTGCCTGATAGGCCAGTGCTGGTCCTGTGTGTGCAGTTTGTGGTTTTGATGTCACTTGTGGCTCAGTGCCTGATAGGCCAGTGCTGGTGATGTGGGTGCAGTTTGTGGTTGTGATGTCACTTGTGGCTCAGTGCCTGATAGGCCAGTGCTGGTCACATGGCTGCAGTTTGTGGTTGTGATGTCATTTGTGGATCAGTGCCTGATAGGCCAGTGCTGGTCATGTGGGTGGAGTTTGTGGTTGTGATGTCACTTGTGGCTCAGTGCCTGATAGGCCAGTGCTGGTCATGTGTGTGGAGTTTGTGGTTGTGATGTCACTTGTGGCTCAGTGCCTGATAGGCCAATGCTGGTCATGTGTGTGGAGTTTGTGGTTGTGATGTCACTTGTGGCTCAGTGCCTGATAGGCCAGTGCTGGTCCTGTGTGTGCAGTTTGTGATTGTGAGGTCACTTGTGGCTCAATGCCTGATAGGCCAGTGCTGATGATGTGGGTGGAGTTTCTGTTTGTGTTGTCACTTGTGGCTCAGTGCCTGATAGAACAGTGCTGGTCATGTGGGTGGAGATTGTGTTTGTGATGTCACTTGTGGCTCAGTGCCTGATAGGCCAGTGCTGATCACATGGGTGCAGTTTGTATTTGTGATGTCACTTGTGGCTGAGTGCCTGATAGGCCAGTGCTGGTGATGTGGGTGGAGTTTGTGTTTGTGATGTCACTTGTGGCTCAGTGCCTGATAGGCCAATGCTGGTCATGTGTGTGGAGTTTGTGTTTGTGATGTCACTTGTGGCTCAGTGCCTGATAGGCCAGTGCTGGTCATGTGGCTGCAGTTTGTGTTTGTGATGTCACTTGTGGCTCAGTGCCTGATAGGCCAGTGCTGGTCATGTGGCTGCAGTTTGTGGTTGTGATGTCACTTGTGGCTCAGTGCCTGATAGGCCAGTGCTGGTCCTGTGGCTGGAGTTTTTGTTTGTGAGGTCCCTTGTGGCTCAGTGCCTGATAGGCCAGTGCTGGTGATGTGGGTGGAGTTTGTGTTTATGATGTCACTTGTGGCTCAGTGCCTGATAGGCCAGTGCTGGTGATGTGGGTGGAGTTTGTGTTTGTGATGTCACTTGTGGCTCAGTGCCTGATAGGCCAGTGCTGTTCATGTGGGTGCAGTTTGTGTTTGTGATGTCACTTGTGGTTCAGTGCCTGATAGGCCAGTGCTGGTCATGTGGATAGAGTTTGTGGTTGTGATGTCACTTGTGGCTCAGTGCCTGACAGGCCAGTGTTGGTCACATGGCTGCAGTTTGTGTTTGTGATGTCACTTGTGGCTCAGTGCCTGATAGGCCAGTGCTGGTCCTGTGTGTGCAGTTTGTGGTTTTGATGCCACTTGTGGCTCAGTGCCTGATAGGCCAGTGCTGGTCATGTGGGTGGAGTTTGTGTTTATGATGTCACTTGTGGCTCAGTGCCTGATAGGCCAGTGCTGGTGATGTGGGTGGAGTTTGTGTTTGTGATGTCACTTGTGGCTCAGTGCCTGATAGGCCAGTGCTGGTCACGTGGGTGCAGTTTGCTGTTGTGATGTCATTTGCAGATCAGTGCCTGATAGGCCAGTGCTGCATATGTGTGTGCAGGTTTGTTTGTGATGTCACTTGTGGCTCAGTGCCTGATAGGCCAGTGCTGGTCACGTGGGTGGAGTTTGTGTTTGTGATGTCACTTGTGGCTCAGTGCCTGATAGGCCAGTGCTGGTCCTGTGGGTGCAGTTTGTGGTTGTGATGTCACTTGTGGCTCAGTGCCTGATAGGCCAGTGCTGGTCACGTGGGTGGAGTTTGTGTTTGTGATGTCACTTGTGGCTCAGTGCCTGATAGGCCAGTGTTGGTCACATGGCTGCAGTTTGTGTTTGTGATGTCACTTGTGGCTCAGTGCCTGATAGGCCACTGCTTGTCCTGTGGGTGGAGTTTGTGGTTGTGATGTCACTTGTGGCTCAGTGCCTGGTAGACCAGTTATTTTCATGTGGCTGCAGTTTGTGTTTGTGATGTCACTTGTGGCTCAGTGCCTGATAGGCCAGTGCTGGTGATGTGGGTGGAGTTTGTGTTTGTGATGTCACTTGTGGCTCAGTGCCTGATAGGCCAGTGCTGGTCATGTTGCTGCAGTTTGTGGTTGTGATGTCACTTGTGGCTCAGTGCCTGATAGGCCAGTGCTGGTCATGTGGCTGCAGTTTGTGGTTGTGATGTCACTTGTGGCTCAGTGCCTGATAGGCCACTGCTTGTCCTGTGGGTGGAGTTTGTGTTTGTGATGTCACTTGTGGCTCAGTGCCTGGTAGACCAGTGATTTTCATGTGGCTGCAGTTTGTGGCTGTGATGTCACTTGTGGCTCAGTGCCTGATAGAACAGTGCTGGTCATGTGGGTGCAGGTTGTGGTTGTGATGTCACTTGTGGCTCAGTGCCTGATAGGCCAGTGCTGATCACATGGGTGCAGTTTGTATTTGTGATGTCACTTGTGGCTGAGTGCCTGATAGGCCAGTGCTGGTGATGTGGGTGGAGTTTGTGTTTGTGATGTCACTTGTGGCTCAGTGCCTGATAGGCCAATGCTGGTCATGTGTGTGGAGTTTGTGTTTGTGATGTCACTTGTGGCTCAGTGCCTGATAGGCCAGTGCTGGTCATGTGGCTGCAGTTTGTGTTTGTGATGTCACTTGTGGCTCAGTGCCTGATAGGCCAGTGCTGGTCATGTGGCTGCAGTTTGTGGTTGTGATGTCACTTGTGGCTCAGTGCCTGATAGGCCAGTGCTGGTCCTGTGGCTGGAGTTTTTGTTTGTGAGGTCCCTTGTGGCTCAGTGCCTGATAGGCCAGTGCTGGTGATGTGGGTGGAGTTTGTGTTTATGATGTCACTTGTGGCTCAGTGCCTGATAGGCCAGTGCTGGTGATGTGGGTGGAGTTTGTGTTTGTGATGTCACTTGTGGCTCAGTGCCTGATAGGCCAGTGCTGGTCACGTGGGTGCAGTTTGTGTTTGTGATGTCACTTGTGGTTCAGTGCCTGATAGGCCAGTGCTGGTCATGTGGATAGAGTTTGTGGTTGTGATGTCACTTGTGGCTCAGTGCCTGATAGGCCAGTGCTGTTCATGTGTGTGCAGTTTGTGGTTGTGATGTCACTTGTGGCTCAGTGCCTGACAGGCCAATGCTGTTCATGTGCGAGCAGTTTGTGGTTGTGATGTCACTTGTGGCTCAGTGCCTGATAGGCCAGTGCTGGTCATGTGGCTGCAGTTTGTGTTTGTGATGTCACTTGTGGCTCAGTGCCTGATAGGCCAGTGCTGGTCCTGTGTGTGCAGTTTGTGGTTTTGATGTCACTTGTGGCTCAGTGCCTGATAGGCCAGTGCTGGTCATGTGGGTGGAGTTTGTGTTTATGATGTCACTTGTGGCTCAGTGCCTGATAGGCCAGTGCTGGTGATGTGGGTGGAGTTTGTGTTTGTGATGTCACTTGTGGCTCAGTGCCTGATAGGCCAGTGCTGGTCACGTGGGTGCAGTTTGCTGTTGTGATGTCATTTGCAGATCAGTGCCTGATAGGCCAGTGCTGCATATGTGTGTGCAGGTTTGTTTGTGATGTCACTTGTGGCTCAGTGCCTGATAGGCCAGTGCTGGTCACGTGGGTGGAGTTTGTGTTTGTGATGTCACTTGTGGCTCAGTGCCTGATAGGCCAGTGCTGGTCCTGTGGGTGCAGTTTGTGATTGTGAGGTCACTTGTCGCTCAATGCCTGATAGGCCAGTGCTGATGATGTGGGTGGAGTTTGTGTTTGTGTTGTCACTTGTGGCTCAGTGCCTGATAGGCCAGTGCTGATCACATGGGTGCAGTTTGTATTTGTGATGTCACTTGTGGCTCAGTGCCTGATAGGCCAGTGCTGGTCATGTGGCTGCAGTTTGTGTTTGTGATGTCACTTGTGGCTCAGTGCCTGATAGGCCAATGCTGGTCATGTGCGTGGAGTTTGTGGTTGTGATGTCACTTGTGGCTCAGTGCCTGATAGGCCAGTGCTGGTCCTGTGTGTGCAGTTTGTGTTTGTGATGTCCCTTGTGGCTCAGTGCCTGATAGGCCAGTGCTGGTGATGTGGGTGGAGTTTGTGTTTGTGATGTCACTTGTGGCTCAGTGCCTGATAGGCCAGTGCTGGTCATGTTGCTGCAGTTTGTGGTTGTGATGTCACTTGTGGCTCAGTGCCTGATAGGCCAGTGCTGGTCCTGTGTGTGCAGTTTGTGGTTGTGATGTCACTTGTGGCTCAGTGCCTGATAGGCCACTGCTTGTCCTGTGGGTGGAGTTTGTGTTTGTGATGTCACTTGTGGCTCAGTGCCTGGTAGACCAGTGATTTTCATGTGGCTGCAGTTTGTGGCTGTGATGTCACTTGTGGCTCAGTGCCTGATAGGCCAGTGCTGGTCATGTGGCTGCAATTTGTGTTTGTGATGTCACTTGTGGCTCAGTGCCTGATAGGCCAGTGCTGGTGATGTGGCTGCAGTTTGTGGTTGTGATGTCTCTTGTGGCTCAGTGCCTGATAGGCCAGTGCTGGTGATGTGGGTGGAGTTTGTGGTTGTGATGTCACTTGTGGCTCAGTGCCTGATGGGCCAGTGCTGGTGATGTGGGTGCAGTTTGTGGTTGTGATGTCACTTGTGGCTCAGTGCCTGATAGGCCAGTGCTGGTCATGTGGGTGCAGTTTGTGGCTGTGATGTCACTTGTGGATCAGAGCCTGATAGGCCAGTGCTGGTCCTGTGTGTGCAGTTTGTGGTTTTGATGTCACTTGTGGCTCAGTGCCTGATAGGCCAGTGCTGGTCATGTGGCTGCAGTTTGTGGTTGTGATGTCACTTGTGGCTCAGTGCCTGATAGGCCAGTGCTGGTGATGTGGGTGGAGTTTGTGTTTGTGATGTCACTTGTGGCTCAGTGCCTGATAGGCCCGTGCTGGTGATGTGGGTGGAGTTTGTGTTTGTGATGTCACTTGTGGCTCAGTGCCTGATAGGCCAGTGCTGTTCATGTGGGTGGAGTTTGTGTTTGTGATGTCACTTGTGGTTCAGTGCCTGATAGGCCAGTGCTGGTCATGTGGATAGAGTTTGTGGTTGTGATGTTACTTGTGGCTCAGTGCCTGATAGGCCAGTGCTGGTCATGTGGGTGCAGTTTGTGGTTGTGATGTCACTTGTGGCTCAGTGCCTGATAGGCCAGTGCTGGTCATGTGGGTGCAGTTTGTGGTTGTGATGTCACTTGTGGCTCAGGGCCTGATAGGCCAGTGTTGGTCACATGGCTGCAGTTTGTGTTTGTGATGTCACTTGTGGCTCAGTGCCTGATAGGCCAGTGCTGGTCATGTGGCTGCAGTTTATATTTGTGATGTCACTTGTGGCTGAGTGCCTGATAGGCCAGTGCTGGTCCTGTGTGTGCAGTTTGTGGTTGTGATGTCACTTGTGGCTCAGTGCCTGATAGGCCAATGCTGTTCATGTGGGAGCAGTTTGTGGTTGTGATGTAACTTGTGGCTCAGTGCCTGATAGGCCAGTGCTGGTGCTGTGGCTGCAGTTTGTGGTTGTGATTTCAACTGTGGCTCAGTGCCTGATAGGCCAGTGCTGGTTTACGTGGGTGCAGTTTGTGGTTGTGATGTCACTTGTGGCTCAGTGCCTGATATGCCAGTGGTGGTTATCTGGGTGGAGTTTGTGGTTGTGATGTCACTTGTGGCTCAGTGCCTGATAGGCCAGTGCTGGTGATGTGGGTGCAGTTTGTGTTTGTGATGTCGCTTGTGGCTGAGTGCCTGATAGGCCAGTGCTGCTCCTGTGGGTGGAGTTTGTGTTTGTGATGTCACTTGTGGCTCAGTGCCTGATAGGCCAGTGCTGGTCATGTGGCTGCAGTTTGTGGTTGTGATGTCACTTGTGTCTCAGTGCCTGATAGGCCAGTGCTGGTCCTGTGTGTGCAGTTTGTGGTTTTGATGTCACTTGTGGCTCAGTGCCTGATAGGCCAGTGCTGGTGATGTGGCTGCAGTTTGTGTTTGTGAGGTCAATTTTGGCTCAGTGCCTGATAGGCCAGTGCTGGTGATGTGGGTGGAGTTTGTGTTTGTGATGTCACTTGTGGCTCAGTGCCTGATAGGCCAGTGTTGGTCACATGGCTGCAGTTTGTGTTTGTGATGTCACTTGTGGCTCAGGGCCTGATAGGCCAGTGTTGGTCACATGGCTGCAGTTTGTGTTTGTGATGTCACTTGTGGCTCAGTGCCTGATAGGCCAGTGCTGGTCCTGTGTGTGCACTTTGTGGTTTTGATGTCACTTGTGGCTCAGTGCCTGATAGGCCAGTGCTGGTGATGTGGGTGGAGTTTGTGTTTGTGATGTCACTTGTGGCTCAGTGCCTGATAGGCCAGTGCTGGTGATGTGGGTGGAGTTTGTGTTTGTGATGTCACTTGTGGCTCAGTGCCTGATAGGCCAGTGCTGGTGATGTGGGTGCAGTTTGTGGTTGTGATGTCACTTGTGGCTCAGTGCCTGATAGGCCAGTGCTGGTGATGTGGTTGCAGTTTGTTGTTGTGATGTCACTTGTGGCTCAGTGCCTGATAGGCCAGTGCTGGTGATGTGGCTGCAGTTTGTGTTTGTGAGGTCACTTTTGGCTGAGTGCCTGATAGGCCAGTGCTGGTGATGTGGGTGGAGTTTGTGTTTGTGATGTCACTTGTGGCTCAGTGCCTGATAGGCCAGTGCTGGTCCTGTGGCTGCAGTTTGTGGTTGTGATGTCACTTGTGGCTCAGTGCCTGATAGGCCAGTGCTGGTGATGTGGGTGGAGTTTGTGGTTGTGATGTCACTTGTGGCTCAGTGCCTGATAGGCCAGTGCTGGTCACGTGGGTGGAGTTTGTGTTTGTGATGTCACTTGTGGCTCAGTGCCTGATAGGCCAGTGCTGGTGATGTGGGTGCAGTTTGTGGTTCTGATGTCACTTGTGGCTGAGTGCCTGATAGGCCAGTGCTGGTGATGTGGCTGCAGTTTGTGTTTGTGATGTCACTTGTGGCTCAGTGCCTGATAGGCCAGTGCTGGTCCTGTGTGTGCAGTTTGTGGTTTTGATGTCACTTGTGGCTCAGTGCCTGATAGGCCAGTGCTGGTCACATGGCTGCAGTTTGTGGTTGTGATGTCATTTGTGGATCAGTGCCTGATAGGCCAGTGCTGGTCATGTGTGTGGAGTTTGTGGTTGTGATGTCACTTGTGGCTCAGTGCCTGATAGGCCAGTGCTGGTCCTGTGGGTGCAGTTTGTGATTGTGAGGTCACTTGTGGCTCAATGCCTGATAGGCCAGTGCTGATGATGTGGGTGGAGTTTCTGTTTGTGTTGTCACTTGTGGCTCAGTGCCTGATAGAACAGTGCTGGTCATGTGGGTGGAGATTGTGTTTGTGATGTCACTTGTGGCTCAGTGCCTGATAGGACAGTGCTGATCACATGGGTGCAGTTTGTATTTGTGATGTCACTTGTGGCTGAGTGCCTGATAGGCCAGTGCTGGTGATGTGGGTGGAGTTTGTGTTTGTGATGTCACTTGTGGCTCAGTGCCTGATAGGCCAATGCTGGTCATGTGTGTGGAGTTTGTGTTTGTGATGTCACTTGTGGCTCAGTGCCTGATAGGCCAGTGCTGGTGATGTGGGTGGAGTTTGGGTTTGTGATGTCACTTGTGGCTCAGTGCCTGATAGGCCACTGCTTGTCCTGTGGGTGGAGTTTGTGGTTGTGATGTCACTTGTGGCTCAGTGCCTGGTAGACCAGTGATTTTCATGTGGGTGCAGTTTGTGTTTGTGATGTCACTTGTGGCTCAGTGCCTGATAGGCCAGTGCTGGTCATGTGGGTGCAGTTTGTGGTTGTGATGTCACTTGTGGCTCAGAGCCTGATAGGCCAGTGCTGGTCATGTGGCTGCAGTTTGTGTTTGTGATGTCACTTGTGGCTCAGTGCCTGATAGGCCAGTGCTGGTCATGTGGGTGCAGTTTGTGGTTGTGATGTCACTTGTGGCTCAGTGCCTGATAGGCCAGTGCTGGTCCTGTGTGTGCAGTTTGTGGTTTTGATGTCACTTGTGGCTCAGTGCCTGATAGGCAAGTGCTGGTGATGTGGGTGGAGTTTGTGTTTGTGATGTCACTTGTGGCTCAGTGCCTGATAGGCCAGTGCTGGTGATGTGGGTGCAGTTTGTGTTTGTGATGTCACTTGTGGCTCAGTGCCTGATAGGCCAGTGCTGGTGATGTGTGTGGAGTTTGTGTTTGTGATGTCACTTGTGGCTCAGTGCCTGATAGGCCAGTGCTGTTCATGTGGGTGCAGTTTGTGTTTGTGATGTCACTTGTGGTTCAGTGCCTGATAGGCCAGTGCTGGTCATGTGGATAGAGTTTGTGTTTGTGATGTCACTTGTGGCTCAGTGCCTGATAGGCCAGTGCTGTTCATGTGTGTGCAGTTTGTGGTTGTGATGTCACTTGTGGCTCAGTGCCTGATAGGCCAATGCTGGTAATGTGGGTGCAGTTTGTGGTTGTGATGTCACTTGTGGCTCAGTGCCTGATAGGCCAGTGCTGGTGATGTGGGTGCAGTTTGTGGTTGTGATGTCACTTGTGGCTGAGTGCCTGATAGGCCAGTGCTGGTGATGTGGCTGCAGTTTGTGGTTGTGATGTCACTTGTGGCTCAGTGCCTGATAGGCCAGTGCTGGTCCTGTGTGTGCAGTTTGTGGTTTTGATGTCACTTGTGGCTCAGTGCCTGATAGGCCAGTGCTGGTCCTGTGGGTGCAGTTTGTGGTTGTGATGTCACTTGTGGCTCAGTGCCTGAGAGGCCAGTGCTGGTCACATGGCTGCAGTTTGTGGTTGTGATGTCATTTGTGGATCAGTGCCTGATAGGCCAGTGCTGGTCATGTGGGTGGAGTTTGTGGTTGTGATGTCACTTGTGGCTCAGTGCCTGATAGGCCAGTGCTGGTCATGTGTGTGGAGTTTGTGGTTGTGATGTCACTTGTGGCTCAGTGCCTGATAGGCCAATGCTGGTCATGTGTGTGGAGTTTGTGGTTGTGATGTCACTTGTGGCTCAGTGCCTGATAGGCCAGTGCTGGTGATGTGGGTGGAGTTTGTGGTTGTGATGTCACTTGTGGCTCAGTGCCTGATAGGCCACTGCTTGTCCTGTGGGTGGAGTTTGTGGTTGTGATGTCACTTGTGGCTCAGTGCCTGGTAGACCAGTGATTTTCATGTGGGTGCAGTTTGTGTTTGTGATGTCACTTGTGGCTCAGTGCCTGATAGGCCAGTGCTGTTGATGTGGGTGGAGTTTGTGTTTGTGATGTCACTTGTGGCTCAGAGCCTGATAGGCCAGTGCTGGTCATGTGGCTGCAGTTTGTGTTTTTGATGTCACTTGTGGCTCAGTGCCTGATAGGCCAGTGCTGGTGATGTGGGTGGAGTTTGTGGTTGTGATGTCACTTGTGGCTCAGTGCCTGATAGGCCAGTGCTGTTCATGTGGGTGGAGTTTGTGGTTGTGATGTCACTTGTGGCTCAGTGCCTGATGGGCCAGTGCTGGTGATGTGGGTTCAGTTTGAGGTTGTGATGTCACTTGTGGCTGAGTGCCTGATAGGCCAGTGCTGGTGATGTGAGTGCTGGTTGTGTTTGTGAGGTCACTTGTGGCTCAGTGCCTGATAGGCCAGTGCTGGTCTTGTGTGTGCAGTTTGTGGTTTTGATGTCACTTGTGGCTCAGTGCCTGATAGGCCAGTGCTGGTGATGTGGGTGGAGTTTGTTTGTGATGTCACTTGTGGCTCAGTGCCTGATAGGCCAGTGCTGGTGATGTGGGTGCAGTTTGTGTTTGTGATGTCACTTGTGGCTCAGTGCCTGATAGGCCAGTGCTGGTCATGTGGGTGCAGTTTGTGGTTGTCAGGTCACTTCTGGCTCAGAGCCTGATAGGCCAGTGTTGGTCACATGGCTGCAGTTTGTGTTTGTGATGTCACTTGTGGCTCAGTGCCTGATAGGCCAGTGCTGGTCCTGTGTGTGCAGTTTGTGGTTTTGATGTCACTTGTGGCTCAGTGCCTGATAGGCCAGTGCTGGTCATGTGGGTGGAGTTTGTGTTTATGATGTCACTTGTGGCTCAGTGCCTGATAGGCCAGTGCTGGTGATGTGGGTGGAGTTTGTGTTTGTGATGTCACTTGTGGCTCAGTGCCTGATAGGCCAGTGCTGGTCACGTGGGTGCAGTTTGCTGTTGTGATGTCATTTGCAGATCAGTGCCTGATAGGCCAGTGCTGCATATGTGTGTGCAGGTTTGTTTGTGATGTCACTTGTGGCTCAGTGCCTGATAGGCCAGTGCTGGTCATGTGTGTGGAGTTTGTGTTTGTGATGTCACTTGTGGCTCAGTGCCTGATAGGCCAGTGCTGGTCCTGTGTGTGCAGTTTGTGTTTGTGATGTCCCTTGTGGCTCAGTGCCTGATAGGCCAGTGCTGGTGATGTGGGTGGAGTTTGTGTTTGTGATGTCACTTGTGGCTCAGTGCCTGATAGGCCAGTGCTGGTGATGTGGGTGCAGTTTGTGTTTGTGATGTCGCTTGTGGCTGAGTGCCTGATAGGCCAGTGCTGCTCCTGTGGGTGGAGTTTGTGTTTGTGATGTCACTTGTGGCTCAGTGCCTGATAGGCCAGTGCTGGTCATGTGGGTGCAGTTTGTGGTTGTGATGTCACTTGTGGCTCAGTGCCTGATAGGCCAGTGCTGGTCCTGTGTGTGCAGTTTGTGGTTTTGATGTCACTTGTGGCTCAGTGCCTGATAGGCCAGTGCTGGTGATGTGGCTGCAGTTTGTGTTTGTGAGGTCAATTTTGGCTCAGTGCCTGATAGGCCAGTGCTGGTGATGTGGGTGGAGTTTGTGTTTGTGATGTCACTTGTGGCTCAGTGCCTGATAGGCCAGTGCTGGTCATGTGGCTGCAGTTTGTGGTTGTGATGTCACTTGTGGCTCAGTGCCTGATAGGCCAGTGCTGGTCCTGTGTGTGCAGTTTGTGGTTTTGATGTCACTTGTGGCTCAGTGCCTGATAGGCCAGTGCTGGTGATGTGGCTGCAGTTTGTGTTTGTGAGGTCACTTTTGGCTGAGTGCCTGATAGGCCAGTGCTGGTGATGTGGGTGGAGTTTGTGTTTGTGATGTCACTTGTGGCTCAGTGCCTGATAGGCCAGTGCTGGTGATGTGGGTGGAGTTTGTGTTTGTGATGTCACTTGCGGCTCAGTGCCTGATAGGCCAGTGCTGGTCACGTCGGTGCAGTTTGTTGTTGTGATGTCATTTGCGGATCAGTGCCTGATAGGCCAGTGCTGGTCACGTGGGTGGAGTTTGTGTTTGTGATGTCACTTGTGGCTCAGTGCCTGATAGGCCAATGCTGGTGATGTGGGTGCAGTTTGTGGTTGTGATGTCACTTGTGGCTCAGTGCCTGATAGGCCAGTGCTGGTCCTGTGTGTGCAGTTTGTGGTTTTGATGTCACTTGTGGCTCAGTGCCTGATAGGCCAGTGCTGGTCCTGTGTGTGCAGTTTGTGGTTTTGATGTCACTTGTGGCTCAGTGCCTGATAGGCCAGTGCTGGTCCTGTGGGTGCAGTTTGTGGTTGTGATGTCACTTGTGGCTCAGTGCCTGAGAGGCCAGTGCTGGTCACATGGCTGCAGTTTGTGGTTGTGATGTCATTTGTGGATCAGTGCCTGATAGGCCAGTGCTGGTCATGTGGGTGGAGTTTGTGGTTGTGATGTCACTTGTGGCTCAGTGCCTGATAGGCCAGTGCTGGTCATGTGTGTGGAGTTTGTGGTTGTGATGTCACTTGTGGCTCAGTGCCTGATAGGCCAATGCTGGTCATGTGTGTGGAGTTTGTGGTTGTGATGTCACTTGTGGCTCAGTGCCTGATAGGCCAGTGCTGGTCCTGTGGGTGCAGTTTGTGTTTGTGATGTCACTTGTGGCTCAGTGCCTGATAGGCCAATGCTGTTCATGTGGGTGCAGTTTGTGGTTGTGATGTCACTTGTGGCTCAGTGCCTGATAGGCCAGTGCTGGTGGTGTGGGTGCAGTTTGTGTTTGTGATGTCACTTGTGGCTCAATGCCTGATAGGCCAGTGCTGATGATGTGGGTGGAGTTTCTGTTTGTGTTGTCACTTGTGGCTCAGTGCCTGATAGAACAGTGCTGGTCATGTGGGTGGAGATTGTGTTTGTGATGTCACTTGTGGCTCAGTGCCTGATAGGCCAGTGCTGTTCACATGGGTGCAGTTTGTATTTGTGATGTCACTTGTGGCTGAGTGCCTGATAGGCCAGTGCTGGTGATGTGGGTGGAGTTTGTGTTTGTGATGTCACTTGTGGCTCAGTGCCTGATAGGCCAATGCTGGTCATGTGTGTGGAGTTTGTGTTTGTGATGTCACTTGTGGCTCAGTGCCTGATAGGCCAGTGCTGGTGATGTGGGTGGAGTTTGAGGTTGTGATGTCACTTGTGGCTCAGTGCCTGATAGGCCACTGCTTGTCCTGTGGGTGGAGTTTGTGGTTGTGATGTCACTTGTGGCTCAGTGCCTGGTAGACCAGTGATTTTCATGTGGGTGCAGTTTGTGTTTGTGATGTCACTTGTGGCTCAGTGCCTGATAGGCCAGTGCTGTTGATGTGGGTGGAGTTTGTGTTTGTGATGTCACTTGTGGCTCAGAGCCTGATAGGCCAGTGCTGGTCATGTGGCTGCAGTTTGTGTTTGTGATGTCACTTGTGGCTCAGTGCCTGATAGGCCAGTGCTGGTGATGTGGGTGGAGTTTGTGTTTGTGATGTCACTTGTGGCTCAGTGTCTGATAGGCCAGTGCTGTTCATGTGGGTGGAGTTTGTGGTTGTGATGTCACTTGTGGCTCAGTGCCTGATGGGCCAGTGCTGGTGATGTGGGTTCAGTTTGAGGTTGTGATGTCACTTGTGGCTCAGTGCCTGAGAGGCCAGTGCTGGTCATGTGGCTGCAGTTTGTGGTTGTGATGTCACTTGTGGCTCAGTGCCTGATAGGCCAGTGCTGGTCTTGTGTGTGCAGTTTGTGGTTTTGATGTCACTTGTGGCTCAGTGCCTGATAGGCCAGTGCTGGTGGTGTGGGTGCAGTTTGTGTTTGTGATGTCACTTGTGGCTCAATGCCTGATAGGCCAGTGCTGATGATGTGGGTGGAGTTTCTGTTTGTGTTGTCACTTGTGGCTCAGTGCCTGATAGAACAGTGCTGGTCATGTGGGTGGAGATTGTGTTTGTGATGTCACTTGTGGCTCAGTGCCTGATAGGCCAGTGCTGTTCACATGGGTGCAGTTTGTATTTGTGATGTCACTTGTGGCTGAGTGCCTGATAGGCCAGTGCTGGTGATGTGGGTGGAGTTTGTGTTTGTGATGTCACTTGTGGCTCAGTGCCTGATAGGCCAATGCTGGTCATGTGTGTGGAGTTTGTGTTTGTGATGTCACTTGTGGCTCAGTGCCTGATAGGCCAGTGCTGGTGATGTGGGTGGAGTTTGTGGTTGTGATGTCACTTGTGGCTCAGTGCCTGATAGGCCACTGCTTGTCCTGTGGGTGGAGTTTGTGGTTGTGATGTCACTTGTGGCTCAGTGCCTGGTAGACCAGTGATTTTCATGTGGGTGCAGTTTGTGTTTGTGATGTCACTTGTGGCTCAGTGCCTGATAGGCCAGTGCTGTTGATGTGGGTGGAGTTTGTGTTTGTGATGTCACTTGTGGCTCAGAGCCTGATAGGCCAGTGCTGGTCATGTGGCTGCAGTTTGTGTTTGTGATGTCACTTGTGGCTCAGTGCCTGATAGGCCAGTGCTGGTGATGTGGGTGGAGTTTGTGGTTGTGATGTCACTTGTGGCTCAGTGTCTGATAGGCCAGTGCTGTTCATGTGGGTGGAGTTTGTGGTTGTGATGTCACTTGTGGCTCAGTGCCTGATGGGCCAGTGCTGGTGATGTGGGTTCAGTTTGAGGTTGTGATGTCACTTGTGGCTCAGTGCCTGAGAGGCCAGTGCTGGTCATGTGGCTGCAGTTTGTGGTTGTGATGTCACTTGTGGCTCAGTGCCTGATAGGCCAGTGCTGGTCTTGTGTGTGCAGTTTGTGGTTTTGATGTCACTTGTGGCTCAGTGCCTGATAGGCCAGTGCTGGTGATGTGGGTGGAGTTTGTTTGTGATGTCACTTGTGGCTCAGTGCCTGATAGGCCAGTGCTGGTGATGTGGGTGCAGTTTGTGTTTGTGATGTCACTTGTGGCTCAGTGCCTGATAGGCCAGTGCTGGTCATGTGGGTGCAGTTTGTGGTTGTCAGGTCACTTCTGGCTCAGAGCCTGATAGGCCAGTGTTGGTCACATGGCTGCAGTTTGTGTTTGTGATGTCACTTGTGGCTCAGTGCCTGATAGGCCAGTGCTGGTCCTGTGTGTGCAGTTTGTGGTTTTGATGTCACTTGTGGCTCAGTGCCTGATAGGCCAGTGCTGGTCATGTGGGTGGAGTTTGTGTTTATGATGTCACTTGTGGCTCAGTGCCTGATAGGCCAGTGCTGGTGATGTGGGTGGAGTTTGTGTTTGTGATGTCACTTGTGGCTCAGTGCCTGATAGGCCAGTGCTGGTCACGTGGGTGCAGTTTGCTGTTGTGATGTCATTTGCAGATCAGTGCCTGATAGGCCAGTGCTGCATATGTGTGTGCAGGTTTGTTTGTGATGTCACTTGTGGCTCAGTGCCTGATAGGCCAGTGCTGGTCACATGGCTGCAGTTTGTGTTTGTGATGTCACTTGTGGCTCAGTGCCTGATAGGCCAGTGCTGGTCCTGTGGGTGCAGTTTGTGATTGTGAGGTCACTTGTGGCTCAATGCCTGATAGGCCAGTGCTGATGATGTGGGTGGAGTTTGTGTTTGTGTTGTCACTTGTGGCTCAGTGCCTGATCGGCCAGTGCTGATCACATGGGTGCAGTTTGTATTTGTGATGTCACTTGTGGCTCAGTGCCTGATAGGCCAGTGCTGGTGATGTGGGTGGAGTTTGTGTTTGTGATGTCACTTGTGGCTCAGTGCCTGATAGGCCAATGCTGGTCATGTGTGTGGAGTTTGTGGTTGTGATGTCACTTGTGGCTCAGTGCCTGATAGGCCAGTGCTGGTCCTGTGTGTGCAGTTTGTGTTTGTGATGTCCCTTGTGGCTCAGTGCCTGATAGGCCAGTGCTGGTGATGTGGGTGGAGTTTGTGTTTGTGATGTCACTTGTGGCTCAGTGCCTGATAGGCCAGTGCTGGTGATGTGGGTGCAGTTTGTGTTTGTGATGTCACTTGTGGCTGAGTGCCTGATAGGCCAGTGCTGGTCATGTGGCTGCAGTTTGTGGTTGTGATGTCACTTGTGGCTCAGTGCCTGATAGGCCAGTGCTGGTCCTGTGTGTGCAGTTTGTGGTTTTGATGTCACTTGTGGCTCAGTGCCTGATAGGCCAGTACTGGTGATGTGGCTGCAGTTTGTGTTTGTGAGGTCAATTTTGGCTCAGTGTCTGATAGGCCAGTGCTGGTGATGTGGGTGGAGTTTGTGTTTGTGATGTCACTTGTGGCTCAGTGCCTGATAGGCCAGTGCTGGTCATGTGGCTGCAGTTTGTGGTTGTGATGTCACTTGTGGCTCAGTGCCTGATAGGCCAGTGCTGGTCCTGTGTGTGCAGTTTGTGGTTTTGATGTCACTTGTGGCTCAGTGCCTGATAGGCCAGTGCTGGTGATGTGGCTGCAGTTTGTGTTTGTGAGGTCACTTTTGGCTGAGTGCCTGATAGGCCAGTGCTGGTGATGTGGGTGGAGTTTGTGTTTGTGATGTCACTTGTGGCTCAGTGCCTGATAGGCCAGTGCTGTTCATGTGGGTGCAGTTTGTGTTTGTGATGTCACTTGTGGCTCAGTGCCTGATAGGCCAGTGCTGGTGATGTGGGTGGAGTTTGTGTTTGTGATGTCACTTGCGGCTCAGTGCCTGATAGGCCAGTGCTGGTCACGTGGGTGCAGTTTGTTGTTGTGATGTCATTTGCGGATCAGTGCCTGATAGGCCAGTGCTGGTCACGTGGGTGGAGTTTGTGTTTGTGATGTCACTTGTGGCTCAGTGCCTGATAGGCCAATGCTGGTGATGTGGGTGCAGTTTGTGGTTGTGATGTCACTTGTGGCTCAGTGCCTGATAGGCCAGTGCTGGTGATGTGGCTGCAGTTTGTGGTTGTGATGTCACTTGTGGCTCAGTGCCTGATAGGCCAGTGCTGGTCATGTGGGTGCAGTTTGTGTTTGTGATGTCACTTGTGGCTCAGAGCCTGATAGGCCAGTGTTGGTCACATGGCTGCAGTTTGTGTTTGTGATGTCACTTGTGGCTCAGTGCCTGATAGGCCAGTGCTGGTCCTGTGTGTGCAGTTTGTGGTTTTGATGTCACTTGTGGCCCAGTGCCTGATAGGCCAGTGCTGGTCCTGTGTGTGCAGTTTGTGGTTTTGATGACACTTGTGGCTCAGTGCCTGATAGGCCAGTGCTGGTGATGTGGCTGCAGTTTGTGGTTGTGATGTCACTTGTGGCTCAGTGCCTGATAGGCCAGTGCTGGTCACGTGGGTGTAGTTTGTTGTTGTGATGTCATTTGCGGATCAGTGCCTGATAGGCCAGTGCTGGTCACGTGGGTGGAGTTTGTGTTTGTGATGTCACTTGTGGCTCAGTGCCTGATAGGCCAGTGCTGTTCATGTGGGTGCAGTTTGTGATTGTGATGTCACTTGTGGCTCAGTGCCTGATAGGCCAGTGCTGGTCATGTGGATAGAGTTTGTGGTTGTCAGGTCACTTCGGGCTGAGTGCCTGATAGGCCAGTGCTGGTCCTGTGTGTGCAGTTTGTGGTTTTGATGTCACTTGTGGCTCAGTGCCTGATAGGCCAGTGCTGGTGATGTGGGTGGAGTTTGTGTTTGTGATGTCACTTGTGGCTCAGTGCCTGATAGGCCAGTGCTGGTGATGTGGGTGGAGTTTCTGTTTGTGTTGTCACTTGTGGCTCAGTGCCTGATAGGCCAGTGCTGGTGATGTGGGTGGAGTTTGTGTTTGTGATGTCACTTGTGGCTCAGTGCCTGATAGGCCAGTGCTGGTGATGTGGGTGGAGTTTGTGTTTGTGATGTCACTTGTGGCTCAGTGCCTGATAGGCCAGTGCTGGTGATGTGGGTGGAGTTTGTGTTTGTGATGTCACTTGTGGCTCAGTGCCTGATAGGCCAGTGCTGGTCATGTGGATAGAGTTTGTGGTTGTCAGGTCACTTGGGG
Organism: Apteryx mantelli; assembly: GCF_036417845.1. Lineage (NCBI taxonomy): Eukaryota > Metazoa > Chordata > Aves > Apterygiformes > Apterygidae > Apteryx > Apteryx mantelli. The sequence continues at coordinate 12,764,499 of NC_090001.1, read as the reverse complement.
CTGAGTGCCTGATAGGCCAGTGCTGGTCCTGTGTGTGCAGTTTGTGGTTTTGATGTCACTTGTGGCTCAGTGCCTGATAGGCCAGTGCTGGTCATGTGGGTGCAGTTTGTGTTTGTGATGTCACTTGTGGCTCAGTGCCTGATGGGACATTGCTGGTCCTGTGGCTGCAGTTTGTGGTTGTGAGGTCACTTGTGGCTCAGTGCCTGATAGGCCAGTGCTGGTCACGTGGGTGGAGTTTGTGTTTGTGATGTCACTTGTGGCTCAGTGCCTGATAGGCCAGTGCTGGTGATGTGGGTGCAGTTTGTGATTATGATGTCACTTGTGGCTCAGTCCCTGATAGGCCAGTGCTGGTCATGTGGATAGAGTTTGTGGTTGTGATGTCACTTGTGGCTCAGTGCCTGATAGGCCAGTGCTGTTCATGTGGGTGGAGTTTGTGGTTGTGATGTCACTTGTGGCTCAGTGCCTGATAGGCCAGTGGTGGTGATGTGGCTGCAGTTTGTGGTTGTGATGTCACTTGTGGCTCAGTGCCTGATAGGCCAGTGCTGGTCATGTGGGTGCAGTTTGTGGTTGTGATGTCACTTGTGGCTCAGTGCCTGATAGGCCAGTGTTGGTCACATGGCGGCAGTTTGTCTTTGTGATGTCACTTGTGGCTGAGTGCCTGATAGGCCAGTGCTGGTCATGTGGCTGCAGTTTGTGGTTGTGATGTCACTTGTGGCTCAGTGCCTGATAGGCCAATGCTGTTCATGTGGGTGCAGTTTGTGGTTGTGATGTCACTTGTGGCTCAGTGCCTGACAGGCCAGTGCTGGTCATGTGGGTGCAGTTTGTGGTTGTGATGTCACTTGTGGCTCAGTGCCTGATAGGCCAGTGCTGGTGATGTGGGTGCAGTTTGTGTTTATGATGTCACTTGTGGCTCAGTGCCTGATAGGCCAGTGCTGGTGATGTGGCTGCAGTTTGTGTTTGTGATGTCACTTGTGGCTCAGTGCCTGATAGGCCAGTGTTGGTCACATGGCTGCAGTTTGTGTTTGTGATGTCACTTGTGGCTCAGTGCCTGATAGGCCAGTGCTGGTCCTGTGGGTGCAGTTTGTGGTTGTGATGTCACTTGTGGCTCAGTGCCTGATAGGCCAGTGTTGGTCACATGGCTGCAGTTTGTGTTTGTGATGTCACTTGTGGCTCAGTGCCTGATAGGCCAGTGCTGGTCCTGTGTGTGCAGTTTGTGGTTTTGATGTCACTTGTGGCTCAGTGCCTGATAGGCCAGTGCTGGTGATGTGGGTGGAGTTTGTGTTTGTGATGTCACTTGTGGCTCAGTGCCTGATAGGCCAGTGCTGGTCACGTGGGTGCAGTTTGCTGTTGTGATGTCATTTGCAGATCAGTGCCTGATAGGCCAGTGCTGCATATGTGTGTGCAGGTTTGTTTGTGATGTCACTTGTGGCTCAGTGCCTGATAGGCCAGTGCTGGTCACATGGCTGCAGTTTGTGTTTGTGATGTCACTTGTGGCTCAGTGCCTGATAGGCCAGTGCTGGTCCTGTGGGTGCAGTTTGTGATTGTGAGGTCACTTGTGGCTCAATGCCTGATAGGCCAGTGCTGATGATGTGGGTGGAGTTTGTGTTTGTGTTGTCACTTGTGGCTCAGTGCCTGATCGGCCAGTGCTGATCACATGGGTGCAGTTTGTATTTGTGATGTCACTTGTGGCTCAGTGCCTGATAGGCCAGTGCTGGTGATGTGGGTGGAGTTTGTGTTTGTGATGTCACTTGTGGCTCAGTGCCTGATAGGCCAATGCTGGTCATGTGTGTGGAGTTTGTGGTTGTGATGTCACTTGTGGCTCAGTGCCTGATAGGCCAGTGCTGGTCCTGTGTGTGCAGTATGTGTTTGTGATGTCCCTTGTGGCTCAGTGCCTGATAGGCCAGTGCTGGTGATGTGGGTGGAGTTTGTGTTTGTGATGTCACTTGTGGCTCAGTGCCTGATAGGCCAGTGCTGGTGATGTGGGTGCAGTTTGTGTTTGTGATGTCACTTGTGGCTGAGTGCCTGATAGGCCAGTGCTGGTGATGTGGCTGCAGTTTGTGGTTGTGATGTCACTTGTGGCTCAGTGCCTGATAGGCCAGTGCTGGTCCTGTGTGTGCAGTTTGTGGTTTTGATGTCACTTGTGGCTCAGTGCCTGATAGGCCAGTACTGGTGATGTGGCTGCAGTTTGTGTTTGTGAGGTCAATTTTGGCTCAGTGTCTGATAGGCCAGTGCTGGTGATGTGGGTGGAGTTTGTGTTTGTGATGTCACTTGTGGCTCAGTGCCTGATAGGCCAGTGCTGGTCATGTGGCTGCAGTTTGTGGTTGTGATGTCACTTGTGGCTCAGTGCCTGATAGGCCAGTGCTGGTCCTGTGTGTGCAGTTTGTGGTTTTGATGTCACTTGTGGCTCAGTGCCTGATAGGCCAGTGCTGGTGATGTGGCTGCAGTTTGTGGTTGTGATGTCACTTGTGGCTCAGTGCCTGATAGGCCAGTGCTGGTCATGTGGGTGCAGTTTGTGTTTGTGATGTCACTTGTGGCTCAGAGCCTGATAGGCCAGTGTTGGTCACATGGCTGCAGTTTGTGTTTGTGATGTCACTTGTGGCTCAGTGCCTGATAGGCCAGTGCTGGTCCTGTGTGTGCAGTTTGTGGTTTTGATGTCACTTGTGGCCCAGTGCCTGATAGGCCAGTGCTGGTCCTGTGTGTGCAGTTTGTGGTTTTGATGACACTTGTGGCTCAGTGCCTGATAGGCCAGTGCTGGTGATGTGGCTGCAGTTTGTGGTTGTGATGTCACTTGTGGCTCAGTGCCTGATAGGCCAGTGCTGGTCACGTGGGTGTAGTTTGTTGTTGTGATGTCATTTGCGGATCAGTGCCTGATAGGCCAGTGCTGGTCACGTGGGTGGAGTTTGTGTTTGTGATGTCACTTGTGGCTCAGTGCCTGATAGGCCAGTGCTGTTCATGTGGGTGCAGTTTGTGATTGTGATGTCACTTGTGGCTCAATGCCTGATAGGCCAGTGCTGGTCATGTGGATAGAGTTTGTGGTTGTCAGGTCACTTGGGGCTGAGTGCCTGATAGGCCAGTGCTGGTCCTGTGTGTGCAGTTTGTGGTTTTGATGTCACTTGTGGCTCAGTGCCTGATAGGCCAGTGCTGGTGATGTGGGTGGAGTTTGTGTTTGTGATGTCACTTGTGGCTCAGTGCCTGATAGGCCAGTGCTGGTGATGTGGGTGGAGTTTCTGTTTGTGTTGTCACTTGTGGCTCAGTGCCTGATAGGCCAGTGCTGGTGATGTGGGTGGAGTTTGTGTTTGTGATGTCACTTGTGGCTCAGTGCCTGATAGGCCAGTGCTGGTGATGTGGGTGGAGTTTGTGTTTGTGATGTCACTTGTGGCTCAGTGCCTGATAGGCCAGTGCTGGTGATGTGGGTGGAGTTTGTGTTTGTGATGTCATTTGTGGCTCAGTGCCTGATAGGCCAGTGCTGGTCACGTGGGTGCAGTTTGTTGTTGTGATGTCATTTGCGGATCAGTGCCTGATAGGCCAGTGCTGGTCACGTGGCTGCAGTTTGTGTTTGTGATGTCACTTGTGGCTCAGTGCCTGATAGGCCAGTGCTGGTCATGTGGGTGCAGTTTGTGTTTGTGATGTCACTTGTGGCTCAGTGCCTGATGGGACATTGCTGGTCCTGTGGCTGCAGTTTGTGGTTGTGAGGTCACTTGTGGCTCAGTGCCTGATAGGCCAGTGCTGGTCACGTGGGTGGAGTTTGTGTTTGTGATGTCACTTGTGGCTCAGTGCCTGATAGGCCAGTGCTGTTCATGTGGGTGGAGTTTGTGATTATGATGTCACTTGTGGCTCAGTCCCTGATAGGCCAGTGCTGGTCATGTGGATAGAGTTTGTGGTTGTGATGTCACTTGTGGCTCAGTGCCTGATAGGCCAGTGCTGTTCATGTGGGTGGAGTTTGTGGTTGTGATGTCACTTGTGGCTCAGTGCCTGATAGGCCAGTGGTGGTGATGTGGCTGCAGTTTGTGGTTGTGATGTCACTTGTGGCTCAGTGCCTGATAGGCCAGTGCTGGTCATGTGGGTGCAGTTTGTGGTTGTGATGTCACTTGTGGCTCAGTGCCTGATAGGCCAGTGCTGGTCCTGTGTGTGCAGTTTGTGGTTTTGATGTCACTTGTGGCTCAGTGCCTGATAGGCCAGTGCTGGTGATGTGGCTGCAGTTTGTGGTTGTGATGTCACTTGTGGCTCAGTGCCTGATAGGCCAGTGCTGGTCATGTGGGTGCAGTTTGTGTTTGTGATGTCACTTGTGGCTCAGAGCCTGATAGGCCAGTGTTGGTCACATGGCTGCAGTTTGTGTTTGTGATGTCACTTGTGGCTCAGTGCCTGATAGGCCAGTGCTGGTCCTGTGTGTGCAGTTTGTGGTTTTGATGTCACTTGTGGCCCAGTGCCTGATAGGCCAGTGCTGGTCCTGTGTGTGCAGTTTGTGGTTTTGATGACACTTGTGGCTCAGTGCCTGATAGGCCAGTGCTGGTGATGTGGCTGCAGTTTGTGGTTGTGATGTCACTTGTGGCTCAGTGCCTGATAGGCCAGTGCTGGTCACGTGGGTGTAGTTTGTTGTTGTGATGTCATTTGCGGATCAGTGCCTGATAGGCCAGTGCTGGTCACGTGGGTGGAGTTTGTGTTTGTGATGTCACTTGTGGCTCAGTGCCTGATAGGCCAGTGCTGTTCATGTGGGTGCAGTTTGTGATTGTGATGTCACTTGTGGCTCAATGCCTGATAGGCCAGTGCTGGTCATGTGGATAGAGTTTGTGGTTGTCAGGTCACTTGGGGCTGAGTGCCTGATAGGCCAGTGCTGGTCCTGTGTGTGCAGTTTGTGGTTTTGATGTCACTTGTGGCTCAGTGCCTGATAGGCCAGTGCTGGTGATGTGGGTGGAGTTTGTGTTTGTGATGTCACTTGTGGCTCAGTGCCTGATAGGCCAGTGCTGGTGATGTGGGTGGAGTTTCTGTTTGTGTTGTCACTTGTGGCTCAGTGCCTGATAGGCCAGTGCTGGTGATGTGGGTGGAGTTTGTGTTTGTGATGTCACTTGTGGCTCAGTGCCTGATAGGCCAGTGCTGGTGATGTGGGTGGAGTTTGTGTTTGTGATGTCACTTGTGGCTCAGTGCCTGATAGGCCAGTGCTGGTGATGTGGGTGGAGTTTGTGTTTGTGATGTCATTTGTGGCTCAGTGCCTGATAGGCCAGTGCTGGTCACGTGGGTGCAGTTTGTTGTTGTGATGTCATTTGCGGATCAGTGCCTGATAGGCCAGTGCTGGTCACGTGGCTGCAGTTTTTGTTTGTGATGTCACTTGTGGCTCAGTGCCTGATAGGCCAGTGCTGGTCATGTGGGTGCAGTTTGTGTTTGTGATGTCACTTGTGGCTCAGTGCCTGATGGGACATTGCTGGTCCTGTGGCTGCAGTTTGTGGTTGTGAGGTCACTTGTGGCTCAGTGCCTGATAGGCCAGTGCTGGTCACGTGGGTGGAGTTTGTGTTTGTGATGTCACTTGTGGCTCAGTGCCTGATAGGCCAGTGCTGTTCATGTGGGTGGAGTTTGTGATTATGATGTCACTTGTGGCTCAGTCCCTGATAGGCCAGTGCTGGTCATGTGGATAGAGTTTGTGGTTGTGATGTCACTTGTGGCTCAGTGCCTGATAGGCCAGTGCTGTTCATGTGGGTGGAGTTTGTGGTTGTGATGTCACTTGTGGCTCAGTGCCTGATAGGCCAGTGGTGGTGATGTGGCTGCAGTTTGTGGTTGTGATGTCACTTGTGGCTCAGTGCCTGATAGGCCAGTGCTGGTCATGTGGGTGCAGTTTGTGGTTGTGATGTCACTTGTGGCTCAGTGCCTGATAGGCCAGTGTTGGTCACATGGCGGCAGTTTGTCTTTGTGATGTCACTTGTGGCTGAGTGCCTGATAGGCCAGTGCTGGTCATGTGGCTGCAGTTTGTGGTTGTGATGTCACTTGTGGCTCAGTGCCTGATAGGCCAATGCTGTTCATGTGGGTGCAGTTTGTGGTTGTGATGTCACTTGTGGCTCAGTGCCTGACAGGCCAGTGCTGGTCATGTGGGTGCAGTTTGTGGTTGTGATGTCACTTGTGGCTCAGTGCCTGATAGGCCAGTGCTGGTGATGTGGGTGCAGTTTGTGTTTATGATGTCACTTGTGGCTCAGTGCCTGATAGGCCAGTGCTGGTGATGTGGCTGCAGTTTGTGTTTGTGATGTCACTTGTGGCTCAGTGCCTGATAGGCCAGTGTTGGTCACATGGCTGCAGTTTGTGTTTGTGATGTCACTTGTGGCTCAGTGCCTGATAGGCCAGTACTGGTCCTGTGGGTGCAGTTTGTGGTTGTGATGTCACTTGTGGCTCAGGGCCTGATAGGCCAGTGTTGGTCACATGGCTGCAGTTTGTGTTTGTGATGTCACTTGTGGCTCAGTGCCTGATAGGCCAGTGCTGGTCCTGTGGCTGCAGTTTGTGTTTGTGATGTCACTTGTGGCTCAGTGCCTGATAGGCCAGTGCTGGTCATGTGGATAGAGTTTGTGGTTGTGATGTCACTTGTGGCTCAGTGCCTGATAGGCCAGTGCTGTTCATGTGGGTGCAGTTTGTGGCTGTGATGTCACTTGTGGCTCAGTGCCTGATAGGCCAGTGCTGGTCCTGTGTGTGCAGTTTGTGGTTGTGATGTCACTTGTGGCTCAGTGCCTGATAGGCCAGTGCTGGTCATGTGGGTGCAGTTTGTGGTTGTCAGGTCACTTGTGGCTCAGAGCCTGATAGGCCAGTGTTGGTCACATGGCTGCAGTTTGTGTTTGTGATGTCACTTGTGGCTCAGTGCCTGATAGGCCAGTGCTGGTGATGTGGGTGGAGTTTGTGGTTGTGATGTCACTTGTGGCTGAGTGCCTGATAGGCCAGTGCTGGTGATGTGAGTGCTGGTTGTGTTTGTGAGGTCACTTGTGGCTCAGTGCCTGATAGGCCAGTGCTGGTCACATGGCTGCAGTTTGTGGTTGTGATGTCACTTGTGGCTCAGTGCCTGATAGGCCAGTGCTGGTCATGTGGGTGCAGTTTGTGGTTGTTAGGTCACTTGTGGCTCAGTGCCTGATAGGCCAGTGCTGGTCAGATGTGTGCAGTTTGTGATTCTTTGTCACTTGTGGCTCAGTGCCTGATAGGCCAGTGCTGGTCACATGGCTGCAGTTTGTGGTTGTGAAGTCACTTGTGGCTCAGTGCCTGATAGGCCAGTGCTGGTCACATGGCTGCTGTTTGTGGTTGTGTTGTCACTTTTGGCTTAGTGCCTGATAGGCCAGTGCTGGTGATGTGGGTGCAGTTTGTGGTTGTGAGGTCACTTGTGGCTCAGTGCCTGATAGGCCAGTGCTGGTGCTGTGGCTGCAGTTTGTGGTTGTGATGTCACTTGTGGCTCAGTGCCTGATAGGGCATTGCTGGTGATGCGGGTAGAGTTTGTGTTTGTTATGTCACTTGTGGCTCAGTGCCTGATAGGCCAGTGCTGGTGATGTGGGTGGAGTTTGTGGTTGTGATGTCACTTGTGGCTGAGTGCCTGATAGGCCAGTGGTGGTTATCTGGGTGGAGTTTGTGGTTGTGATGTCACTTGTGGCTGAATGCCTGATAGGCCAGTGCTGGTTTACGTGGGTGCAGTTTGTGTTTGTGATGACACTTGTGGCTCAGTGCCTGATAGGCCAGTGGTGGTTATCTGGGTGGAGTTTGTGGTTGTGATGTCACTTGTGTCTCAGTGCCTGATAGGCCAGTGCTGGTCCTGCGGGTGCAGTTTGTGGTTGTGATGTCACTTGTGGCTCAGTGCCTGATAGGCCAGTACTGGTCAGATGTGTGCAGTTTGTGGTTGTGATGTCACTTGTGGCTGAGTGCCTGATAGGCCAGTGCTGGTGGTGTGGGTGCAGTTTGTGTTTGTGATGTCACTTGTGGCTCAGTGCCTGATAGGCCAGTGCTTGTCCTGTGGGTGCAGGTTGTGGTTGTGATGTCACTTGTGGTTCAGTGCCTGATAGGCCAGTGCCTGTGATGTGGGTGCAGTTTGTGTTTGTGATGTGACTTGTGGCTCAGTGCCTGATAGGCCAGTGCTGGTCCTGTGGGTGCTGTTTGTGGTTGTGATGTCACTTGTGGCTCAGTGCCTGATAGGCCAGTGCTGGTCAGATGTGTGCAGTTTGTGGTTGTGATGTCACTTGTAGCTCGGTGCCTGATAGGCCAGTGCTGGTCACATGGGTGCAGTTTGTTGTTGTGATGTCATTTGCGGATCAGTGCCTGATAGGCCAGTGCTGGTCATGTGGGTGGAGTTTGTGGTTGTGATGTCACTTGCGGCTCAGTGCCTGATAGGCCAGTGCTGGTCATGTGGCTGCAGTTTGTGGTTGTGATGTCACTTGTGGCTCAGTGCCTGATAGGCCAGTGCTGGTCCTGTGTGTGCAGTTTGTGGTTTTGATGTCACTTGTGGCTCAGTGCCTGATAGGCCAGTGCTGGTGATGTGGCTGCAGTTTGTGTTTGTGAGGTCACTTTTGGCTGAGTGCCTGATAGGCCAGTGCTGGTGATGTGGGTGGAGTTTGTGTTTGTGATGTCACTTGTGGCTCAGTGCCTGATAGGCCAGTGCTGTTCATGTGGGTGCAGTTTGTGTTTGTGATGTCACTTGTGGCTCAGTGCCTGATAGGCCAGTGCTGGTGATGTGGGTGGAGTTTGTGTTTGTGATGTCACTTGCGGCTCAGTGCCTGATAGGCCAGTGCTGGTCACGTGGGTGCAGTTTGTTGTTGTGATGTCATTTGCGGATCAGTGCCTGATAGGCCAGTGCTGGTCACGTGGGTGGAGTTTGTGTTTGTGATGTCACTTGTGGCTCAGTGCCTGATAGGCCAATGCTGGTGATGTGGGTGCAGTTTGTGGTTGTGATGTCACTTGTGGCTCAGTGCCTGATAGGCCAGTGCTGGTGATGTGGCTGCAGTTTGTGGTTGTGATGTCACTTGTGGCTCAGTGCCTGATAGGCCAGTGCTGGTCATGTGGGTGCAGTTTGTGGTTGTGATGTCACTTGTGGCTCAGAGCCTGATAGGCCAGTGTTGGTCACATGGCTGCAGTTTGTGTTTGTGATGTCACTTGTGGCTCAGTGCCTGATAGGCCAGTGCTGGTCCTGTGTGTGCAGTTTGTGGTTTTGATGTCACTTGTGGCCCAGTGCCTGATAGGCCAGTGCTGGTCCTGTGTGTGCAGTTTGTGGTTTTGATGACACTTGTGGCTCAGTGCCTGATAGGCCAGTGCTGGTGATGTGGCTGCAGTTTGTGGTTGTGATGTCACTTGTGGCTCAGTGCCTGATAGGCCAGTGCTGGTCACGTGGGTGTAGTTTGTTGTTGTGATGTCATTTGCGGATCAGTGCCTGATAGGCCAGTGCTGGTCACGTGGGTGGAGTTTGTGTTTGTGATGTCACTTGTGGCTCAGTGCCTGATAGGCCAGTGCTGTTCATGTGGGTGCAGTTTGTGATTGTGATGTCACTTGTGGCTCAGTGCCTGATAGGCCAGTGCTGGTCATGTGGATAGAGTTTGTGGTTGTCAGGTCACTTGGGGCTGAGTGCCTGATAGGCCAGTGCTGGTCCTGTGTGTGCAGTTTGTGGTTTTGATGTCACTTGTGGCTCAGTGCCTGATAGGCCAGTGCTGGTGATGTGGGTGGAGTTTGTGTTTGTGATGTCACTTGTGGCTCAGTGCCTGATAGGCCAGTGCTGGTGATGTGGGTGGAGTTTGTGTTTGTGATGTCACTTGTGGCTCAGTGCCTGATAGGCCAGTGCTGGTGATGTGGGTGGAGTTTGTGTTTGTGATGTCACTTGTGGCTCAGTGCCTGATAGGCCAGTGCTGGTGATGTGGGTGGAGTTTGTGTTTGTGATGTCACTTGTGGCTCAGTGCCTGATAGGCCAGTGCTGGTCACGTGGGTGCAGTTTGTTGTTGTGATGTCATTTGCGGATCAGTGCCTGATAGGCCAGTGCTGGTCACGTGGCTGCAGTTTGTGTTTGTGATGTCACTTGTGGCTCAGTGCCTGATAGGCCAGTGCTGGTCATGTGGGTGCAGTTTGTGTTTGTGATGTCACTTGTGGCTCAGTGCCTGATGGGACATTGCTGGTCCTGTGTGTGCAGTTTGTGGTTTTGATGTCACTTGTGGCTCAGGGCCTGATAGGCCAGTGCTGGTCACGTGGGTGGAGTTTGTGTTTGTGATGTCACTTGTGGCTCAGTGCCTGATAGGCCAGTGCTGTTCATGTGGGTGGAGTTTGTGATTGTGATGTCACTTGTGGCTCAGTCCCTGATAGGCCAGTGCTGGTCATGTGGATAGAGTTTGTGGTTGTGATGTCACTTGTGGCTCAGTGCCTGATAGGCCAGTGGTGGTGATGTGGCTGCAGTTTGTGGTTGTGATGTCACTTGTGGCTCAGTGCCTGATAGGCCAGTGCTGGTCATGTGGGTGCAGTTTGTGGTTGTGATGTCACTTGTGGCTCAGTGCCTGATAGGCCAGTGTTGGTCACATGGCGGCAGTTTGTCTTTGTGATGTCACTTGTGGCTGAGTGCCTGATAGGCCAGTGCTGGTCATGTGGCTGCAGTTTGTGGTTGTGATGTCACTTGTGGCTCAGTGCCTGATAGGCCAATGCTGTTCATGTGGGTGCAGTTTGTGGTTGTGATGTCACTTGTGGCTCAGTGCCTGACAGGCCAGTGCTGGTCATGTGGGTGCAGTTTGTGGTTGTGATGTCACTTGTGGCTCAGTGCCTGATAGGCCAGTGCTGGTGATGTGGGTGCAGTTTGTGTTTATGATGTCACTTGTGGCTCAGTGCCTGATAGGCCAGTGCTGTTCATGTGGGTGCAGTTTGTGGTTGTGATGTCACTTGTGGCTCAGTGCCTGATAGGCCAGTGTTGGTCACATGGCTGCAGTTTGTGTTTGTGATGTCACTTGTGGCTCAGTGCCTGATAGGCCAGTGCTGGTCCTGTGGGTGCAGTTTGTGGTTGTGATGTCACTTGTGGCTCAGGGCCTGATAGGCCAGTGTTGGTCACATGGCTGCAGTTTGTGTTTGTGATGTCACTTGTGGCTCAGTGCCTGATAGGCCAGTGCTGGTCCTGTGGCTGCAGTTTGTGTTTGTGATGTCACTTGTGGCTCAGTGCCTGATAGGCCAGTGCTGGTCATGTGGATAGAGTTTGTGGTTGTGATGTCACTTGTGGCTCAGTGCCTGATAGGCCAGTGCTGTTCATGTGGGTGCAGTTTGTGGCTGTGATGTCACTTGTGGCTCAGTGCCTGATAGGCCAGTGCTGGTCCTGTGTGTGCAGTTTGTGGTTGTGATGTCACTTGTGGCTCAGTGCCTGAGAGGCCAGTGCTGGTCATGTGGGTGCAGTTTGTGGTTGTCAGGTCACTTGTGGCTCAGAGCCTGATAGGCCAGTGTTGGTCACATGGCTGCAGTTTGTGTTTGTGATGTCACTTGTGGCTCAGTGCCTGATAGGCCAATGCTGGTCATGTGTGTGGAGTTTATGTTTGTGATGTCACTTGTGGCTGAGTGCCTGATAGGCCAGTGCTGGTGATGTGAGTGCTGGTTGTGTTTGTGAGGTCACTTGTGGCTCAGTGCCTGATAGGCCAGTGCTGGTCACATGGCTGCAGTTTGTGGTTGTGATGTCACTTTTGGCTCAGTGCCTGATAGGCCAGTGCTGGTCCTGCGGGTGCAGTTTGTGGTTGTTAGGTCACTTGTGGCTCAGTGCCTGATAGGCCAGTGCTGGTCAGATGTGTGCAGTTTGTGATTCTTTTGTCACTTGTGGCTCAGTGCCTGATAGGCCAGTGCTGGTCACATGGCTGCAGTTTGTGGTTGTGAAGTCACTTGTGGCTCAGTGCCTGATAGGCCAGTGCTGGTCACATGGCTGCTGTTTGTGGTTGTGTTGTCACTTTTGGCTTAGTGCCTGATAGGCCAGTGCTGGTGATGTGGGTGCAGTTTGTGGTTGTGAGGTCACTTGTGGCTCAGTGCCTGATAGGCCAGTGCTGGTGCTGTGGCTGCAGTTTGTGGTTGTGATGTCACTTGTGGCTCAGTGCCTGATAGGGCATTGCTGGTGATGCGGGTAGAGTTTGTGTTTGTTATGTCACTTGTGGCTCAGTGCCTGATAGGCCAGTGCTGGTGATGTGGGTGGAGTTTGTGGTTGTGATGTCACTTGTGGCTGAGTGCCTGAGAGGCCAGTGGTGGTTATCTGGGTGGAGTTTGTGGTTGTGATGTCACTTGTGGCTGAATGCCTGATAGGCCAGTGCTGGTTTACGTGGGTGCAGTTTGTGGTTGTGATGACACTTGTGGCTCAGTGCCTGATAGGCCAGTGGTGGTTATCTGGGTGGAGTTTGTGGTTGTGATGTCACTTGTGTCTCAGTGCCTGATAGGCCAGTGCTGGTCCTGCGGGTGCAGTTTGTGGTTGTGATGTCACTTGTGGCTCAGTGCCTGATAGGCCAGTACTGGTCAGATGTGTGCAGTTTGTGTTTGTGATGTCACTTGTGGCTGAGTGCCTGATAGGCCAGTGCTGGTCATGTGGCTGCAGTTTATATTTGTGATGTCACTTGTGGCTGAGTGCCTGATAGGCCAGTGCTGGTCATGTGGCTGCAGTTTGTGGTTGTGATGTCACTTGTGGCTCAGTGCCTGATAGGCCAATGCTGTTCATGTGGGTGCAGTTTGTGTTTGTGATGTCACTTGTGGCTCAGTGCCTGATAGGCCAGTGCTGGTCATGTGGGTGCAGTTTGTGGTTGTGATGTCACTTGTGGCTCAGTGCCTGATAGGCCAGTGCTGGTGATGTGGGTGGAGTTTGTGTTTATGATGTCACTTGTGGCTCAGTGCCTGATAGGCCAGTGCTGGTCATGTGGGTGCAGTTTGTGGTTGTGATGTCACTTGTGGCTCAGTGCCTGATAGGCCAGTGCTGGTCATGTGGGTTCAGTTTGAGGTTGTGATGTCACTTGTAGCTCGGTGCCTGATAGGCCAGTGCTGGTCACGTGGGTGCAGTTTGTGTTTGTGATGTCACTTGTGGCTCAGTGCCTGATAGGCCAGTGTTCGTCACATGGCTGCAGTTTGTGTTTGTGATGTCACTTGTGGCTCAGGGCCTGATAGGCCAGTGCTGGTCATGTGGGTGCAGTTTGTGGTTGTGATGTCACTTGTGGCTCAGTGCCTGATAGGCCGGTGCTGGTCATGTGGATAGAGTTTGTGTTTGTGATGTCACTTGTGGCTGATTGCCCTATAGGCCAGTGCTGGTCACGTGGGTGCAGTTTGTTGTTGTGATGTCATTTGCGGATCAGTGCCTGATAGGCCAGTGCTGGTCACGTGGGTGGAGTTTGTGTTTGTGATGTCACTTGTGGCTCAGTGCCTGATAGGCCAGTGCTGGTCATGTGGCTGCAGTTTGTGGTTGTGATGTCACTTGTGGCTCAGTGCCTGATAGGCCAGTGCTGGTCATGTGGCTGCAGTTTGTGGTTGTGATGTCACTTGTGGCTCAGTGCCTGATAGGCCAGTGCTGGTGATGTGGCTGCAGTTTGTGTTTGTGATGTCACTTGTGGCTCAGTGCCTGATAGCCCAATGCTGTTCATGTGGGTGCAGTTTGTGGTTGTGATGTCACTTGTGGCTCAGTGCCTGATAGGCCAGTGCTGGTCATGTGGGTGCAGTTTGTGGTTGTGATGTCGCTTGTGGCTCAGAGCCTGATAGGCCAGTGCTGGTGATGTGGGTGGAGTTTGTGGTTGTGATGTCACTTGTGGCTCAGTGCCTGATAGGCCAGTGCTGGTGATGTGGGTGGAGTTTGTGTTTGTGATGTCACTTGTGGCTCAGTGCCTGATAGGCCAGTGCTGTTCATGTGGGTGCAGTTTGTGGTTGTGATGTCACTTGTGGCTCAGGGCCTGATAGGCCAGTGTTGGTCTCATGGCTGCAGTTTGTGTTTGTGATGTCACTTGTGGCTCAGTGCCTGATAGGCCAGTGCTGGTGATGTGGGTGCAGTTTGTGGCTGTGAGGTCACTTGTGGCTCAGTGCCTGATGGGACATTGCTGGTCCTGTGGCTGCAGTTTGTGGTTGTGAGGTCACTTGTGGCTGAGTGCCTGATAGGCCAGTGCTGGTGATGTGGGTGCAGTTTGTGATTGTGATGTCACTTGTGGCTCAGTGCCTGATAGGCCAGTGCTGTTCATGTGGGTGCAGTTTGTGGTTGTGATGTCACTTGTGGCTCAGTGCCTGATAGGCCAGTGCTGGTGATGTGGGTGCAGTTTGTGGTTGTGATGTCACTTGTGGCTCAGTGCCTGATAGGCCAGTGCTGGTCCTGTGGGTGCAGTTTGTGGTTGTGATGTCACTTGTGGCTCAGTGCCTGATAGGCCAGTGCTGGTCACGTGGAGAGAGTTTGTGGTTGTGATGTCACTTGTGGCTCAGTGCCTGATAGGCCAGTGCTGGTGATGTGGGTGGAGTTTGTGTTTGTGATGTCACTTGTGGCTCAGTGCCTGATAGGCCAGTGCTGGTCACGTGGGTGCAGTTTGTTGTTGTGATGTCATTTGCGGATCAGTGCCTGATAGGCCAGTGCTGGTCATGTGGGTGGAGTTTGTGTTTGTGATGTCACTTGTGGCTCAGTGCCTGATAGGCCAGTGTTGGTCACATGGCTGCAGTTTGTGTTTGTGATGTCACTTGTGGCTCAGTGCCTGATAGGCCAGTGGTGGTGATGTGGCTGCAGTTTGTGTTTGTGATGTCACTTGTGGCTCAGGGCCTGATAGGCCAGTGCTGGTCATGTGGCTGCAGTTTATATTTGTGATGTCACTTGTGGCTGAGTGCCTGATAGGCCAGTGCTGGTCATGTGGCTGCAGTTTGTGGTTGTGATGTCACTTGTGGCTCAGTGCCTGATAGGCCAATGCTGTTCATGTGGGTGCAGTTTGTGTTTGTGATGTCACTTGTGGCTCAGTGCCTGATAGGCCAGTGCTGGTCATGTGGGTGCAGTTTGTGGTTGTGATGTCACTTGTGGCTCAGTGCCTGATAGGCCAGTGCTGGTGATGTGGGTAGAGTTTGTGTTTATGATGTCACTTGTGGCTCTGTGCCTGATAGGCCAGTGCTGGTCATGTGGGTGCAGTTTGTGGTTGTGATGTCACTTGTGGCTCAGTGCCTGATAGGCCAGTGCTGGTCATGTGGGTTCAGTTTGAGGTTGTGATGTCACTTGTGGCTCGGTGCCTGATAGGCCAGTGCTGGTCACGTGGGTGCAGTTTGTGTTTGTGATGTCACTTGTGGCTCAGTGCCTGATAGGCCAGTGTTCGTCACATGGCTGCAGTTTGTGTTTGTGATGTCACTTGTGGCTGAGTGCCTGATAGGCCAGTGCTGGTCACGTGGGTGGAGTTTGTGTTTGTGATGTCACTTGTGGCTCAGTGCCTGATAGGCCAGTGCTGGTCATGTGGCTGCAGTTTGTGGTTGTGATGTCACTTGTGGCTCAGTGCCTGATAGGCCAGTGCTGGTCATGTGGCTGCAGTTTGTGGTTGTGATGTCACTTGTGGCTGAGTGCCTGATAGGCCAGTGCTGGTGATGTGGCTGCAGTTTGTGTTTGTGATGTCACTTGTGGCTCAGTGCCTGATAGCCCAATGCTGTTCATGTGGGTGCAGTTTGTGGTTGTGATGTCACTTGTGGCTCAGTGCCTGATAGGCCAGTGCTGGTCATGTGGGTGCAGTTTGTGGTTGTGATGTCGCTTGTGGCTCAGAGCCTGATAGGCCAGTGCTGGTGATGTGGGTGGAGTTTGTGGTTGTGATGTCACTTGTGGCTCAGTGCCTGATAGGCCGGTGCTGGTCATGTGGATAGAGTTTGTGTTTGTGATGTCACTTGTGGCTGATTGCCCTATAGGCCAGTGCTGGTCACGTGGGTGCAGTTTGTTGTTGTGATGTCATTTGCGGATCAGTGCCTGATAGGCCAGTGCTGATCACATGGGTGCAGTTTGTATTTGTGATGTCACTTGTGGCTGAGTGCCTGATAGGCCAGTGCTGGTCACGTGGGTGGAGTTTGTGTTTGTGATGTCACTTGTGGCTCAGTGCCTGATAGGCCAGTGCTGGTGATGTGGGTGCAGTTTGTGGCTGTGAGGTCACTTGTGGCTCAGTGCCTGATGGGACATTGCTGGTCCTGTGGGTGGAGTTTGTGGTTGTGAGGTCACTTGTGGCTGAGTGCCTGATAGGCCAGTGCTGGTCACGTGGGTTCATTTTGTCGTTGTGAGGTCACTTGTGGCTGAGTGCCTGATAGGCCAGTGCTGGTGATGTGGGTGGAGTTTGTGGTTGTGATGTCACTTGTGGCTCAGTGCCTGATAGGCCAGTGCTGTTCATGTGGGTGCAGTTTGTGGTTGTGATGTCACTTGTGGCTCAGTGCCTGATAGGCCAGTGCTGGTCCTGTGGGTGGAGTTTGTGTTTGTGATGTCACTTGTGGCTCAGTGCCTGATAGGACATTGCTGGTCCTGTGGCTGCAGTTTGTGGTTGTGATGTCACTTGTGGCTCAGTGCCTGATAGGCCAGTGCTGGTCATGTGGGTGCAGTTTGTGGTTGTGAGGTCACTTGTGGCTGAGTGCCTGATAGGCCAGTGCTGGTGATGTGGGTGCAGTTTGTGATTGTGTTGTCACTTGTGGCTGAGTGCCTGATAGGCCAGTGCTGGTCATGTGCCTGCAATTTGTGGTTGTGAGGTCACATATAATCTGTGCGAAGCGAATGTGACGGGATGCTCTATTTCTAGTGCCAGCAGGAGAGATGCCCACGTCAGCAGAGTGCCCTGGACTCTAGGCATTGTTTTCTGGCTCTGTGCCTCTGCCCATGGGCAGCAGCGAGAGCATTTCAGCCGAAAGTCTAAGATCTTTTGGTCGAGGAAGTCTAAATCAGCTGGAGCATTTATGCTAATATAGCTTCTGTCGGAAGCTGTAGAATACAACAAGCTCTCTCTGGAAAGAAAGAAAAAAAAAGGGGGTTGGGGGAGGAACAACTCTCCTGGCTAGTTACTGGCTGAAGTGGCTTTGTAAGGTTTTTGTGAAAGGGAAAATGCATGTTGAAAGTGAATGAGAGCCTTCAGTGTGCCAGTGGCTCTTTTAGGCGTAGTCTGAACGCCCTTCTCCTAGGGGTGACCTTTGTAGTGTCCTGCCGTTTGCAGTAACGGTGGAAGATAAATTCCTTGTGCACCCTTAGGAGCCCTTTACTTAAATTAAGGTAGAGTTTAGACAAGACTCTTAATTAATCCCTTTGTAACTCTTTGGTGTGTGTGTATGGTTTTTTGGTTTTCTTGTTTGTTTGTTTTATGCTGGCAGAGCTTCCAAACCAAGTAAGCAAATCACATCTTTTCTGGACAAGCCCCGTTCCACTGTTTTTATCAAGGTAGTTTCTTTTCTGGACCTTCTCTAGAAAATTGGAGGTATGTAACTTGTGAGGGTGTCCTGAACTGTGCCCTGCAGAGAGGTCAGGTTAAATTGGTTTGCTGACAAACAATTTTCTTCTGTATCCTGCAGTTTGTAAGAATGTCATGTGTACGCATTTACTATTGCCCCAAAGAGTTTTTTTTTTGTTTAACCCTCTTTGTTATTTAAAGAATAGTTCACAAGTACTTCTTTTTACGTGTCTGATGTTATTATGCAGATATATGGTTTTGTAATTATTTTTGAGTAGGTGCTGGAATTAGGGGCCTAATTTGGTCCAGTGTGGAGTCTCGACATGAAACCCCTAGCAGCTGCCTTGCTTCTGTGCTCATGGACTTTCACAGGATATTTGAAAGGCCTGTTTGTCAGAGTTCGGGCTTCCTGCTCAGCAGTGAGTGTTAGGAAGCTGCCCGCACTGTCCCCCATAAACTGGCAGCCCCGTACATCTAATTGTCCTTGAAAGCTGACTCGTGCTTTTTCTCTTAACGCTTTGCCTTCCTTAAGCACGCTTGCATGCCAACAGCCATCTTGCAGCCAGTCGAACGCACACCATGGTGTTCCGATTGCCTGATTCGTGTTGTCATCTGTTTCCCCTTGTGTTGTCAGCTCAGCTCCCTTTGAAGCTCACCACCTTCAAGACCTTCCAGGCTCCTGTCCTAGGTGCCTTGGTGTGGGCAATGCCTGCTGTGGTTGGCTCCTTCCTCGGAGATATTCAAGCCATCTGGACACAGTCCTGGGCAACATGTGCTAAGTGACCCTTCCTGAGCAGGAGGGTCGGACTAGATGATCTCCAGAGGTCCCTTCCAACCTCAACCATTCTGTGATTCTGTGAACTCTAGGATAAAAAGCAAAGATAAATTCATATACTTCAGGAATCTCTGTGGATGTCTGGGGTTTTTGTTTTTTTTTTAAAAAAAAACTTGTCCTGGGCCATGAATCAACATGTTAACAGAGAGACAAAGTAGGCCATGAAGTAAATTTAAAAGTACAGGTTTTCTTCTTGTCTTAAAATATGCATCCATTTTCTCATCTCTCTTAGACTGACAGATATAGGCCTAAAAGTGAATGTGCCTCTTGTGAAAATAGGTAAAACTAGATGGTTGGATTCCAGCAATGCTTCCTTGCTTTCGGCATCGTAGAACTGCATGCTCATCTTTTGTGTCCATGCAGAGCCTTGATAAAGTTACTGTGTAGGCACCAAGTGTGCATACGTCAGATTTTCTGCGTGTTTGTGACTGACCCTTCTTGTTTCTTCTCATTAGGAAAACCTGGATACGTACTCCCGAGGAGAACTGATGGGGAAATCGCTGACACTCAAGATGGCAGTGCAGGTTAGTTCTGGCTTTCAATTTTCTTTACTGTGTTCTGGCCAAAAGCCTCCTCTGAAACAGCTGAAATGAGTTGAGCTATTGGATATTTTTTTAATCTATTCACATTTCTGTATAGCCTTAGCGCTTACAAGCCATAGTCGGGGACTCCAGGGCCCTGCCGGTAAGCTCCGGACAGAGAGTCAGCAAACAAAAACAGTCCTTTTCCCAAATGCTTATAACCGAGCACAAGAGAAAAAGCAAGAGATGGCTGTCAAGAGGTGGGAATACAAGGAAACGCAGTCCTACTCTGAATGATGAGCACTGCTCTCACTGCAGCAGTAGCCTGACAGTTTTCATGGGTTTTGAGCAGCCCAGCAAGAATTTTCAGGAGGTAAGGAAGACTGCCAGGTGCATATGCAAACCTTCTCCCAAGCGTGAAGGTGGCAGGTAAGAAGAGAACATGCTTCTGCATTTTTGTATTGAGGGGTTAGTCAGTGAGAGGTGCTGTCAGGGCCAGCTCAGAATTCAGAGCTGTTTTCTGGGCACTCAGTGGGAGATAATGTAGGAAGGAGGGTAATTCATGAAAGGCCTTAGCAACTCTGTTTGCTGTGAGAGAAGACACTTGAAGGGTTTCAGGAGAATGCGCTTTGTGATGAAGGGAATAAGTTCAGAAGATGACCTTTAGAGCAACTTTCTGAATGGATCTGAGTGGGGCAAGGCTGTACTTCAGGACAGAAGAGGATGTTGCAGTAGTTGAGCTGATCATGCCTTGAGGAAGAGGGGTAATTATGCAATACCTCGTGAAGGCAGTACCTCGCCCATGTTCCGCAGCCTGTGCAAGACTTGAACAAGGGGAATAAAAACCTATAAAAAGGTTCAAGCCAAAACCTGTATGCATCATAATTATCATCCTGTATGCATCGTAATTAATTGAAGCTCTCTCAGGAGCTCCCTTCTTGACTTGTCCTGCTGTTTTTGGTAACAGCTGTGAATACGAAGTTCAGGGGAAATCAGGGGCAATAGATTCACAAATACAGCTGCTTTGCAAGGCTTTACAGTTACTTTGCAAGGCTCTGGCCTATCATATGCCAAAGTCAAGCTGCATATAAGTACCATGTGCCTTTTTTTTTTTTTAACTTCCCAACAAAGATGGAATTTTGCTCTCCCAAGGAAGAACATGTAATGCAGTTTGAAATCAGATGCACGACAAATACATATAATGGGCTGGAAACTTCCTAGATCTCACAGTACCTTCTGGGGTAGACTGCACTTGATTTTTGACTTAGTGTGACCTAATCTTGTTTTTGTTATTGCCTTTGAATTGCTTGCAGATGGAAACACGCAGTCTACAGCAGCGATTCCCCATCCTCCGCTGATGATGATGAGCAACATTCTGCCCAGGAATCTACTGAAGAGGAGGAGCAAGTGCCTGACTCTGAAGCATTCTCCTCCCTGCTCTTGTAGAGAGTCTAAATGGTGGCAATACGTAATGCGTTGGCATAATATGTAAGTTGTTGGCACCGGTGGCTCTTAACTGGGCTCTCTACCATTGGACTTTTAGAATTGATTCTTTAAGAGCAATTGGATTTCTTTGGAGAGGTTAGGCATAAACTCTAAATAGTTTAATGTAAAATTCTGCTGCCCCTGCGCTTTACAGTAGGCTATTCAGAAAGAACCCCCCCCCCAACAGAAAATGTATAAATAGAGGCAAGGATGGGGTTTCTTTGCCTTCCTTTAACCTAGGACATGGGTTCTGTTGAATTTATCTTTAGGTAAACTGAGGCATCAATACATTTGTGTGCTTGAAAAACTTCTGCCAACACTGAGCTTTTATAGTAGTAGTAAAAAGCCATTTCTTAAGAATTTTTAAAATGCAAACTATATGGAGATTCAAGGTAGAGGGAATCCCTTGCCATAGTTAAAGGCTTAGTGACTTGTGTGATCAAAGGAAAGTATACTCCAAAAGTGTCCTGCTTTAAAAAGGTGCTTTGTCATCTTTGAGTGTTTCCTGTACATGTGACCTTGATTAGTGTATAAGCAGGAGAGGGTTATCTGTTAGAAGTCAATTGTAATCTTTTGCTTGAAAGACCAGGGGTTTCCCTTTGTGGGCACAATATCCGAAGATTTAAGAGTTAGCTGTATATATTCTCTATCATCAGGAAAACTCAATTCACAGCATGATGAAATAGAACTGTAAATTCTTCTCTTTCAATAAGGTTAAAAGTACTGCAAATAAGGAAACCAAAACCTTCAAGTGTTTTGCCGCTTTATTCATTGACATTCTTTTCTAAACAACAGCAGGTTAGCTTTGCTAGTTGGTATTTAAGTATTATCTGGAAATGCAGAATACCTTTTTCTTCCTCCCACCTTTACCCTTTCTCCTCAGCTATTGCCGACCAATTCTGGGGGACAAAATCCAATAACTTGCAACTTTTTAAGAAGGCATGAAAGGCTTTGCTATCAAGTCCTGCTTGTCTATCTGGAGATAGATCAGATCCATGGACTAGTGGACTGAGTTTAGTGAACTGTTAAAGATATGAAGTGGAAATGGGAGGAGGCAGATGGACTGTGGGGAAGGAAGCAGCAAAAGTTTGTGGAGAAGCTGCAAGGCTTTAGATAGCAGGACAGCATGAGTCGTGATATTTGATGATGTCATTTGAAGGAACGGCAAGAAAGGCTTCAGGTAGAGCCTCAAAGATGTCAATGTCTGAGGTACTGCTACTTGGGCTGAAGGCTTTGAACTCTTTGAGGAGGCCTACGTTAATTGTTATATCCTAAATCCATTTTCTTCTCATCCTCTTTGGAAAGATAAGGTGGAACCTTTGCACCTTGGCTCCTGGACATCAGAGAGCGACATGGCTCCCCCCATCCTGAGGAAATGGAGGACTGTTTCCAGGGCCAGCAGTGACCCCTGGCCTGGGGGCTTAGCCCTGAACTACTGGAGCCTTCTGTGAGAAAAGGGACCTGCTTTGCTGCCAGAAACTCTTGACGTGCTGGAATTTCAGTATTCAATTTTAGAAGGAATTTACCAACAGCATCCAAGTTAAGCACTTGCAAAGCCTTTGATGGTAAACGCATCCAGTTAGGGTTTGTGTTTCCGTGTTCAGGAAGACATCATCAGCTGGAGAGTAACCTGTTTCATCTTTTAAACACCTTCCTGTAAGGCCAACTCTCAGAAGCCTGGAAAGTGAAGGCTGTACTCCTCCTGAAGTCTGCTGATGGAAATGGAGGCAGTTGTCTTCCTAAAGTCGCTGAAACACAAGATGGGATTGAGCTTCGTAATTTTTCAAGCTTTGGCCTTTATGAAGCAAGAGCTGACACTGTAGTTAAGGCGTTGAAGTGCTCAACTGATTTCTCTGCTGAACAATGTAACAACTCTACTTTGCAGTGGCAGACTGTGGGAAGGTATGCTTTTAGTGAGCACATCTTGATTGCCTTTTACATTGCACTCATTGCATACACTGGGCGCAGGATATAAACAGCCATCTCAAAGTCACCGCAGTGATTCCCCTAGGCAAACTTCCAGATCTGTCGAGTAAGCCTGTGTGTGTGAGAATGTGGGGAAGGCTGGGTCCGAGTGAATCTTGACTCCGAAAACACTTCAGAAAAAAGTTTTCAGTATTGTTTTCCGGCTAAGCAAATGTTAATAGGTTCAGGTAGGGTGCCCTCGTGATAACAGTATCCAGTTGCTTGGGAAAGCACAGCATTCAGGTGCTTCATCTTCACTTAAGTGCCCTTGAAACTGGAAAAGGAAACTCAAAACAATACCTATCCATCCATCTGAATTGGCAAGCAACAAAACTTGTGCATATGCTGGACTGTTCTGTAGTAATGTTGTAAATGGAGCTTCCCAGGAGACTCCAAAAGCCTCCACCTTACATGGACGTGTGGAACATAAATGAGAGTTGGCGTTGTCCTCTGGCCTGCCTGTGTGCTGGTGAAAAGGAAGTTTGTATGAGAATATTGAGCCATGTAGAATAGGCTGCTATGTAACTAATAACTCTGTATCTATGCAAACTAACACATGTAAACACATGTAAACAGGATGTAAAATGTAAACTGATGAAAACTGTATCAACCAGATAGATAGTACCTAGAGACAAAGTGTCAGAACACACCTACCAAGACAAACCGATGACTTAATAATAGGGTATAATTTCTGCTCCGCTTAAATTACAGACCTAGCTACACAGACAGAAAAGGACCTTAACCTCTGCCTGACTTCAGAGCTACTGAGATGTAAGTCACTCCTAAGGAGCCTCGCAGCTCGGTTTGTGTGGGGCGTGCTTGAGAAAAGAAGCCGAGCCCTTCAGCAAGGTGGATGAGCCTGGGTGCACTGCTGCACCCCCGGGACTGCTGAGTTTTCAGCTCAGGATGGACTTGTGCCCAAGTCAGTCTGGAGCACAAGGCAGGAAAGGTGAGGGCAGGCACTGTCCTGTTTGCCTGGTCATGAATCATAATTTCAAAGGTCATTTTGGAAGAGGTGACCAGCCTTCAAGCTGTCTGAAGAGCTCCCCAGCTCACAGCCTGCTGCCTCATTTCCAGAGGCTCCTTCAGACCAGGTTTCTCGCTCAGGAACATCACAAGCCATTGCCTGTACGTGGTGCCTCAAGCACATTAGCACATGCTGGTGGTACATGTGGGCACTGACTAGACATTACTGGTAGATGACCAGAGAGGCAACCATCAGATAACCCAAATGGAGATCTTCCTCTTGTGTGACAGATGAGCCCTCAACCATGTAACATGTGTGCCCATACTGTCACAGCTCTCAAATGTTTCTAGTAAAGGTCCAGCTGCTGTAATACAGTGAATCTTCTGTAAATTCTCTCCCTGCCACCCTGGAGCATGGTTTCTGAAATACTCATGGATAGCTGGTGCCGCTTGCTGGACCAATAGGCTCACTGCCAGCCTTTCATTAACATTTTCCACAGACATCCCTCCATAGCGTAAGAGCATAATTTGCCACAAGCAAATAGTCCAAAAATCGAGTGTTCCTCAGACTTTTGCTAACGATAGTACCTTTTCTGAGATAACACCCATTTGCCCTGCAGGTCGTATAGCTAAAACCAGATTTTGGCATGCCATTTGACACGCTGCCCAATCATTTGTATTATTATAATCCCAATTCAGATCTCCTCGTGGGCAAGGCTGTCGGTTATCATCTCAGTCTGCCAATTCCCTATCCTTTTTTCAGTATCCATTCTCTATCCCCTGGCTGAAATATCTGTTGAAACAATACTTGAACATCCCCCTAACAAATGGGATGTCCCTCTACTCTTGTACAAAACAGTCGAGCTGCCTTTTCCGGGTCCTCCCACACCCGGGGCATTTGCTGTGCCCATTGAAGTAGATCTCTGGGAGCCCACGGCCAATAAACGCAGGCACGCAAGACCAGTGCCAGTGCTCACCAGATGAGAACCTCGCTGTGTTCTATCTGGGGTGCCAAACAAATAAGATAATCTGTTCTGTTTTCTTTGCTCTCGGGTACTGGTAATGAGGAGCAGGAGTCATATTTCTAAGTTTTTAAGTATTATTGCTGGCAATAAGGTCCTTCTTATGCTCTCAGTCAGGTAGTGAGAAAAAGGGATTTCCAACTAAGCTGTAAAGCCTTGTACCTGCTACTGGCCTATCAGACGCAAAGGCAGAACTGAAATCAGGTCTGCATCGACACCATGTGCTTCCTGCTGCCCTATAAGGTACAGGCGCACAATGACCTCACGACGACAAAGAGGAGCCATGCGCCTACCATGGCATTATGTGGTGCTGAAGGCAGAAATAACCTGACAGGTTAAAACCAGCAGACATTTGAGCAGCACTGGCCTATCAGGCACTGAGCCACAAGTGA
This sequence comes from Apteryx mantelli, assembly GCF_036417845.1. Lineage (NCBI taxonomy): Eukaryota > Metazoa > Chordata > Aves > Apterygiformes > Apterygidae > Apteryx > Apteryx mantelli. Next base: position 12,739,995 of record NC_090001.1, on the reverse strand, counting down.
CATCACAACCACAAAATGCAGCCACATCACCAGCACTGGCCTATCAGGCACTGAGCCACAAGTGACCTCACAATCATAAAATGCTCCCACATGAACAGCACTGGCCTATCAGGCACTGAGCCACAAGTGACATCACAAACACAAACTCCACCCACAGGAGCAGCACTGGCCTATCAGGCACTGAGGCACAAGTAACATCACAACCACAGACTGCACACACATGAACAGCACTGGCCTATCAGGCACTGAGCCACAACTGACATCACAAACACAAATTGCAGACATGTGACCAGCACTGACCTGTCAGGCACTGAGCCACAAGTGACCTCACAAACACAAACTGCACCCACATCTCTAGCACTGGCCTAGCAGGCACTGAGCCACAAGTGACATCACAAACAAAAACTGCAGCCACATGAACAGCACTGGCCTATCAGGCACTCAGCCACAAGTGACATCACAAACACAAACTGCACACACATGACCAGCACTGGCCTATCAGGCACTCAGCCTCAAGTGACCTAACAACCACAAACTGCAGCCACATCACCAGCACTGGCCTATCAGGCACTGAGCCACAAGTGACCTCACAATCATAAACTGCTCGCACATGAACAGCACTGGCCTATCAGGCACTGAGCCACAAGTGACATCACAAACACAAACTCCACCCACAGGAGCAGCACTGGCCTATCAGGCACTGAGCCACAAGTGACATCACAACCACAGACTGCAGCCACATCACCAGCACTGGCCTATCAGGCACTGAGCCACAACTGACATCACAAACAAAAACTGCACACACATGTCCAGCACTGGCCTGTCAGGCACTGAGCCACAAGTGACATCACAAACACAAACTGCAGACATGTGACCAGCACTGACCTGTCAGGCACTGAGCCACAAGTGACATCACAACCACAAACTGCACCCACATGACCAACACTGGCCTATCAGGCTCTGAGCCACAAGTGACCTGACAACCACAAAGTGCAGCCACATCACCAGCACTAGCCTATGAGGCACTGAGCCACAAGTGACCTCACAATCATAAACTGCTCCCACATGAACAGCACTGGCCTATCAGGCACTGAGCCACAAGTGACATCACAAACACAAACTGCAGCCACATCACCAGCACTGGCCTATCAGGCACTGAACCACAAGTGACATCACAACCACAAACTGCAGACACAGGACAAGCACTGGCCTATCAGGCACTGAGCCACAAGTGACATCACAAGCACAAACTGCACCCACAGGACCAGCACTGGCCTATCAGGCACTCAGCCACAAGTGACATCACAACCACAAACCGCACCCACATCAGCAGCACTGGCCTATCAGACACTGAGACACAAGTGACGTCACAAACACAAACTGCAGCCATGTGACCAGCACTGGATTATCAGGCACTCAGCCAGAAGTGACATCACAACCACAAACTGCACACACATAACCAGCACTGGCCTATCAGGCACTGAGCCACAAGTGACATCACAACCACAAAGTGCAGACATGTGACCAGCACTGGCCTATCAGGCACTGAGCCACAAGTGACATCACAACCACAAACTGCAGCCACAGCACCAGCACTGGCCTATCAGGCACTCAGCCACAAGTGACCTCACAATCACAAACTGCACCCACATGAACAGCACTGGCCTATCAGGCACTGAGCCACAAGTGACATCACAAACACAAACTACACCCACAGGAGCAGCACTGGCCTATCAGGCACTGAGCCACAAGTGACCTCGCAAACAGAAACTGCACCCACGTGACCAGCACTGACCTGTCAGTTACTGAGCCAGAAGTGACATCACAAACACAAACTGCACCCATATCACCAGCACTGCCCTATCAGGCACTCAGCCACAAGTGACATCACAAACACAAACTGCTCCCACATCACCAGCACGGGCATATCAGGCACTGAGCCACAAAGGACATCACAAACACAAACTGCACCCACGTAAACCAGCACTGGCCTATCAGGCACTGAGCCACAAGTGACATCACAACCACAAACTGCACACACGTGATCAGCACTGGCGTATCAGGCACTCAGCAAAAACAGACATCACAAACAGAACCAGCACCCACATCACCAGCACTGGCCTATCAGGCACTGAGCAACAAGTGACCTAACAAACACAAAGTGCACCCACATGAAGAGCACTGGCCTATCAGGCACTGAGCCACAAGTGACCTCACAACCACAAACTCCACCCACATCACCAGCACTGGCCTATCAGGCACTGAGCCACAAGTGACATCACAAAAACAAACTGCAGCCACACCACCAGCACTGGCATATCAGGCACTGAGCCACAAGTGACATCACAAACACAAACTCCACCCACAGGACCAGCATGGCCTCTCAGGCACTGAGCCACAAGTCACATCACAACCACAAACTGAAGCCACATCACCAGCACTGGCCTATCAGGCACTGAGTCACAACTGACATCACAAACACAAACTGCACCCACATCACCAGCACTGTCCTATCAGGCACTGAGCCACAAGTGACATCACAAACACAAACTGCAGCCATGTGACCAGCACTGGCCTATCAGGCACTGAGCCACAAGTGACATCACAACCACAAACTGCAGCCACATCACCAGCACTGGCCTATCAGGCACTGAGCCACAAGTGACATCACAACCACAAACTCCACCCACGTAAACCAGCACTGGCCTTTCAGGCACTGATCCACAAGTGACATCACAACCACAAACTGCACCCACATGAACAGCACTGGCCTATCAGGCACTGAGCCACAAGTGACATCATAAACACAAACTCCACCCACATCACCAGCACTGGCCTATCAGGCACTGAGCCACAAGTGACATCACAACCACAACCTGCAGCCACATGAAAATCACTGGTCTCCCAGGCACTGAGCCACAAGTGACATCACAACCACAAACTCCACCCACATGACTACCACTGGCCTATCAGGCACTCGGCCACAAGTGACCTCACAACCACAAACTCCACCCACAGGATCAGCACTGGCCTATCAGGCAGTAGAGGAACAAGTGACCTCTCAACCAAGAATAGCAGCCCTGGACCTAGCACTGGCCTATCAAGCACTCAGCAGAAGTGGCCTCACAGATACAAAGAAGTAGCAACGTGGCTGCTGGTGGCCTAGCAGGTACTGAGGCCAAATAACTGCACAAACACAAACAGCAGCAATATGCATCGAGGTGGACTCTCAGGTGCTCATGCTGAAGTGACCTCACAGGCAGCCATGAAGCCAAATAGCTGCTCCTGGCCTCTTTCCAACTGAGGCACAATTGACCTCAACAAGCACAAACAGCAGCAATGTCCATGCTGATCGCCAGTCACATACTGATGCACAACTCACCACAAAAGCACCAACAGCAGCAATGGCCCTGCTCACCCTTTAGGAGGCATTGAGACACAAGAGACCTCACCATCATCACCAGCGCTACATGCATGCTGTTGGCCTACCAGCTTCAGAGGCACAACTCACCTCACAAGCACAAATGGCATCCACCTGCCTGCTGCTGCCCTATCTTTGACTGAGTCACAAGGGATCTCAAAAGTGCAAACCTTCACAGAGGAGAAGCTCACCTGGGCCACTCGCACGTCCCTTGATTACGCTGTGATCATTCCGTACAGAACAGTCTTCTGCAAAAGGCCTTCATCTCCTGACAAGACTCTCTCCAGATCATGGGACAGCTCCACTCTGGCACCCTGGCGACAAATCACAAAAGGAACAATTGGTCTCGCTTTTCCTTTAGTACCATCAAGTCCGAGCTGGGAGCCTTCGCACTGCAGCACCTACACAATGGCAGCAGCATGCCACTTCCATTTCTAGTGCATTTCTAGGGACAGAGATCAGCTGAGGGAGCAGCTGCACTGCAAAGGCTTTCTGACACTCTCAGATCAACTCGGCACTGCACCGGGCATCAACCTGACGCCAGACCTCTGCTCTGCCACCTACTCTACAAACACACTGCCTCTGCCCCACACAGCTGCCTCTTCTGCTACATACAACCAAGTGCCAGCAAGAAGAGATGCATGCAGGACACTCGCCACTTGCACACTCCCCAGCCACTGCTCTGCTCGCTGCCTTCCCTTGGCTTCTCAATCCAGACACTCAGGCAAGCTCTTGCGGTAACACCACAAGGTGGCCAAGGCACTCTAGGCTCACAAGGCCTGTGCAAATGAGCAGCACAAGATCAGGCACAGAGCTGCCTCCTTGGGTGATGCTGCTCTTTTCAGAGGGAAGGATCCTGCTTTCTTTGGGCACAGCAGGCTGCTGCTTTCCACCCCCATCCCCTCACGAACCTCCTGCTAGGGATGGGGACATGGGGATTTTCTGTAGTAATACAAAAGTTACAGATACAACACAGAAACACTTGAGAGTCCGGAAGGCCTCCTGAGCCCAAAGGAACCTCCCTTCCTTTCCTTTAGTTACTTGGACAAGGAGCTTGGACGGGGAAGGGAAAAAGGGTGCAGAGCCTTTGAAATGAGGCCCAAGCAATGAGACAGCCCCACACTGGACGGCTGCTGAAATGACAGCTCTCCTGGCTGCGCAGCCTCTGCAGCACCAGTCCGCGCTCCACAGCTGCCTTCACAGAGCACTGAGGGCTGGGTGCCACGGGCAACCTGGCCCTGGGCACATCTTCACCCCTCGCAGAGCCGGCAGCCCAAGAGCTCTGAGACTTCCACAGGTCAAGCTATGGACGCTTTGGGGCACTCACACAAAGGCACTCCAGACATGCTGGCATCTATTATAAGGGTCTTGGACTCGTCCTATATGGCACCACAACCTCCTAGGAAAAGGAGGGGGCACCGTAGCATTTGTTGAGCGGGCTGGCAATAACAGCACTTGTGGGAGGCGGAATTTGCAGCACAGCAGAGGTACCAGGAGCTGAACCCACACCCCAAGTCACCCAGGGAAGACAGGCGCATTTATGGAAGCCTTCGCATCCAGACGTAGCCTCTTCTCAGTCACTTGCAGCTGCTTTCACAGAGGGCTCACGACGCTGGCCAAGATGTTCACAGGTACAGGGATGCAGCCTGGCATCCTGCCTCCATCCTCAGCGGCTCTAGCACTGCACTGGGAACCTCCATGAGTGGAGCAACCTAGAAAGAAAGAAAGAAAGAATCGGAGTGTTACTGGCAGTTCTGCTGGCCTTACAGAGTCGCAACAGGCAGGGGCAAATGTCTCCCCTCTGTGCTGAGCTCTATTGGTGAGAACACAGCCAGCAGGGCCACCAAGACGTTCTACCCCTCTTTTTGGCACAGGTGACACCATGTCTGTATACCAGGTCCTGTTTGGGCTCTCCAGTTCTGCACAGGCGCTAACACACTGCAGGGAGTCCAGCACAGGGACACCAAGACGGTCAGGGGCTGCAGCGTGGGGCATAAAAGGAGAGGCTGCGAGAGCTGGCTTTGTTCAGCCTAGACAAGAGAAGGCCAACGGGGATCTTCATGCTGTGCACAGCTACCTTATGGAGGGCACAGAGAAGATGGAGCCGGATTTTCTTGGAGGTGCACACTAGTAGCATGGGAGACAACAGGGACAAATCGGACAATGGGAAATGCTTCCGAGACATTAAGAAGAAACCTTTTTCTCCGTGACGGTGGCCAAACTGCGGCACAGGGATCCAGAGAGGTTCCCAGATCTCCATCCTTGGAGGTAATCAAAACTTCACTGGAAAAGGCCCCAAGATACCTCCTCTACTGGCACCTGCCTGGAGCAGGGCGTTGGAGCCCTGCTACCTCCACACGGCTCCCCCATTGCAGCCTCAAGGAATATGCTATTATGAGACTCTTGCCAAAGGCACCAGAGGCTTTGCAGATGCCGCCTCCACCGCTCAACAAGGACAGGTGTCTCAGAGCCACCCATCGCCCTCACAGGCCTGACTTCTTGTGAGGGGGCATCTCCCCTCTCTGCAAGGCTCTGCGTAGGCACAGCGTGCAGAAATGCCTCTGACTGCTTTCATTAACTACCCATCTCGCTGAGGGATAGCAATGGATTAGCGTCTGAGATGGGAAGATGCAATGACGGTCCAGATTCAGCAGAAAGCCTTTAAGGAGGGAGAAGAGAACTCTCGCCAGCAGTCAGTAAAATCCCAAAGACTCACGGAAGCATCAAACCCTTCCGAAACTGCAAGCCTGAACCTCAGCTGACACAAACCACCAAACTGGGAGCAGCCCTGCCTCGCACCACGATGCTCCAAGGAGGCAACACGGTCACCAACAGTCCTCACCCACGTCTCCCAGAAGGACACCGTGATGGCAGGCTGGGCCTTGGGAGCAGAGCACTGCTCTCTCCAGACAGCTCCTCCCACGCTGAGCAGCAAAACACTGGCGCCACCACCCAGCTCCACCACAGGGCATCTCGCACTGTAACATGCCGTTACCTCCACACCTCACAGAGGGTTGGCAACCAACACACGCCTCTGCATCAGCGACACACAGCCCACAGCACCACACATGGCAGCACGCAGGGCACCCCAAGCACCCCACAACACACAAAGCCCAACTCTCCAGACCTTCCATTCCTTTCTAGTCCTCCAAGGCCTTGCAACAGGCTCTGCCTCTGAACAGCCACTCACAGCCCGGGGCCTGCTCACTTCCCACCTTCTCTGCTTCCTGGTGGGAAGAAGTACTCTCACAGTGGCTGATCAGGCCAGCTTTTCCCTCTCGCTTGTGCCTCAACTTCTCTGAACAAGAAATCTCTTTCAAAATGTGGCCCATACCCTTTTTGGGGGGTGACATTCCTTCCGTCTCCTCCAACAGCCTTTGCACCCATTCTCCAATGACTGCATACGTGGACAGAAAATCAGAGACCCCTAAAGTGTTACAGTTCCAAATGTGTCATAAAAGCAGCTGGACACCTCAAAGACAGAGACAGCATGCAGACCTTGCAGGAAAATCTCACAAGCTCCCTGCTCTTTTGACAGGGGCAACTTCTAAAGCACACACACCCCGGGGAATAAGAGATTACTCACACCACTGCTCACACCAGCACTACATTCATTTAGCAGCCTCAAAAGTCTAGCTGGACTCCCTAGCTGACCGGGAGGACGCTGCAAGCTTCTACTTAGCAACAAGCGGAAAGGCAAACTCCATGGCCATGCTCACCACAGAACATCATCTGCATTTTAAATGTAGCAGTACTAACTCATGATGATGGAGTGGAATCAAATTTGTGTCAGATAATGTGGAACATCGACTTCTGCTTGATTAATGAGTTGCATTTCTGTATTGCTGTAGAGCTCTGCAGGGGTCAATCCCTCCTCTGAGCACACGCAACAAACCCAGAAGTGACCTCACCACCAGCATCCAAGCCATGCGTCTTCTCCTGACCTGTCAGCTGCTCACATAGAGGTGTCATCACATCACAGATTCACATCATGGCCTCATAATACTCACAGTGCTCTGAAACACCCATTGCCTACCAGTTACTACACCAAAAGATTAGCTTCTGCTATGCATTATCAACACCTAGCCTATGAAATTTAAGAATTGCAGAACAGCCTGCAAGTAATTCTTGGCAACATTTTCTAACGGGAGGATTGCATGGGAGCAGCGATCATGAAACTGAAGACAGCAGGGCCTCGTGTCCCAGGCACAGGGAGAAGCCTTCCTGCAACTCAGAACTCTGGTTCCTTCCCCAATGCTGAACAAAACCAGAAAATCCTCCACACATCCAGGACAACAAGCATTCTCCTATTTTAGGCCCTGACAACTGGAGGCACGTGGAAGGACTCAGGCCAGGGCATCTCAGTTGGTGAAACCAGCAGAGACACAATTCAGCAACTCTTCACCCTGACCTAGGAGCATGGAAAGAACAACGGCAAGTGCAAGCACTGGCCGTTCATCAACTTTCAAGGCCCTGACAAGCAAAAGAGCTCACACTTACAGAGCTCTTCTGCAAACACCCTTCACCCTGCTGCCAGGCTCACAGGTCGCGGCGCAAAGCAAGAGGCAGGGAGCAAAAACAACGGCTAAGGCACGGCATGACACGCGGGCACAGCCTCTCTCAGAGCCACTCCAAAATGCAGTTTTCACAACAGAAGACACCATTGGGAAGGGCACCTCGCGACCACACCAGCAGCCTGCTCACACTTTGCCCAGCACCTCCCAAACGCTGCTCCGAGCAGCACCTGGGGCTGCGCTGGCAGCAGCAGCTCAGGGAAACGCTTTAACAGGGATCCCAGAGCCACCACAGGGCCAAAGCTTCCTGCCCCCAAACCCCACCGAGCCGCCCCGGCCCAGCTGCTCGCGGCAGGCCGCCACGTCTGGCTGCAGGGCAGCTCCCCCCTCTGGCCCACGTCGCTCTGGCCCCTGCTCACGGCCCCACCAGCCCCTGCTGCAGCTCCTGCAGCAAAGCAGCCCCGGCAAAGCCAGCACCGCTGCCCCGCCCCGGCGGGAGGGCACCCGCCGCCATTTGAACGCGCCCGCAGCCCCCACCAAACGCTCTCGCCCGCTCGCTTCTCGCCTGCTTTGCTCCCGCTCCTCTTCCACCTCTTTGACGTCTTTTTTTTTTCCCCACATGTTGGACTGCAATTGGCTGACAGAGCCATCAGTGAAATCGATGCCCGCCCTTCTCCTCCGGACAGCCAATAGAAGGGCTGCACTGGGGCGATGCCATGGCAACGCTGTTCCCTCCTGCCCTGGCGGCCAGCTCCGCCCCCTCCCCCTTGGTCGGGCGCCATGTTGTGGGGGGCAGCGCGGGGCGCGGCGGGGCCTGCGGGCAGCGCGGCGCCGTGTGGTCGGGCAGTGCGGGGTCCCGGGGTGCGGCCGCTGCCCCAGCGGTGCTGGGCTGTGCGGCAGGGGCCCCGCAGGGCTGCTGGCTGCCCTGCGCCCTGGGGGCCGTGCGGGGCGTGGGGGGGTCAGCGTTGGGGCCTGTGCTGGTGGCAGCCCTGGTGCCGGCGTGGGGGCCCTGGGGCTGGCCGTGGCGCCGGAGCCCACAGGCAGCATCCTGCTGCCCCCAGGGCAGGGCAGGGCAGGGCAGTGTCCTCTCCCCTCCTGCCCTGGCCCCCTGCCCACGGCAGCCCCAGGGCTCGGCTAGGGAGCGGTGGTGTGGGGTCGTGAAGGTGCTGGGGGAGATGGCTGTGTTGGTCTCACCCCAGCACTGCCCACCCCAGCTCAGAGAAAAAACCTTGGCGTCAGCCAGGACCTGTTGAATGGGGATTGCACCTCTGCCTGTTTCCAATCTGCTCTCTCCAATGTATGTTCTTTTGGGTGCGGTGTTTTGAGCCTAGTTTGCAGGAGGACAGGGGCAGTGGCCATCTAAAGATGGCATCTCTGAGCACAAAACATGCTGCGCCAAGTTGGAAGGATCCAGGGGGAAGGAATAGAGATTTTCCCAAACACCCAGTGGACTTGGGGTTATTACAAGGTGATGGTTTCATTATGGTATATGGACATTTCCAGCAGGGTCTTGAGAGCCCCATGGAGCTGCAGGCCACCTCAGCGTCTGGGATGCAGGACCCCTTTCCTCTCAGAGCCAGACCCCAAAGAGGACCCACTCCCCGGAAAACCTGTCATGGATTCCCATGCTCCCCCTCCACCCTAAGAGGCGATGGAGCTGGCTGCACAGAAGCCTTGGGGCTCAGGACAGCCCCAACCCCAGGACCCAGGAGTCCTGGCTGCCACATTGTCCCCCGAGCCAGAGGGGACCCTCAGGCAGGGCTCTCACAGCAGCCCCCAGCCCCATCCAGGCACCCCCACAGCCCGGGATCCACAGCAGTTTTGGCAGTTAACAGTCTCTGTGTGACACCTCGGGAAGGATCTCCCAAAGCCCTTACCCTTGGTGGAGAGCCGCAGGAGTGTTGGGAACAAGGAACTGTGGTCCTGGCTGATGGTGTCCATCCAGCAGTCCTCCATCTCGCTTGCTCTCTTGCTCTCGTTTCACCTCTCCAGCCAGAGAAACAGGACGCTCTTCCCATCTCATTACCCAAAACTCCTTTCCAACATGCCCCTGCTCCTCCGTCTGTTGGTGAGGGCCCCCAACGTGGTCCCACTGCCTCCTGTCCCCTCTCCTTGCCGTGGAGCCACTACGAAAGGCAGCCGTGGGGAGGGTGTGAGCAGTGCCCAGGAGTGCCTGGGCCTCACAGGGAAGTGAGGGTCCCCGCCCACGACACCGGGGAGACCTCCCTGTGATGTGGCACGTCCCATTGTGACCTCAGCTCGTGTCATCTGGGGGCTCAGTAGGTCACTGCCATGGAGATGGCACAGCCAGGGAGAGAGCAGAGAGATTTCCCCTCACGTCCTGGAAAGCCATCACTTCCCTTCACTGCAGTTATTTTCCATAATTTTCTGATAAATCCTTCAGGAATGTCTCCAGACAGTGTCAAAGACTGTGAAATATCTCAAATGGGGCACTGGAGAAGTCACTTCTGCGCCCCTGCACTGACAGGTCACTGCACTGGGCAGACATGTGCAGGAATCTGGGGTTTGGGGGTTGGCGTTTTTACAGGATCCAAGGCATGTGGGATGAACCAGCACAAAGCATGGCCACAGGCTGAGAAATGCTTTGGTGAGCCTCAAAACTGGTTTCTGCTGTGGGCCCCTCTTTTTGTGGAAGCAGGATGCAGGACAATGTGGGACAGGACGTAGCTTTCCTCCTTTAGGCACCAAGGCAGGATCTCTGCTTTTAAAAGTGCTCGGCAAGGTTTCTCAGTCGGCAGTGCTTGAGCTAGAGATGCTATGCCAGAGAAGAGCAAACATAGCCTTAACACACATCATCCAGAGGCCCTTATCCAGGACCCTGGAGCCTGCCAGGCTCCAAAGCCATGGGCGAGGCCAGGTAGCAAATGTGGGGAAGTTTTCCCATTTCCCATGAAGTTTGCCCATCTTTCCTTCTGACTGAGGCTGAGGAAGCCATTTCTCATCCCTGGGCCTCATTTGGTCCTTGTGCTTTTCAGTGTCACCTTGGGGCTGTGCGAGAATTCTCCCCTGGGTACGCTCCTCAGCCCCCTGCCCTCCTCCTCCCCGCAGGCACCCTTGCTCTCCCGGGTCTGTACAGCCCTGACATCCTGGATCTCCCACATTTTATGACTCTGGGCTTCTCAGGACATGCTCACACACTGCAGTGCTGCTGTCCAGGCTCCAGTGCAGAGTCTATGAGGCAGTGCGATGCCTCAGGACGTGCATTTTGACTCGCTCTGAAGTTTGTGAGATGACCAGCTCCCAGCTCTGCAGCTGCTGAAGTTTGAGAGCATCCCTACAACCAGCCTTCCTGCTCTTCCTAATCTCTGCACAGTTTTGGGGCAAATCTTGCAGAAGGGAGACTCCATCCCCCTTGAATACTGTGAGAGATGTGGCTTTCCAAGTCACTGCAAAAGGAAGGACTCCTTTACTTCTTTGGGTTGCTTCTTGAGCCTGTGGCACCCGCTCTGTGATGCTGGGAGCCCCAGCTCTGCAGCCTGCTGTCTTTGCCCTTTCTCTCCCCTGTCTCCTGTTTGTCTACCCAAAGTCTTCTCTCCACACCAGGGGCATGGGAAGTGCTGCTTTAGAGAGCTCATTTGAAGCTGTGACATGTTGTGAAGCTGAAGGCCTGAAGGAGGCTAGTCTGGGACATGGCTGTGCCCCCACACCCCCTCCTGTTCCCAGCCTGAGGATCCAGGAAGGTCTCCAGGGAGAGCAGTGGGCTTGGGGGTGGGTGGGATGGGTTTCCCTCAACATCCCTGGGTCCTGCATGGGTTTCTCTGAGTGCTCAGGAAAATCCCTCTTCTCTAGGGGCTTGCATCAAGGCTTTTCCAGACTTTTGTACAGAAACCCAGCCTGGTCCAAGATCCCCAAGAGCAGCACGGCCCCCAGCATCGCCTGGGACCCCCAGGAGCTGTCTGGCTCTCTCTTCTGTTTCCACATTCCCCGATTAAATGGACAGTTTGTAGCCTCACCTTTACAACACTCCACCTGGACACTGCAACACTGTGACTCCTCCCCTAGCTCATTCCCATAGGCAGCTGCTGATTTGTGACCTGCCTATTGGCTGGCAGGAGGAGGGGGGCGGGTCTGGATTTCACTGACGGCTCTGTCAGCCAATCGGAGTCCACCATGTGGAAGAAAAACAGACGTGAAAGAGAGAGGTGGAAGAGGAGAGGGAGCGAAGCAGGGGAGGCTTTGGGTGGAAAGCAGGACCGGGCTTGGGCAGCTTGTTTCTCACAAGACCGTGAGAAACGCTCTGCCCCCCCTGGCCAGTATAACTGCTCTGCCTGGCACTGAGGCACAGGAGGACTCAGGGTGGAGATCGGGCTCTGCAGATAAGAGCCCCAGGGGCAGAGTTAGGAAACAAGAAAAGACCTCGAATGCGAAAAAACAGCATCTTTAAGTACACCAGAAACCAGCAGGGGCTGGAAAATGCCCCAAGCTGTAGTAAAAGTTTCTGAGCATAAAGAAAAATCAATAAAAAAACCCCCCTGTTCAAATGTGAATAATAGATGGATGTAACCGAGTAACCTTAAAAGAAATAGCTTCGGCAGTTACAGTTAAAACCAAACTATAACAACCTAATTGCCTTGGTAGGGTTTACTTTTTTGTTTGGGTTCTACAGAATGACCCTCTGAAGAGCAACAACTTGAAAAGAAGCAGCCAGAAAGAGTGGTAGAATTGTTAGGCTAAGTAATGTGTTTTTTAAAAGTATCTAAATAATAGAATGAATCTGGGAGCCAGGAGAGAAGTAACATCAAAGGAAGATGGCAGACCTAAGAATGAGGGGATACACATACCAGGCTGATAATGAAACTCAACAGCTGTATTCTAGTGTTTGTAAAAATTGATGATCCTAAGGAAGGGGCTAACACCTTCCCTTGATGAAAGGAAAGGAAAGAAAGAGAAAAAGATGGTAAAATTAAGCATAAATGTAACAGCTGTTGATCTGAAGTTAAAGTTGTCTGTTTCCTATAGAGAAGACAGGGAAATACGGAAAAAGAATAATAAAAAAAAGGTGACCAACTCTATTTGAAGCTCCTCTAAAGGGAACTATTCCAGCTTGGGGAACAAACTGATCTTTCGGTGCAGGAAAGAAATGCCTGCAATTAAAGGAAATAAGATTTCTGTGTTAACATATTGAACTGGAACAACACTCGGATTCACCGAATTTGGGTCAATAGGCCAGACCAATCATGTTGCTATTAGGATTAAGACTGTTATTTTTAACAGTTGTTTACGTGTTACTGCAAATGGGCATGCTTTGCTTTTGGCGTCTATTAATAGCAGTGCGCATTTCCCCAGTACACTGTGCTTACCCAAAAGCCGCCCACTGCACACCAAGGGGAATTAGCTGACTTCTGAAATAAATGCGTGTGTCTGACGGTGTCAAGGGGTGGAGTGACAGGCGCCACACAGGCAAGCGTGGGACTCTGGATGGTGCAGCCCACAGAAGAGGGGTTTGCTCTGGGGTGCTCCCAGGAGTTAAGGAACCCCGGGTGCATCACGGCTGGAGCCACCACACTGTGGGGTTGCTGCAGCCTGGGGGCAACCGTCTAACGACCCCACGACTGACAATTCCAGACAGAGGAGAAGCGACACCACAGACTCACCCCATAAACATCTAGGTGCTGTGGAACCATTCCCCACAGAAAGACCTGTTAGTGGGCAAATTGTTACTAACTGAACAGTGCTGTGGGCTGAGCACTAGGTTACCTGTTGATGTGCATGCTGTTATTGACTGAGGCCATACAGCTTTTGTGTAACTGCGGGCTGGCGTTGTTTTGACTCGCTATAGAAAAGAGTAAGCCACAGAAGTTGGTGTGGACTCTGACTGACCATCAGCTGGCCTGTGGATGTGAATGGCGTGGTGAGGAGAATCTGGGTAAAACTGTACCAGAAGGGTGACCAATAAAGGGCGAGAGCAGTCGCTGTACCGTGCATCCATGATTTAACTGTAGAGCTCTGATATGTATATATATTTTTTCAGTTCTGTTATATTTCTAGCTTTTTTTGTTATAACCTCTTATCTCTAATAAATTCTCATACTTGACAAATGATGATCTCTCAGAGTTCAGTGCAAATAAACCCTGAATCTGAAAGAATCACAGAGGCCCCTCTATTGGCGTGTCACAGGTAACACTCACAAGGGGCATCAAATCTCTTGAACGGGATGGTTGGTTACTGTCCAGATGGTGGTGGCAGTCTCCTTTGCCAGGGTCCTTCCAACAGTGGCTTCCACTGGATCAGATGAGACTCCCCGAACTGTTCTTCTGGGGAATTTTTATAGTCCAGCTGGCTTGTGGTGCTGTGTGACCTCTCCAGCATATGCATGATCCATTGCTACTGATTACCTTAAATTGCATATCAAAGCATCTCCTAACTCTCCTAAGAATGCACAAAAGACTGTTCTACATAGCCGCTTCTTCATTTGCAGGAGCAGTTTGTACTGTCAATTTTCAAGGGCCTTAAGTATTTACAGTTTAATCAGTTCTGCAGCAGGAGCTGCTGCAGAGATTCTGAAACAGCCAGATACTCCACCTGAGATGGTACTCACCACATTTAAGCACAGGAATTGGTCCAGGCACAGCAGGATCTGCCTCTAGAAATCTCTAGAACTGTCTGAAATACCCACTTGGAGAGGTTCTGCACCAGTCAGTCCAACACTTAATTTGGAAAGTGGTAGGAGTTCTGTCAGTCTCCTAGTTTCAAGTCCATCCCCTGTTTCAGACGACCAGCCCCAGGGCCCCCACGCTGGCACCAGGGCTGCCACCAGCACAGGCCCCAGCGCTGCCCCCCCACGCCCCGCACGGCCCCCAGGGCGCAGGGCAGCCAGCAGCCCCGCGGGGCCCCTGCCGCACAGCCCAGCTCCGCCGGGGCAGCGGTCGCACTCCGGGGCCCCGCACTGCCCGCCCACACGGCGCCCCGCGCTGCCCCCCACAACATGGCGCCCGACCAAGGGGGAGGGGGCGGAGCTGGCCGCCAGGGCAGGAGGGAACAGCGTTGCCATGGCATCGCCCCAGTGCAGCCCTTCTATTGGCTGTCCGGAGGAGAAGGGCGGGCATCGATTTCACTGATGGCTCTGTCAGCCAATTGCAGTCCAACATGTGGGGAAAAAAAAAAGACGTCAAAGAGGTGGAAGAGGAGCGGGAGCAAAGCAGGCGAGAAGCGAGCGGGCGAGAGCGTTTGGTGGGGGCTGCGGGCGCGTTCAAATGGCGGCGGGTGCCCTCCCGCCGGGGCGGGGCAGCGGTGCTGGCTTTGCCGGGGCTGCTTTGCTGCAGGAGCTGCAGCAGGGGCTGGTGGGGCCGTGAGCAGGGGCCAGAGCGACGTGGGCCAGAGGGGGGAGCTGCCCTGCAGCCAGACGTGGCGGCCTGCCGCGAGCAGCTGGGCCGGGGCGGCTCGGTGGGGTTTGGGGGCAGGAAGCTTTGGCCCTGTGGTGGCTCTGGGATCCCTGTTAAAGCGTTTCCCTGAGCTGCTGCTGCCAGCGCAGCCCCAGGTGCTGCTCGGAGCAGCGTTTGGGAGGTGCTGGGCAAAGTGTGAGCAGGCTGCTGGTGTGGTCGCGAGGTGCCCTTCCCAATGGTGTCTTTTGTTGTGAAAACTGCATTTTGGAGTGGCTCTGAGAGAGGCTGTGCCCGCATGTGATGCCGTGCCTTAGCCGTTGTTTTTGCTCCCTGCCTCTTGCTTTGCGCCGCGACCTGTGAGCCTGGCAGCAGGGTGAAGGGTGTTTGCAGAAGAGCTCTGTAAGTGTGAGCTGTTTTGCTTGTGTCATGCTGTCACACTATGAAGGTTCCACAGCAACGACTGAGACAGTAGCATAATAATAGTAAAAAAAAATGTTTATTTCCTCACACAAGTTCTTGGATTAGTAACATCCATTAAAATAATGCGATTACTAATTTAGAAAGGATAACACAAAACCATCAGTTACTAATTTAGAAAGGATAACCTGAAACCGTCGATTACTGCGTTATTAATTGGAAGCACTGCTTATCCCTACTTGAAAGCTTTCTTGTTCACTCTCCTAGTGAGAGGGCTCTCAACCTCGAGGAGTTACCTTAACCCAGCGTCCCGGGAAAAGGGGAGGGGGGGGAATACTCACAGTCCAGCCGGAGAGGATGGTCAGGTCACGTTCCCATCCCTGCTCAAACTCTCCTAGCTCCCAAGTCTCTTTTTATACGGCTGGGGCTCTGGGCAAACAACGCTTTTGCTGACTTTTAGCAAGTTTCACAATCCCAGGACTGTTTGTATGTCTGCTTGGGAGGACCCTGCTAGCGAGGCAAGACCACAATACCTCCGTATTGTTTCTTCGCTCCCCGGGGGTCCGTGCAGATTCCAGGTGTCAGACTTCTTCAGTCTTGTTAATGCTTCCATTCCGCAGCCTTGTGCATATCAGTCCTTGCGCATATCGGTTGGTAGACGACTTTAGTCCTGTTAAGTCCTCTGTTCAACAGCTTTGTGCACCTCAGCTCTTGTGCTATCAGTTCTTCTGCATATCAGTTGACAAACTTCAGTCCTGTTAACTCTTCACTCGCCCGTCAGCTTGTCAAGGGCCTTGAAAGTTGATGAACGGCCAGTGCTTGCACTTGCCGTTGTTCTTTCCATGCTCCTAGGTCAGGGTGAAGAGTTGCTGAATTGTGTCTCTGCTGGTTTCACCAACTGAGATGCCCTGGCCTGAGTCCTTCCACGTGCCTCCAGTTGTCAGGGCCTAAAATAGGAGAATGCTTGTTGTCCTGGATGTGTGGAGGATTTTCTGGTTTTGTTCAGCATTGGGGAAGGAACCAGAGTTCTGAGTTGCAGGAAGGCTTCTCCCTGTGCCTGGGACACGAGGCCCTGCTGTCTTCAGTTTCATGATCGCTGCTCCCATGCAATCCTCCCGTTAGAAAATGTTGCCAAGAATTACTTGCAGGCTGTTCTGCAGTTCTTAAATTTCATAGGCTAGGTGTTGATAATGCATAGCAGAAGCTAATCTTTTGGTGTAGTAACTGGTAGGCAATGGGTGTTTGAGAGCATTGTGAGTATTATGAGGCCATGATGTGAATCTGTGATGTGATGACACCTCTATGTGAGCAGCTGACAGGTCAGGAGAAGATGCATGGCTTGGATGCTGGTGGTGAGGTCACTTCTGGGTTTGTTGCGTGTGCTCAGAGGAGGGATTGACCCCTGCAGAGCTCTACAGCAATACAGAAATGCAACTCATTAATCAAGCAGAAGTCGATGTTCCACATTATCTGACACAAATTTGATTCCACTCCATCATCATGAGTTAGTACTGCTACATTTAAAATGCAGATGATGTTCTGTGGTGAGCATGGCCATGGAGTTTGCCTTTCCGCTTGTTGCTAAGTAGAAGCTTGCAGCGTCCTCCCGGTCAGCTAGGGAGTCCAGCTAGACTTTTGAGGCTGCTAAATGAATGTAGTGCTGGTGTGAGCAGTGGTGTGAGTAATCTCTTATTCCCCGGGGTGTGTGTGCTTTAGAAGTTGCCCCTGTCAAAAGAGCAGGGAGCTTGTGAGATTTTCCTGCAAGGTCTGCATGCTGTCTCTGTCTTTGAGGTGTCCAGCTGCTTTTATGACACATTTGGAACTGTAACACTTTAGGGGTCTCTGATTTTCTGTCCACGTATGCAGTCATTGGAGAATGGGTGCAAAGGCTGTTGGAGGAGACGGAAGGAATGTCACCCCCCAAAAAGGGTATGGGCCACATTTTGAAAGAGATTTCTTGTTCAGAGAAGTTGAGGCACAAGCGAGAGGGAAAAGCTGGCCTGATCAGCCACTGTGAGAGTACTTCTTCCCACCAGGAAGCAGAGAAGGTGGGAAGTGAGCAGGCCCCGGGCTGTGAGTGGCTGTTCAGAGGCAGAGCCTGTTGCAAGGCCTTGGAGGACTAGAAAGGAATGGAAGGTCTGGAGAGTTGGGCTTTGTGTGTTGTGGGGTGCTTGGGGTGCCCTGCGTGCTGCCATGTGTGGTGCTGTGGGCTGTGTGTCGCTGATGCAGAGGCGTGTGTTGGTTGCCAACCCTCTGTGAGGTGTGGAGGTAACGGCATGTTACAGTGCGAGATGCCCTGTGGTGGAGCTGGGTGGTGGCGCCAGTGTTTTGCTGCTCAGCGTGGGAGGAGGTGTCTGGAGAGAGCAGTGCTCTGCTCCCAAGGCCCAGCCTGCCATCACGGTGTCCTTCTGGGAGACGTGGGTGAGGACTGTTGGTGACCGTGTTGCCTCCTTGGAGCATCGTGGTGCGAGGCAGGGCTGCTCCCAGTTTGGTGGTTTGTGTCAGCTGAGGTTCAGGCTTGCAGTTTCGGAAGGGTTTGATGCTTCCGTGAGTCTTTGGGATTTTACTGACTGCTGGCGAGAGTTCTCTTCTCCCTCCTTAAAGGCTTTCTGCTGAATCTGGACCCTCATTGCATCTTCCCATCTCAGATGCTAATCCATTCCAGTCCCTCAGCGAGATGGGTAGTTAATGAAAGCAGTCAGAGGCATTTCTGCACGTTGTGCCTACGCAGAGCCTTGCAGAGAGGGGAGATGCCCCCTCACAAGAAGTCAGGCCTGTGAGGGCGATGGGTGGCTCTGAGACACCTGTCCTTGTTGAGCGGTGGAGGCGGCATCTGCAAAGCCTCTGGTGCCTTTGGCAAGAGTCTCATAATAGCATATTCCTTGAGGCTGCAATGGGGGAGCCGTGTGGAGGTAGCAGGGCTCCAACGCCCTGCTCCAGGCAGGTGCCAGTAGAGGAGGTATCTTGGGGCCTTTTCCAGTGAAGTTTTGATTACCTCCAAGGATGGAGATCTGGGAACCTCTCTGGATCCCTGTGCCGCAGTTTGGCCACCGTCACGGAGAAAAAGGTTTCTTCTTAATGTCTCGGAAGCATTTCCCATTGTCCGATTTGTCCCTGTTGTCTCCCATGCTACTAGTGTGCACCTCCAAGAAAATCCGGCTCCATCTTCTCTGTGCCCTCCATAAGGTAGCTGTGCACAGCATGAAGATCCCCGTTGGCCTTCTCTTGTCTAGGCTGAACAAAGCCAGCTCTCGCAGCCTCTCCTTTTATGCCCCACGCTGCAGCCCCTGACCGTCTTGGTGTCCCTGTGCTGGACTCCCTGCAGTGTGTTAGCGCCTGTGCAGAACTGGAGAGCCCAAACAGGACCTGGTATACAGACATGGTGTCACCTGTGCCAAAAAGAGGGGTAGAACGTCTTGGTGGCCCTGCTGGCTGTGTTCTCACCAATAGAGCTCAGCACAGAGGGGAGACATTTGCCCCTGCCTGTTGCGACTCTGTAAGGCCAGCAGAACTGCCAGTAACACTCCGATTCTTTCTTTCTTTCTAGGTTGCTCCACTCATGGAGGTTCCCAGTGCAGTGCTAGAGGCGCTGAGGATGGAGGCAGGATGCCAGGCTGTGTCCCTGTACCTGTCAACATCTTGGCCAGCGTCGTGAGCCCTCTGTGAAAGCAGCTGCAAGTGACTGAGAAGAGGCTACGTATGGATGCGAAGGCTTCCATAAATGCGCCTGTCTTCCCTGGGTGACTTGGGGTGTGGGTTCAGCTCCTGGTACCTCTGCTGTGCTGCAAATTCCGCCTCCCACAAGTGCTGTTATTGCCAGCCCGCTCAACAAATGCTACGGTGCCCCCTCCTTTTCCTAGGAGGTTGTGGTGCCATATAGGACGAGTCCAAGACCCTTATAATAGATGCCAGCATGTCTGGAGTGCCTTTGTGTGAGTGCCCCAAAGCGTCCATAGCTTGACCTGTGGAAGTCTCAGAGCTCTTGGGCTGCCGGCTCTGCGAGGGGTGAAGATGTGCCCAGGGCCAGGTTGCCCGTGGCACCCAGCCCTCAGTGCTCTGTGAAGGCAGCTGTGGAGCGCGGACTGGTGCTGCAGAGGCTGCGCAGCCAGGAGAGCTGTCATTTCAGCAGCCGTCCAGTGTGGGGCTGTCTCATTGCTTGGGCCTCATTTCAAAGGCTCTGCACCCTTTTTCCCTTCCCCGTCCAAGCTCCTTGTCCAAGTAACTAAAGGAAAGGAAGGGAGGTTCCTTTGGGCTCAGGAGGCCTTCCGGACTCTCAAGTGTTTCTGTGTTGTATCTGTAACTTTTGTATTACTACAGAAAATCCCCATGTCCCCATCCCTAGCAGGAGGTTCGTGAGGGGATGGGGGTGGAAAGCAGCAGCCTGCTGTGCCCAAAGAAAGCAGGATCCTTCCCTCTGAAAAGAGCAGCATCACCCAAGGAGGCAGCTCTGTGCCTGATCTTGTGCTGCTCATTTGCACAGGCCTTGTGAGCCTAGAGTGCCTTGGCCACCTTGTGGTGTTACCGCAAGAGCTTGCCTGAGTGTCTGGATTGAGAAGCCAAGGGAAGGCAGCGAGCAGAGCAGTGGCTGGGGAGTGTGCAAGTGGCGAGTGTCCTGCATGCATCTCTTCTTGCTGGCACTTGGTTGTATGTAGCAGAAGAGGCAGCTGTGTGGGGCAGAGGCAGTGTGTTTGTAGAGTAGGTGGCAGAGCAGAGGTCTGGCGTCAGGTTGATGCCCGGTGCAGTGCCGAGTTGATCTGAGAGTGTCAGAAAGCCTTTGCAGTGCAGCTGCTCCCTCAGCTGATCTCTGTCCCTAGAAATGCACTAGAAATGGAAGTGGCATGCTGCTGCCATTGTGTAGGTGCTGCAGTGCGAAGGCTCCCAGCTCGGACTTGATGGTACTAAAGGAAAAGCGAGACCGATTGTTCCTTTTGTGATTTGTGTGCAGGGTGGCAGAGTGGAGCTGTTGCATGATCTGGAGAGAGTCTTGCCAGGAGATGAAAGCCTTTTGCAGAAGACTGTTCTGTATGGAGTGATCACAGCGTAATCAAGGGACGTGCGAGTGGCCCAGGTGAGCTTCTCCTCTGTGAAGGTTTGCACTTTTGAGATCCCTTGTGACTCAGTCAAAGATAGGGCAGCAGCAGGCAGGTCGATGCCATTTGTGCTTGTGAGGTGAGTTGTGCCTCTGAAGCTGGTAGGCCAACAGCATGCCCATAGCTTTGGTGATGCTTGTGTCTCAGTGCCTCCTAAAGGGTGAGCAGACCCTTTGCTGCTGTTGGTGCTTTTGTGGTGAGTTGTGCATCAGTATGTGACTGGCGATCAGCATGGACATTGCTGCTGTTTGTGCTTGTTGAGGTCAATTGTGCCTCAGTTGGAAAGAGGCCAGGAGCAGCTATTTGGCTTCATGGCTGCCTGTGAGGTCACTTCAGCATGAGCACCTGAGAGTCCACCTCGATGCATATTGCTGCTGTTTGTGTTTGTGCAGTTATTTGGCCTCAGTACCTGCTAGGCCACCAGCAGCCACGTTGCTACTTCTTTGTATCTGTGAGGCCACTTCTGCTGAGTGCTTGATAGGCCAGTGCTAGGTCCAGGGCTGCTGTTTTTGGTTGAGAGGTCACTTGTTCCTCTACTGCCTGATAGGCCAGTGCTGATCCTGTGGGTGGAGTTTGTGGTTGTGAGGTCACTTGTGGCCGAGTGCCTGATAGGCCAGTGGTAGTCATGTGGGTGGAGTTTGTGGTTGTGATGTCACTTGTGGCTCAGTGCCTGGGAGACCAGTGATTTTCATGTGGCTGCAGGTTGTGGTTGTGATGTCACTTGTGGCTCAGTGCCTGATAGGCCAGTGCTGGTGATGTGGGTGGAGTTTGTGTTTATGATGTCACTTGTGGCTCAGTGCCTGATAGGCCAGTGCTGTTCATGTGGGTGCAGTTTGTGGTTGTGATGTCACTTGTGGATCAGTGCCTGAAAGGCCAGTGCTGGTTTACGTGGGTGGAGTTTGTGGTTGTGATGTCACTTGTGGCTCAGTGCCTGATAGGCCAGTGCTGGTGATGTGGCTGCAGTTTGTGGTTGTGATGTCACTTGTGGCTCAGTGCCTGATAGGCCAGTGCTGGTCACATGGCTGCAGTTTGTGTTTGTGATGTCACTTGTGGCTCAGTGCCTGATAGGACAGTGCTGGTGATGTGGGTGCAGTTTGTGTTTGTGATGTCAGTTGTGACTCAGTGCCTGATAGGCCAGTGCTGGTGATGTGGCTTCAGTTTGTGGTTGTGATGTGACTTGTGGCTCAGTGCCTGAGAGGCCATGCTGGTCCTGTGGGTGGAGTTTGTGTTTGTGATGTCACTTGTGGCTCAGTGCCTGATATGCCAGTGCTGGTGGTGTGGCTGCAGTTTGTTTTTGTGATGTCACTTGTGGCTCAGTGCCTGATAGGCCAGTGCTGGTGATGTGGGTGGAGTTTGTGGTTGTGAGGTCACTTGTGGCTCAGTGCCTGATAGGCCAGTGCTCTTCATGTGGGTGCACTTTGTGTTTGTTAGGTCACTTGTTGCTCAGTGCCTGATAGGCCAGTGCTGGTGATGTGGGTGCTGGTTCTGTTTGTGATGTCTGTTTTTGCTGAGTGCCTGATACGCCAGTGCTGATCACGTGTGTGCAGTTTGTGGTTGTGATGTCACTTGTGGCTCAGTGCCTGATAGGCCAGTGCTGGTTTACGTGGGTGCAGTTTGTGTTTGTGATGTCCTTTGTGGCTCAGTGCCTGATATGCCCGTGCTGGTGATGTGGGAGCAGTTTGTGTTTGTGATGTCACTTGTGGCTGAGTGCCTGATAGGGCAGTGCTGGTGATATGGGTGCAGTTTGTGTTTGTGATGTCACTTCTGGCTCAGTAACTGACAGGTCAGTGCTGGTCACGTGGGTGCAGTTTCTGTTTGCGAGGTCACTTGTGGCTCAGTGCCTGATAGGCCAGTGCTGGTCCTGTGGCTGCAGTTTGTTATTGTGAGGTCACTTGTGGCTGAGTGCCTGATAGGCCAGTGCTGGTTCTGTGGGTGGAGTTTGTGTTTGTGATGTCACTTGTGGCTCAGTGCCTGATAGGCCAGTGCTGGTCATGCGGGTGCAGTTTGTGTTTGTGTTGTCACTTGTGGCTCAGTGCCTGATAGGCCAGTGCTGGTCACATGTCTGCACTTTGTGGTTGTGATGTCACTTGTGGCTCAGTGCCTGATAGGCCAGTGCTGGTTATGTGTGTGCAGTTTGTGGTTGTGATGTCACTTCTGGCTGAGTGCCTGATAATCCAGTGCTGGTCACATGGCTGCAGTTTGTGTTTGTGACGTCACTTGTGTCTCAGTGTCTGATAGGCCAGTGCTGCTGATGTGGGTGCGGTTTGTGGTTGTGATGTCACTTGTGGCTCAGTGCCTGATAGGCCAGTGCTGGTCCTGTGGGTGCAGTTTGTGCTTGTGATGTCACTTGTGGCTCAGTGCCTGATAGGCCAGTGCTTGTCCTGTGTCTGCAGTTTGTGGTTGTGATGTTACTTGTGGCTGAGTGCCTGATAGGGCAGTGCTGGTGATGTGGGTGCAGTTTGTGGTTGTGAGGTCACTTGTGGCTCAGTGCCTGATAGGCCAGTGCTGGTGATGTGGCTGCAGTTTGTGGTTGTGATGTCACTTGTGGCTCAGTGCCTGATAGTCCAGTGCTTGTCCTGTGTCTGCAGTTTGTGTTTGTGATGTCACTTGTGTCTCAGTGCCTGATAGGCCAGTGCTGGTCCTGTGTGTGCAGTTTGTGGCTGTGATGTCACTTGTGGCTCAGTGCCTGATGGGCCAGTGCTGGTGATGTGGCTGCCTTTTGTGTTTGTGATGTCACTTGTGGCTCAGTGCCTGATAGGCCAGTGCTTGTCCTTTGTCTGCAGTTTGTGATTGTGATGTCACTTGTGGCTCAGTGCCTGATAGGCCAGTGCTAGTTACATGGGTGCAGTTTGTGTTTGTGATGTCACTTGTGGCTCAGTGCCTGATAGGCCAGTGCTTGTCCTGTGGGTGGAGTTTGTGGTTTTGGTGTCACTTGTGGCTCAGTGACTGACAGGTCAGTGCTGGTCACGTGAGTGCAGTTTCTGTTTGTGATGTCACTTGTGGCTCAGTGCGTGATAGGCCATGCTGGTGATGTGGGAGCAGTTTGTGGTTGTGATGTCACTTATGGCTGAGTGCCTGATAGGCCAGTGCTAATTATGTGGGTGGAGTTAGTGTTTGTGATGTCACTTGTGGCTCAGTGCCTGATAGGCCAGTGCTGGTGATGTGGTTGGAGTTTGTGTTTGTGATGTCACTTGTGGCTCAGTGCCTGATAGGCCAGTGCTGGTCCTGTGGGTGCAGTTTGTGACTGTGAGGTCCCTTGTGGCTCAGTGCCTGATAGGCCAGGACTGCTGATGTGGGTGCGGTTTGTGGTTGTGATGTCACTTGTGGCTCAGTGCCTGATAGGCCAGTGCTGCTCACATGGCTGCGGTTTGTGGTTGTGATTTCAGCTGTGGCTCAGTGCCTGATAGGCCAGTGCTGGTGATGTGGGTGCAGTTTGAGGTTGTGATGTCTGTTTATGCTCAGTGCCTGATAGGCCAGTGCTGGTGGTGTGGGTGCACTTTGTGGTTGTGATGTCACTTGTGGCTGAGTGCCTGGTAGGCCAGTGCTGGTGATGTGGGTGCAGTTTGTGTTTGTGATGTCACTTGTGGCTCAGTGCCTGATAGGCCAGTGCTTCTCCTGTGGTTGCAGTTTGTGGTTGTGATGTCACTTGTGGCTGAGTGCCTGATAGGCCAGTGCTGGTCCTGTGTGTGCAGTTTGTGTTTGTGATGTCATTTGTGGCTGAGTGCCTGCTAGGCCAGTGCGGGTCACATGTGTGCAGTTTGTGGTTGTGAGGTCACTTGTGGCTCAGTGCCTGATAGGCCAGTGCTGGTCACATGTCTGCTGGTTTTAACCTGTCAGGTTATTTCTGCCTTCAGCACCACATAATGCCATGGTAGGCGCATGGCTCCTCTTTGTCGTTGTGAGGTCATTGTGCCCCTGTACCTTATAGGGCAGCAGGAAGCACATGGTGTCGATGCAGACCTGATTTCAGTTCTGCCTTTGCGTCTGATAGGCCAGTAGCAGGTACAAGGCTTTACAGCTTAGTTGGAAATCCCTTTTTCTCACCACCTGGCTGAGAGCATAAGAAGGACCTTATTGCCAGCAATAATACTTAAAAACTTAGAAATATGACTCCTGCTCCTCATTACCAGTACCCGAGAGCAAAGAAAACAGAACAGATTATCTTATTTGTTTGGCACCCCAGATAGAACACAGCGAGGTTCTCATCTGGTGAGCACTGGCACTGGTCTTGCGTGCCTGCGTTTATTGGCCGTGGGCTCCCAGAGATCTACTTCAATGGGCACAGCAAATGCCCCGGGTGTGGGAGGACCCGGAAAAGGCAGCTCGACTGTTTTGTACAAGAGTAGAGGGACATCCCATTTGTTAGGGGGATGTTCAAGTATTGTTTCAACAGATATTTCAGCCAGGGGATAGAGAATGGATACTGAAAAAAGGATAGGGAATTGGCAGACTGAGATGATAACCGACAGCCTTGCCCACGAGGAGATCTGAATTGGGATTATTATAATAATACAAATGATTGGGCAGCGTGTCAAATGGCATGCCAAAATCTGGTTTTAGCTATACGAACTGCAGGGCAAATGGGTGTTATCTCAGAAAAGGTACTATCGTTAGCAAAAGTCTGAGGAACACTCGATTTTTGGACTATTTGCTTGTGGCAAATTATGCTCTTATGCTATGGAGGGACGTCTGTGGAAAATGTTAATGAAAGGCTGGCAGTGAGCCTATTGGTCCAGCAAGCGGCACCAGCTATCCGTGAGTATTTCAGAAACCATGCTCCAGGGTGGCAGGGAGAGAATTTACAGAAGATTCACTGTATTACAGCAGCTGGACCTTTACTAGAAACATTTGAGAGCTGTGACAGTATGGGCACACATGTTACATGGTTGAGGGCTCATCTGTCACACAAGAGGAAGATCTCCATTTGGGTTGTCTGATGGTTGCCTCTCTGGTCATCTACCAGTAATGTCTAGTCAGTGCCCACATGTACCACCAGCATGTGCTAATGTGCTTGAGGCACCACGTACAGGCAATGGCTTGTGATGTTCCTGAGCAAGAAACCTGGTCTGAAGGAGCCTCTGGAAATGAGGCAGCAGGCTGTGAGCTGGGGAGCTCTTCAGACAGCTTGAAGGCTGGTCACCTCTTCCAAAATGACCTTTGAAATTATGATTCATGACCAGGCAAACAGGACAGTGCCTGCCCTCACCTTTCCTGCCTTGTGCTCCAGACTGACTTGGGCACAAGTCCATCCTGAGCTGAAAACTCAGCAGTCCCGGGGGTGCAGCAGTGCACCCAGGCTCATCCACCTTGCTGAAGGGCTCGGCTTCTTTTCTCAAGCACGCCCCACACAAACCGAGCTGCGAGGCTCCTTAGGAGTGACTTACATCTCAGTAGCTCTGAAGTCAGGCAGAGGTTAAGGTCCTTTTCTGTCTGTGTAGCTAGGTCTGTAATTTAAGCGGAGCAGAAATTATACCCTATTATTAAGTCATCGGTTTGTCTTGGTAGGTGTGTTCTGACACTTTGTCTCTAGGTACTATCTATCTGGTTGATACAGTTTTCATCAGTTTACATTTTACATCCTCTTTACATGTGTTCACATGTGTTTGTTTGCATAGATACAGAGTTATTAGTTACATAGCAGCCTATTCTACATGGCTCAATATTCTCATACAAACTTCCTTTTCACCAGCACACAGGCAGGCCAGAGGACAACACCAACTCTCATTTATGTTCCACATGTCCACGTAAGGTGGAGGCTTTTGGAGTCTCCTGGGAAGCTCCATTTACAACATTACTACAGAACAGTCCAGCATATGCACAAGTTTTGTTGCTTGCCAATTCAGATGGATGGATAGGTATTGTTTTGAGTTTCCTTTTCCAGTTTCAAGGGCACTTAAGTGAAGATGAAGCACCTGAATGCTGTGCTTTCCCAAGCAACTGGATACTGTTATCACGAGGGCACCCTACCTGAACCTATTAACATTTGCTTAGCCGGAAAACAATACTGAAAACTTTTTTCTGAAGTGTTTTCGGAGTCAAGATTCACTCGGACCCAGCCTTCCCCACATTCTCACACACACAGGCTTACTCGACAGATCTGGAAGTTTGCCTAGGGGAATCACTGCGGTGACTTTGAGACGGCTGTTTATATCCTGCGCCCAGTGTATGCAATGAGTGCAATGTAAAAGGCAATCAAGATGTGCTCACTAAAAGCATACCTTCCCACAGTCTGCCACTGCAAAGTAGAGTTGTTACATTGTTCAGCAGAGAAATCAGTTGAGCACTTCAACGCCTTAACTACAGTGTCAGCTCTTGCTTCATAAAGGCCAAAGCTTGAAAAATTACGAAGCTCAATCCCATCTTGTGTTTCAGCGACTTTAGGAAGACAACTACCTCCATTTCCATCAGCAGACTTCAGGAGGAGTACAGCCTTCACTTTCCAGGCTTCTGAGAGTTGGCCTTACAGGAAGGTGTTTAAAAGATGAAACAGGTTACTCTCCAGCTGATGATGTCTTCCTGAACACGGAAACACAAACCCTAACTGGATGCGTTTACCATCAAAGGCTTTGAAAGTGCTTAACTTGGATGCTGTTGGTAAATTCCTTCTAAAATTGAATACTGAAATTCCAGCACGTCAAGAGTTTCTGGCAGCAAAGCAGGTCCCTTTTCTCACAGAAGGCTCCAGTAGTTGAGGGCTAAGCCCCCAGGCCAGGGGTCACTGCTGGCCCTGGAAACAGTCCTCCATTTCCTCAGGATGGGGGGAGCCATGTCGCTCTCTGATGTCCAGGAGCCAAGGTGCAAAGGTTCCACCTTATCTTTCCAAAGAGGATGAGAAGAAAATGGATTTAGGATATAACAATTAATGTAGGCCTCCTCAAAGAGTTCAAAGCCTTCAGCCCAAGTAGCAGTACCTCAGACATTGACATCTTTGAGGCTCTGCCTGAAGCCTTTCTTGCCGTTCCTTCAAATGACATCATCAAATATCACGACTCATGCTGTCCTGCTATCTAAAGCCTTGCAGCTTCTCCACAAACTTTTGCTGCTTCCTTCCCCACAGTCCATCTGCCTCCTCCCATTTCCACTTCATATCTTTAACAGTTCACTAAACTCAGTCTACTAGTCCATGGATCTGATCTATCTCCAGATAGACAAGCAGGACTTGATAGCAAAGCCTTTCATTCCTTCTTAAAAAGTTGCAAGTTATTGGATTTTTTTTGTCTCCCAGAATTGGTCGGCAATAGCTGAGGAGAAAGGGTAAAGGTGGGAGGAAGAAAAAGGTATTCTGCATTTCCAGATAATACTTAAATACCAACTAGCAAAGCTAACCTGCTGTTGTTTAGAAGAGAATGTCAATGAATAAAGCAGCAAAACACTTGAAGGTTTTGGTTTCCTTATTTGCAGTACTTTTAACCTTATTGAAAGAGAAGAATTTACAGTTCTATTTCATCATGCTGTGAATTGAGTTTTCCTGATGATAGAGAATATATACAGCTAACTCTTAAATCTTCGGATATTGTGCCCACAAAGGGAAACACCTGGTCTTTCAAGCAAAAGGTTACAATTGACTTCTAACAGATAACCCTCTCCTGCTTATACACTAATCAAGGTCACATGTACAGGAAACACTCAAAGATGACAAAGCACCTTTTTAAAGCAGGACACTTTTGGAGTATACTTTCCTTTGATCACACAAGTCACTAAGCCTTTAACTATGGCAAGGGATTCCCTCTACCTTGAATCTCCATATAGTTTGCATTTTAAAAATTCTTAAGAAATGGCTTTTTACTACTACTATAAAAGCTCAGTGTTGGCAGAAGTTTTTCAAGCACACAAATGTATTGATGCCTCAGTTTACCTAAAGATAAATTCAACAGAACCCATGTCCTAGGTTAAAGGAAGGCAAAGAAACCCCATCCTTGCCTCTATTTATACCTTTTCTGTTGGGGGGGGGTTCTTTCTGAATAGCCTACTGTAAAGCGCAGGGGCAGCAGAATTTTACATTAAACTATTTAGAGTTTACGCCTAACCTCTCCAAAGAAATCCAATTGCTCTTAAAGAATCAATTCTAAAAGTCCAATGGTAGAGAGCCCAGTTAAGAGCCACCGGTGCCAACAACTTACATATTATGCCAGCGCATTACGTATTGCCACCATTTAGACTCTCTACAAGAGCAGGGAGGAGAATGCTTCAGAGTCAGGCACTTGCTCCTCCTCTTCAGTAGATTCCTGGGCAGAATGTTGCTCATCATCATCAGCGGAGGATGGGGAATCGCTGCTGTAGACTGCGTGTTTCCATCTGCAAGCAATTCAAAGGCAATAACAAAAACAAGATTAGGTCACACTAAGTCAAAAATCAAGTGCAGTCTACCCCAGAAGGTACTGTGAGATCTAGGAAGTTTCCAGCCCATTATATGTATTTGTCGTGCATCTGATTTCAAACTGCATTACATGTTCTTCCTTGGGAGAGCAAAATTCCATCTTTGTTGGGAAGTTAAAAAAAAAAAAAGGCACATGGTACTTATATGCAGCTTGACTTTGGCATATGATAGGCCAGAGCCTTGCAAAGTAACTGTAAAGCCTTGCAAAGCAGCTGTATTTGTGAATCTATTGCCCCTGATTTCCCCTGAACTTCGTATTCACAGCTGTTACCAAAAACAGCAGGACAAGTCAAGAAGGGAGCTCCTGAGAGAGCTTCAATTAATTACGATGCATACAGGATGATAATTATGATGCATACAGGTTTTGGCTTGAACCTTTTTATAGGTTTTTATTCCCCTTGTTCAAGTCTTGCACAGGCTGCGGAACATGGGCGAGGTACTGCCTTCACGAGGTATTGCATAATTACCCCTCTTCCTCAAGGCATGATCAGCTCAACTACTGCAACATCCTCTTCTGTCCTGAAGTACAGCCTTGCCCCACTCAGATCCATTCAGAAAGTTGCTCTAAAGGTCATCTTCTGAACTTATTCCCTTCATCACAAAGCGCATTCTCCTGAAACCCTTCAAGTGTCTTCTCTCACAGCAAACAGAGTTGCTAAGGCCTTTCATGAATTACCCTCCTTCCTACATTATCTCCCACTGAGTGCCCAGAAAACAGCTCTGAATTCTGAGCTGGCCCTGACAGCACCTCTCACTGACTAACCCCTCAATACAAAAATGCAGAAGCATGTTCTCTTCTTACCTGCCACCTTCACGCTTGGGAGAAGGTTTGCATATGCACCTGGCAGTCTTCCTTACCTCCTGAAAATTCTTGCTGGGCTGCTCAAAACCCATGAAAACTGTCAGGCTACTGCTGCAGTGAGAGCAGTGCTCATCATTCAGAGTAGGACTGCGTTTCCTTGTATTCCCACCTCTTGACAGCCATCTCTTGCTTTTTCTCTTGTGCTCGGTTATAAGCATTTGGGAAAAGGACTGTTTTTGTTTGCTGACTCTCTGTCCGGAGCTTACCGGCAGGGCCCTGGAGTCCCCGACTATGGCTTGTAAGCGCTAAGGCTATACAGAAATGTGAATAGATTAAAAAAATATCCAATAGCTCAACTCATTTCAGCTGTTTCAGAGGAGGCTTTTGGCCAGAACACAGTAAAGAAAATTGAAAGCCAGAACTAACCTGCACTGCCATCTTGAGTGTCAGCGATTTCCCCATCAGTTCTCCTCGGGAGTACGTATCCAAGTTTTCCTAATGAGAAGAAACAAGAAGGGTCAGTCACAAACACGCAGAAAATCTGACATATGCACACTTGGTGCCTACACAGTAACTTTATCAAGGCTCTGCATGGACACAAAAGATGAGCATGCAGTTCTACGATGCCGAAAGCAAGGAAGCATTGCTGGAATCCAACCATCTAGTTTTACCTATTTTCACAAGAGGCACATTCACTTTTAGGCCTATATCTGTCAGTCTAAGAGAGATGAGAAAATGGATGCATATTTTAAGACAAGAAGAAAACCTGTACTTTTAAATTTACTTCATGGCCTACTTTGTCTCTCTGTTAACATGTTGATTCATGGCCCAGGACAAGTTTTTTTTTAAAAAAAAAAAACAAAAACCCCAGACATCCACAGAGATTCCTGAAGTATATGAATTTATCTTTGCTTTTTATCCTAGAGTTCACAGAATCACAGAATGGTTGAGGTTGGAAGGGACCTCTGGAGATCATCTAGTCCGACCCTCCTGCTCAGGAAGGGTCACTTAGCACATGTTGCCCAGGACTGTGTCCAGATGGCTTGAATATCTCCGAGGAAGGAGCCAACCACAGCAGGCATTGCCCACACCAAGGCACCTAGGACAGGAGCCTGGAAGGTCTTGAAGGTGGTGAGCTTCAAAGGGAGCTGAGCTGACAACACAAGGGGAAACAGATGACAACACGAATCAGGCAATCGGAACACCATGGTGTGCGTTCGACTGGCTGCAAGATGGCTGTTGGCATGCAAGCGTGCTTAAGGAAGGCAAAGTGTTAAGAGAAAAGCACGAGTCAGCTTTCAAGGACAATTAGATGTACGGGGCTGCCAGTTTATGGGGGACAGTGCGGGCAGCTTCCTAACACTCACTGCTGAGCAGGAAGCCCGAACTCTGACAAACAGGCCTTTCAAATATCCTGTGAAAGTCCATGAGCACAGAAGCAAGGCAGCTGCTAGGGGTTTCATGTCGAGACTCCACACTGGACCAAATTAGGCCCCTAATTCCAGCACCTACTCAAAAATAATTACAAAACCATATATCTGCATAATAACATCAGACACGTAAAAAGAAGTACTTGTGAACTATTCTTTAAATAACAAAGAGGGTTAAACAAAAAAAAAACTCTTTGGGGCAATAGTAAATGCGTACACATGACATTCTTACAAACTGCAGGATACAGAAGAAAATTGTTTGTCAGCAAACCAATTTAACCTGACCTCTCTGCAGGGCACAGTTCAGGACACCCTCACAAGTTACATACCTCCAATTTTCTAGAGAAGGTCCAGAAAAGAAACTACCTTGATAAAAACAGTGGAACGGGGCTTGTCCAGAAAAGATGTGATTTGCTTACTTGGTTTGGAAGCTCTGCCAGCATAAAACAAACAAACAAGAAAACCAAAAAACCATACACACACACCAAAGAGTTACAAAGGGATTAATTAAGAGTCTTGTCTAAACTCTACCTTAATTTAAGTAAAGGGCTCCTAAGGGTGCACAAGGAATTTATCTTCCACCGTTACTGCAAACGGCAGGACACTACAAAGGTCACCCCTAGGAGAAGGGCGTTCAGACTACGCCTAAAAGAGCCACTGGCACACTGAAGGCTCTCATTCACTTTCAACATGCATTTTCCCTTTCACAAAAACCTTACAAAGCCACTTCAGCCAGTAACTAGCCAGGAGAGTTGTTCCTCCCCCAACCCCCTTTTTTTTTCTTTCTTTCCAGAGAGAGCTTGTTGTATTCTACAGCTTCCGACAGAAGCTATATTAGCATAAATGCTCCAGCTGATTTAGACTTCCTCGACCAAAAGATCTTAGACTTTCGGCTGAAATGCTCTCGCTGCTGCCCATGGGGAGAGGCACAGAGCCAGAAAACAATGCCTAGAGTCCAGGGCACTCTGCTGACGTGGGCATCTCTCCTGCTGGCACTAGAAATACAGCATCCCGTCACATTCGCTTCGCACAGATTATATGTGACCTCACAACCACAAATTGCAGGCACATGACCAGCACTGGCCTATCAGGCACTCAGCCACAAGTGACCTCAAAACCACAAACTGCAGCCACGTGACCAGCAGTGGCCTAACAGATCCTGAGCCACAGGTGACCTCACAAACACAAAATGAACCCACGTGCCCAGCACTGGCCTATCAGGCACTGAGCCACAAGTAACATCACAACCACAAACTCCACCCACATGACTACCACTGGCCTATCAGGCACTCGGCCACAAGTGACATCACAACCACAAACTGCAGCCACATCACCAGCACTGGCCTATCAGGCACTGAGCCACAAGTGACATCACAACCACAAACTACAGCCATTTGAGAAGCAATGGCCTATCAGGCCCTGAGCCACAAGTGACATCACAACCACAAACTGCAGCCACAGGACGAGCAATGTCCTATCAGGCACTGAGCCACAAGTGACATCACAAACACAAACTGCAGCCACAGGACCAGCACTGGCCTATCAGGCACTGAGCCACAAGTGACATCACAAACACAAACTCCACCCACAGGACCAGCACTGGCCTATCAGGCACTGAGCCACAAGGGACATCACAACCACAAACTGCAGCCATGTGACCAACACTGGCCTATCATGCACTGAGCCACAAGTGACATCACAACCACAAACTGCACCCACATGACCAGCACTGGCCTATCAGGCACTCAGCCACAAGTGACCTCACAACGACAAAATGAACCCACGTGACCAGCACTGGCCTATCAGGCACTGAGCCACAAGTGACCTCACAACCACAAACTGCAGCCACAGGACCAGCAATGTCCCATCAGGCACTGAGCCTCAAGTGACATCACAACCACAAACTGCACCCACGTAAACCACCACTGGCCTATCAGGCACTGAGCCACAAGTGACATCACAACCACAAACTGCACCCACGTAAACCAGCACTGGCCTATCAGGCACTCAGCCACAAGTGACATCACAACCACAAACTGCACCCACATCACCAGCACTGGCCTATCAGGCACTGAGCCACAAGTGACATCACAACCACAAACTGCACCCACGTAAACCAGCACTGGCCTATCAGGCACTGAGCCACAAGTGTCATCACAACCACAAACTGCACCCACGTAAACCAGCACTGGCCTATCAGGCACTCAGCCATAAGTGACATCACAACCACAAACTGCACCCACGTAAACCAGCACTGGCCTATCAGGCACTGGCCACAGTTGAAATCACAACCACAAACTGCAGCCACGTAAACCAGCACTGGCCTATCAGGCACTGAGCCACAAGTGACATCACAACCACAAACTGCAGCCATGTTACCAGCACTGGCCTATCAGGCACTGAGCCACAAGTGACATCACAACCACAAACTCCACCCAGATAACCACCACTGGCCTATCAGGCACTGAGCCACAAGTGTCATCACAACCACAAACTGCACCCACTTCACCAGCACTGGCCTATCAGGCACTGAGCCATAAGTGACATCACAACCACAAACTGCAGCCACATCACCAGCACTGGCCTATCAGGCACTGAGCCACAATTGTCATCACAACCACAAACTGCAGCCACGTGAACCAGCACTGGCCTATCAGGCACTGAGCCACAAGGGACATCACAACCACAAACACCACCCAGATAACCACCACTGGCCTATCAGGCACTGAGCCACAAGTGACATCAAAACCACAAACTGCAGCCACATCTCTAGCACTGGCCTATCAGGCACTGAGCCACAAGTGACATCACAAACACACACTCCACCCACATCACCCACACTGGCCTATCAGGCACTGATCCGCAAACGACATCACAAACACAAACTCCACCCATGTGACCAGCACTGGCCTATCAGGCACTGAGCCACAAGTGACATCACAAACACAAACTCCACACACATGACCAGCATTGGCCTATCAGGCACTGAGCCACAAGTGACATCACAAACACAAACTGCACCCACATGACCAGCACTGGCCTATCAGGCACTAATCCGCAAATTACATCACAACAACAAACTCCACCCACGTGACCAGCACTGGCCTATCAGGCACTGAGCCACAAGTGACATCACAAACACAAACTGCACACACAGGACCAGCACTGGCCTATCAGGCACTGAGCCACAAGTGACATCACAAACACAAACTGCAGCCATGTGACCAACACTGGCCTATCAGGCCCTGAGCCACAAGTGACATCACAACCACAAACTGCACCCACAGGACCAGCATGGCCTATCAGGCACTGAGCCACAAGTGACATCAAAACCACAAACTGCAGCCACATCTCTAGCACTGGCCTATCAGGCACTGAGCCACAAGTGACATCACAACCACAAACTGCACATACAGGACCAGCACTGGCCTATCAGGCACTCAGCCACAAGTGACATCACAACCACAAACTGCACCCACATGACCAGCACTGGCCTATC
Source organism: Apteryx mantelli (assembly GCF_036417845.1). Lineage (NCBI taxonomy): Eukaryota > Metazoa > Chordata > Aves > Apterygiformes > Apterygidae > Apteryx > Apteryx mantelli. The sequence goes on along the minus strand of NC_090001.1, from coordinate 12,705,102 downwards.
AGGCACTGAGCCACAAGTGACATCACAAACACAAACTGCACCCACATGAACAGCATTGGCCTATCAGGCACTGAGCCACAAGTGACATCACAACCACAAACTGCAGCCATGTGACCAACACTGGCCTATCAGGCCCTGAGCCACAAGTGACATCACAAACACAAACTGCACCCACATGACCAGCACTGGCCTATCAGGCACTGAGCCACAAGTGACATCACAACCACAAACTGCAGCCATGTGACCAACACTGGCCTATCAGGCCCTGAGCCCCAAGTGACATCACAACCACAGACTACACCCATGTGACCAGCACTGGCCTCTCAGGCACTGAGCCACAAGTGACATCACAAACACAAACTGCAGCCACAGGACCAGCAATGTCCTATCAGGCACTGAGCCACAAGTGACATCACAAACACAAACTGCACCCATGTGACCAACACTGGCCTATCAGGCACTGAGCCACAACTGACATCACAAACACAAACTCCACCCACGTGACCAGCACTGGCCTATCAGGCACTGAGCCACAAGTGACATCAGAAACACAAACTGCACCCACATGACCAGCACTGGCCTATCAGGCACTGAGCCACAAGTGACATCACAACCACAAACTGCAGCCATGTGACCAGCACTGGCCTATCAGGCACTGAGCCACAAGTGACCTGACAACCACAAACTCCACCCACATCACCAGCACTGGCCTATCAGGCACTGAGCCACAAGTGACATCAAAACCACAAACTGCACACACAGGACCAGCACTGGCCTATCAGGCACTGAGCCACAAGTGACATCACAAACACAAACTGCAGCCATGTGACCAGCACTGGCCTATCAGGCACTGAGCCACAAGTGACATCACAAACACAAACTGCAGCCACATCACCAGCACTGGCCTCTCAGGCACTGAGCCACAAGTGACAGCACAACCTCAAACTCCACCCACATCACCAGCACTGGCCTATCAGGCACTGAGCCACAAGTGACATCAGAAACACAAACTGCACCCACATCACCAGCACTGGCCTATCAGGCACTGAGCCACAATTGTCATCACAGCCACAAACTGCACCCACGTAAACCAGCACTGGCCTATCAAGCACTCAGCAGAAGTGGCCTCACAGATACAAAGAAGTAGCAACGTGGCTGCTGGTGGCCTAGCAGGTACTGAGGCCAAATAACTGCACAAACACAAACAGCAGCAATATGCATCGAGGTGGACTCTCAGGTGCTCATGCTGAAGTGACCTCACAGGCAGCCATGAAGCCAAATAGCTGCTCCTGGCCTCTTTGCAGCTGAGGCACAATTGACCTAAACAAGCACAAACAGCAGCAATGTCCATGCTGATCGCCAGTCACATACTGATGCACAACTCACCACAAAAGCACCAACAGCAGCAATGGCCCTGCTCACCCTTTAGGAGGCACTGAGACACAAGAGACCTCACCATCATCACCAACGCTACATGCATGCTGTTGGCCTACCAGCTTCAGAGGCACAACTCACCTCACAAGCACAAATGGCATCGACCTGCCTGCTGCTGCCCTATCTTTGACTGAGTCACAAGGGATCTCAAAAGTGCAAACCTTCACAGAGGAGAAGCTCACCTGGGCCACTCGCACGTCCCTTGATTACGCTGTGATCACTCCACACAGAACAGTCTTCTGCAAAAGGCTTTCATCTCCTGGCAAGACTCTCTCCAGATCATGGGACAGCTCCACTCTGGCACCCTGGCGACAAATCACAAAAGGAACAATTGGTCTCGCTTTTCCTTTAGTACCATCAAGTCCGAGCTGGGAGCCTTCGCACTGCAGCACCTACACAATGGCAGCAGCATGCCACTTCCATTTCTAGTGCATTTCTAGGGACAGAGATCAGCTGAGGGAGCAGCTGCACTGCAAAGGCTTTCTGACACTCTCAGATCAACTCGGCACTGCACCGGGCATCAACCTGACGCCAGACCTCTGCTCTGCCACCTACTCTACAAACACACTGCCTCTGCCCCACACAGCTGCCTCTTCTGCTACATACAACCAAGTGCCAGCAAGAAGAGATGCATGCAGGACACTCGCCACTTGCACACTCCCCAGCCACTGCTCTGCTCGCTGCCTTCCCTTGGCTCCTCAGCCCAGACACACAGCGAAGCTCTTGTGGAAACACCACAAGGTGGCCAAGGCACTCTAGGCTCACAAGGCCTGTGCAAATGAGCAGCACAAGATCAGGCACAGAGCTGCCTCCTTGGGTGATGCTGCTCTTTTCAGAGGGAAGGATCCTGCTTTCTTTGGGCACAGCAGGCTGCTGCTTTCCACCCCCATCCCCTCACGAACCTCCTGCTAGGGATGGGGACATGGGGATTTTCTGTAGTAATACAAAAGTTACAGATACAACACAGAAACACTTGAGAGTCCGGAAGGCCTCCTGAGCCCAAAGGAACCTCCCTTCCTTTCCTTTAGTTACTTGGACAAGGAGCTTGGACGGGGAAGGGAAAAAGGGTGCAGAGCCTTTGAAATGAGGCCCAAGCAATGAGACAGCCCCACACTGGACGGCTGCTGAAATGACAGCTCTCCTGGCTGCGCAGCCTCTGCAGCACCAGTCCGCGCTCCACAGCTGCCTTCACAGAGCACTGAGGGCTGGGTGCCACGGGCAACCTGGCCCTGGGCACATCTTCACCCCTCGCAGAGCCGGCAGCCCAAGAGCTCTGAGACTTCCACAGGTCAAGCTATGGACGCTTTGGGGCACTCACACAAAGGCACTCCAGACATGCTGGCATCTATTATAAGGGTCTTGGACTCGTCCTATATGGCACCACAACCTCCTAGGAAAAGGAGGGGGCACCGTAGCATTTGTTGAGCGGGCTGGCAATAACAGCACTTGTGGGAGGCGGAATTTGCAGCACAGCAGAGGTACCAGGAGCTGAACCCACAACCCAAGTCACCCAGGGAAGACAGGCGCATTTATGGAAGCCTTCGCATCCATACGTAGCCTCTTCTCAGTCACTTGCAGCTGCTTTCACAGAGGGCTCACGACGCTGGCCAAGATGTTGACAGGTACAGGGACACAGCCTGGCATCCTGCCTCCATCCTCAGCGCCTCTAGCACTGCACTGGGAACCTCCATGAGTGGAGCAACCTAGAAAGAAAGAAAGAATCGGAGTGTTACTGGCAGTTCTGCTGGCCTTACAGAGTCGCAACAGGCAGGGGCAAATGTCTCCCCTCTGTGCTGAGCTCTATTGGTGAGAACACAGCCAGAAGGGCCACCAAGACGTTCTACCCCTCTTTTTGGCACAGGTGACACCATGTCTGTATACCAGGTCCTGTTTGGGCTCTCCAGTTCTGCACAGGCGCTAACACACTGCAGGGAGTCCAGCACAGGGACACCAAGACGGTCAGGGGCTGCAGCGTGGGGCATAAAAGGAGAGGCTGCGAGAGCTGGCTTTGTTCAGCCTAGACAAGAGAAGGCCAACGGGGATCTTCATGCTGTGCACAGCTACCTTATGGAGGGCACAGAGAAGACGGAGCCGGATTTTCTTGGAGGTGCACACTAGTAGCATGGGAGGCAACGGGGACAAATCGGACAATGGGAAATGCTTCTGAGACATTAAGAAGAAACCTTTTTCTCCGTGACGGTGGCCAAACTGTGGCACAGGGATCCAGAGAGGTTCCCAGATCTCCATCCTTGGAGGTAATCAAAACTTCACTGGAAAAGGCCCCAAGATACCTCCTCTACTGGCACCTGCCTGGAGCAGGGCGTTGGAGCCCTGCTACCTCCACATGGCTCCCCCATTGCAGCCTCAAGGAATATGCTATTATGAGACTCTTGCCAAAGGCACCAGAGGCTTTGGAGATGCCGCCTCCACCGCTCAACAAGGACAGGTGTCTCAGAGCCACCCATCGCCCTCACAGGCCTGACTTCTTGTGAGGGGGCATCTCCCCTCTCTGCAAGGCTCTGCGTAGGCACAACGTGCAGAAATGCCTCTGACTGCTTTCATTAACTACCCATCTCGCTGAGGGACTGGAATGGATTAGCGTCTGAGATGGGAAGATGCAATGAGGGTCCAGATTCAGCAGAAAGCCTTTAAGGAGGGAGAAGAGAACTCTCTCCAGCAGTCGGTAAAATCCCAAAGACTCACGGAAGCATCAAACCCTTCCGAAACTGCAAGCCTGAACCTCAGCTGACACAAACCACCAAACTGGGAGCAGCCCTGCCTCGCACCACGATGCTCCAAGGAGGCAACACGGTCACCAACAGTCCTCACCCACGTCTCCCAGAAGGACACCGTGATGGCAGGCTGGGCCTTGGGAGCAGAGCACTGCTCTCTCCAGACACCTCCTCCCACGCTGAGCAGCAAAACACTGGCGCCACCACCCGGCTCCACCACAGGGCATCTCGCACTGTAACACGCCGGTACCTCCACACCTCACAGAGGGTTGGCAACCAACACACGCCTCTGCATCAGCGACACACAGCCCACAGCACCACACACGGCAGCACACAGGGCACCCCAAGCACCCCACAACACACAAAGCCCAACTCTCCAGACCTTCCATTCCTTTCTAGTCCTCCAAGGCCTTGCAACAGGCTCTGCCTCTGAACAGCCACTCACAGCCCGGGGCCTGCTCACTTCCCACCTTCCCACCAGGAAGCAGAGAAGAAGTGCTCTCACAGGGGCTGATCAGGCCAGCTTTTCCCTCTCACTTGTGCCTCAACTTCTCTGAACAAGAAATCTCTTTCAAAATGTGGCCCATACCCTTTTTGGGGGGTGACATTCTTTCCGTCTCCTCCAACAGCCTTTGCACCCATTCTCCAATGACTGCATACGTGCACAGAAAATCAGAGACCCCTAAAGTGTTACAGTTCCAAATGTGTCATAAAAGCAGCTGGACACCTCAAAGACAGACACAGCATGCAGACCTTGCAGGAAAATCTCACAAGCTCCCTGCTCTTTTGACAGGGACAACTTCTAAAGCACACACACACCCTGGCAAGAAGAGATTATTCACACCACTGCTCACACCAGCACTACATTCACTTAGCAGCCTCAAAAGTCTAGCTGGACTCCCTAGCTGACCGGGAGGACGCTGCAAGCTTCTACTTAGCAACAAGTGGAAAGGCCAACTCCATGTCCATGCTCACCACAGAACATCATCTGCATTTTAAATGTAGCAGTACTAACTCATGATGATGGAGTGGAATCAAATTTGTGTCAGATGATGTGGAATATCGACTTCTGCTTGATTAATGAGTTGCATTTCTGTATTGCTGTAGAGCTCTGCAGGGGTCAATCCCTCCTCTGAGCACACGCAACAAACCCAGAAGTGACCTCACCACCAGCATCCAAGCCATGCATCTTCCCCTGACCTGTCAGCTGCTCACACAGAGGTGTCATCACATCACAGATTCACATCATGGCCTCATAATACTCACAGTGCTCTGAAACACCCATTGCCTACCAGTTACTACACCAAAAGATTAGCTTCTGCTATGCATTATCAACACCTAGCCTATGAAATTTAAGAATTGCAGAACAGCCTGCAAGTAATTCTTGGCAACATTTTCTAACGGGAGGATTGCATGGGAGCAGCGATCATGAAACTGAAGACAGCAGGGCCTCGTGTCCCAGGCACAGGGAGAAGCCTTCCCGCAACTCAGAACTCTGGTTCCTTCCCCAATGCTGAACAAAACCAGAAAATCCTCTACACATCCAGGACAACAAGCATTCTCCTATTTTAGGCCCTGACAACTGGAGACACGTGGAAGGACTCAGGCCAGGGCATCTCAGTTGGTGAAACCAGCAGAGACACAATTCAGCAACTCTTCACCCTGACCTAGGAGCATGGAAAGAACAATGGCAAGTGCAAGCACTGGCCGTTCATCAACTTTCAAGGCCCTTGACAAGCTGACGGGCGAGTGAAGAGTTAACAGGACTGAAGTTTGTCAATTGATATGCAGAAGAACTGATAGCACAAGAGCTGAGGTGCACAAAGCTGTTGAACAGAGGACTTAACAGGACTAAAGTCGTCTACCAACCGATATGCGCAAGGACTGATATGCGCAAGGCTGCGGAATGGAAGCATTAACAAGACTGAAGAAGTCTGACACCTGGAATCTGCACGGACCCCCGGGGAGGGAAGAAACAATACGGAGGTCCTGTGGTCTTGCCTCGCTAGCAGGGTCCTCCCAAGCAGACAAACAAACAGTCCTGGGATTGTGAAACTCGCAGAGGTCAGCAAAAGCGTTGTTTGCCCAGAGCCCCAGCCGTATAAAAAGAGACTTGGGAGCTAGGACAGTTTGAGCAGGGACGGGAACCTGACCTGACCATCCTCTCCGCCTGGACCGTGAGTATTCCCCCCCCTCCCCTTTTCCTGGGACGCTGGGTTAAGGGAACTCCTCGAGGTTGAGAGCCCTCTCACTAGGAGAGTGAACAAGAAAGCTTTCAAGTAGGGATAAGCAGTGCTTCCAATTAATAACGCAGTAATCGACGGTTTCAGGTTATCCTTTCTAAATTAGTAACTGATGGTTTTGTGTTATCCTTTCTAAATTAGTAATCGCATTATTTTAATGGATGTTACTAATCCAAGAACTTGTGTGAGGAAATAAACATCTTTTTTATTATTATTACTGTCTTAGTCGTTGCTATCGAACCTTCATAGCATGACAGCATGACACAAGCAAAACAGCTCACACTTACAGAGCTCTTCTGCAAACACCCTTCACCCTGCTGCCAGGCTCACAGGTCGCGGCGCAAAGCAAGAGGCAGGGAGCAAAAACAACGGCTAAGGCACGGCATGACATGCAGGCACAGCCTCTCTCAGAGCCACTCGGAAATGCAGTTTTCACAACAAAAGACACCATTGGGAAGGGCACCTCGCGACCACACCAGCAGCCTGCTCACACTTTGCCCAGCACCTCCCAAACGCACCTCGAAGCAGCACCTGGGGCTGCGCTGGCAGCAGCAGCTCAGGGAAACGCTTTAACAGGGATCCCAGAGCCACCACAGGGCCAAAGCTTCCTGCCCCCAAACCCCACCGAGCCGCCCCGGCCCAGCTGCTCGCGGCAGGCCGCCACGTCTGGCTGCAGGGCAGCTCCCCCCTCTGGCCCACGTCGCTCTGGCCCCTGCTCACGGCCCCACCAGCCCCTGCTGCAGCTCCTGCAGCAAAGCAGCCCCGGCAAAGCCAGCACCGCTGCCCCGCCCCGGCGGGAGGGCACCCGCCGCCATTTGAACGCGCCCGCAGCCCCCACCAAACGCTCTCGCCCGCTCGCTTCTCGCCTGCTTTGCTCCCGCTCCTCTTCCACCTCTTTCTTTGACGTCTTTTTTTTTTCCCCACATGTTGGACTGCAATTGGCTGGCAGAGCCATCAGTGAAATCGATGCCCGCCCTCCTCCTCCTGACAGCCAATAGGAGGGCTGCACTGGGGCGATGCCATGGCAACGCTGGGCCCTCCTGCCCTGGCGGCCAGCTCCGCCCCCTCCCCCTTGGTCGGGCGCCATGTTGTGGGCGGCAGCGCGGGGCGCGGCGGGGCCTGGGTGCAGCGCGGTGCTGTGTGGGCGGGCAGTGCGGGGCCCCGGGGTGCGGCCGCTGCCCCGGCGGGGCTGGGCTGTGCGGCGGGGGCCCCGCGGGGCTGCTGGCTGCCCTGCGCCCTGGGGGCCGTGCGGGGTGCGGGGGGGCAGCGCTGGGGCCTGTGCTGGTGGCATCCGTGGTGCCAGTGTGGGGGCCCTGGGGCTGGCCGTGGCGCCGGAGTCCACAGGCAGCATCCTGCTGCCCCCAGGGCAGGGCAGGGCAGTGTCCTCTCACCCCTCCTGCCCCGGGTCCCTGCCCACGGCAGCCCCAGGGCTCGGCTAGGGAGCGGTGGTGTGGGGTCGTGAGGGTGCTGGGGGAGATGGCTGTGTTGGGCTCACCCCAGCACTGCCCACCCCAGCTCAGAGAAAAAAACTTGGGGTCAGCCAGGACCTGTTGAATGGGGATTGCACCTCTGCCTGTTTCCAATCTGCTCTCTCCAATGTATTTTCTTTTGGGTGCAGAGGTTTGAGCCCAATTTGCAGGAGGACAGGGGCTGTGGCCATCTGAAGGTGGCATCTGTGAGTGCAAAACATGCTGCGCCAAGTTGGAAGGATCCAGGGGGAAGGAATAGAGATTTTCCCAAACACCCAGAGGACTTGGGGTTATTAAAAGGTGAAGGTTTTATTATCATATATGGACATTTCCAGCAGGCTTTTGAGAGCCCCATGGAGCTGCAGGCCACCTCAGCCTCTGGGATGCAGGACCCCTTTCCTGCCAGAGCCAGACCCCAAGGGGGGGACCCACTCCCAGGAAAACCTGTCATGGATTCCCATGCTCCCCCCCCCACCCTAAGAGGCGATGGAGCTGGCCGCACAGAAGCCTTGAGGCTCAGGACAGCCCCATCCCCAGGACCCAGCAGTCCTGGCTGCCACATTGTCCCCCGAGCCAGAGGGGACCCTCAGGCAGGGCTCTCGCAGCAGCCCCCAGCCCTGTCCAGGCACCCCCACAGCCCGGGATCCACAGCAGTTTTGGCAGTTAACAGTCTCTGTGCGACACCTCGGGAAGGATCTCCCAAAGCCCTTACCCTCGGTGGAGAGCCGCAGGAGCGCAGGGGACAAGGAGCTGTGGTCCTGGCTGATGGTGTCCATCCAGCAGTCCTCCATCTCGCTTGCCCTCTTGCTCTCGTTTCACCTCTCCAGCCAGAGAAACAGGACGCTCTTCCCATCTCATTACCCAAAACTCCTTTCCAACATGCCCCTGCTCCTCCGTCTGTTGGTGAGGGGCCCCAACGTGGTCCCACTGCCTCCTGTCCCCTCTCCTTGCCGTGGAGCCACTATGAAAGGCAGCCGTGGGGAGGGTGTGAGCAGTGCCCAGGAGTGCCTGGGCCTCACAGGGAAGTGAGGGTCCCCGCCCACGACACCGGGGAGACCTCCCTGTGATGTGGCACGTCCCATTGTGACCTCAGCTCGTGTCATCTGGGGGCTCTGTAGGTCACTGTCATGGAGATGGCACAGCCAGGGAGAGAGCAGAGAGATTTCCCCTCACGTCCTGGAAAGCCATCACTTCCCTTCACTGCAGTTATTTTCCATAATTTTCTGATAAATCCTTCAGGAATGTCTCCAGACAGTGTCAAAGACTGTGAAATATCTCAAACGGGGCACTGGAGATGTCACTTCTGCGCCCCTGCACTGACAGGTCACTGCACTGGGCAGACCTGTGCAGGAATCTGGGGTTTGGGGGTTGGCGTTTTTACAGGATCCAAGGCATGTGGGATGAACCAGCACAAAGCATGGCCACAGGCTGAGAAATGCTTTGGTGAGCCTCAAAACTGGTTTCTGCTGTGGGCCCCTCTTTTTGTGGAAGCAGGATGCAGGACAATGTGGGACAGGACGTAGCTTTCCTCCTTTAGGCACCAAGGCAGGATCTCTGCTTTTAAAAGTGCTCAGCAAGGTTTCTCAGTCGGCAGTGCTTGAGCTAGAGATGCTATGCCAGAGAAGAGCAAACATAGCCTTAACACACATCATCCAGAGGCCCTTATCCAGGACCCTGGAGCCTGCCAGGCTCCAAAGCCATGGGCGAGGCCAGGTAGCAAATGTGGGGAAGTTTTCCCATTTCCCATGAAGTTTGCCCATCTTTCCTTCTGGCTGAGCCTGAGGAAGCCATTTCTCATCCCTGGGCCTCATTTGGTCCTTGTGCTTTTCAGTGTCACCTTGGGGCTGTGCTTCTCCCCTGGGTACGCTCCTCAGCCCCCTGCCCTCCTCCCCAAAGGCACCCTTGCTCTCCTGGGTCTGTACAGCCCCGACATCCTGGATCTCCCACATTTTATGACTCTGGGCTTCTCAGGACATGCTCACACACTGCAGTGCTGCTGTCCAGGCTCCAGTGCAGAGCCTATGAGGCAGTGCGATGCCTCAGGACGTGCATTTTGACTCACTCCCAAGTTTGTGAGATGACCAGCTCCCAGCTCTGCAGCTGCTGAAGTTTGAGAACATCCCTACAACCAGCCTTCCTGCTCTTCCTAATCTCTGCACAGTTTTGGGGCAAATCTTGCAGAAGGGAGACTCCATCCCCCTTGAATACTGTGAGAGATGTGGCTTTCCAAGTCACTGCAAAAGGAAGGACTCCTTTACTTCTTTGGGTTGCTTCTTGAGCCTGTGGCACCCCCTCTGTGATGCTGGGAGCCCCAGCTCTGCAGCCTGGTGTCTTTGCCCTTTCTCTCCCGTGTCTCCTGTTTGTCTACCCAAAGTCTTCTCTCCACACCAGGGGCATGGGAAGTGCTGCTTTAGAGAGCTCATTTGAAGCTGTGACATGTTGTGAATCTGAAGGCCTGAAGGAGGCTAGTCTGGGACATGGCTGTGCCCACAGACCCCCTCCTGTTCCCAGCCTGAGGATCCAGGAAGGTCTCCAGGGAGAGCAGTGGGCTTGGGGGTGGGTGAGATGGGTTTCCCTCAACATCCCTGGGTCCTGCATGGGTTTCTCTGAGTGCTCAGGAAAATCCCTCTTCTCTAGGGGCTTGCATCAAGACTTTTCCAGACTTTTGTACAGAAACACAGCCTGGTCTGGGATCCCCAAGAGCAGCACGGCCCCCAGCATCGCCCGGGACCCCCAGGAGCTGTCTGGCTCTCTCTTCTGTTCCCCCATTCCCCGATTAAATGGACACTTTGTAGCCTCACCTTTACAACACTCCATCTGGACACTGCAACATTGTGACTCCTCCCCTAGCTCATTCCCATAGGCAGCTGCTGATTTGCGACCTGCCTATTGGCTGGCAGGAGGAGGGGGGCGGGTCTGGATTTCACTGACGGCTCTGTCAGCCAATCGGAGTCCACCATGTGGAAGAAAAACAGACGTGAAAGAGAGAAGTGAAAGAGGAGAGGGAGCGAAGCAGGGGAGGCTTTGGGTGGAAAGCAGGACCGGGCTTGGGCAGCTTGTTTCTCACAAGACCGTGAGAAACGCTCTGCCCCCCCTGGCCAGTATAACTGCTCTGCCTGGCACTGAGGCACAGGAGGACTCAGGGTGGAGATCGGGCTCTGCAGAGAAGAGCCCCAGGGGCAGAGTTAGGAAACAAGAAAAGACCTCGAATGCGAAAAAACAGCATCTTTAAGTACACCAGAAACCAGCAGGGGCTGGAAAATGCCCCAAGCTGTAGTAAAAGTTTCTGAGCATAAAGAAAAATCAATGAAAAAAAAGAAAAACTGTTCAAATTTGAAAAATAGATGGATGTAACCGAGTAACCTTAAAAGAAGTAGCTTCAGCAGTTACAGTTAAAACCAAACTATAACAACCTAATGGCCTTGGTAGGCTTTTCTTTTTGTTTGGGTTCTACAGAGTGACCCTCTGAAGAGCAACAACTTGAAAAGAAGCAGCCAGAAAGAGTGGTAGAATTGTTAGGCTAAGTAATGTGTTTTTTAAAAGTATCTAAATAATAGAATGAACCTAGGAGCCAGGAGAGAAGTAACATCAAAGGAAGATGGCAGACCTAAGAATGAGGGGATACACATACCAGGCTGATAACGAAACTCAACGGCTGTATTCTAGTGTTTGTAAAAATTGATGATCCTAAGGAAGGGGCTAACACCTTCCCTTGATGAAAGGAAAGGAAAGAAAGAGAAAAAGATGGTAAAATTAAGCATAAATGTAACAGCTGTTGATCTGAAGTTAAAGTTGTCTGTTTCCTATAGAGAAGACAGGGAAATACGGAAAAAGAATAATAAAAAAAAGGTGACCAACTCTATTTGAAGCTCCTCTAAAGGGAACTATTCCAGCTTGGGGAACAAACTGATCTTTCGGTGCAGGAAAGAAATGCCTGCAATTAAAGGAAATAAGATTTCTGTGTTAAGATATGGAGCTGGAACAACACTCGGATTCACCGAATTTGGGTCAATAGGCCAGACCAATCATGTTGCTATTAGGATTAAGACTGTTATTTTTAACAGTTGTTTACGTGTTACTGCAAATGGGCATGCTTTGCTTTTGGCGTCTATTAATAGCAGTGCGCATTTCCCCAGTACACTGTGCTTACCCAAAAGCCGCCCACTGCACACCAAGGGGAATTAGCTGACTTCTGAAATAAATGCGTGTGTCTGGCGGTGTCAAGGGGTGGAGTGACAGGCGCCACACAGGCAAGCGTGGGACTCTGGATGGTGCAGCCCACAGAAGAGGGGTTTGCTCTGGGGTGCTCCCAGGAGTTAAGGAACCCCGGGTGCATCACGGCTGGAGCCACCACACTGTGGGGTTGCTGCAGCCTGGGGGCAACCGTCTAACGACCCCACGACTGACAATTCCAGACAGAGGAGAAGTGACACCACAGACTCACCCCATAAACATCTAGGTGCTGTGGAACCATTCCCCACAGAAAGACCTGCACACAGCAGGATCTGCCTCTAGAAATCTCTAGAACTGTCTGAAATACCCACTTGGAGAGGTTCTGCACCAGTCAGTCCAACACTTAATTTGGAAAGTGGTAGGAGTTCTGTCAGTCTCCTAGTTTTAAGTCCATCCCCTGTTTCAGACGACCAGCCCCAGGGCCCCCACGCTGGCGCCAGGGCTGCCACCAGCACAGGCCCCAGTGCTGCCCCCCCCCACGCCCCGCACAGCCCCCAGGGCGCAGGGCGGCCAGCAGCCCCGCGGGGCCCCTGCCGCACAGCCCAGCCCCGCCGGGGCAGCGGCCGCACCCCGGGGCCCCGCACTGCCCGCCCACACAGCACCACGCTGCACCCAGGCCCCGCCGCGCCCCGCGCTGCCGCCCACAACATGGCGCCCGACCAAGGGGGAGGGGGCGGAGCTGGCCGCCAGGGCAGGAGGGCCCAGCGTTGCCATGGCATCGCTGCAGTGCAGCCCTTCTATTGGCTGTCAGGAGGAGGAGGGCGGGCATCGATTTCACTGATGGCTCTGCCAGCCAATTGCAGTCCAGCATGTGGGGAAAAAAAAGACGTCAAAGAGGTGGAAGAGGAGCGGGAGCAAAGCAGGCGAGAAGCGAGCGGGCGAGAGCGTTTGGTGGGGGCGGCGGGTGCCCTCCCGCCGGGGCGGGGCAGCGGTGCTGGCTTTGCTGGGGCTGCTTTGCTGCAGGAGCTGCAGCAGGGGCTGGTGGGGCCGTGAGCAGGGGCCAGAGCGACGTGGGCCAGAGGGGGGAGCTGCCCTGCAGCCAGACGTGGCGGCCTGCCGCGAGCAGCTGGGCCGGGGCGGCTCGGTGGGGTTTGGGGGCAGGAAGCTTTGGCCCTGTGGTGGCTCTGGGATCCCTGTTAAAGCATTTTCCTGAGCTGCTGCTGCCAGCGCAGCCCCAGGTGCTGCTTCGAGGTGCGTTTGGGAGGTGCTGGGCAAAGTGTGAGCAGGCTGCTGGTGTCGTCGCGAGGTGCCCTTCCCGATGGTGTCTTTTGTTGTGAAAACTGCATTTCCGAGTGGCTCTGAGAGAGGCTGTGCCCGCATGTGATGCCGTGCCTTAGCCGTTGTTTTTGCTCCCTGCCTCTTGCTTTGCACCGAGACCTGTGAGCCTGGCAGCAGGGTGAAGGGTGTTTGCAGAAGAGCTCTGTAAGTGTGAGCTGTTTTGCTTGTCAGGGGCCTTGAAAGTTGATGAACGGCCATTGCTTGCACTTGCTGTTGTTCTTTCCATGCTCCTAGGTCAGGGTGAAGAGTTGCTGAATTGTGTCTCTGCTGGTTTCACCAACTGAGATGCCCTGGCCTGAGTCCTTCCACGTGCCTCCAGTTGTCAGGGCCTAAAATAGGAGAATGCTTGTTGTCCTGGATGTGTAGAGGATTTTCTGGTTTTGTTCAGCACTGGGGAAGGAACCAGAGTTCTGAGTTGCGGGAAGGCTTCTCCCTGTGCCTGGGACACGAGGCCCTGCTGTCTTCAGTTTGATGATCGCTGCTCCCATGCAATCCTCCCGTTAGAAAATGTTGCCAAGAATTACTTGCAGGCTGTTCTGCAATTCTTAAATTTCATAGGCTAGGTGTTGATAATGCATAGCAGAAGCTAATCTTTTGGTGTAGTAACTGGTAGGCAATGGGTGTTTCAGAGCACTGTGAGTATTATGAGGCCATGATGTGAATCTGTGATGTGATGACACCTCTGTGTGAGCAGCTGACAGGTCAGGGGAAGATGCATGGCTTGGATGCTGGTGGTGAGGTCACTTCTGGGTTTGTTGCGTGTGCTCAGAGGAGGGATTGACCCCTGCAGAGCTCTACAGCAATACAGAAATGCAACTCATTAATCAAGCAGAAGTCGATGTTCCACATCATCTGACACAAATTTTATTCCACTCCATCATCATGAGTTAGTACTGCTACATTTAAAATGCAGATGATGTTCTGTGGTGAGCATGGACATGGAGTTGGCCTTTCCACTTGTTGCTAAGTAGAAGCTTGCAGCGTCCTCCCGGTCAGCTAGGGAGTCCAGCTAGACTTTTGAGGCTGCTAAGTGAATGTAGTGCTGGTGTGAGCAGTGGTGTGAATAATCTCTTCTTGCCAGGGTGTGTGTGTGCTTTAGAAGTTGTCCCTGTCAAAAGAGCAGGGAGCTTGTGAGATTTTCCTGCAAGGTCTGCATGCTGTGTCTGTCTTTGAGGTGTCCAGCTGCTTTTATGACACGTTTAGAACTGTAACACTTTAGGGGTCTCTGATTTTCTGTGCACGTATGCAGTCATTGGAGAATGGGTGCAAAGGCTGTTGGAGGAGATGGAAGGAATGTCACCCCCCAAAAAGGGTATGGGCCACATTTTGAAAGAGATTTCTTGTTCAGAGAAGTTGAGGCACAAGCGAGAGGGAAAAGCTGGCCTGATCAGCCCCTGTGAGAGCACTTCTTCTCTGCTTCCTGGTGGGAAGGTGGGAAGTGAGCAGGCCCCGGGCTGTGAGTGGCTGTTCAGAGGCAGAGCCTGTTGCAAGGCCTTGGAGGACTAGAAAGGAATGGAAGGTCTGGAGAGTTGGGCTTTGTGTGTTGTGGGGTGCTTGGGGTGCCCTGTGTGCTGCCGTGTGTGGTGCTGTGGGCTGTGTGTCGCTGATGCAGAGGCGTGTGTTGGTTGCCAACCCTCTGTGAGGTGTGGAGGTAACGGCGTGTTACAGTGCGAGATGCCCTGTGGTGGAGCCGGGTGGTGGCGCCAGTGTTTTGCTGCTCAGCGTGGGAGGAGGTGTCTGGAGAGAGCAGTGCTCTGCTCCCAAGGCCCAGCCTGCCATCACGGTGTCCTTCTGGGAGACGTGGGTGAGGACTGTTGGTGACCGTGTTGCCTCCTTGGAGCATCGTGGTGCGAGGCAGGGCTGCTCCCAGTTTGGTGGTTTGTGTCAGCTGAGGTTCAGGCTTGCAGTTTCGGAAGGGTTTGATGCTTCCGTGAGTCTTTGGGATTTTACCGACTGCTGGAGAGAGTTCTCTTCTCCCTCCTTAAAGGCTTTCTGCTGAATCTGGACCCTCATTGCATCTTCCCATCTCAGACGCTAATCCATTCCAGTCCCTCAGCGAGATGGGTAGTTAATGAAAGCAGTCAGAGGCATTTCTGCACGTTGTGCCTACGCAGAGCCTTGCAGAGAGGGGAGATGCCCCCTCACAAGAAGTCAGGCCTGTGAGGGCGATGGGTGGCTCTGAGACACCTGTCCTTGTTGAGCGGTGGAGGCGGCATCTGCAAAGCCTCTGGTGCCTTTGGCAAGAGTCTCATAATAGCATATTCCTTGAGGCTGCAATGGGGGAGCCATGTGGAGGTAGCAGGGCTCCAACGCCCTGCTCCAGGCAGGTGCCAGTAGAGGAGGTATCTTGGGGCCTTTTCCAGTGAAGTTTTGATTACCTCCAAGGATGGAGATCTGGGAACCTCTCTGGATCCCTGTGCCGCAGTTTGGCCACCGTCACGGAGAAAAAGGTTTCTTCTTAATGTCTCGGAAGCATTTCCCATTGTCCGATTTGTCCCCGTTGCCTCCCATGCTACTAGTGTGCACCTCCAAGAAAATCCGGCTCCGTCTTCTCTGTGCCCTCCATAAGGTAGCTGTGCACAGCATGAAGATCCCCGTTGGCCTTCTCTTGTCTAGGCTGAACAAAGCCAGCTCTCGCAGCCTCTCCTTTTATGCCCCACGCTGCAGCCCCTGACCGTCTTGGTGTCCCTGTGCTGGACTCCCTGCAGTGTGTTAGCGCCTGTGCAGAACTGGAGAGCCCAAACAGGACCTGGTATACAGACATGGTGTCACCTGTGCCAAAAAAGAGGGGTAGAACGTCTTGGTGGCCCTGCTGGCTGTGCTCTCACCAATAGAGCTCAGCACAGAGGGGAGACATTTGCCCCTGCCTGTTGCGACTCTGTAAGGCCAGCAGAACTGCCAGTAACACTCCGATTCTTTCTTTCTTTCTTTCTAGGTTGCTCCACTCATGGAGGTTCCCAGTGCAGTGCTAGAGGCGCTGAGGATGGAGGCAGGATGCCAGGCTGTGTCCCTGTACCTGTCAACATCTTGGCCAGCGTCGTGAGCCCTCTGTGAAAGCAGCTGCAAGTGACTGAGAAGAGGCTACGTATGGATGCGAAGGCTTCCATAAATGCGCCTGTCTTCCCTGGGTGACTTGGGTTGTGGGTTCAGCTCCTGGTACCTCTGCTGTGCTGCAAATTCCGCCTCCCACAAGTGCTGTTATTGCCAGCCCGCTCAACAAATGCTACGGTGCCCCCTCCTTTTCCTAGGAGGTTGTGGTGCCATATAGGACGAGTCCAAGACCCTTATAATAGATGCCAGCATGTCTGGAGTGCCTTTGTGTGAGTGCCCCAAAGCGTCCATAGCTTGACCTGTGGAAGTCTCAGAGCTCTTGGGCTGCTGGCTCTGCGAGGGGTGAAGATGTGCCCAGGGCCAGGTTGCCCGTGGCACCCAGCCCTCAGTGCTCTGTGAAGGCAGCTGTGGAGCGCGGACTGGTGCTGCAGAGGCTGCGCAGCCAGGAGAGCTGTCATTTCAGCAGCCGTCCAGTGTGGGGCTGTCTCATTGCTTGGGCCTCATTTCAAAGGCTCTGCACCCTTTTTCCCTTCCCCGTCCAAGCTCCTTGTCCAAGTAACTAAAGGAAAGGAAGGGAGGTTCCTTTGGGCTCAGGAGGCCTTCCGGACTCTCAAGTGTTTCTGTGTTGTATCTGTAACTTTTGTATTACTACAGAAAATCCCCATGTCCCCATCCCTAGCAGGAGGTTCGTGAGGGGATGGGGGTGGAAAGCAGCAGCCTGCTGTGCCCAAAGAAAGCAGGATCCTTCCCTCTGAAAAGAGCAGCATCACCCAAGGAGGCAGCTCTGTGCCTGATCTTGTGCTGCTCATTTGCACAGGCCTTGTGAGCCTAGAGTGCCTTGGCCACCTTGTGGTGTTACCGCAAGAGCTTGCCTGAGTGTCTGGATTGAGAAGCCAAGGGAAGGCAGCGAGCAGAGCAGTGGCTGGGGAGTGTGCAAGTGGCGAGTGTCCTGCATGCATCTCTTCTTGCTGGCACTTGGTTGTATGTAGCAGAAGAGGCAGCTGTGTGGGGCAGAGGCAGTGTGTTTGTAGAGTAGGTGGCAGAGCAGAGGTCTGGCGTCAGGTTGATGCCTGATGCAGTGCCGAGTTGATCTGAGAGTGTCAGAAAGCCTTTGCAGTGCAGCTGCTCCCTCAGCTGATCTCTGTCCCTAGAAATGCACTAGAAATGGAAGTGGCATGCTGCTGCCATTGTGTAGGTGCTGCAGTGCGAAGGCTCCCAGCTCGGACTTGATGGTACTAAAGGAAAAGCGAGACCGATTGTTCCTTTTGTGATTTGTGTGCAGGGTGGCAGAGTGGAGCTGTTGCATGATCTGGAGAGAGTCTTGCCAGGAGATGAAAGCCTTTTGCAGAAGACTGTTCTGTATGGAGTGATCACAGCGTAATCAAGGGACGTGCGAGTGGCCCAGGTGAGCTTCTCCTCTGTGAAGGTTTGCACTTTTGAGATCCCTTGTGACTCAGTCAAAGATAGGGCAGCAGCAGGCAGGTCGATGCCATTTGTGCTTGTGAGGTGAGTTGTGCCTCTGAAGCTGGTAGGCCAACAGCATGCCCATAGCTTTGGTGATGCTTGTGTCTCAGTGCCTCCTAAAGGGTGAGCAGACCCTTTGCTGCTGTTGGTGCTTTTGTGGTGAGTTGTGCATCAGTATGTGACTGGCGATCAGCATGGACATTGCTGCTGTTTGTGCTTGTTGAGGTCAATTGTGCCTCAGTTGCAAAGAGGCCAGGAGCAGCTATTTGGCTTCATGGCTGCCTGTGAGGTCACTTCAGCATGAGCACCTGAGAGTCCACCTTGATGCATATTGCTGCTGTTTGTGTTTGTGCAGTTATTTGGCCTCAGTACCTGCTAGGCCACCAGCAGCCACGTTGCTACTTCTTTGTATCTGTGAGGCCACTTCTGCTGAGTGCTTGATAGGCCAGTGCTAGGTCCAGGGCTGCTGTTTTTGGTTGAGAGGTCACTTGTTCCTCTACTGCCTGATAGGCCAGTGCTGATCCTGTGGGTGGAGTTTGTGGTTGTGAGGTCACTTGTGGCTCAGTGCCTGATAGGCCAGTGCTGGTCCTGTGGGTGCAGTTTGTGATTGTGAGGTCACTTGTGGCTCAGTGCCTGATAGAACAGTGCTGATGATGTGGGTGGAGTTTGTGTTTGTGATGTCACTTGTGGCTCAGTGCCTGATAGGCCAGTGCTGGTCATGTGGGTGGAGATTGTGTTTGTGATGTCACTTGTGGCTCAGTGCCTGATAGAACAGTGCTGGTCATGTGTGTGC
The DNA here is from genome assembly GCF_036417845.1 of Apteryx mantelli. Classification (NCBI taxonomy): domain Eukaryota; kingdom Metazoa; phylum Chordata; class Aves; order Apterygiformes; family Apterygidae; genus Apteryx; species Apteryx mantelli. The sequence continues at coordinate 12,686,405 of NC_090001.1, read as the reverse complement.
AGTTTGTGTTTGTGATGTCACTTGTGGCTCAGTGCCTGATAGGCCAGTGCTGGTCATGTGTGTGCAGTTTTTGTTTGTGATGTCACTTGTGGCTGAGTGCCTGATAGGCCAGTGCTGGTCACATGTCTGCAGTTTGTATTTGTGATGTCACTTGTGGCTCAGTGCCTGATAGGCCAATGCTGTTCATGTGCGTGCAGTTTGTGATTGTGAGGTCCCTTGTGGCTCAGTGCCTGATAGGCCAGTGCTGGTCATGTGGCTTCAGTTTGTGGTTGTGATGTCACTTGTGGTTCAGTGCCTGATAGGCCAGTGCTGGTCACGTGGGTGTAGTTTGTGTTTGTGATGTCACTTGTGGCTCAGTGCCTCATAGGCCAGTGCTGGTCCTGTGGCTGAAATTTGTGATTGTGAGGTCACTTGCGGCTGAGTGCCTGATAGGCCAGTGCTGGTCATGTGGGTTCAGTTTGTGTTTGTGATGTCACTTGTGGCTCAGTGCCTGATAGGCCAGTGCTGGTCCTGTGGCTGCAGTTTGTGGTTGTGAGGTCACTTGTGGCTCAGTGCCTGATAGGCCAGTGGTGTTCATGTGGGTGCAGTTTGTGATTCTAAGGTGACTTGTGGCTCAGTGCCTGATAGGCCACTGCATTTCCTGTGGGTGTAGTTTGTGTTTGTGATGTCACTTGTGGCTCAGTGCCTGATAGGCCAGTGCTGGTCCTGTGGCTGCAGTTTGTGTTTGTGATGTCACTTCTGGCTCAGGGCCTGATAGGCCAGTGCTGCATATGTGTGTGCAGTTTGTGTTTGTGATGTCACTTCTGGCTCAGTGCCTGATAGGCCAGTGCTGTTCATGTGGGTGCAGTTTGTGTTTGTGATGTCACTTGTGGCGTAGTGCCTGATAGGCCAGTCCTGGTGATGTGGGTGCAGTCTGTGTTTGTGATGTCACTTGTGGCTCAGTGCCTGATAGGCCAGTGCTGGTCACATGGCTGCAGTTTGTGTTTGTGATGTCTCTTGTGGCTCAGTGCCTGATAGGCCAGTGCTGGTCATGTGGGTGGAGTTTGTGGTTGTGATGTCACTTGTGGCTCAGTGCCTGATAGGACATTGCTGGTCCTGTGGCTGCAGTTTGTGTTTGTGATGTCACTTGTGGCTCAGTGCCTGATAGGCCAGTGCTGCTCAAATAGCTGTTGTTTGTGGTTGTGATGTCACTTGTGGCTCAGTGCCTGATAGGCCAGTGCTGGTCACGTGGGTTCACTTTGTCGTTGTGAGGTCACTTGTGGCTCAGTGCCTGATAGGCCAGTGCTGGTCATGTGGCTGCACTCTGTGGTTGTGATGTCACAGAATCACAGAATCACAGTATCACTGAGGTTGGAAGGGACCTCTGGAGATCATCTAGTCCAACCCCCCTGCTCAAGCAGGGTCACCTAGAGCACATTGCACAGGATTGCATCCAGGCGGCTTTTGAATATCTCCAGAGAAGGAGACTCCACCACCTCTCGGGGCAACCTGTTCCAGTGCTCTGTCACCCTCACAGTGAAAAAGTTTTTCCTCATGTTAAGATGGAAGTGTCTGTGTTTCAGTTTGTGCCCATTGCCTCGTGTCCTGTCGCTGGGCACCACTGAAAAGAGTCTGGCCCCATCCTCTCGACACCCACCCTTCAGATACTTGTACACATTGATAAGATCTCCTCTCAGCCTTCTCTTCTCCAAGCTAAACAGGCCCAGCTCTCTCAGCCTTTCCTCATAAGAGAGATGCTCCAGTCCCCTAATCATCTTTGTGGCCCTTCGCTGCACTTGCTCCAGTAGTGCCACATCCCTCTTGTACTGGGGAGCCCAGAACTGGACGCAGTACTCCAGATGTGGCCTCACCAGGGCTGAGTAGAGGGGGAGAATCACTTCCCTCGACCTGCTGGCAACACTCTTTCTGATGCAGCCCAGGATACCATTGGCCTTCTTGGCCACAAGGGCACATTGCTGCCTCATACTTAACTTGGTGTCCACCAGCACTCCCAGGTCCTTCTCAGCAGAGCTGCTTTCCAGCAGGTCAACCCCCAACCTGTACTGCTGCATGGGGTTATTCCTCCCCAGGTGCAGGACCCTGCACTTCCCTTTGTTGAATTTCATGAGGTTCCTCTCTGCCCACCTCTCCAGCCTGTCCAAGTCTCTTTGAATGGCAGCACAGCCCTCTGGCATATCGGCCACTCCTCCCAGTTTTGTATCATCAGCAAACTTGCTGAGTGTGCACTCTGTGCCTTCATCCAGGTCATTGATGAAGAAGTTGAACAAGACTGGACCCAGGACTGACCCCTGGGGGACACCGCTAGCTACAGGCCTCCAACTAGACTCTGTACCACTGATCACAACTCTCTGAGCTCTGCCATTCAGCCAGGTCTCAATCCACCTCACTGTCCACTCATCTAACCCACACTTCCTGAGCTTGTCTATGAGGATGCTATGGGAGACAGTGTCAAAAGCCTTGCTGAAGTCTAGGTAGACAACATCCACTGCTCTCCCCTCATCTACCCAGCCAGTCATTCCATCATAGAAGGCTATCAGATTGGTTAGGCATGATTTCCCCTTGGTGAAGCCATGCTGACTACTCCTGATCACCTTCTTTTCCTCCACATGCGTGGAGATGGCTTCCAGGATGAGCTGCTCCATCACCTTTCCAGGGATGGAGGTGAGGCTGACTGGCCTGTAGTTCCCTGGGTCCTCCTTCTTGCCCTTTTTGAAGACTGGGGTGACATTGGCTTTCTTCCAGTCCTCGGGCACCTCTCCTGTTCTCCATGACCTTTCAAAGATGATGGAGAGTGGCTTAGCAATAACATCCGCCAGCTCCCTCAGCACTCGTGGGTGCATCCCATCAGGGCCCATGGATTTGTGGGTGTCAAGTTTGCTTAAATGATCTCTAACCCACTCCTCCTCCACCAAGGGAAAGTCTTCCTCTCTCCAGACTTTCTCTCTTGCCTCCAGGGTCTGGGGCTCCTGAGGGCTGGCCTGACCAGTAAAGACTGAAGCAAAGAAGGCATTCAGTAACTCTGCCTTCTCTGCATCCTTCGTCACCAGGGCACCCACTCCATTCAGCAAAGGGCCCACATTTTCCCTAGTCTTCCTCTTGCTGCTGATGTATTTGAAGAAGCCCTTCTTGTTGTCCTTGACATCTCTAGCCAGATTTAATTCCAAACGGGCCTTAGCCTTCCTCGTCGCATCCCTGCATACTCTGACAACATTCCTATATTCCTCCCAAGTGGCCTGTCCCCCTTTCCACTTTCTGTATACTTCCTTCTTCTGGTTGAGTTTTGCCAGGAGCTCCTTGCTCATCCATGCAGGTCTCCTACCTCCTTTGCTTGACTTCCTACTCATAGGGATGCACCGCTCTTGAGCCTGGAGGAAGTGATGTTTGAATATTAACCAACTCTCTTGAACACTCCTTCCTTCCAGGGCCCTCACCCATGGGATTCCTCCAAGTAGGTCCCTGAAGAGGACAAAGTTTGCTCTCCTGAAGTCCAGGGTTGCGATCCTACTTGGTGCCCTGCTGCCTCCTCGCAGGATCCTGAACTCCACCATCTCATGGTCACTGCAGCCAAGGCAGCCCCCAACCTTCACATCTTCCACCAGTCCTTCTTTGTTTGTTAGTACAAGGTCCAGCAGCACACCTCTCCTTGTTGGCTCCTCCACCACCTGTGTCAAGAAGTTGTCACCAATGCTCTGCAGGAATCTCCAGGACTGTTTGTGCCTAGCTGTGTTGTCTTTCCAGCAGATATCGGGGTGGTTGAAGTCCCCCATGAGAACCAGGGCCTGGGATCGTGAGGCTACTTCCAGCTGTCTGTAGAAGGCCTCATCCACTTCCTCATCCTGATCAGGTGGCCTGTAGTAAACACCCACAACAGTGTCACCTCTATTAGCCTGCCCTTTGATCCTTACCCATAAGCTCTCGACTCGCTCTTCATCCACCCCTAGGCACAGCTCCATACATTCCAGTTGCTCTCTCACATAAAGAGCAACTCCACCACCTCGCTTTCCTGGCCTGTCTTTCCTAAAAAGTACGTAGCCATCCATGACAGCACTCCAGTCATGCGAGCTATCCCACCATGTCTCTGTAATGGCAATGAGATCATGGCCCTGCGACCGCACACACATCTCTAGTTCTTCCTGTTTGTTCCCCAAGCTGCGTGCATTGGTGTACAGGCATTTCAGGGAGGTGATCGAGCATGCAGGTTTCCCAGGAGGGATACAAGAGGGTCCTCCATAGCCACATCCCATGCGCACTTCCCTGGCTGCATTCACCTGCTGGAGGCATCCTGACTTGAGCAGTCTTTTGCCAACTACCCTGTCACTATAACTCTCCCCTTCCCCCATCTTTCCTAGTTTAAAGCCCTCCTTACCAGGTTGGCCAACCTGTTGGCAAAGACCCGCGTGCCCCGCCTCGTGAGGTGGATCCCATCTCTCGCCATCAGTTGTCGATCTTCAAACAGGGTCCCATGGTCGTAGAAACCAAAACCCTGTTGCCAACACCAGCGGCGCAGCCAGTCGTTAACCTGGAAAGTCCGTCTCCTCCTCCTCTCATCCATCCCCCTCACTGGCAGGATTGAGGAGAAGATGACCTGTGCTCCCAGACCCTTGACCACCATCCCCAGAGCTCTGAAATCCTGCTTGATGGTCTGCAGTTTGCCCTTGGTGTCATTGGCGCCCACATGGAAGAGCAGCAGTGGGTAATAGTCCGAAGAATGGACGAGCCTTGGCAGTCTTTGCATGACATCTCTCACACGAGCCCCCGGCAGGCCACAAACCTCTCTAGACAAGAGGTCAGGTCGGCAGATAGATGCCTCCGTCCCCTGTAGCAGGGAGTCCCCCACAACAATCACCCGCCGCTTTTTCCGGGTGTTCCGGTAGGGCACAGGGTCTGTTGTCCCGGTTACTTCCCTGGCAGCCATGCCCATCTCCTCCTCATCCTGGAGGGCACTAAACCTGTTCTTCAGCTTCAGGTCTTCAGGAGGAGTAGGAGCCTTTCTCCTCCCACGAGCAGTGACCAGTTTCCAGCCTTCTTCTATGATGTTATGATGTACCGTTTCACACGGCACAGAGCCCTCTGGCAACTCCACTGCTGCAGGGGGTTGGGACTCCTGGAGCTGTACAGTCTCCGAGAATACCCTGTCTATCTCTTGCTCTGCTTCTCGGATGCTGCGCAGCCTACTGACCTCCTCCCGTAACTCCCTTACTTGACGACACAACTCGTCAACAGCAGCACACCTCCTGCAGGAGAGCTGGCTGCCAGCCCAGGCCTCCCTCACTTGTGGCTGAGTGCCTGATAGGCCAGTGCTGGTGATGTGGCTGCAATTTGTGTTTGTGATGTCACTTGTGGCTCAGTGCCTGATAGGCCAGTGCTGGTCCTGTGTGTGCAGTTTGTGTTTGTGATGTCACTTGTGGCTGAGTGCCTGATAGGCCAGTGCTCGTCGTGTGTGTGCAGTTTGTGGTTTTGATGTCACTTGTGGCTCAGTGCCTGATAGGCCAGTGCTCGTCGTGTGTGTGCAGTTTGTGGTTTTGATGTCACTTGTGTCTCAGTGCCTGATAGGCCACTGCTGGTCATGTGGGTGGAGTTTGTGTTTGTGATGTCACCTGTGGCTGAGTGCCTGATAGGCCAGTGCTGGTGATGTGGCTGCAGTTTGTGGTTGTGATGTCACTTGTGGCTGAGTGCCTGATAGGCCAGTGCTGGTCCTGTGGGTGGAGTTTGTGGTTGTGATGTCACTTGTGGCTCAGTGCCTGATAGGCCAGTGCTGGTCACGTGGCTGCAGTTTGTTGTTGTTGTTGTCACTTGTGGCTGAGTGCCTGTTAGGCCAGTGCTGGTCACATGGGTGCACTCTGTGGTTGTGATGTCACTTGTGGCTCAGTGCCTGATAGGCCAGTGCTTGTCACATGGCTGCAGTTTGTGTTTGTGATGTCACTTGTGGCTCAGTGCCTGATAGGCCAGTGCTGGTCATGTGGATAGAGTTGTGTTTGTGATGTGAGTTGTGGCTGAGTGCCTGATAGGCCAGTGCTCTTTATGTGGGTGGAGTTTGTGGTTGTGATGTCACTTGTGGCTCAGTGCCTGATAGGCCAGTGCTGGTGATGTGGCTGCAGTTTGTGTTTGTGATGTCACTTGTGGCTCAGTGCCTGATAGGCCAGTGCTGTTCATGTGGGTGCAGTTTGTGGTTGTGATGTCACTTGTGCCTCAGTGCCTGATAGGCCAGTGCTGGTCATGTGGGTGGAGATTGTGTTTGTGATGACACTTGTGGCTCAGTGCCTGAGAGGCCAGTGTTGGTCCTGTGGGTGCAGTTTGTGACTGTGAGGTCACTTGTGGCTCAATGCCTGATAGAACAGTGCTGATGATGTGGGTGGAGTTTGTGGTTGTGATGTCACTTGTGGCTCAGTGCCTGATAGGCCAGTGTTGGTCACATGGCTGCAGTTTGTGGTTCTGATGTCATTTGTGGATCAGTGCCTGATAGGCCAGTGCTGGTGATGTGGGTGGAGTTTGTGTTTGTGATGTCACTTGTGGCTCAGTGCCTGATAGGCCAGTGCTGGTCATGTGGCTGCAATTTGTGTTTGTGTTGTCACTTGTGGCTCAGTGCCTGATAGGCCAGTGCTGGTGATGTGTGTGCAGGTTTGTTTCTGATGTCACTTGTGGCTGAGTGCCTGAGAGGCCAGTGCTGGTGATGTGGCTGCAGTTTTTGTTTGTGATGTCACTTGTGGCTCAGTGCCTGATGGGCCAGTGCTGGTGATGTGGCTGCCTTTTGTGTTTGTGATGTCACTTGTGGCTCAGTGCCTGATAGGCCAGTGCTGGTGATGTGGGTGGAGTTTGTGTTTGTGATGTCACTTGTGGCTCAGTGCCTGATAGGCCAGTGCTGTTCATGTGGGTGCAGTTTGTCGTTCTGATGTCACTTGTGGCTCAGTGCCTGATAGGCCAGTGCTGGTGATGTGGCTGCAGTTTGTGTTTGTGATGTCCCTTGTGGCTCAGTGCCTGATAGGCCAGTGCTGGTGATGTGGGTGCTATTTGTGATTGTGAGGTCACTTGTGTCTCAGTGCCTGATCGGCCAATGCTGGTCACATGTCTGCATTTTGTGTTTGTGATGTCACTTGTGGCTCAGTTCCTTATAGGCCAGTGCTGGTAATGTGCGTGGAGTTTGTGTTTGTGATGTCACTTGTGGCTGAGTGCCTGATAGGCCAGTGCTAGAGATGTGGGTGCAGTTTGTGATTGTGATGTCACTTGTGGCTCAGTGCCTGATAGGCCATGCTGGTCCTGTGGGTGGAGTTTGTGTTTGTGATGTCACTTGTGGCTCAGTGCCTGATCGGCCGGTGCTGGTGATGTGGGTTCAGTTTGTGTTAGTAAGGTCACTTGTTGCTCAGTGCCTGATAGGCCAGTGCTGGTCCTGTGGCTGGAGTTTTTGTTTGTGAGGTCCCTTGTGGCTCAGTGCCTGAGAGGGCATGCTGTTCCTCTGGGTGCAGTTTTTGTTTGTGATGTCACTTGTGGCTCAGTGCCTGATACGCCAGTGCTTGTGATGTGGCTGCAGTTTGAGGTTGTGATGTCACTTGTGGCGCAGTGCCTGATAGGCCAGTGCTCGTCATGTGTGTGCAGTTTGTGGTTGTGATGTCACTTGTGGCTCAGTGCCTGATAGGCCAATGCTGTTCATGTGGGTGCAGTTTGTGTTTGTGATGTCACTTGTGGCTGAGTGCATGATAGCCCAGTGCTTGTCCTGTGGGTGCAGTTTGTGTTTGTGATGTCTGTTGTGGCTGAGTGCCTGATAGGCCAGTGTTGGTCACATGGCTGCAGTTTGTGGTTGTGATGTCAGTTGTGGCTCAGTGCCTGATAGGCCAGTGCTTGTCCTGTGGGTGCAGTTTGTGGTTGTGAGGTCACTTGTGGCTCAGTGCCTGATTGGCCAGTGCTGGTCCTGTGCCTGCAGCTTTTGGTTGTGATGTCACTTGTGGCTCAGTGCCTGATAGGCCAGTGCTGGTCCTGTGGGTGCAGTTTGTGGTTGTGATGTCACTTGTGGCTCAGTGCCTGATAGGCCAGAGCTAGTCAGCTGGCTGCAGTTTGTGGTTGTGGTGTCACTTGTGGCTCAGTGCCTGCTAGGCCAGTGCTGGTCCTGTGGGTGCAGTTTGTGGTTCTGATGTCACTTGTGGCTGAGTGCCTGATAGGCCAGTACTGCTGATGTGGGTGCAGTTTGTTTTTGTGATGTCACTTGTGGCTCAGTGCCTGATAGGCCAGTGCTGATCACATGTGTGCAGTTTGTGATTGTGTTGTCACTTGTGGCTGAGTGCCTGATAGGCCAGTGCTGGTGATGTGGCTGCAGTCTGTGGTTGTGATGTCACTTGTGGCTCAGTGCCTGATAGGCCAGTGCTGGTGATGTGGGTGCAGTTTGTGTTTGTGATGTCACTTGTGGCTCAGGGCCTGATAGGCCAGTGCTGGTGATGTGGGTGCAGTTTGTGTTTGTGATGTCACTTGTGTCTCAGTGCCTGATAGGCCAGTGCTGGTTTACGTGGGTGCAGTTTTTGTTTGTGATGTCACTTGTGGCTGAGTGCCTGATAGGCCAGTGCTGGTGATGTGAGTGCTGGTTGTGTTTGTGATGTCACTTGTGGCTCAGTGCCTGATAGGCCAGTGCTGGTCATGTGGGTGCAGTTTGTGGTTGTGATGTCACTTGTGGCTCAGTGCCTGATAGGCCAGTGCTGGTCATGTGGGTGCAGTTTGTGGTTGTGATGTCACTTGTGGCTCAGAGCCTGATAGGCCAGTGCTGGTGATGTGGGTGCAGTTTGTGGTTGTGATGTCACTTGTGGCTCAGTGCCTGATAGGCCAGTGCTGGTCATGTGGGTGCAGTTTGTGGTTGTGATGTCACTTGTGGCTCAGTGCCTGATAGGCCAGTGCTGGTCATGTGGGTGCAGTTTGTGTTTGTGATGTCACTTGTGGCTCAGGGCCTGATAGGCCAGTGTTGGTCACGTGGGTGGAGTTTGTTGTTGTGATGTCATTTGCGGATCAGTGCCTGATGGGCCAGTGCTGGTGATCTGGCTGCAGTTTGTGTTTGTGATGTCACTTGTGGCTCAGTGCCTGATAGGCCAGTGCTGGTCCTGTGGCTGCAGTTTGTGGTTGTGATGTCACTTGTGGCTCAGTGCCTCATATGCCAGTGCTGGTGATGTGGCTGCAGTTTGTGTTTGTGATGTCACTTGTGGCTCAGTGCCTGAGAGGCCAGTGCTGGTCACATGGGTGTAGTCTGTGGTTGTGATGTCACTTGTGGCTGAGTGCCTGATAGGCCAGTGTTGGTCACATGGCTGCAGTTTGTGTTTGTGAGGTCACTTGTGGCTGAGTGCCTGATAGGCCAGTGCTGGTCACGTGGATTCATTTTGTGGCTGTGAGGTCACTTGTGGCTCAGTGCCTGATAGGCCAGTGCTGGTCATGTGGGTGCAGTTTGTGGTTGTCAGGTCACTTGTGGCTCAGAGCCTGATAGGCCAGTGCTGCTCACATGGCTGCGGTTTGTGGTTGTGATTTCAGCTGTGGCTCAGTGCCTGATAGGCCAGTGCTGGTTTACGTGGCTGCAGTTTGTGGTTGTGATGTCTGTTTTTGCTGAGTGCCTGATAGGCCAGTGCTTGTCCTGTGGGTGGAGTTTGTGTTTGTGAGGTCACTTTTGGCTGAGTGCCTGATAGGCCAGTGCTGGTGATGTGGGTGGAGTTTGTGGTTGTGATGTCACTTGTGGCTCAGTGCCTGATAGGCCAGTGCTGGTTTACGTGGGTGCAGTTTGTGGTTGTGATGTCCCTTGTGGCTCAGTGCCTGATAGGCCAGTGCTGGTGATGTGGCTGCAGTTTGTGTTTGTGAGGTCACTTTTGGCTGAGTGCCTGATAGGCCATGCTGGTCCTGTGGGTGCAGTTTTTGTTTGTGATGTCACTTGTGGCTCAGTGCCTGATAGGCCAGTGCTCGTCATGTGTGTGCAGTTTGTGTTTGTGATGTCACTTGTGGCTCAGTGCCTGATAGGCCAGTGCTGGTGATGTGGCTGCAGTTTGTGTTTGTGATGTCACTTGTGGTTCAGTGCGTGAGAGGCCATGCTGCTCCTGTGGCTGCAGTTTGTGGTTGTGATGTCACTTGTGGCTCAGGGCCTGATAGGCCATGCTGCTCCTGTGTGTGGAGTTTGTGTTTGTGATGTCACTTGTGGCTCAGTGCCTGACAGGTCAGTGCTGGTCATGTGTGTGCAGTTTGTGTTTGTGATGTCACTTGTGGCTCAGTGCCTGATAGGCCAGTGCTGGTAATGTGGGTGCAGTTTGTGGTTGTGATGTCACTTATGGCTCAGTGCCTGATAGGCCAGTGCTGGTGATGTGGGTGCAGTTTGTGTTTGTGATGTCACTTGTGGCTCAGTGCCTGATAGGCCATTGCTGGTCCTGTGGGTGTAGTTTGTGGTTCTGATGTCACTTGTGGCTCAGTGCCTCATACGCCAGTGCTGGTGATGCGGGTGCTGGTTGTGTTTGTGAGGTCAGATTTGGCTGAGTGCCTGATAGGCCAGTGCCGGTCACGTGGGTGCTGTTTGTGGTTGTGATGTCACTTGTGGCTGAGTGCCTGATAGGCCAGTGCTGGTCCTGTGGGTGCAGTTTGTGGTTGTGATGTCACTTGTGGCTCAGTGCCTGATAGGCCAGTGAGGGTCATGTGGGTTCAGTTTGAGGTTGTGATGTCACTTGTGGCTCAGTGCCTGATAGGCCAGTGCTTGTGATGTGGCTGCAGTTTGAGGTTGTGATGTCACTTGTGGCGTAGTGCCTGATAGGCCAGTGCTGGTGATGTGGCTGCAGTTTGTGTTTGTGAGGTCACTTTTGGCTGAGTGCCTGAGAGGCCATGCTGGTCCTGTGGGTGCAGTTTGTGTTTGTGATGTCACTTGGGGCTGAGTGCCTGATAGGCCAGTGCTGGTCATGTGGCTGCAGTTTGTGTTTGTGATGTCACTTGTGGCTCAGTGCCTGATAGGCCAGTGCTGTTCATGTGGGAGCAGTTCATGATTGTGAGGTCACTTTTGGCTGAGTGCCTGATAGGCCAGTGCTGGTGATGTGGCTGCAGTTTGTGGATGTCAGGTCACTTGGGGCTGAGTGCCTGATAGGCCAGTGCTGGTCATGTGGGTGCAGTTTGTTTTTGTGATGTCACTTGTGGCTCAGTGCCTGATAGGCCAGTGCTGTTCATGTGGGTGCAGTTTGTGATTGTGAGGTCACTTGTGGCTCAGTGCCTGATCGGCCAGTGCTGGTGATGTGCGTGGAGTTTGTGTTTGTGATGTCACTTGCGGCTCAGTGCCTGATAGGCCAGTGCTGGTGATGTGGGTGCTATTTGTGATTGTGAGGTCACTTGTGTCTCAGTGCCTGATAGGCCAATGCTTGTCACATGTCTGCATTTTGTGTTTGTGATGTCACTTGTGGCTCAGTGCCTGATAGGCCAGTGTTGGTCACATTGCTGCATTTTGTGGTTGTGATGTCTCTTGTGGCTCAGAGCCTGATAGGCCAGTGTTGGTCACATGGCTGCAGTTTGTGTTTGTGATGTCACTTGTGGCTCAGTGCCTGATAGGCCAGTGCTGGTGATGTGGGTGGAGTTTGTTTTTGTGATGTCACTTGTGGCTCAGTGCCTGATAGGACATTGCTGGTCCTGTGGCTGCAGTTTGTGGTTGTGATGTCAGTTGTGGCTGAGTGCCTGATAGGCCAGTGCTGGTCACGTGGGTTCATTTTGTGGTTGTGAGGTCACTTGTGGCTCAGTGCCTGATAGGCCAGTGCTGGTGATGTGGGTGGAGTTTGTGTTTGTGATGTCACTTGTGGCTGAGTGCCTGATAGGCCATGCTGGTCCTTTTGGTGGAGTTTGTGTTTGTGATGTCACTTGTGGCTCAGTGCCTGATAGGCCAGTGAAGGTCGTGTGGGTTCAGTTTGAGGTTGTGATGTCACTTGTGGCTCAGTGCCTGACAGGTCAGTGGTGGTCCTGTGGGTGCAGTTTGTGTTTGTGATGTCACTTGTGCCTCAGTGCCTGATCAGCCGGTGCTGGTGATGTGGGTTCAGTTTGTGTTTGTAAGGTCACTTGTTGCTCAGTGCCTGATAGGCCAGTGCTGGTCCTGTGGGTGGAGCTTTTGTTTGTGAGGTCCCTTGTGGCTCAGTGCCTGAGAGGGCATGCTGTTCCTCTGGGTGCAGTTTTTGTTTGTAATGTCACTTGTGGCTCAGTGACTGATAGGCCAGTGCTGGTGATGTGGCTGCAGTTTGTGTTTGTGATGTCAGTTGTGGCTCAGTGCCTGATAGGCCAGTGGTGGTGCTGTGGCTGCAGTTTGTGGTTGTGATGTCACTTGTGGCTGAGTGCCTGATAGGCCAGTGCTGGTGATGTGGCTGCAGTTTGTGTTTGTGATGTCACTTGTGGCTCAGTGCCTGATAGGCCATTGCTGGTCCTGTGGGTGTAGTTTGTGGTTCTGATGTCACTTGTGGCTCAGTGCCTCATACGCCAGTGCTGGTGATGCGGGTGCTGGTTGTGTTTGTGAGGTCAGATTTGGCTGAGTGCCTGATAGGCCAGTGCCGGTCACGTGGGTGCTGTTTGTGGTTGTGATGTCACTTGTGGCTGAGTGCCTGATAGGCCAGTGCTGGTCCTGTGGGTGGAGTTTGTGTTTGTGATGTCACTTGTGGCTCAGTGCCTGATAGGCCAGTGAGGGTCATGTGGGTTCAGTTTGAGGTTGTGATGTCACTTGTGGCTCAGTGCCTGATAGGCCAGTGCTGGTAATGTGGGTGGAGTTTGTGTTTGTGATGTCACTTGTGGCTCAGTGCCTGACAGGCCAGTGCTGTTCATGTGGGTGCAGTTTGTGTTTGTGATGTCACTTGTGGCTCAGTGCCTGATAGGCCATGCTGCTCCTGTGGTGCAGTTTGTGGTTGTGATATCACTTGTGGTTCAGTGCCTGATAGGCCACTGCTTGTCCTCTGGGTGCAGTTTGTGTTTGTGATGTCACTTGTGGCTCAGTGCCTGACAGGCCAGTGCTGGTGATGTGGCTGCAGTTTGTGTTTGTGATGTCACTTGTGGCTCAGTGCCTGATAGGCCAGTGCTGGTGATGTGGGTGCTATTTGTGATTGTGAGGTCACTTGTGTCTCAGTGCCTAATAGGCCAATGCTGGTCACATGTCTGCAGTTTGTGTTTGTGATGTCACTTGTGGCTCAGTGCCTGATAGGCCAGTGCTGGTCATGTGGATAGAGTTTGTGTTTGTGATGTGAGTTGTGGCTGAGTGCCTGATAGGCCAGTGCTCTTTATGTGGGTGGAGTTTGTGGTTGTGATGTCACTTGTGGCTCAGTGACTGATAGGCCAGTGCTGGTGATGTGGCTGCAGTTTGTGTTTGTGATGTCACTTGTGGCTCAGTGCCTGATAGGCCAGTGCTGTTCATGTGGGTGCAGTTTGTGGTTGTGATGTCACTTGTGCCTCAGTGCCTGATAGGCCAGTGCTGGTCATGTGGGTGGAGATTGTGTTTGTGATGACACTTGTGGCTCAGTGCCTGAGAGGCCAGTGTTGGTCCTGTGGGTGCAGTTTGTGACTGTGAGGTCACTTGCGGCTCAATACCTGATAGAACAGTGCTGATGATGTGGGTGGAGTTTGTGTTTGTGATGTCACTTGTGGCTCAGTGCCTGATAGGCCAGTGTTGGTCACATGGCTGCAGTTTGTGGTTCTGATGTCACTTGTGGCTCAGTGCCTGATAGGCCAGTGCTGGTCATGTGGCTGCAATTTGTGTTTGTGTTGTCACTTGTGGCTCAGTGCCTGATAGGCCAGTGCTGGTGATGTGTGTGCAGGTTTGTTTCTGATGTCACTTGTGGCTGAGTGCCTGAGAGGCCAGTGCTGGTGATGTGGCTGCAGTTTTTGTTTGTGATGTCACTTGTGGCTCAGTGCCTGATAGGCCAGTGCTGGTCATGTGGGTGCAGTTTGTGGTTTTGATGTCACTTGTGGCTCAGTGCCTGATAGGCCAGTGCTGGTGATGTGGGTGGAGTTTGTGTTTGTGATGTCACTTGTGGCTCAGTGCCTGATAGGCCAGTGCTGTTCATGTGGGTGCAGTTTGTGGTTGTGATGTCACTTGTGGCTCAGTGCCTGATAGGCCAGTGCTGGTGATGTGGCTGCAGTTTGTGTTTGTGATGTCCCTTGTGGCTCAGTGCCTGATAGGCCAGTGCTGGTGATGTGGGTGCTATTTGTGATTGTGAGGTCACTTGTGTCTCAGTGCCTGATCGGCCAATGCTGGTCACATGTCTGCATTTTGTGTTTGTGATGTCACTTGTGGCTCAGTTCCTTATAGGCCAGTGCTGGTAATGTGCGTGGAGTTTGTGTTTGTGATGTCAGTTGTGGCTGAGTGCCTGATAGGCCAGTGCTCTTGATGTGGGTGGAGTTTGTGGTTGTGATGTCACTTGTGGCTGAGTGCCTGATAGGCCAGTGCTAGAGATGTGGGTGCAGTTTGTGATTGTGATGTCACTTGTGGCTCAGTGCCTGATAGGCCATGCTGGTCCTGTGGGTGGAGTTTGTGTTTGTGATGTCACTTGTGGCTCAGTGCCTGATCGGCCGGTGCTGGTGATGTGGGTTCAGTTTGTGTTAGTAAGGTCACTTGTTGCTCAGTGCCTGATAGGCCAGTGCTGGTCCTGTGGCTGGAGTTTTTGTTTGTGAGGTCCCTTGTGGCTCAGTGCCTGAGAGGGCATGCTGTTCCTCTGGGTGCAGTTTTTGTTTGTGATGTCACTTGTGGCTCAGTGCCTGATACGCCAGTGCTTGTGATGTGGCTGCAGTTTGAGGTTGTGATGTCACTTGTGGCGCAGTGCCTGATAGGCCAGTGCTCGTCATGTGTGTGCAGTTTGTGGTTGTGATGTCACTTGTGGCTCAGTGCCTGATAGGCCAATGCTGTTCATGTGGGTGCAGTTTGTGTTTGTGATGTCACTTGTGGCTGAGTGCATGATAGCCCAGTGCTTGTCCTGTGGGTGCAGTTTGTGTTTGTGATGTCTGTTGTGGCTGAGTGCCTGATAGGCCAGTGTTGGTCACATGGCTGCAGTTTGTGGTTGTGATGTCAGTTGTGGCTCAGTGCCTGATAGGCCAGTGCTTGTCCTGTGGGTGCAGTTTGTGGTTGTGAGGTCACTTGTGGCTCAGTGCCTGATTGGCCAGTGCTGGTCCTGTGCCTGCAGCTTTTGGTTGTGATGTCACTTGTGGCTCAGTGCCTGATAGGCCAGTGCTGGTCCTGTGGGTGCAGTTTGTGGTTGTGATGTCACTTGTGGCTCAGTGCCTGATAGGCCAGAGCTAGTCAGCTGGCTGCAGTTTGTGGTTGTGGTGTCACTTGTGGCTCAGTGCCTGCTAGGCCAGTGCTGGTCCTGTGGGTGCAGTTTGTGGTTCTGATGTCACTTGTGGCTGAGTGCCTGATAGGCCAGTACTGCTGATGTGGGTGCAGTTTGTTTTTGTGATGTCACTTGTGGCTCAGTGCCTGATAGGCCAGTGCTGATCACATGTGTGCAGTTTGTGATTGTGTTGTCACTTGTGGCTGAGTGCCTGATAGGCCAGTGCTGGTGATGTGGCTGCAGTCTGTGGTTGTGATGTCACTTGTGGCTCAGTGCCTGATAGGCCAGTGCTGGTGATGTGGGTGCAGTTTGTGTTTGTGATGTCACTTGTGGCTCAGGGCCTGATAGGCCAGTGCTGGTGATGTGGGTGCAGTTTGTGTTTGTGATGTCACTTGTGTCTCAGTGCCTGATAGGCCAGTGCTGGTTTACGTGGGTGCAGTTTTTGTTTGTGATGTCACTTGTGGCTGAGTGCCTGATAGGCCAGTGCTGGTGATGTGAGTGCTGGTTGTGTTTGTGATGTCACTTGTGGCTCAGTGCCTGATAGGCCAGTGCTGGTCATGTGGGTGCAGTTTGTGGTTGTGATGTCACTTGTGGCTCAGTGCCTGATAGGCCAGTGCTGGTCATGTGGGTGCAGTTTGTGGTTGTGATGTCACTTGTGGCTCAGAGCCTGATAGGCCAGTGCTGGTGATGTGGGTGCAGTTTGTGGTTGTGATGTCACTTGTGGCTCAGTGCCTGATAGGCCAGTGCTGGTCATGTGGGTGCAGTTTGTGGTTGTGATGTCACTTGTGGCTCAGTGCCTGATAGGCCAGTGCTGGTCATGTGGGTGCAGTTTGTGTTTGTGATGTCACTTGTGGCTCAGGGCCTGATAGGCCAGTGTTGGTCACGTGGGTGGAGTTTGTTGTTGTGATGTCATTTGCGGATCAGTGCCTGATGGGCCAGTGCTGGTGATCTGGCTGCAGTTTGTGTTTGTGATGTCACTTGTGGCTCAGTGCCTGATAGGCCAGTGCTGGTCCTGTGGCTGCAGTTTGTGGTTGTGATGTCACTTGTGGCTCAGTGCCTCATATGCCAGTGCTGGTGATGTGGCTGCAGTTTGTGTTTGTGATGTCACTTCTGGCTCAGTGCCTGAGAGGCCAGTGCTGGTCACATGGGTGTAGTCTGTGGTTGTGATGTCACTTGTGGCTGAGTGCCTGATAGGCCAGTGTTGGTCACATGGCTGCAGTTTGTGTTTGTGAGGTCACTTGTGGCTGAGTGCCTGATAGGCCAGTGCTGGTCACGTGGATTCATTTTGTGGCTGTGAGGTCACTTGTGGCTCAGTGCCTGATAGGCCAGTGCTGGTCATGTGGGTGCAGTTTGTGGTTGTCAGGTCACTTGTGGCTCAGAGCCTGATAGGCCAGTGCTGCTCACATGGCTGCGGTTTGTGGTTGTGATTTCAGCTGTGGCTCAGTGCCTGATAGGCCAGTGCTGGTTTACGTGGCTGCAGTTTGTGGTTGTGATGTCTGTTTTTGCTGAGTGCCTGATAGGCCAGTGCTTGTCCTGTGGGTGGAGTTTGTGTTTGTGAGGTCACTTTTGGCTGAGTGCCTGATAGGCCAGTGCTGGTGATGTGGGTGGAGTTTGTGGTTGTGATGTCACTTGTGGCTCAGTGCCTGATAGGCCAGTGCTGGTTTACGTGGGTGCAGTTTGTGGTTGTGATGTCCCTTGTGGCTCAGTGCCTGATAGGCCAGTGCTGGTGATGTGGCTGCAGTTTGTGTTTGTGAGGTCACTTTTGGCTGAGTGCCTGATAGGCCATGCTGGTCCTGTGGGTGCAGTTTTTGTTTGTGATGTCACTTGTGGCTCAGTGCCTGATAGGCCAGTGCTCGTCATGTGTGTGCAGTTTGTGTTTGTGATGTCACTTGTGGCTCAGTGCCTGATAGGCCAGTGCTGGTGATGTGGCTGCAGTTTGTGTTTGTGATGTCACTTGTGGTTCAGTGCGTGAGAGGCCATGCTGCTCCTGTGGCTGCAGTTTGTGGTTGTGATGTCACTTGTGGCTCAGGGCCTGATAGGCCATGCTGCTCCTGTGTGTGGAGTTTGTGTTTGTGATGTCACTTGTGGCTCAGTGCCTGACAGGTCAGTGCTGGTCATGTGTGTGCAGTTTGTGTTTGTGATGTCACTTGTGGCTCAGTGCCTGATAGGCCAGTGCTGGTAATGTGGGTGCAGTTTGTGGTTGTGATGTCACTTATGGCTCAGTGCCTGATAGGCCAGTGCTGGTGATGTGGGTGCAGTTTGTGTTTGTGATGTCACTTGTGGCTCAGTGCCTGATAGGCCATTGCTGGTCCTGTGGGTGTAGTTTGTGGTTCTGATGTCACTTGTGGCTCAGTGCCTCATACGCCAGTGCTGGTGATGCGGGTGCTGGTTGTGTTTGTGAGGTCAGATTTGGCTGAGTGCCTGATAGGCCAGTGCCGGTCACGTGGGTGCTGTTTGTGGTTGTGATGTCACTTGTGGCTGAGTGCCTGATAGGCCAGTGCTGGTCCTGTGGGTGCAGTTTGTGGTTGTGATGTCACTTGTGGCTCAGTGCCTGATAGGCCAGTGAGGGTCATGTGGGTTCAGTTTGAGGTTGTGATGTCACTTGTGGCTCAGTGCCTGATAGGCCAGTGCTTGTGATGTGGCTGCAGTTTGAGGTTGTGATGTCACTTGTGGCGTAGTGCCTGATAGGCCAGTGCTGGTGATGTGGCTGCAGTTTGTGTTTGTGAGGTCACTTTTGGCTGAGTGCCTGAGAGGCCATGCTGGTCCTGTGGGTGCAGTTTGTGTTTGTGATGTCACTTGGGGCTGAGTGCCTGATAGGCCAGTGCTGGTCATGTGGCTGCAGTTTGTGTTTGTGATGTCACTTGTGGCTCAGTGCCTGATAGGCCAGTGCTGTTCATGTGGGAGCAGTTCATGATTGTGAGGTCACTTTTGGCTGAGTGCCTGATAGGCCAGTGCTGGTGATGTGGCTGCAGTTTGTGGATGTCAGGTCACTTGGGGCTGAGTGCCTGATAGGCCAGTGCTGGTCATGTGGGTGCAGTTTGTTTTTGTGATGTCACTTGTGGCTCAGTGCCTGATAGGCCAGTGCTGTTCATGTGGGTGCAGTTTGTGATTGTGAGGTCACTTGTGGCTCAGTGCCTGATCGGCCAGTGCTGGTGATGTGCGTGGAGTTTGTGTTTGTGATGTCACTTGCGGCTCAGTGCCTGATAGGCCAGTGCTGGTGATGTGGGTGCTATTTGTGATTGTGAGGTCACTTGTGTCTCAGTGCCTGATAGGCCAATGCTTGTCACATGTCTGCATTTTGTGTTTGTGATGTCACTTGTGGCTCAGTGCCTGATAGGCCAGTGTTGGTCACATTGCTGCATTTTGTGGTTGTGATGTCTCTTGTGGCTCAGAGCCTGATAGGCCAGTGTTGGTCACATGGCTGCAGTTTGTGTTTGTGATGTCACTTGTGGCTCAGTGCCTGATAGGCCAGTGCTGGTGATGTGGGTGGAGTTTGTTTTTGTGATGTCACTTGTGGCTCAGTGCCTGATAGGACATTGCTGGTCCTGTGGCTGCAGTTTGTGGTTGTGATGTCAGTTGTGGCTGAGTGCCTGATAGGCCAGTGCTGGTCACGTGGGTTCATTTTGTGGTTGTGAGGTCACTTGTGGCTCAGTGCCTGATAGGCCAGTGCTGGTGATGTGGGTGGAGTTTGTGTTTGTGATGTCACTTGTGGCTGAGTGCCTGATAGGCCATGCTGGTCCTTTTGGTGGAGTTTGTGTTTGTGATGTCACTTGTGGCTCAGTGCCTGATAGGCCAGTGAAGGTCGTGTGGGTTCAGTTTGAGGTTGTGATGTCACTTGTGGCTCAGTGCCTGACAGGTCAGTGGTGGTCCTGTGGGTGCAGTTTGTGTTTGTGATGTCACTTGTGCCTCAGTGCCTGATCAGCCGGTGCTGGTGATGTGGGTTCAGTTTGTGTTTGTAAGGTCACTTGTTGCTCAGTGCCTGATAGGCCAGTGCTGGTCCTGTGGGTGGAGCTTTTGTTTGTGAGGTCCCTTGTGGCTCAGTGCCTGAGAGGGCATGCTGTTCCTCTGGGTGCAGTTTTTGTTTGTAATGTCACTTGTGGCTCAGTGACTGATAGGCCAGTGCTGGTGATGTGGCTGCAGTTTGTGTTTGTGATGTCAGTTGTGGCTCAGTGCCTGATAGGCCAGTGGTGGTGCTGTGGCTGCAGTTTGTGGTTGTGATGTCACTTGTGGCTGAGTGCCTGATAGGCCAGTGCTGGTGATGTGGCTGCAGTTTGTGTTTGTGATGTCACTTGTGGCTCAGTGCCTGATAGGCCATTGCTGGTCCTGTGGGTGTAGTTTGTGGTTCTGATGTCACTTGTGGCTCAGTGCCTCATACGCCAGTGCTGGTGATGCGGGTGCTGGTTGTGTTTGTGAGGTCAGATTTGGCTGAGTGCCTGATAGGCCAGTGCCGGTCACGTGGGTGCTGTTTGTGGTTGTGATGTCACTTGTGGCTGAGTGCCTGATAGGCCAGTGCTGGTCCTGTGGGTGGAGTTTGTGTTTGTGATGTCACTTGTGGCTCAGTGCCTGATAGGCCAGTGAGGGTCATGTGGGTTCAGTTTGAGGTTGTGATGTCACTTGTGGCTCAGTGCCTGATAGGCCAGTGCTGGTAATGTGGGTGGAGTTTGTGTTTGTGATGTCACTTGTGGCTCAGTGCCTGACAGGCCAGTGCTGTTCATGTGGGTGCAGTTTGTGTTTGTGATGTCACTTGTGGCTCAGTGCCTGATAGGCCATGCTGCTCCTGTGGTGCAGTTTGTGGTTGTGATATCACTTGTGGTTCAGTGCCTGATAGGCCACTGCTTGTCCTCTGGGTGCAGTTTGTGTTTGTGATGTCACTTGTGGCTCAGTGCCTGACAGGCCAGTGCTGGTGATGTGGCTGCAGTTTGTGTTTGTGATGTCACTTGTGGCTCAGTGCCTGATAGGCCAGTGCTGGTGATGTGGGTGCTATTTGTGATTGTGAGGTCACTTGTGTCTCAGTGCCTAATAGGCCAATGCTGGTCACATGTCTGCAGTTTGTGTTTGTGATGTCACTTGTGGCTCAGTGCCTGATAGGCCAGTGCTGGTCATGTGGATAGAGTTTGTGTTTGTGATGTGAGTTGTGGCTGAGTGCCTGATAGGCCAGTGCTCTTTATGTGGGTGGAGTTTGTGGTTGTGATGTCACTTGTGGCTCAGTGACTGATAGGCCAGTGCTGGTGATGTGGCTGCAGTTTGTGTTTGTGATGTCACTTGTGGCTCAGTGCCTGATAGGCCAGTGCTGTTCATGTGGGTGCAGTTTGTGGTTGTGATGTCACTTGTGCCTCAGTGCCTGATAGGCCAGTGCTGGTCATGTGGGTGGAGATTGTGTTTGTGATGACACTTGTGGCTCAGTGCCTGAGAGGCCAGTGTTGGTCCTGTGGGTGCAGTTTGTGACTGTGAGGTCACTTGCGGCTCAATACCTGATAGAACAGTGCTGATGATGTGGGTGGAGTTTGTGTTTGTGATGTCACTTGTGGCTCAGTGCCTGATAGGCCAGTGTTGGTCACATGGCTGCAGTTTGTGGTTCTGATGTCACTTGTGGCTCAGTGCCTGATAGGCCAGTGCTGGTCATGTGGCTGCAATTTGTGTTTGTGTTGTCACTTGTGGCTCAGTGCCTGATAGGCCAGTGCTGGTGATGTGTGTGCAGGTTTGTTTCTGATGTCACTTGTGGCTGAGTGCCTGAGAGGCCAGTGCTGGTGATGTGGCTGCAGTTTTTGTTTGTGATGTCACTTGTGGCTCAGTGCCTGATAGGCCAGTGCTGGTCATGTGGGTGCAGTTTGTGGTTTTGATGTCACTTGTGGCTCAGTGCCTGATAGGCCAGTGCTGGTGATGTGGGTGGAGTTTGTGTTTGTGATGTCACTTGTGGCTCAGTGCCTGATAGGCCAGTGCTGTTCATGTGGGTGCAGTTTGTGGTTGTGATGTCACTTGTGGCTCAGTGCCTGATAGGCCAGTGCTGGTGATGTGGCTGCAGTTTGTGTTTGTGATGTCCCTTGTGGCTCAGTGCCTGATAGGCCAGTGCTGGTGATGTGGGTGCTATTTGTGATTGTGAGGTCACTTGTGTCTCAGTGCCTGATCGGCCAATGCTGGTCACATGTCTGCATTTTGTGTTTGTGATGTCACTTGTGGCTCAGTTCCTTATAGGCCAGTGCTGGTAATGTGCGTGGAGTTTGTGTTTGTGATGTCAGTTGTGGCTGAGTGCCTGATAGGCCAGTGCTCTTGATGTGGGTGGAGTTTGTGGTTGTGATGTCACTTGTGGCTCAGTGCCTGATAGGCCAGTGCTAGAGATGTGGGTGCAGTTTGTGATTGTGATGTCACTTGTGGCTCAGTGCCTGATAGGCCATGCTGGTCCTGTGGGTGGAGTTTGTGTTTGTGATGTCACTTGTGGCTCAGTGCCTGATCGGCCGGTGCTGGTGATGTGGGTTCAGTTTGTGTTAGTAAGGTCACTTGTTGCTCAGTGCCTGATAGGCCAGTGCTGGTCCTGTGGCTGGAGTTTTTGTTTGTGAGGTCCCTTGTGGCTCAGTGCCTGAGAGGGCATGCTGTTCCTCTGGGTGCAGTTTTTGTTTGTGATGTCACTTGTGGCTCAGTGCCTGATACGCCAGTGCTTGTGATGTGGCTGCAGTTTGAGGTTGTGATGTCACTTGTGGCGCAGTGCCTGATAGGCCAGTGCTCGTCATGTGTGTGCAGTTTGTGGTTGTGATGTCACTTGTGGCTCAGTGCCTGATAGGCCAATGCTGTTCATGTGGGTGCAGTTTTTGTTTGTGATGTCACTTGTGGCTCAGTGCCTGATAGGCCAGTGCTGGTGATGTGGGTGCAGTTTGTGTTTGTGAGGTCACTTTTGGCTGAGTGCCTGATAGGCCATGCTGGTCCTGTGGGTGCAGTTTTTGTTTGTGATGTCACTTGTGGCTCAGTGCCTGATAGGCCAGTGCTCGTCATGTGTGTGCAGTTTGTGATTGTGAGGTCACTTGTGGCTCAGTGCCTGATAGGCCAGTGCTGGTGATGTGGCTGCAGTTTGTGTTTGTGATGTCACTTGTGGTTCAGTGCGTGAGAGGCCATGCTGCTCCTGTGGCTGCAGTTTGTGGTTGTGATGTCACTTGTGGCTCAGGGCCTGATAGGCCATGCTGCTCCTGTGTGTGGAGTTTGTGGTTGTGATGTCACTTGTGGCTCAGTGCCTGACAGGTCAGTGCTGGTCATGTGTGTGCAGTTTGTGGTTGTGATGTCACTTGTGGCTCAGTGCCTGATAGGCCAGTGCTGGTAATGTGGGTGCAGTTTGTGGTTGTGATGTCACTTATGGCTCAGTGCCTGATAGGCCAGTGCTGGTGATGTGGGTGCAGTTTGTGTTTGTGATGTCACTTGTGGCTCAGTGCCTGATAGGCCATTGCTGGTCCTGTGGGTGTAGTTTGTGGTTCTGATGTCACTTGTGGCTCAGTGCCTCATACGCCAGTGCTGGTGTTGGGGGTGCTGGTTGTGTTTGTGAGGTCAGATTTGGCTGAGTGCCTGATAGGCCAGTGCCGGTCACGTGGGTGCTGTTTGTGGTTGTGATGTCACTTGTGGCTGAGTGCCTGATAGGCCAGTGCTGGTCCTGTGGGTGCAGTTTGTGGTTGTGATGTCACTTGTGGCTCAGTGCCTGATAGGCCAGTGAGGGTCATGTGGGTTCAGTTTGAGGTTGTGATGTCACTTGTGGCTCAGTGCCTGATAGGCCAGTGCTTGTGATGTGGCTGCAGTTTGAGGTTGTGATGTCACTTGTGGCGTAGTGCCTGATAGGCCAGTGCTGGTAATGTGGCTGCAGTTTGTGTTTGTCAGGTCACTTTTGGCTGAGTGCCTGAGAGGCCATGCTGGTCCTGTGGGTGCAGTTTGTGTTTGTGATGTCACTTGGGGCTGAGTGCCTGATAGGCCAGTGCTGGTCATGTGGCTGCAGTTTGTGTTTGTGATGTCACTTGTGGCTCAGTGCCTGATAGGCCAGTGCTGTTCATGTGGGAGCAGTTCATGATTGTGAGGTCACTTTTGGCTGAGTGCCTGATAGGCCAGTGCTGGTGATGTGGCTGCAGTTTGTGGATGTCAGGTCACTTGGGGCTGAGTGCCTGATAGGCCAGTGCTGGTCATGTGGGTGCAGTTTGTTTTTGTGATGTCACTTGTGGCTCAGTGCCTGATAGGCCAGTGCTGTTCATGTGGGTGCAGTTTGTGATTGTGAGGTCACTTGTGGCTCAGTGCCTGATCGGCCAGTGCTGGTGATGTGCGTGGAGTTTGTGTTTGTGATGTCACTTGCGGCTCAGTGCCTGATAGGCCAGTGCTGGTGATGTGGGTGCTATTTGTGATTGTGAGGTCACTTGTGTCTCAGTGCCTGATAGGCCAATGCTGGTCACATGTCTGCATTTTGTGTTTGTGATGTCACTTGTGGCTCAGTGTCTGATAGGCCAGTGTTGGTCACATGGCTGCAGTTTGTGGTTGTGATGTCTCTTGTGGCTCAGTGCCTGATAGGCCAGTGCTGGTGATGTGGGTGGAGTTTGTTTTTGTGATGTCACTTGTGGCTCAGTGCCTGATAGGACATTGCTGGTCCTGTGGCTGCAGTTTGTGGTTGTGATGTCACTTGTGGCTCAGTGCCTGATAGGCCAGTGCTAGAGATGTGGCTGCAGTTTGTGTTTGTGATGTCACTTGTGGCTCAGTGCCTGATAGGCCATGCTGGTCCTGTGGGTGGAGTTTGTGTTTGTGATGTCACTTGTGGCTCAGTGCCTGATCGGCCGGTGCTGGTGATGTGGGTTCAGTTTGTGTTAGTAAGGTTACTTGTTGCTCAGTGCCTGATAGGCCAGTGCTGGTCCTGTGGCTGGAGTTTTTGTTTGTGAGGACCCTTGTGGCTCAGTGCCTGAGAGGGCATGCTGTTCCTCTGGGTGCAGTTTTTGTTTGTGATGTCACTTGTGGCTCAGTGCCTGATACGCCAGTGCTTGTGATGTGGCTGCAGTTTGAGGTTGTGATGTCACTTGTGGCGCAGTGCCTGATAGGCCAGTGCTCGTCATGTGTGTGCAGTTTGTGGTTGTGATGTCACTTGTGGCTCAGTGCCTGATAGGCCAGTGCTGGTGATGTGGCTGCAGTTTGTGTTTGTGATGTCACTTGTTGCTCAGTGCCTTATAGGCCAGTGCTGGTAATGTGCGTGGAGTTTGTGTTTGTGATGTCACTTGTGGCTGAGTGCCTGATAGGCCAGTGCTGGTGATGTGGCTGCAATTTGTATTTGTGATGTCACCTGTGGCTCAGTGCCTGATAGGCCAGTGAAGGTCGTGTGGGTGGAGTTTTTGTTTGTGATGTCACTTGTGGCTCAGTGCCTGATAGGCCAGTGCTGTTCCTGTGGGTGGAGTTTGTGGTTGTGATGTCACTTGTGGCTCAGTGCCTGATAGGCCAGTGCTCTTCATGTGGGTGCAGTTTGTGATTGTGAGGTCACTTGTGGCTCAGTGCCTGATAGGCCAGTGCTAGAGATGTGGCTGCAGTTTGTGTTTGTGATGTCACTTGTGGCTCAGTGCCTGATAGGCCAGTGCTAGAGATGTGGCTGCAGTTTTTGTTTGTGATGTCACTTGTGGCTCAGTGCCTGATAGGCCATGCTGGTCCTGTGGGTGGAGTTTGTGTTTGTGATGTCACTTGTGGCTCAGTGCCTGATCAGCCGGTGCTGGTGATGTGGGTTCAGTTTGTGTTAGTAAGGTCACTTGTTGCTCAGTGCCTGATAGGCCAGTGCTGGTCCTGTGGCTGGAGTTTTTGTTTGTGAGGTCCCTTGTGGCGCAGTGCCTGATAGGCCAATGCTGTTCATGTGGGTGCAGTTTGTGTTTGTGATGTCACTTGTGGCTCAGTGCCTGATAGGCCAGTGCTGGTGATGTGGCTGCAGTTTGTGTTTGTGAGGTCACTTTTGGCTGAGTGCCTGAGAGGCCATGCTGGTCCTGTGGGTGCAGTTTTTGTTTGTGATGTCACTTGTGGCTCAGTGCCTGATAGGCCATGCTTGTGATGTGTGTGCAGTTTCTGTTTGTGATGTCACTTGTGGCTCAGTGCCTGATAGGCCAGTGCTGGTGATGTGGCTGCAGTTTGTGTTTGTGATGTCACTTGTGGTTCAGTGCGTGAGAGGCCATGCTGCTCCTGTGGGTGCAGTTTGTGTTTGTGATGTCAGTTGTGGCTCAGTGCCTGATAGGCCAGTGCTGGTCCTGTGGGTGGAGTTTGTGTTTGTGATGTCACTTGTGGCTCAGTGCCTGATAGGCCAGTGAGGGTCATGTGGGTGCAGTTTGAGGTTGTGATGTCACTTGTGGCTCAGTGCCTGATAGGCCAGTGCTGGTAATGTGGGTGCAGTTTGTGTTTGTGATGTCACTTGTGGCTGAGTGCCTGATAGGCCAGTGCTGGTGATGTGACTGCAATTTGTATTTGTGATGTCACTTGTGGCTCAGTGCCTGATAGGCCAGTGAAGGTCGTGTGGGTGGAGTTTGTGTTTGTGATGTCACTTGTGGCTCAGTGCCTGACAGGTCAGTGCTGGTCACGTGGCTGCAGTTTGTGTTTGTGATGTCACTTGTGGCTCAGTGCCTGATAGGCCAGTGCTGGTTTACGTGGGTGCAGTTTGTGTTTGTGATGTCACTTGTGGCTGAGTGCCTGATAGGCCAGTGCTCTTGATGTGGTTGGAGTTTGTGTTTGTGATGTCATTTGTGGCTCAGTGCCTGATAGGGCAATGCTGGTGATGTGGCTGAAATTTGTGATTGTGAGGTCACTTGTGGCTCAGTGCCTGATAGGCCAGTGCTGGTCACGTGGGTTCATTTTGTGGTTGTTAGGTCACTTGTGGCTCAGTGCCTGATAGGCCAGTGCTGGTCCTGTGGCTGCAGTTTGTTGTTGTGATGTCACTTGTGGCTGAGTGCCTAATAGGCCAGTACTGGTCACATGGGTGCAGTCTGTGGTTGTGATGTCACTTGTGGCTCAGTGCCTGATAGGCCAGTGCTGGTCCTGTGGCTGCAGTTTGTGGTTGTGATGTCACTTGTGGCTCAGTGCCTGATAGGCCAATGCTGTTCATGTGGCTGCAGTTTGTGGTTGTGATGTCACTTGTGGCTCAGTGCCTGATAGGCCGGTGCTGGTGATGTGGGTTCAGTTTGTGTTAGTAAGGTCACTTGTTGCTCAGTGCCTGATACGCCAGTGCTGGTCCTGTGGCTGGAGTTTTTGTTTGTGAGGTCCCTTGTGGCTCAGTGCCTGAGAGGGCATGCTGTTCCTCTGGGTGCAGTTTTTGTTTGTGATGTCACTTGTGGCTCAGTGCCTGATAGGCCAGTGCTGGTGATGTGGCTGCATTTTGTGACTGTGAGGTCACTTGTGGCTCAGTGCCTGATGGGCCAGTGCTGGTGATGTGTGTGCAGTTTGTGGTTGTGATGTCACTTGTGGCTCAGTGCTTGATAGGCCAGTACTGCTGATGTGGGTGCGGTTTGTGGTTGTGATGTCACTTGTGGCTCAGTGCCTGATAGGCCAGTGCTTGTCCTGTCGGTGCAGTTCGTGTTTGTGATGTCACTTGTGGCTCAGTGCCTGATAGGCCAGTGCTGGTCACATGTCTGCTGGTTTTATCCTGTCAGGTTATTTCTGCCTTCAGCACCACATAATGCCATGGTAGGCGCATGGCTCCTCTTTGTCGTTGTGCGGTCATTGTGCCCCTGTACCTTATAGGGCAGCAGGAAGCACATGGTGTCGATGCAGACCTGATTTCAGTTCTGCCTTTGCGTCTGATAGGCCAGTAGCAGGTACAAGGCTTTACAGCTTAGTTGGAAATCCCTTTTTCTCACCACCTGGCTGAGAGCATAAGAAGGACCTTATTGCCAGCAATAATACTTAAAAACTTAGAAATATGACTCCTGCTCCTCATTACCAGTACCCGAGAGCAAAGAAAACAGAACAGATTATCTTATTTGTTTGGCACCCCAGATAGAACACAGCGAGGTTCTCATCTGGTGAGCACTGGCACTGGTCTTGCGTGCCTGCGTTTATTGGCCGTGGGCTCCCAGAGATCTACTTCAATGGGCACAGCAAATGCCCCGGGTGTGGGAGGACCCGGAAAAGGCAGCTCGACTGTTTTGTACAAGAGTAGAGGGACATCCCATTTGTTAGGGGGATGTTCAAGTATTGTTTCAACAGATATTTCAGCCAGGGGATAGAGAATGGATACTGAAAAAAGGATAGGGAATTGGCAGACTGAGATGATAACCGACAGCCTTGCCCACGAGGAGATCTGAATTGGGATTATTATAATAATACAAATGATTGGGCAGCGTGTCAAATGGCATGCCAAAATCTGGTTTTAGCTATACGAACTGCAGGGCAAATGGGTGTTATCTCAGAAAAGGTACTATCGTTAGCAAAAGTCTGAGGAACACTCGATTTTTGGACTATTTGCTTGTGGCAAATTATGCTCTTATGCTATGGAGGGACGTCTGTGGAAAATGTTAATGAAAGGCTGGCAGTGAGCCTATTGGTCCAGCAAGCGGCACCAGCTATCCGTGAGTATTTCAGAAACCATGCTCCAGGGTGGCAGGGAGAGAATTTACAGAAGATTCACTGTATTACAGCAGCTGGACCTTTACTAGAAACATTTGAGAGCTGTGACAGTATGGGCACACATGTTACATGGTTGAGGGCTCATCTGTCACACAAGAGGAAGATCTCCATTTGGGTTGTCTGATGGTTGCCTCTCTGGTCATCTACCAGTAATGTCTAGTCAGTGCCCACATGTACCACCAGCATGTGCTAATGTGCTTGAGGCACCACGTACAGGCAATGGCTTGTGATGTTCCTGAGCAAGAAACCTGGTCTGAAGGAGCCTCTGGAAATGAGGCAGCAGGCTGTGAGCTGGGGAGCTCTTCAGACAGCTTGAAGGCTGGTCACCTCTTCCAAAATGACCTTTGAAATTATGATTCATGACCAGGCAAACAGGACAGTGCCTGCCCTCACCTTTCCTGCCTTGTGCTCCAGACTGACTTGGGCACAAGTCCATCCTGAGCTGAAAACTCAGCAGTCCCGGGGGTGCAGCAGTGCACCCAGGCTCATCCACCTTGCTGAAGGGCTCGGCTTCTTTTCTCAAGCACGCCCCACACAAACCGAGCTGCGAGGCTCCTTAGGAGTGACTTACATCTCAGTAGCTCTGAAGTCAGGCAGAGGTTAAGGTCCTTTTCTGTCTGTGTAGCTAGGTCTGTAATTTAAGCGGAGCAGAAATTATACCCTATTATTAAGTCATCGGTTTGTCTTGGTAGGTGTGTTCTGACACTTTGTCTCTAGGTACTATCTATCTGGTTGATACAGTTTTCATCAGTTTACATTTTACATCCTCTTTACATGTGTTCACATGTGTTTGTTTGCATAGATACAGAGTTATTAGTTACATAGCAGCCTATTCTACATGGCTCAATATTCTCATACAAACTTCCTTTTCACCAGCACACAGGCAGGCCAGAGGACAACACCAACTCTCATTTATGTTCCACATGTCCACGTAAGGTGGAGGCTTTTGGAGTCTCCTGGGAAGCTCCATTTACAACATTACTACAGAACAGTCCAGCATATGCACAAGTTTTGTTGCTTGCCAATTCAGATGGATGGATAGGTATTGTTTTGAGTTTCCTTTTCCAGTTTCAAGGGCACTTAAGTGAAGATGAAGCACCTGAATGCTGTGCTTTCCCAAGCAACTGGATACTGTTATCACGAGGGCACCCTACCTGAACCTATTAACATTTGCTTAGCCGGAAAACAATACTGAAAACTTTTTTCTGAAGTGTTTTCGGAGTCAAGATTCACTCGGACCCAGCCTTCCCCACATTCTCACACACACAGGCTTACTCGACAGATCTGGAAGTTTGCCTAGGGGAATCACTGCGGTGACTTTGAGACGGCTGTTTATATCCTGCGCCCAGTGTATGCAATGAGTGCAATGTAAAAGGCAATCAAGATGTGCTCACTAAAAGCATACCTTCCCACAGTCTGCCACTGCAAAGTAGAGTTGTTACATTGTTCAGCAGAGAAATCAGTTGAGCACTTCAACGCCTTAACTACAGTGTCAGCTCTTGCTTCATAAAGGCCAAAGCTTGAAAAATTACGAAGCTCAATCCCATCTTGTGTTTCAGCGACTTTAGGAAGACAACTACCTCCATTTCCATCAGCAGACTTCAGGAGGAGTACAGCCTTCACTTTCCAGGCTTCTGAGAGTTGGCCTTACAGGAAGGTGTTTAAAAGATGAAACAGGTTACTCTCCAGCTGATGATGTCTTCCTGAACACGGAAACACAAACCCTAACTGGATGCGTTTACCATCAAAGGCTTTGAAAGTGCTTAACTTGGATGCTGTTGGTAAATTCCTTCTAAAATTGAATACTGAAATTCCAGCACGTCAAGAGTTTCTGGCAGCAAAGCAGGTCCCTTTTCTCACAGAAGGCTCCAGTAGTTGAGGGCTAAGCCCCCAGGCCAGGGGTCACTGCTGGCCCTGGAAACAGTCCTCCATTTCCTCAGGATGGGGGGAGCCATGTCGCTCTCTGATGTCCAGGAGCCAAGGTGCAAAGGTTCCACCTTATCTTTCCAAAGAGGATGAGAAGAAAATGGATTTAGGATATAACAATTAACGTAGGCCTCCTCAAAGAGTTCAAAGCCTTCAGCCCAAGTAGCAGTACCTCAGACATTGACATCTTTGAGGCTCTACCTGAAGCCTTTCTTGCCGTTCCTTCAAATGACATCATCAAATATCACGACTCATGCTGTCCTGCTATCTAAAGCCTTGCAGCTTCTCCACAAACTTTTGCTGCTTCCTTCCCCACAGTCCATCTGCCTCCTCCCATTTCCACTTCATATCTTTAACAGTTCACTAAACTCAGTCCACTAGTCCATGGATCTGATCTATCTCCAGATAGACAAGCAGGACTTGATAGCAAAGCCTTTCATGCCTTCTTAAAAAGTTGCAAGTTATTGGATTTTTTTTTGTCTCCCAGAATTGGTCGGCAATAGCTGAGGAGAAAGGGTAAAGGTGGGAGGAAGAAAAAGGTATTCTGCATTTCCAGATAATACTTAAATACCAACTAGCAAAGCTAACCTGCTGTTGTTTAGAAGAGAATGTCAATGAATAAAGCAGCAAAACACTTGAAGGTTTTGGTTTCCTTATTTGCAGTACTTTTAACCTTATTGAAAGAGAAGAATTTACAGTTCTATTTCATCATGCTGTGAATTGAGTTTTCCTGATGATAGAGAATATATACAGCTAACTCTTAAATCTTCGGATATTGTGCCCACAAAGGGAAACACCTGGTCTTTCAAGCAAAAGGTTACAATTGACTTCTAACAGATAACCCTCTCCTGCTTATACACTAATCAAGGTCACATGTACAGGAAACACTCAAAGATGACAAAGCACCTTTTTAAAGCAGGACACTTTTGGAGTATACTTTCCTTTGATCACACAAGTCACTAAGCCTTTAACTATGGCAAGGGATTCCCTCTACCTTGAATCTCCATATAGTTTGCATTTTAAAAATTCTTAAGAAATGGCTTTTTACTACTACTATAAAAGCTCAGTGTTGGCAGAAGTTTTTCAAGCACACAAATGTATTGATGCCTCAGTTTACCTAAAGATAAATTCAACAGAACCCATGTCCTAGGTTAAAGGAAGGCAAAGAAACCCCATCCTTGCCTCTATTTATACCTTTTCTGTTGGGGGGGGGTTCTTTCTGAATAGCCTACTGTAAAGCGCAGGGGCAGCAGAATTTTACATTAAACTATTTAGAGTTTACGCCTAACCTCTCCAAAGAAATCCAATTGCTCTTAAAGAATCAATTCTAAAAGTCCAATGGTAGAGAGCCCAGTTAAGAGCCACCGGTGCCAACAACTTACATATTATGCCAGCGCATTACGTATTGCCACCATTTAGACTCTCTACAAGAGCAGGGAGGAGAATGCTTCAGAGTCAGGCACTTGCTCCTCCTCTTCAGTAGATTCCTGGGCAGAATGTTGCTCATCATCATCAGCGGAGGATGGGGAATCGCTGCTGTAGACTGCATGTTTCCATCTGCAAGCAATTCAAAGGCAATAACAAAAACAAGATTAGGTCACACTAAGTCAAAAATCAAGTGCAGTCTACCCCAGAAGGTACTGTGAGATCTAGGAAGTTTCCAGCCCATTATATGTATTTGTCGTGCATCTGATTTCAAACTGCATTACATGTTCTTCCTTGGGAGAGCAAAATTCCATCTTTGTTGGGAAGTTAAAAAAAAAAAAGGCACATGGTACTTATATGCAGCTTGACTTTGGCATATGATAGGCCAGAGCCTTGCAAAGTAACTGTAAAGCCTTGCAAAGCAGCTGTATTTGTGAATCTATTGCCCCTGATTTCCCCTGAACTTCGTATTCACAGCTGTTACCAAAAACAGCAGGACAAGTCAAGAAGGGAGCTCCTGAGAGAGCTTCAATTAATTACGATGCATACAGGATGATAATTATGATGCATACAGGTTTTGGCTTGAACCTTTTTATAGGTTTTTATTCCCCTTGTTCAAGTCTTGCACAGGCTGCGGAACATGGGCGAGGTACTGCCTTCACGAGGTATTGCATAATTACCCCTCTTCCTCAAGGCATGATCAGCTCAACTACTGCAACATCCTCTTCTGTCCTGAAGTACAGCCTTGCCCCACTCAGATCCATTCAGAAAGTTGCTCTAAAGGTCATCTTCTGAACTTATTCCCTTCATCACAAAGCGCATTCTCCTGAAACCCTTCAAGTGTCTTCTCTCACAGCAAACAGAGTTGCTAAGGCCTTTCATGAATTACCCTCCTTCCTACATTATCTCCCACTGAGTGCCCAGAAAACAGCTCTGAATTCTGAGCTGGCCCTGACAGCACCTCTCACTGACTAACCCCTCAATACAAAAATGCAGAAGCATGTTCTCTTCTTACCTGCCACCTTCACGCTTGGGAGAAGGTTTGCATATGCACCTGGCAGTCTTCCTTACCTCCTGAAAATTCTTGCTGGGCTGCTCAAAACCCATGAAAACTGTCAGGCTACTGCTGCAGTGAGAGCAGTGCTCATCATTCAGAGTAGGACTGCGTTTCCTTGTATTCCCACCTCTTGACAGCCATCTCTTGCTTTTTCTCTTGTGCTCGGTTATAAGCATTTGGGAAAAGGACTGTTTTTGTTTGCTGACTCTCTGTCCGGAGCTTACCGGCAGGGCCCTGGAGTCCCCGACTATGGCTTGTAAGCGCTAAGGCTATACAGAAATGTGAATAGATTAAAAAAATATCCAATAGCTCAACTCATTTCAGCTGTTTCAGAGGAGGCTTTTGGCCAGAACACAGTAAAGAAAATTGAAAGCCAGAACTAACCTGCACTGCCATCTTGAGTGTCAGCGATTTCCCCATCAGTTCTCCTCGGGAGTACGTATCCAAGTTTTCCTAATGAGAAGAAACAAGAAGGGTCAGTCACAAACACGCAGAAAATCTGACATATGCACACTTGGTGCCTACACAGTAACTTTATCAAGGCTCTGCATGGACACAAAAGATGAGCATGCAGTTCTACGATGCCGAAAGCAAGGAAGCATTGCTGGAATCCAACCATCTAGTTTTACCTATTTTCACAAGAGGCACATTCACTTTTAGGCCTATATCTGTCAGTCTAAGAGAGATGAGAAAATGGATGCATATTTTAAGACAAGAAGAAAACCTGTACTTTTAAATTTACTTCATGGCCTACTTTGTCTCTCTGTTAACATGTTGATTCATGGCCCAGGACAAGTTTTTTTTTAAAAAAAAAAAACAAAAACCCCAGACATCCACAGAGATTCCTGAAGTATATGAATTTATCTTTGCTTTTTATCCTAGAGTTCACAGAATCACAGAATGGTTGAGGTTGGAAGGGACCTCTGGAGATCATCTAGTCCGACCCTCCTGCTCAGGAAGGGTCACTTAGCACATGTTGCCCAGGACTGTGTCCAGATGGCTTGAATATCTCCGAGGAAGGAGCCAACCACAGCAGGCATTGCCCACACCAAGGCACCTAGGACAGGAGCCTGGAAGGTCTTGAAGGTGGTGAGCTTCAAAGGGAGCTGAGCTGACAACACAAGGGGAAACAGATGACAACACGAATCAGGCAATCGGAACACCATGGTGTGCGTTCGACTGGCTGCAAGATGGCTGTTGGCATGCAAGCGTGCTTAAGGAAGGCAAAGCGTTAAGAGAAAAAGCACGAGTCAGCTTTCAAGGACAATTAGATGTACGGGGCTGCCAGTTTATGGGGGACAGTGCGGGCAGCTTCCTAACACTCACTGCTGAGCAGGAAGCCCGAACTCTGACAAACAGGCCTTTCAAATATCCTGTGAAAGTCCATGAGCACAGAAGCAAGGCAGCTGCTAGGGGTTTCATGTCGAGACTCCACACTGGACCAAATTAGGCCCCTAATTCCAGCACCTACTCAAAAATAATTACAAAACCATATATCTGCATAATAACATCAGACACGTAAAAAGAAGTACTTGTGAACTATTCTTTAAATAACAAAGAGGGTTAAACAAAAAAAAAACTCTTTGGGGCAATAGTAAATGCGTACACATGACATTCTTACAAACTGCAGGATACAGAAGAAAATTGTTTGTCAGCAAACCAATTTAACCTGACCTCTCTGCAGGGCACAGTTCAGGACACCCTCACAAGTTACATACCTCCAATTTTCTAGAGAAGGTCCAGAAAAGAAACTACCTTGATAAAAACAGTGGAACGGGGCTTGTCCAGAAAAGATGTGATTTGCTTACTTGGTTTGGAAGCTCTGCCAGCATAAAACAAACAAACAAGAAAACCAAAAAACCATACACACACACCAAAGAGTTACAAAGGGATTAATTAAGAGTCTTGTCTAAACTCTACCTTAATTTAAGTAAAGGGCTCCTAAGGGTGCACAAGGAATTTATCTTCCACCGTTACTGCAAACGGCAGGACACTACAAAGGTCACCCCTAGGAGAAGGGCGTTCAGACTACGCCTAAAAGAGCCACTGGCACACTGAAGGCTCTCATTCACTTTCAACATGCATTTTCCCTTTCACAAAAACCTTACAAAGCCACTTCAGCCAGTAACTAGCCAGGAGAGTTGTTCCTCCCCCAACCCCCTTTTTTTTTCTTTCTTTCCAGAGAGAGCTTGTTGTATTCTACAGCTTCCGACAGAAGCTATATTAGCATAAATGCTCCAGCTGATTTAGACTTCCTCGACCAAAAGATCTTAGACTTTCGGCTGAAATGCTCTCGCTGCTGCCCATGGGGAGAGGCACAGAGCCAGAAAACAATGCCTAGAGTCCAGGGCACTCTGCTGAAGTGGGCATCTCTCCTGCTGGCACTAGAAATACAGCATCCCGTCACATTCGCTTCGCACAGATTATATGTGACCTCACAACCACAAATTGCAGGCACATGACCAGCACTGGCCTATCAGGCACTCAGCCACAAGTGACCTCAAAACCACAAACTGCAGCCACGTGACCAGCAGTGGCCTAACAGATCCTGAGCCACAGGTGACCTCACAAACACAAAATGAACCCACGTGCCCAGCACTGGCCTATCAGGCACTGAGCCACAAGTAACATCACAACCACAAACTCCACCCACATGACTACCACTGGCCTATCAGGCACTCGGCCACAAGTGACATCACAACCACAAACTGCAGCCACATCACCAGCACTGGCCTATCAGGCACTGAGCCACAAGTGACATCACAACCACAAACTACAGCCATTTGAGAAGCAATGGCCTATCAGGCCCTGAGCCACAAGTGACATCACAACCACAAACTGCAGCCACAGGACGAGCAATGTCCTATCAGGCACTGAGCCACAAGTGACATCACAAACACAAACTGCAGCCACAGGACCAGCACTGGCCTATCAGGCACTGAGCCACAAGTGACATCACAAACACAAACTCCACCCACAGGACCAGCACTGGCCTATCAGGCACTGAGCCACAAGTGACATCACAACCACAAACTGCAGCCATGTGACCAACACTGGCCTATCATGCACTGAGCCACAAGTGACATCACAACCACAAACTGCACCCACATGACCAGCACTGGCCTATCAGGCACTCAGCCACAAGTGACCTCACAACGACAAAATGAACCCACGTGACCAGCACTGGCCTATCAGGCACTGAGCCACAAGTGACCTCACAACCACAAACTGCAGCCACAGGACCAGCAATGTCCCATCAGGCACTGAGCCACAAGTGACCTCACAGCCACAAACTGCACCCACGTAAACCACCACTGGCCTATCAGGCACTGAGCCACAAGTGACATCACAAACACAAACTGCAGCCATGTGACCAACACTGGCCTATCAGGCTCTGAACCACAAGTAACCTGACAACCACAAACTGCACCCACATGACCAGCACTGGCCTATCAGGCACTGATCCGCAAGTGACATCACAAACACAAACTGCACCCACGTGACCAGCACTGGCCTATCAGGCACTGAGCCACAAGTGACATCACAAACACAAACTCCACCCACATGACCAGCAATGTCCCATCAGGCACTGAGCCACAAGCGACCTGACAACCACAAACTGCACCCACATTACCAGCACTGGCCTATCAGGCACTGAGCCACAAGTGACATCACAAACACAAACTCCACCCACATGAACAGCATTGGCCTATCAGGCACTGAGCCACAAGTGACATCACAACCACAAACTGCAGCCACATGACCAGCACTGGCCTATCAGGCACTCAGCCACAAGTGACATCACAACCACAAACTGCAGCCACATGACCAGCACTGGCCTATCAGGCACTGAGCCACAAGTGACATCACAACAACAAACTCCACCCACATCACCAGCACTGGTCTACCAGGCACTGAGCCAGAAGAGACATCACAACCACAAACTCCACCCACATGACCAGCACTGGCCTATCAGGCACTGAGCCACAAGTGACATCACAACCATAGACTCCACCCACATCACCAGCACGGGCCTATCAGGCACTGAGCCACAAGTGACATCACAAACACAAACTGCACCCACATGACCAGCACTGGCCTATCAGGCACTGAGCCACAAGTGACATCACAACCACAAACTGCAGCCACATCACCAGCAATGGCCTATCAGGCACTCAGCCACAAGTGACATCACAACCACAAACTGCACCCACATGACCAGCAGTGGCCTATCAGGCACTGAGCCACAAGTGACATCACAACCACAAACTGAACCCACATGACCAGCACTGGCCTATCAGGCACTGAGCCACAAGTGACATCACAAACACAAACTCCACCCACGTGACCAGCACTGGCCTATCAGGCACTGATCCGCAAATGACATCAAAACAACAAACTGCACCCACGTGACCAGCACTGGCCTCTCAGGCACTGAGCCACAAGTGACAACACAACCACTAACTCTATCCACATGACCAGCACCGGCCTATCAGGCACTGAGCCACAAGTGACATCACAACCACAAACTCCACCCACATCACCAGCACTGGCCTATCAGGCACTGAGCCACAAGTGACATCACAAACACAAACTGCAGCCACATCACCAGCACTGGCCTATCAGGCACTCAGCCACAAGTGACATCACAAATATAAACTGCAGCCACATGACCAGCACTGGCCTATCAGGCACTGAGCCACAAGTGACATCACAAACACAAACTGCAGCCATGTGACCAACACTGGCCTATCAGGCCCTGAGCCACAAGTGACATCACAACCACAAACTGCAGCCACATGACCAGCACTGGCCTATCAGGCACTGAGCCACAAGTAACATCACAACCACAAACTGCAGCCACATCACCAGCACTGGCCTATCAGGCACTGAGCCACAAGTGACATCACAAACACAAACTGCAGCCACATCACCAGCACTGGCCTATCAGGCACTCAGCCACAAGTGACATCACAAACAAAAACTGCACCCACGTAAACCAGCACTGGCCTATCAGGCACTGAGACACAAGTGACATCACAAACACAAACTGCACCCACATCACCAGCACTGGCCTATCAGGCACTGAGCCACAAGTGACATCACAAACACAAACTGCACCCACATGACCAGCACTGCCCTATCAGGCACTGAGCCACAAGTAACATCACAACCACAAACTGCAGCCACATCACCAGCACTGGCCTATCAGGCACTGAGCCACAAGTGACATCACAAACACAAACTCCACCCACATTACCAGCACTGGCCTATCAGGCACTGAGCCACAAGTGACATCACAACCACAAACTGCACCCACATCACCAGCACTGGCCTATCAGGCACTGATCCGCAAATGACATCACAACAACAAACTGCAGCCACGTGACCAGCACTGGCCTATCAGGCACTGAGCCACAAGTGACATCACAAACACAAACTCCACCCACATCACCAGCACTGGCCTATCAGGCACTGAGCCACAAGTGACATCACAATCACAAACTGCACCCACATGAACAGCACTGGCCTATCAGGCACTGAGCCACAAGTGACATCACAAACACAAACTGCAGCCATGTGACCAACACTGGCCTATCAGGCACTGAGCCACAAGTGACATCACAAACACAAACTGCACCCACATGAAAATCACTGGTCTACCAGGCACTGAGCCACAAGTGACATCACAACCACAAACTCCACCCACATGACCAGCAGTGGCCTATCAGGCACTGAGCCACAAGCGACATCACAACCACAAAATGAACCCACGTGACCAGCACTGGCCTATCAGGCACTCAGCCACAAGTGACATCACAACCACAAACTGCACCCACAGGACCAGCACTGGCCTATCAGGCACTGAGCCACAAGTGACATCACAACCATAGACTCCACCCACATCACCAGCACTGGCCTATCAGGCACTGAGCCACAAGTGACATCACAAACACAAACTGCAGCCACAGGACCAGCAATATCCTATCAGGCACTCAGCCACAGGTGACATCACAAACACAAACTGCAGCCACATCACCAGCACTGGCCTATCAGGCACCGAGCTACAAGTGACATCACAACCTCAAACTGAACC
This sequence comes from Apteryx mantelli, assembly GCF_036417845.1. Taxonomy (NCBI): domain Eukaryota; kingdom Metazoa; phylum Chordata; class Aves; order Apterygiformes; family Apterygidae; genus Apteryx; species Apteryx mantelli. Next base: position 12,648,040 of record NC_090001.1, on the reverse strand, counting down.
CACGTGACCAGCACTGGCCTATCAGGCACTGATCCGCAAATGACATCACAACAACAAACTGCACCCACGTGACCAGCACTGGCCTATCAGGCACTGAGCCACAAGTGACATCACAACCACTAACTCTATCCACATGACCAGCATTGGCCTATCAGGCACTGAGCCACAAGTGACATCAAAACCACAAACTGCACCCACAGGACCAGCACTGGCCTATCAGGCACTGAGCCACAAGTGACATCACAATCACAAACTGCAGCCATGTGACCAACACTGGCCTATCAGGCACTGAGCCACAAGAGACATCACAACCACAAAATGAACCCACGTGACCAGCACTGGCCTATCAGGCACTGAGCCACAAGTGACATCACAACCACAAACTCCACACACATGACCAGCAGTGGCCTATCAGGCACTGAGCCACAAGTGACATCACAACCATAGACTCCACCCACATCACCAGCACTGGCCTATCAGGCACTGAGCCACAAGTGACATCACAAACACAAACTGCAGCCACAGGACCAGCAATGTCCCATCAGGCACTGAGCCACAAGTGACCTCACAACCACAAACTGCACCCACATCACCAGCACTGGCCTATCAGGCACTGAGCCACAAGTGACATCACAACCTCAAACTGAACCCACGTGACCAGCACTGCTCTATCAGGCACTGAGCCACAAGTGACATCACAACCACAAACTGCACCCACATGACCTGCACTGCCCTATCAGGCACTGAGCCACAAGTGACATCACAAACACAAACTCCACCCACGTGACCAGCACTGGCCTATCAGGCACTGATCCGCAAATGACATCACAACAACAAACTGCACCCACGTGACCAGCACTGGCCTATCAGGCACTGAGCCACAAGTGACATCACAAACACAAACTGCACCCACAGGACCAGCACTGGCCTATCAGGCACTCAGCCACAAGTGACATCACAAACACAAACTGCACCCACATCACCAGCACTGGCCTATCAGGCACTGAGCCACAAGTGACATCAAAACCACAAACTGCACACACAGGACCAGCACTGGCCTATCAGGCACTGAGCCACAAGTGACATCACAAACACAAACTCCACCCACGTGACCAGCACTGGCCTATCAGGCACTGATCCGCAAATGACATCACAACCACAAACTGCACCCACAGGACAAGCAGTGGCCTATCAGGCACTGAGCCACAAGTGACATCACAAACACAAACTCCACCCACGTGACCAGCACTGGCCTATCAGGCAGTGATCCGCAAATGACATCACAACAACAAACTGCACCCACGTGACCAGCACTGGCCTATCAGGCACTGAGCCACAAGTGACATCACAAACACAAACTCCACCCACATCACCAGCACTGGCCTATCAGGCACTGAGCCACAAGTGACATCACAATCACAAACTGCACCCACATGAACAGCACTGGCCTATCAGGCACTGAGCCACAACTGACATCACAAACACAAACTGCAGCCATGTGACCAACACTGGCCTATCAGGCACTGAGCCACAAGTGACATCACAAACACAAACTACACCCACATGAAAATCACTGGTCTACCAGGCACTGAGCCACAAGTGACATCACAACCACAAACTCCACCCACATGACCAGCAGTGGCCTATCAGGCACTGAGCCACAAGCGACATCACAACCACAAAATGAACCCACGTGACCAGCACTGGCCTATCAGGCACTCAGCCACAAGTGACATCACAACCACAAACTGCACCCACAGGACCAGCACTGGCCTATCAGGCACTGAGCCACAAGTGACATCACAACCATAGACTCCACCCACATCACCAGCACTGGCCTATCAGGCACTGAGCCACAAGTGACATCACAAACACAAACTGCAGCCACAGGACCAGCAATATCCTATCAGGCACTCAGCCACAGGTGACATCACAAACACAAACTGCAGCCACATCACCAGCACTGGCCTATCAGGCACCGAGCCACAAGTGACATCACAACCACAAACTGCACACACATCACCAGCACTGGCCTATCAGGCACTGAGCCACAAGTGACATCACAAACACAAACTGCACCCACGTAAACCAGCACTGGCCTATCAGGCACTGAGCCACAAGTGACATCACAACCACAAACTGCAGCCACATCACCAGCACTGGCCTATCAGGCACTGAGCCACAAGTGACATCACAAACACAAACTGCACCCACGTGACCAGCACTGGCCTATCAGGCACTGAGCCACAATTGTCATCACAGCCACAAACTGCACCCACATCACCAGCACTGGCCTATCAGGCACTGAGCCACAAGGGACATCACAACCACAAACTGCACCCACGTAAACCAGCACTGGCCTATCAGGCACTGAGCCACAAGTGACATCACAACCACAAACTGCACCCACGTAAACCAGCACTGGCCTATCAGGCACTCAGCCACAAGTGACATCACAGCCACAAAATGCACCCACAGGACCAGCACTGGCCTATCAGGCACTGAGCCACAAGTGACATCACAACCACAAACTGCACACACAGGACCAGCACTGGCCTATCAGGCACTCAGCCGCAAGTGACCTCACAACAACAAACTGCAGCGACGTGACCAGCACTGGCCTATCAGGCACTGAGCCACAAGTGACATCACAACCACAAACTCCACCTAGATAACCACCACTGGCCTATCAGGCACTCAGCCACAACTGACATCACAACCACAAACTGCACCCACATCACCAGCACTGGCCTACCAGGCACTGAGCCACAAGTGACATCACAAAAAAATTGCACACACATGAAGAGCACTGGACTATCAGGCACTGAGCCACAAGTGACATCACAAACAAAAACTCTACCCGCATCACCAGCACTGGCCTATCAGGCACTGAGCCACAAGTGACATCACAACCACGAACTGCACCCACGTAAACCAGCACTGGCCTATCAGGCACTGAGCCACAAGTGACATCACAACCACAAACTGCAGCCACATCACCAGCATTGCCCTATCTGGCACTCAGCCACAAGTGACATCACAAACAAAAACTCCACCCACATCACCAGCACTGGCCTATCAGGCACTGAGCCACAAGTGACATCACAAACACAAACTGCAGCCACGTAAACCAGCTCTGCCCTATCAGGCACTCAGCCACAAGTGACATCACAACCACAAACTCCACCCACATCACCAGCACTGGCCTATCAGGCACTGAGCCACAAGTGACATCACAACCACAAACTCCACCCAGATAACCACCACTGGCATATCAGGCACTGAGCCACAAGTGACATCACAACCACAAACTGCACCCACGTAAACCAGCACTGGCCTATCAGGCACTGAGCCACAGTTGAAATCACAACCACAAACTACAGCCACGTAAACCAGCACTGGCCTATCAGGCACTGAGCCACAAGTGACATCACAACCACAAACTGCACCCATGTGACAAGTACTGGTCTATCAGGCACTGAGCCACAAGTGACATCACAAACAAAAACTCCACCCACATGACCAGCACTGGCCTATCAGGCACTGAGCCACAAGGGACATCACAAACACAAACTGCACCCACGTAAACCAGCACTGGCCTATCAGGCACGGAGCCACAAGGGACATCACAACCACAAACTGCACCCACGTAAACCAGCACTGGCCTATCAGGCACTGAGCCACAAGTGACATCACAACCACAAACTGCACCCACGTAAACCAGCACTGGCCTATCAGGCACTGAGCCACAAGGGACATCACAACCACAAACTGCACCCACGTAAACCAGCACTGGCCTATCAGGCACTGAGCCACAAGTGACATCACAACCACAAACTGCAGCCATGTGACAAGCACTGGCCTATCAGGCACTGAGCCACAAGTGACATAACAAACAAAAACTCTACCCGCATCACCAGCAATGCCCTATCAGGCACTGAGCCACAAGTGACATCACAACCACAAACTGCACCCACGTAAACCAGCACTGGCCTATCAGGCACGGAGCCACAAGTGACATCACAACCACAAACTGCAGCCACATCACCAGCACTGGCCTATCAGGCACTCAGCCACAACTGACATCACAACCACAAACTGCACCCACATCACCAGCACTGGCCTATCAGGCACTGAGCCACAAGTGACATCACAACCACAAACTCCACCCAGATAACCACCACTGGCCTATCAGGCACTGAGCCACAGTTGAAATCACAACCACAAACTGCAGCCACGTAAACCAGCTCTGCCCTATCAGGCACGGAGCCACAAGTGACATCACAACCACAAACTGCACCCACAGGACCAGCACTGGCCTATCAGGCACTGAGCCACAAGTGACATCACAACCACAAACTGCACCCACATAAACCAGCACTGGCCTATCAGGCACTGAGCCACAAGTGACATCACAAACACAAACTGCAGCCACAGGACCAGCACTGGCCTATCAGGCACTCAGCCACAAGTGACATCACAACCACAAACTGCACCCACGTAAACCAGCACTGCCCTATCAGGCACTGAGCCACAAGTGACATCACAAACAGAAACTGCACCCACGTAAACCAGCACTGGCCTATCAAGCACTGAGCCACAAGTGACATCACAACCACAAACTGCAGCCACGTGACCAGCACCGGCCTATCAGGCACTAAGCCACAAGTGGCATCACAACCACAAAATCCACCCAGATAACCAGCACTGGCCTATCAGGCACTGAGCCACAGTTGAAATCACAACCACAAACTGCAGCCATGTGACCAGCACTGGCCTATCAGGCACTGAGCCACAAGTGACATCACAGCCACAAACTCCACCCAGATAACCACCACTGGCCTATCAGGCACTGAGCCACAAGTGACATCACAAACAAAAACTCCACCCACATCACCAGCACTGGCCTATCAGGCACTGAGCCACAAGGGACATCACAACCACAAACTGCACCCACGTAAACCAGCACTGGCCTATCAGGCACTCAGCCACAAGTGACATCACAGCCACAAACTGCACCCACAGGACCAGCACTGGCCTATCAGGCACTGAGCCACAAGTGACATCACAAACACAAACTGCACCCACAGGACCAGCACTGGCCTATCAGGCACTGAGCCACAAGTGACATCACAACCACAAACTGCACTCACATAGGAAGCACTGGCCTATCAGGCCCTGAGCCACAAGTGACATCACAACCACAAACTGCACCCACATAAACCAGCACTGCCCTATCAGGCACTGAGCCACAAGTGACATCACAACCACAAACTGCACACACAGGACCAGCACTGGCCTATCAGGCACTGAGCCACAAGTGACATCACAACCACAAACTGCAGCCACATCACCAGCACTGGCCTATCAGGCACTGAGCCACAAGTGACATCACAACCACAAACTGCACCCACGTAAACCAGCACTGGCCTATCAGGCACTGAGCCACAAGTGACATCACAAACAGAAACTGCACCCACGTAAACCAGCACTGGCCTATCAAGCACTGAGCCACAAGTGACATCACAACCACAAACTGCAGCCACGTGACCAGCACCGGCCTATCAGGCACTGAGCCACAAGTGGCATCACAACCACAAAATCCACCCAGATAACCAGCACTGGCCTATCAGGCACTGAGCCACAGTTGAAATCACAACGACAAACTGCAGCCACATCACCAGCACTGGCCTATCAGGCACTGAGCCACAAGTGTCATCACAACCACAAACTGCACCCACGTAAACCAGCACTGGCCTATCAGGCACTGAGCCACAAGTGACATCACAACCACAAACTGCAGCCATGTGACCAGCACTGGCCTATCAGGCACTGAGCCACAAGTGACATCACAGCCACAAACTCCACCCAGATAACCACCACTGGCCTATCAGGCACTGAGCCACAAGTGACATCACAAACAAAAACTCCACCCACATCACCAGCACTGGCCTATCAGGCACTGAGCCACAAGTGACATCACAAACAAAAACTGCACCCACGTAAACCAGCACTGGCCTATCAGGCACTCAGCCACAAGTGACATCACAGCCACAAACTGCACCCACAGGACCAGCACTGGCCTATCAGGCACTGAGCCACAAGTGACATCACAACCACAAACTGCAGCCACATCACCAGCACTGGCCTATCAGGCACTGAGCCACAAGTGACATCACAACCACAAACTGCACCCACATCACCAGCACTGGCCTATCAGGCACTGAGCCACAAGTGACATCACAAACACAAACTGCACACACAGGACCAGCACTGGCCTATCAGGCACTCAGCCGCAAGTGACCTCACAACAACAAACTGCAGCGACGTGACCAGCACTGGCCTATCAGGCACTGAGCCACAAGTGACATCACAACCACAAACTCCACCTAGATAACCACCACTGGCCTATCAGGCACTCAGCCACAACTGACATCACAACCACAAACTGCACCCACATCACCAGCACTGGCCTACCAGGCACTGAGCCACAAGTGACATCACAAAAAAATTGCACACACATGAAGAGCACTGGACTATCAGGCACTGAGCCACAAGTGACATCACAAACAAAAACTCTACCCGCATCACCAGCACTGGCCTATCAGGCACTGAGCCACAAGTGACATCACAACCACAAACTGCAGCCACATCACCAGCATTGCCCTATCTGGCACTCAGCCACAAGTGACATCACAAACAAAAACTCCACCCACATCACCAGCACTGGCCTATCAGGCACTGAGCCACAAGTGACATCACAAACACAAACTGCAGCCACGTAAACCAGCTCTGCCCTATCAGGCACTCAGCCACAAGTGACATCACAACCACAAACTGCAGCCACATAAACCAGCACTGGCCTATCAGGCATTCAGCCACAAGTGACATCACAACCACAAACTCCACCCACATCACCAGCACTGGCCTATCAGGCACTGAGCCACAAGTGACATCACAACCACAAACTCCACCCAGATAACCACCACTGGCATATCAGGCACTGAGCCACAAGTGACATCACAACCACAAACTGCACCCACGTAAACCAGCACTGGCCTATCAGGCACTGAGCCACAGTTGAAATCACAACCACAAACTGCAGCCACGTAAACCAGCACTGGCCTATCAGGCACTGAGCCACAAGTGACATCACAACCACAAACTGCACCCATGTGACAAGTACTGGTCTATCAGGCACTGAGCCACAAGTGACATCACAAACAAAAACTCCACCCACATCACCAGCACTGGCCTATCAGGCACTGAGCCACAAGGGACATCACAAACACAAACTGCAGCCACGTAAACCAGCACTGGCCTATCAGGCACGGAGCCACAAGGGACATCACAACCACAAACTGCACCCACGTAAACCAGCACTGCCCTATCAGGCACTCAGCCACAACTGACATCACAACCACAAACTGCACCCACGTAAACCAGCACTGCCCTATCAGGCACTGAGCCACAAGGGACATCACAACCACAAACTGCACCCACGTAAACCAGCACTGGCCTATCAGGCACTGAGCCACAAGTGACATCACAACCACAAACTGCACCCACGTAAACCAGCACTGGCCTATCAGGCACTGAGCCACAAGTGACATCACAACCACAAACTGCACCCACGTGACCAGCACTGGCCTATCAGGCACTCAGCCAAATCTGACCTCACAAACACAACCAGCACTCACATCACCAGCACTGGCCTATCAGGCACTGAGCCACAAGTGACATCACAACCACAAACTCCACCCACAGGACAAGCACTGGCCTTTCAGGCACTGAGCCACAAGTGACATCACAATCACAAACTGCAGCCACATCACCAGCACTGGCCTATCAGGCACTGAGCCACAAGTGACATCACAAACACAAACTGCACCCACAGAACCAGCACTGGCCTATAAGGCACTGAGCCACAAGTGACATCACAAACACAAACTGCACCCACGTGACCAGCACTGGCCTATCAGGCACTGAGCCACAAGGCACATCACAACCACAAACTCCACCCACAGGACATGCACTGGCCTATCAGGCACTCAGCAAAAACAGACATCACAACCACAAACTGCACCCACATCACCAGCAATGCCCTATCAGGCACTGAGCCACAGTTGAAATCACAACCACAAACTGCAGCCACATCACCAGCACTGGCCTATCAGGCACTGAGCCACAAGTGTCATCACAACCACAAACTGCAGCCATGTGACCAGCACTGGCCTGTCAGGCACTGAGCCACAAGTGACATCACAACCACAAACTGCAGCCACATCACCAGCACTGGCCTATCAGGCACTGAGACACAAGTGACATCACAAAAAAATTGCACACACATGAAGAGCACTGGCCTATCAGGCACTGAGCCACAAGTGACATAACAAACAAAAACTCTACCCGCATCACCAGCAATGCCCTATCAGGCCCTGAGCCACAAGTGACATCACAACCACAAACTGCACCCACGTAAACCAGCACTGGCCTATCATGCACTCAGCCACAAGTGACATCACAACCACAAACTCCACCCATGTAAACCAGCACTGGACTATCAGGCACTGAGCAACAAGTGACATCACAACCACAAACTCCACCCAGATAACCACCACTGGCCTATTAGGCACTGAGCCACAGTTGAAATCACAAGCACAAACTGCAGCCACGTAAACCAGCTCTGCCCTATCAGGCACTGAGCCACAAGTGACATCACAACCACAAACTGCATCCACATCACCAGCACTGGCCTATCAGGCACTGAGCCACAAGTGACATCGCAAACAAAAACTCCACCCACATCACCAGCACTGGCCTATCAGGCACTGAGCCACAAGTGACATCACAACCACAAACTGCACCCACGTGACCAGCACTGGCCTATCAGGCACTCAGCCACAAGTGACATCACAACGACAAACTGCAGCCACGTAAACCAGCACTGCCCTATCAGGCACTCAGCCACAAGTGACATCACAAACACAAACTGCAGCCATGTTACCAGCACTGGCCTATCAGGAACTGAGCCACAAGTGACATCACAACCACAAACTGCACCCACGTGACCAGCACTGGCCTATCAGGCACTCAGCCACAAGTGACATCACAACGACAAACTGCAGCCACGTAAACCAGCACTGGCCTATCAGGCACTGAGCCACAGTTGAAATCACAACCACAAACTGCAGCCACGTAAACCAGCACTGGCCTATCAGGCACTGAGCCACAAGTGACATCACAACCACAAACTGCACCCATGTGACAAGTACTGGTCTATCAGGCACTGAGCCACAAGTGACATCACAAACAAAAACTCCACCCACATGACCAGCACTGGCCTATCAGGCACTGAGCCACAAGGGACATCACAAACACAAACTGCACCCACGTAAACCAGCACTGGCCTATCAGGCACGGAGCCACAAGGGACATCACAACCACAAACTGCACCCACGTAAACCAGCACTGGCCTATCAGGCACTGAGCCACAAGTGACATCACAACCACAAACTGCACCCACGTAAACCAGCACTGGCCTATCAGGCACTGAGCCACAAGGGACATCACAACCACAAACTGCACCCACGTAAACCAGCACTGGCCTATCAGGCACTGAGCCACAAGTGACATCACAACCACAAACTGCAGCCATGTGACAAGCACTGGCCTATCAGGCACTGAGCCACAAGTGACATAACAAACAAAAACTCTACCCGCATCACCAGCAATGCCCTATCAGGCACTGAGCCACAAGTGACATCACAACCACAAACTGCACCCACGTAAACCAGCACTGGCCTATCAGGCACGGAGCCACAAGTGACATCACAACCACAAACTGCAGCCACATCACCAGCACTGGCCTATCAGGCACTCAGCCACAACTGACATCACAACCACAAACTGCACCCACATCACCAGCACTGGCCTATCAGGCACTGAGCCACAAGTGACATCACAACCACAAACTCCACCCAGATAACCACCACTGGCCTATCAGGCACTGAGCCACAGTTGAAATCACAACCACAAACTGCAGCCACGTAAACCAGCTCTGCCCTATCAGGCACGGAGCCACAAGTGACATCACAACCACAAACTGCACCCACAGGACCAGCACTGGCCTATCAGGCACTGAGCCACAAGTGACATCACAACCACAAACTGCACCCACATAAACCAGCACTGGCCTATCAGGCACTGAGCCACAAGTGACATCACAACCACAAACTGCAGCCACAGGACCAGCACTGGCCTATCAGGCACTCAGCCACAAGTGACATCACAACCACAAACTGCACCCACGTAAACCAGCACTGCCCTATCAGGCACTGAGCCACAAGTGACATCACAAACAGAAACTGCACCCACGTAAACCAGCACTGGCCTATCAAGCACTGAGCCACAAGTGACATCACAACCACAAACTGCAGCCACGTGACCAGCACCGGCCTATCAGGCACTAAGCCACAAGTGGCATCACAACCACAAAATCCACCCAGATAACCAGCACTGGCCTATCAGGCACTGAGCCACTGTTGAAATCACAACCACAAACTGCAGCCATGTGACCAGCACTGGCCTATCAGGCACTGAGCCACAAGTGACATCACAGCCACAAACTCCACCCAGATAACCACCACTGGCCTATCAGGCACTGAGCCACAAGTGACATCACAAACAAAAACTCCACCCACATCACCAGCACTGGCCTATCAGGCACTGAGCCACAAGGGACATCACAACCACAAACTGCACCCACGTAAACCAGCACTGGCCTATCAGGCACTCAGCCACAAGTGACATCACAGCCACAAACTGCACCCACAGGACCAGCACTGGCCTATCAGGCACTGAGCCACAAGTGACATCACAAACACAAACTGCACCCACAGGACCAGCACTGGCCTATCAGGCACTGAGCCACAAGTGACATCACAACCACAAACTGCACTCACATAGGAAGCACTGGCCTATCAGGCCCTGAGCCACAAGTGACATCACAACCACAAACTGCACCCACATAAACCAGCACTGCCCTATCAGGCACTGAGCCACAAGTGACATCACAACCACAAACTGCACACACAGGACCAGCACTGGCCTATCAGGCACGGAGCCACAAGTGACATCACAACCACAAACTGCAGCCACATCACCAGCACTGGCCTATAAGGCACTGAGCCACAAGTGACATCACAAACACAAACTGCACCCACGTGACCAGCACTGGCCTATCAGGCACTGAGCCACAAGGCACATCACAACCACAAACTCCACCCACAGGACATGCACTGGCCTATCAGGCACTCAGCAAAAACAGACATCACAACCACAAACTGCACCCACATCACCAGCAATGCCCTATCAGGCACTGAGCCACAGTTGAAATCACAACCACAAACTGCAGCCACATCACCAGCACTGGCCTATCAGGCACTGAGCCACAAGTGTCATCACAACCACAAACTGCAGCCATGTGACCAGCACTGGCCTGTCAGGCACTGAGCCACAAGTGACATCACAACCACAAACTGCAGCCACATCACCAGCACTGGCCTATCAGGCACTGAGACACAAGTGACATCACAAAAAAATTGCACACACATGAAGAGCACTGGCCTATCAGGCACTGAGCCACAAGTGACATAACAAACAAAAACTCTACCCGCATCACCAGCAATGCCCTATCAGGCCCTGAGCCACAAGTGACATCACAACCACAAACTGCACCCACGTAAACCAGCACTGGCCTATCATGCACTCAGCCACAAGTGACATCACAACCACAAACTCCACCCATGTAAACCAGCACTGGACTATCAGGCACTGAGCAACAAGTGACATCACAACCACAAACTCCACCCAGATAACCACCACTGGCCTATTAGGCACTGAGCCACAGTTGAAATCACAAGCACAAACTGCAGCCACGTAAACCAGCTCTGCCCTATCAGGCACTGAGCCACAAGTGACATCACAACCACAAACTGCATCCACATCACCAGCACTGGCCTATCAGGCACTGAGCCACAAGTGACATCGCAAACAAAAACTCCACCCACATCACCAGCACTGGCCTATCAGGCACTGAGCCACAAGTGACATCACAACCACAAACTGCACCCACGTAAACCAGCACTGGCCTATCAGGCACTCAGCCACAAGTGACATCACAACGACAAACTGCAGCCACGTAAACCAGCACTGCCCTATCAGGCACTCAGCCACAAGTGACATCACAAACACAAACTGCAGCCATGTTACCAGCACTGGCCTATCAGGAACTGAGCCACAAGTGACATCACAACCACAAACTGCACCCACGTGACCAGCACTGGCCTATCAGGCACTCAGCCACAAGTGACATCACAACGACAAACTGCAGCCACGTAAACCAGCACTGCCCTATCAGGCACTCAGCCACAAGTGACATCACAAACACAAACTGCAGCCATGTTACCAGCACTGGCCTATCAGGAACTGAGCCACAAGTGACATCACAACCACAAACTCCACCCACATCACTAGCACTGGCCTATCAGGCACTGAGCCACAAGTGACATCACAAACAAAAACTCTACCCGCATCACCAGCAATGCCCTATCAGGAACTGAGCCACAACTGACATCAAACCACAAACTGCACCCACGTAACCAGCACTGGCCTATCAGGCACTGAGCCACAAGTGACATCACAACCACAAACTGCACCCACGTAAACCAGCACTGGCCTATCAGGCACTGAGCCACAAGTGACATCACAACCACAAACTCCACCCAGATAACCACCACTGGCCTATCAGGCACTGAGCCACAGTTGAAATCACAACCACAAACTGCAGCCACGTAAACCAGCTCTGCCCTATCAGGCACTGAGCCACAAGTGACATCACAACCACAAACTGCATCCACATCACCAGCACTGGCCTATCAGGCACTGAGCCACAAGGGACATCACAAACAAAAACTCCACCCACGTAAACCAGCACTGGCCTATCAGGTACTGAGCCACAAGTGACATCACAACCACAAACTGCACCCACGTGACCAGCACTGCCCTATCAGTCACTCAGCCACAAGTGACATCACAAACACAAACTGCAGCCATGTTACCAGCACTGGCCTATCAGGCACTGAGCCACAAGTGACATAACAAACAAAAATTCCACCCACGTAAACCAGCACTGGCCTATCAGGCACTCAGCCACAAGTGACATCACAACCACAAACTGCACCCACGTAAACCAGCACTGGCCTATCAGGCACTGAGCCACAAGTGACATCACAACCACAAACTGCACCCACGTGACCAGCACTGGCCTATCAGGCACTGAGCCACAATTGTCATCACAGCCACAAACTGCACCCACGTAAACCAGCACTGGCCTATCAAGCACTCAGCAGAAGTGGCCTCACAGATACAAAGAAGTAGCAACGTGGCTGCTGGTGGCCTAGCAGGTACTGAGGCCAAATAACTGCACAAACACAAACAGCAGCAATATGCATCGAGGTGGACTCTCAGGTGCTCATGCTGAAGTGACCTCACAGGCAGCCATGAAGCCAAATAGCTGCTCCTGGCCTCTTTGCAGCTGAGGCACAATTGACCTAAACAAGCACAAACAGCAGCAATGTCCATGCTGATCGCCAGTCACATACTGATGCACAACTCACCACAAAAGCACCAACAGCAGCAATGGCCCTGCTCACCCTTTAGGAGGCACTGAGACACAAGAGACCTCACCATCATCACCAACGCTACATGCATGCTGTTGGCCTACCAGCTTCAGAGGCACAACTCACCTCACAAGCACAAATGGCATCCACCTGCCTGCTGCTGCCCTATCTTTGACTGAGTCACAAGGGAGCTCAAAAGTGCAAACCTTCACAGAGGAGAAGCTCACCTGGGCCACTCGCACGTCCCTTGATTACGCTGTGATCACTCCACACAGAACAGTCTTCTGCAAAAGGCTTTCATCTCCTGGCAAGACTCTCTCCAGATCATGGGACAGCTCCACTCTGGCACCCTGGCGACAAATCACAAAAGGAACAATTGGTCTCGCTTTTCCTTTAGTACCATCAAGTCCGAGCTGGGAGCCTTCGCACTGCAGCACCTACACAATGGCAGCAGCATGCCACTTCCATTTCTAGTGCATTTCTAGGGACAGAGATCAGCTGAGGGAGCAGCTGCACTGCAAAGGCTTTCTGACACTCTCAGATCAACTCGGCACTGCACCGGGCATCAACCTGACGCCAGACCTCTGCTCTGCCACCTACTCTACAAACACACTGCCTCTGCCCCACACAGCTGCCTCTTCTGCTACATACAACCAAGTGCCAGCAAGAAGAGATGCATGCAGGACACTTGCCACTTGCACACTCCCCAGCCACTGCTCTGCTCGCTGCCTTCCCTTGGCTTCTCAATCCAGACACACAGGCAAGCTCTTGCGGTAACACCACAAGGTGGCCAAGGCACTCTAGGCTCACAAGGCCTGTGCAAATGAGCAGCACAAGATCAGGCACAGAGCTGCCTCCTTGGGTGATGCTGCTCTTTTCAGAGGGAAGGATCCTGCTTGCTTTGGGCACAGCAGGCTGCTGCTTTCCACCCCCATCCCCTCACGAACCTCCTGCTAGGGATGGGGACATGGGGATTTTCTGTAGTAATACAAAAGTTACAGATACAACACAGAAACACTTGAGAGTCCGGAAGGCCTCCTGAGCCCAAAGGAACCTCCCTTCCTTTCCTTTAGTTACTTGGACAAGGAGCTTGGACGGGGAAGGGAAAAAGGGTGCAGAGCCTTTGAAATGAGGCCCAAGCAATGAGACAGCCCCACACTGGACGGCTGCTGAAATGACAGCTCTCCTGGCTGCGCAGCCTCTGCAGCACCAGTCCGCGCTCCACAGCTGCCTTCACAGAGCACTGAGGGCTGGGTGCCACGGGCAACCTGGCCCTGGGCACATCTTCACCCCTCGCAGAGCCGGCAGCCCAAGAGCTCTGAGACTTCCACAGGTCAAGCTATGGACGCTTTGGGGCACTCACACAAAGGCACTCCAGACATGCTGGCATCTATTATAAGGGTCTTGGACTCGTCCTATATGGCACCACAACCTCCTAGGAAAAGGAGGGGGCACCGTAGCATTTGTTGAGCGGGCTGGCAATAACAGCACTTGTGGGAGGCGGAATTTGCAGCACAGCAGAGGTACCAGGAGCTGAACCCACACCCCAAGTCACCCAGGGAAGACAGGCGCATTTATGGAAGCCTTCGCATCCAGACGTAGCCTCTTCTCAGTCACTTGCAGCTGCTTTCACAGAGGGCTCACGACGCTGGCCAAGATGTTCACAGGTACAGGGACGCAGCCTGGCATCCTGCCTCCATCCTCAGCGGCTCTAGCACTGCACTGGGAACCTCCATGAGTGGAGCAACCTAGAAAGAAAGAAAGAAAGAATCGGAGTGTTACTGGCAGTTCTGCTGGCCTTACAGAGTCGCAACAGGCAGGGGCAAATGTCTCCCCTCTGTGCTGAGCTCTATTGGTGAGAACACAGCCAGCAGGGCCACCAAGACGTTCTACCCCTCTTTTTGGCACAGGTGACACCATGTCTGTATACCAGGTCCTGTTTGGGCTCTCCAGTTCTGCACAGGCGCTAACACACTGCAGGGAGTCCAGCACAGGGACACCAAGACGGTCAGGGGCTGCAGCGTGGGGCATAAAAGGAGAGGCTGCGAGAGCTGGCTTTGTTCAGCCTAGACAAGAGAAGGCCAACGGGGATCTTCATGCTGTGCACAGCTACCTTATGGAGGGCACAGAGAAGATGGAGCCGGATTTTCTTGGAGGTGCACACTAGTAGCATGGGAGACAACAGGGACAAATCGGACAATGGGAAATGCTTCCGAGACATTAAGAAGAAACCTTTTTCTCCGTGACGGTGGCCAAACTGCGGCACAGGGATCCAGAGAGGTTCCCAGATCTCCATCCTTGGAGGTAATCAAAACTTCACTGGAAAAGGCCCCAAGATACCTCCTCTACTGGCACCTGCCTGGAGCAGGGCGTTGGAGCCCTGCTACCTCCACACGGCTCCCCCATTGCAGCCTCAAGGAATATGCTATTATGAGACTCTTGCCAAAGGCACCAGAGGCTTTGCAGATGCCGCCTCCACCGCTCAACAAGGACAGGTGTCTCAGAGCCACCCATCGCCCTCACAGGCCTGACTTCTTGTGAGGGGGCATCTCCCCTCTCTGCAAGGCTCTGCGTAGGCACAGCGTGCAGAAATGCCTCTGACTGCTTTCATTAACTACCCATCTCGCTGAGGGATAGCAATGGATTAGCGTCTGAGATGGGAAGATGCAATGACGGTCCAGATTCAGCAGAAAGCCTTTAAGGAGGGAGAAGAGAACTCTCGCCAGCAGTCAGTAAAATCCCAAAGACTCACGGAAGCATCAAACCCTTCCGAAACTGCAAGCCTGAACCTCAGCTGACACAAACCACCAAACTGGGAGCAGCCCTGCCTCGCACCACGATGCTCCAAGGAGGCAACACGGTCACCAACAGTCCTCACCCACGTCTCCCAGAAGGACACCGTGATGGCACGCTGGGCCTTGGGAGCAGAGCACTGCTCTCTCCAGACACCTCCTCCCACGCTGAGCAGCAAAACACTGGCGCCACCACCCGGCTCCACCACAGGGCATCTCGCACTGTAACACGCCGTTACCTCCACACCTCACAGAGGGTTGGCAACCAACACACGCCTCTGCATCAGCGACACACAGCCCACAGCACCACACACGGCAGCACACAGGGCACCCCAAGCACCCCACAACACACAAAGCCCAACTCTCCAGACCTTCCATTCCTTTCTAGTCCTCCAAGGCCTTGCAACAGGCTCTGCCTCTGAACAGCCACTCACAGCCCGGGGCCTGCTCACTTCCCACCTTCCCACCAGGAAGCAGAGAAGAAGTGCTCTCACAGTGGCTGATCAGGCCAGCTTTTCCCTCTCGCTTGTGCCTCAACTTCTCTGAACAAGAAATCTCTTTCAAAATGTGGCCCATACCCTTTTTGGGGGGTGACATTCCTTCTGTCTCCTCCAACAGCCTTTGCACCCATTCTCCAATGACTGCATACGTGGACAGAAAATCAGAGACCCCTAAAGCGTTACAGTTCCAAATGTGTCATAAAAGCAGCTGGACACCTCAAAGACAGAGACAGCATTCAGACCTTGCAGGAAAATCTCACAAGCTCCCTGCTCTTTTGACAGGGGCAACTTCTAAAGCACACACATCCTGGCAAGAAGAGATTATTCACACCACTGCTCACACCAGCACTACATTCACTTAGCAGCCTCAAAAGTCTAGCTGGACTCCCTAGCTGACCGGGAGGACGCTGCAAGCTTCTACTTAGCAACAAGCGGAAAGGCAAACTCCATGGCCATGCTCACCACAGAACATCATCTGCATTTTAAATGTAGCAGTACTAACTCATGATGATGGAGTGGAATCAAATTTGTGTCAGATAATGTGGAACATCGACTTCTGCTTGATTAATGAGTTGCATTTCTGTATTGCTGTAGAGCTCTGCAGGGGTCAATCCCTCCTCTGAGCACACGCAACAAACCCAGAAGTGACCTCACCACCAGCATCCAAGCCATGCGTCTTCTCCTGACCTGTCAGCTGCTCACATAGAGGTGTCATCACATCACAGATTCACATCATGGCCTCATAATACTCACAATGCTCTCAAACACCCATTGCCTACCAGTTACTACACCAAAAGATTAGCTTCTGCTATGCATTATCAACACCTAGCCTATGAAATTTAAGAACTGCAGAACAGCCTGCAAGTAATTCTTGGCAACATTTTCTAACGGGAGGATTGCATGGGAGCAGCGATCATGAAACTGAAGACAGCAGGGCCTCGTGTCCCAGGCACAGGGAGAAGCCTTCCTGCAACTCAGAACTCTGGTTCCTTCCCCAATGCTGAACAAAACCAGAAAATCCTCCACACATCCAGGACAACAAGCATTCTCCTATTTTAGGCCCTGACAACTGGAGGCACGTGGAAGGACTCAGGCCAGGGCATCTCAGTTGGTGAAACCAGCAGAGACACAATTCAGCAACTCTTCACCCTGACCTAGGAGCATGGAAAGAACAACAGCAAGTGCAAGCACTGGCCGTTCATCAACTTTCAAGGCCCTTGACAAGCTGACGGGCGAGTGAAGAGTTAACAGGACTGAAGTTTGTCAACTGATATGCAGAAGAACTGATAGCACAAGAGCTGAGGTGCACAAAGCTGTTGAACAGAGGACTTAACAGGACTAAAGTCGTCTACCAACCGATATGCGCAAGGACTGATATGCACAAGGCTGCGGAATGGAAGCATTAACAAGACTGAAGAAGTCTGACACCTGGAATCTGCACGGACCCCCGGGGAGCGAAGAAACAATACGGAGGTATTGTGGTCTTGCCTCGCTAGCAGGGTCCTCCCAAGCAGACATACAAACAGTCCTGGGATTGTGAAACTTGCTAAAAGTCAGCAAAAGCGTTGTTTGCCCAGAGCCCCAGCCGTATAAAAAGAGACTTGGGAGCTAGGAGAGTTTGAGCAGGGATGGGAACGTGACCTGACCATCCTCTCCGGCTGGACTGTGAGTATTCCCCCCCCTCCCCTTTTCCCGGGACGCTGGGTTAAGGTAACTCCTCGAGGTTGAGAGCCCTCTCACTAGGAGAGTGAACAAGAAAGCTTTCAAGTAGGGATAAGCAGTGCTTCCAATTAATAACGCAGTAATCGACGGTTTCAGGTTATCCTTTCTAAATTAGTAACTGATGGTTTTGTGTTATCCTTTCTAAATTAGTAATCGCATTATTTTAATGGATGTTACTAATCCAAGAACTTGTGTGAGGAAATAAACATTTTTTTTTTACTATTATTATGCTACTGTCTCAGTCGTTGCTGTGGAACCTTCATAGTGTGACAGCATGACACAAGCAAAACAGCTCACACTTACAGAGCTCTTCTGCAAACACCCTTCACCCTGCTGCCAGGCTCACAGGTCGCGGCGCAAAGCAAGAGGCAGGGAGCAAAAACAACGGCTAAGGCACGGCATCACATGCGGGCACAGCCTCTCTCAGAGCCACTCCAAAATGCAGTTTTCACAACAAAAGACACCATTGGGAAGGGCACCTCGCGACCACACCAGCAGCCTGCTCACACTTTGCCCAGCACCTCCCAAACGCTGCTCCGAGCAGCACCTGGGGCTGCGCTGGCAGCAGCAGCTCAGGGAAACGCTTTAACAGGGATCCCAGAGCCACCACAGGGCCAAAGCTTCCTGCCCCCAAACCCCACCGAGCCGCCCCGGCCCAGCTGCTCGCGGCAGGCCGCCACGTCTGGCTGCAGGGCAGCTCCCCCCTCTGGCCCACGTCGCTCTGGCCCCTGCTCACGGCCCCACCAGCCCCTGCTGCAGCTCCTGCAGCAAAGCAGCCCCGGCAAAGCCAGCACCGCTGCCCCGCCCCGGCGGGAGGGCACCCGCCGCCATTTGAACGCGCCCGCAGCCCCCACCAAACGCTCTCGCCCGCTCGCTTCTCGCCTGCTTTGCTCCCGCTCCTCTTCCACCTCTTTGACGTCTTTTTTTTTTCCCCACATGTTGGACTGCAATTGGCTGACAGAGCCATCAGTGAAATCGATGCCCGCCCTTCTCCTCCGGACAGCCAATAGAAGGGCTGCACTGGGGCGATGCCATGGCAACGCTGTTCCCTCCTGCCCTGGCGGCCAGCTCCGCCCCCTCCCCCTTGGTCGGGCGCCATGTTGTGGGGGGCAGCGCGGGGCGCCGTGTGGGCGGGCAGTGCGGGGCCCCGGGGTGCGACCGCTGCCCCGGCGGAGCTGGGCTGTGCGGCAGGGGCCCCGCGGGGCTGCTGGCTGCCCTGCGCCCTGGGGGCCGTGCGGGGCGTGGGGGGGCAGCGCTGGGGCCTGTGCTGGTGGCAGCCCTGGTGCCAGCGTGGGGGCCCTGGGGCTGGTCGTCTGAAACAGGGGATGGACTTGAAACTAGGAGACTGACAGAACTCCTACCACTTTCCAAATTAAGTGTTGGACTGACTGGTGCAGAACCTCTCCAAGTGGGTATTTCAGACAGTTCTAGAGATTTCTAGAGGCAGATCCTGCTGTGCCTGGACCAATTCCTGTGCTTAAATGTGGTGAGTACCATCTCAGGTGGAGTATCTGGCTGTTTCAGAATCTCTGCAGCAGCTCCTGCTGCAGAACTGATTAAACTGTAAATACTTAAGGCCCTTGAAAATTGACAGTACAAACTGCTCCTGCAAATGAAGAAGCGGCTATGTAGAACAGTCTTTTGTGCATTCTTAGGAGAGTTAGGAGATGCTTTGATATGCAATTTAAGGTAATCAGTAGCAATGGATCATGCATATGCTGGAGAGGTCACACAGCACCACAAGCCAGCTGGACTATAAAAATTCCCCAGAAGAACAGTTCGGGGAGTCTCATCTGATCCAGTGGAAGCCACTGTTGGAAGGACCCTGGCAAAGGAGACTGCCACCACCATCTGGACAGTAACCAACCATCCCGTTCAAGAGATTTGATGCCCCTTGTGAGTGTTACCTGTGACACGCCAATAGAGGGGCCTCTGTGATTCTTTCAGATTCAGGGTTTATTTGCACTGAACTCTGAGAGATCATCATTTGTCAAGTATGAGAATTTATTAGAGATAAGAGGTTATAACAAAAAAAGCTAGAAATATAACAGAACTGAAAAAATATATATACATATCAGAGCTCTACAGTTAAATCATGGATGCACGGTACAGCGACTGCTCTCGCCCTTTATTGGTCACCCTTCTGGTACAGTTTTACCCAGATTCTCCTCACCACGCCATTCACATCCACAGGCCAGCTGATGGTCAGTCAGAGTCCACACCAACTTCTGTGGCTTACTCTTTTCTATAGCGAGTCAAAACAACGCCAGCCCGCAGTTACACAAAAGCTGTATGGCCTCAGTCAATAACAGCATGCACATCAACAGGTAACCTAGTGCTCAGCCCACAGCACTGTTCAGTTAGTAACAATTTGCCCACTAACAGGTCTTTCTGTGGGGAATGGTTCCACAGCACCTAGATGTTTATGGGGTGAGTCTGTGGTGTCGCTTCTCCTCTGTCTGGAATTGTCAGTCGTGGGGTCGTTAGACGGTTGCCCCCAGGCTGCAGCAACCCCACAGTGTGGTGGCTCCAGCCGTGATGCACCCGGGGTTCCTTAACTCCTGGGAGCACCCCAGAGCAAACCCCTCTTCTGTGGGCTGCACCATCCAGAGTCCCACGCTTGCCTGTGTGGCGCCTGTCACTCCACCCCTTGACACCGTCAGACACACGCATTTATTTCAGAAGTCAGCTAATTCCCCTTGGTGTGCAGTGGGCGGCTTTTGGGTAAGCACAGTGTACTGGGGAAATGCGCACTGCTATTAATAGACGCCAAAAGCAAAGCATGCCCATTTGCAGTAACACGTAAACAACTGTTAAAAATAACAGTCTTAATCCTAATAGCAACATGATTGGTCTGGCCTATTGACCCAAATTCGGTGAATCCGAGTGTTGTTCCAGTTCAATATGTTAACACAGAAATCTTATTTCCTTTAATTGCAGGCATTTCTTTCCTGCACCGAAAGATCAGTTTGTTCCCCAAGCTGGAATAGTTCCCTTTAGAGGAGCTTCAAATAGAGTTGGTCACCTTTTTTTTATTATTCTTTTTCCGTATTTCCCTGTCTTCTCTATAGGAAACAGACAACTTTAACTTCAGATCAACAGCTGTTACATTTATGCTTAATTTTACCATCTTTTTCTCTTTCTTTCCTTTCCTTTCATCAAGGGAAGGTGTTAGCCCCTTCCTTAGGATCATCAATTTTTACAAACACTAGAATACAGCTGTTGAGTTTCATTATCAGCCTGGTATGTGTATCCCCTCATTCTTAGGTCTGCCATCTTCCTTTGATGTTACTTCTCTCCTGGCTCCCAGATTCATTCTATTATTTAGATACTTTTAAAAAACACATTACTTAGCCTAACAATTCTACCACTCTTTCTGGCTGCTTCTTTTCAAGTTGTTGCTCTTCAGAGGGTCATTCTGTAGAACCCAAACAAAAAAGTAAACCCTACCAAGGCAATTAGGTTGTTATAGTTTGGTTTTAACTGTAACTGCCGAAGCTATTTCTTTTAAGGTTACTCGGTTACATCCATCTATTATTCACATTTGAACAGGGGGGTTTTTTTATTGATTTTTCTTTATGCTCAGAAACTTTTACTACAGCTTGGGGCATTTTCCAGCCCCTGCTGGTTTCTGGTGTACTTAAAGATGCTGTTTTTTCGCATTCGAGGTCTTTTCTTGTTTCCTAACTCTGCCCCTGGGGCTCTTATCTGCAGAGCCCGATCTCCACCCTGAGTCCTCCTGTGCCTCAGTGCCAGGCAGAGCAGTTATACTGGCCAGGGGGGGCAGAGCGTTTCTCACGGTCTTGTGAGAAACAAGCTGCCCAAGCCCGGTCCTGCTTTCCACCCAAAGCCTCCCCTGCTTCGCTCCCTCTCCTCTTCCACCTCTCTCTTTCACGTCTGTTTTTCTTCCACATGGTGGACTCCGATTGGCTGACAGAGCCGTCAGTGAAATCCAGACCCGCCCCCCTCCTCCTGCCAGCCAATAGGCAGGTCACAAATCAGCAGCTGCCTATGGGAATGAGCTAGGGGAGGAGTCACAGTGTTGCAGTGTCCAGGTGGAGTGTTGTAAAGGTGAGGCTACAAACTGTCCATTTAATCGGGGAATGTGGAAACAGAAGAGAGAGCCAGACAGCTCCTGGGGGTCCCGGGCGATGCTGGGGGCCGTGCTGCTCTTGGGGATCTTGGACCAGGCTGGGTTTCTGTACAAAAGTCTGGAAAAGCCTTGATGCAAGCCCCTAGAGAAGAGGGATTTTCCTGAGCACTCAGAGAAACCCATGCAGGACCCAGGGATGTTGAGGGAAACCCATCCCACCCACCCCCAAGCCCACTGCTCTCCCTGGAGACCTTCCTGGATCCTCAGGCTGGGAACAGGAGGGGGTGTGGGGGCACAGCCATGTCCCAGACTAGCCTCCTTCAGGCCTTCAGCTTCACAACATGTCACAGCTTCAAATGAGCTCTCTAAAGCAGCACTTCCCATGCCCCTGGTGTGGAGAGAAGACTTTGGGTAGACAAACAGGAGACAGGGGAGAGAAAGGGCAAAGACAGCAGGCTGCAGAGCTGGGGCTCCCAGCATCACAGAGCGGGTGCCACAGGCTCAAGAAGCAACCCAAAGAAGTAAAGGAGTCCTTCCTTTTGCAGTGACTTGGAAAGCCACATCTCTCACAGTATTCAAGGGGGATGGAGTCTCCCTTCTGCAAGATTTGCCCCAAAACTGTGCAGAGATTAGGAAGAGCAGGAAGGCTGGTTGTAGGGATGCTCTCAAACTTCAGCAGCTGCAGAGCTGGGAGCTGGTCATCTCACAAACTTCAGAGCGAGTCAAAATGCACGTCCTGAGGCATCGCACTGCCTCATAGACTCTGCACTGGAGCCTGGACAGCAGCACTGCAGTGTGTGAGCATGTCCTGAGAAGCCCAGAGTCATAAAATGTGGGAGATCCAGGATGTCAGGGCTGTACAGACCCGGGAGAGCAAGGGTGCCTGCGGGGAGGAGGAGGGCAGGGGGCTGAGGAGCGTACCCAGGGGAGAATTCTCGCACAGCCCCAAGGTGACACTGAAAAGCACAAGGACCAAATGAGGCCCAGGGATGAGAAATGGCTTCCTCAGCCTCAGTCAGAAGGAAAGATGGGCAAACTTCATGGGAAATGGGAAAACTTCCCCACATTTGCTACCTGGCCTCGCCCATGGCTTTGGAGCCTGGCAGGCTCCAGGGTCCTGGATAAGGGCCTCTGGATGATGTGTGTTAAGGCTATGTTTGCTCTTCTCTGGCATAGCATCTCTAGCTCAAGCACTGCCGACTGAGAAACCTTGCCGAGCACTTTTAAAAGCAGAGATCCTGCCTTGGTGCCTAAAGGAGGAAAGCTACGTCCTGTCCCACATTGTCCTGCATCCTGCTTCCACAAAAAGAGGGGCCCACAGCAGAAACCAGTTTTGAGGCTCACCAAAGCATTTCTCAGCCTGTGGCCATGCTTTGTGCTGGTTCATCCCACATGCCTTGGATCCTGTAAAAACGCCAACCCCCAAACCCCAGATTCCTGCACATGTCTGCCCAGTGCAGTGACCTGTCAGTGCAGGGGCGCAGAAGTGACTTCTCCAGTGCCCCATTTGAGATATTTCACAGTCTTTGACACTGTCTGGAGACATTCCTGAAGGATTTATCAGAAAATTATGGAAAATAACTGCAGTGAAGGGAAGTGATGGCTTTCCAGGACGTGAGGGGAAATCTCTCTGCTCTCTCCCTGGCTGTGCCATCTCCATGGCAGTGACCTACTGAGCCCCCAGATGACACGAGCTGAGGTCACAATGGGACGTGCCACATCACAGGGAGGTCTCCCCGGTGTCGTTGTGGGGACCCTCACTTCCCTGTGAGGCCCAGGCACTCCTGAGTACTGCTCACACCCTCCCCACGGCTGCCTTTCGTAGTGGCTCCACGGCAAGGAGAGGGGACAGGAGGCAGTGGGACCACGTTGGGGGCCCTCACCAACAGACGGAGGAGCAGGGGCATGTTGGAAAGGAGTTTTGGGTAATGAGATGGGAAGAGCGTCCTGTTTCTCTGGCTGGAGAGGTGAAACGAGAGCAAGAGGGCAAGCGAGATGGAGGACTGCTGGATGGACACCATCAGCCAGGACCACAGTTCCTTGTTCCCAACACTCCTGCGGCTCTCCACCAAGGGTAAGGGCTTTGGGAGATCCTTCCCGAGGTGTCACACAGAGACTGTTAACTGCCAAAACTGCTGTGGATCCCGGGCTGTGGGGGTGCCTGGACGGGGCTGGGGGCTGCTGTGAGAGCCCTGCCTGAGGGTCCCCTCTGGCTCGGGGGACAATGTGGCAGCCAGGACTCCTGGGTCCTGGGGTTGGGGCTGTCCTGAGCCCCAAGGCTTCTGTGCAGCCAGCTCCATCGCCTCTTAGGGTGGAGGGGGAGCATGGGAATCCATGACAGGTTTTCCGGGGAGTGGGTCCTCTTTGGGGTCTGGCTCTGAGAGGAAAGGGGTCCTGCATCCCAGACGCTGAGGTGGCCTGCAGCTCCATGGGGCTCTCAAGACCCTGCTGGAAATGTCCATATACCATAATGAAACCATCACCTTGTAATAACCCCAAGTCCTCTGGGTGTTTGGGAAAATCTCTATTCCTTCCCCCTGGATCCTTCCAACTTGGCGCAGCATGTTTTGTGCTCAGAGATGCCATCTTTAGATGGCCACTGCCCCTGTCCTCCTGCAAACTAGGCTCAAAACACCGCACCCAAAAGAACATACATTGGAGAGAGCAGATTGGAAACAGGCAGAGGTGCAATCCCCATTCAACAGGTCCTGGCTGACGCCAAGGTTTTTTCTCTGAGCTGGGGTGGGCAGTGCTGGGGTGAGACCAACACAGCCATCTCCCCCAGCACCTTCACGACCCCACACCACCGCTCCCTAGCCGAGCCCTGGGGCTGCCGTGGGCAGGGGGCCAGGGCAGGAGGGGAGAGGACACTGCCCTGCCCTGCCCTGCCCTGCCCTGGGGGCAGCAGGATGCTGCCTGTGGGCTCCGGCGCCACGGCCAGCCCCAGGGCCCCCACGCCGGCGCCAGGGCTGCCACCAGCACAGGCCCCAACGCTGACCCCCCCACGCCCCGCACGGCCCCCAGGGCGCAGGGCAGCCAGCAGCCCTGCGGGGCCCCTGCCGCACAGCCCAGCACCGCTGGGGCAGCGGCCGCACCCCGGGACCCCGCACTGCCCGACCACACGGCGCCGCGCTGCCCGCAGGCCCTGTGGTGGCTCTGGGATCCCTGTTAAAGCGTTTCCCTGAGCTGCTGCTGCCAGCGCAGCCCCAGGTGCTGCTCGGAGCAGCGTTTGGGAGGTGCTGGGCAAAGTGTGAGCAGGCTGCTGGTGTGGTCGCGAGGTGCCCTTCCCAGTGGTGTCTTCTGTTGTGAAAACTGCATTTTGGAGTGGCTCTGAGAGAGGCTGTGCCCGCAAATCATGCCGTGCCTTAGCCGTTGTTTTTGCTCCCTGCCTCTTGCTTTGCGCCACGACCTGTGAGCCTGGCAGCAGGGTGAAGGGTGTTTGCAGAAGAGCTCTGTAAGTGTGAGCTGTTTTGCTTGTCAGGGCCTTGAAAGTTGATGAACGGCCAGTGCTTGCACTTGCCGTTGTTCTTTCCATGCTCCTAGGTCAGGGTGAAGAGTTGCTGAATTGTGTCTCTGCTGGTTTCACCAACTGAGATGCCCTGGCCTGAGTCCTTCCACGTGCCTCCAGTTGTCAGGGCCTAAAATAGGAGAATGCTTGTTGTCCTGGATGTGTGGAGGATTTTCTGGTTTTGTTCAGCATTGGGGAAGGAACCAGAGTTCTGAGTTGCAGGAAGGCTTCTCCCTGTGCCTGGGACACGAGGCCCTGCTGTCTTCAGTTTCATGATCGCTGCTCCCATGCAATCCTCCCGTTAGAAAATGTTGCCAAGAATTACTTGCAGGCTGTTCTGCAATTCTTAAATTTCATAGGCTAGGTGTTGATAATGCATAGCAGAAGCTAATCTTTTGGTGTAGTAACTGGTAGGCAATGGGTGTTTGAGAGCATTGTGAGTATTATGAGGCCATGATGTGAATCTGTGATGTGATGACACCTCTATGTGAGCAGCTGACAGGTCAGGAGAAGACGCATGGCTTGGATGCTGGTGGTGAGGTCACTTCTGGGTTTGTTGCGTGTGCTCAGAGGAGGGATTGACCCCTGCAGAGCTCTACAGCAATACAGAAATGCAACTCATTAATCAAGCAGAAGTCGATGTTCCACATTATCTGACACAAATTTGATTCCACTCCATCATCATGAGTTAGTACTGCTACATTTAAAATGCAGATGATGTTCTGTGGTGAGCATGGCCATGGAGTTTGCCTTTCCGCTTGTTGCTAAGTAGAAGCTTGCAGCGTCCTCCCGGTCAGCTAGGGAGTCCAGCTAGACTTTTGAGGCTGCTAAATGAATGTAGTGCTGGTGTGAGCAGTGGTGTGAGTAATCTCTTATTCCCCGGGGTGTGTGTGCTTTAGAAGTTGCCCCTGTCAAAAGAGCAGGGAGCTTGTGAGATTTTCCTGCAAGGTCTGCATGCTGTCTCTGTCTTTGAGGTGTCCAGCTGCTTTTATGACACATTTGGAACTGTAACACTTTAGGGGTCTCTGATTTTCTGTGCACGTATGCAGTCATTGGAGAATGGGTGCAAAGGCTGTTGGAGGAGACGGAAGGAATGTCACCCCCCAAAAAGGGTATGGGCCACATTTTGAAAGAGATTTCTTGTTCAGAGAAGTTGAGGCACAAGCGAGAGGGAAAAGCTGGCCTGATCAGCCACTGTGAGAGTACTTCTTCCCACCAGGAAGCAGAGAAGGTGGGAAGTGAGCAGGCCCCGGGCTGTGAGTGGCTGTTCAGAGGCAGAGCCTGTTGCAAGGCCTTGGAGGACTAGAAAGGAATGGAAGGTCTGGAGAGTTGGGCTTTGTGTGTTGTGGGGTGCTTGGGGTGCCCTGCGTGCTGCCATGTGTGGTGCTGTGGGCTGTGTGTCGCTGATGCAGAGGCGTGTGTTGGTTGCCAACCCTCTGTGAGGTGTGGAGGTAACGGCATGTTACAGTGCGAGATGCCCTGTGGTGGAGCTGGGTGGTGGCGCCAGTGTTTTGCTGCTCAGCGTGGGAGGAGCTGTCTGGAGAGAGCAGTGCTCTGCTCCCAAGGCCCAGCCTGCCATCACGGTGTCCTTCTGGGAGACGTGGGTGAGGACTGTTGGTGACCGTGTTGCCTCCTTGGAGCATCGTGGTGCGAGGCAGGGCTGCTCCCAGTTTGGTGGTTTGTGTCAGCTGAGGTTCAGGCTTGCAGTTTCGGAAGGGTTTGATGCTTCCGTGAGTCTTTGGGATTTTACTGACTGCTGGCGAGAGTTCTCTTCTCCCTCCTTAAAGGCTTTCTGCTGAATCTGGACCCTCATTGCATCTTCCCATCTCAGACGCTAATCCATTGCTATCCCTCAGCGAGATGGGTAGTTAATGAAAGCAGTCAGAGGCATTTCTGCACGCTGTGCCTACGCAGAGCCTTGCAGAGAGGGGAGATGCCCCCTCACAAGAAGTCAGGCCTGTGAGGGCGATGGGTGGCTCTGAGACACCTGTCCTTGTTGAGCGGTGGAGGCGGCATCTGCAAAGCCTCTGGTGCCTTTGGCAAGAGTCTCATAATAGCATATTCCTTGAGGCTGCAATGGGGGAGCCGTGTGGAGGTAGCAGGGCTCCAACGCCCTGCTCCAGGCAGGTGCCAGTAGAGGAGGTATCTTGGGGCCTTTTCCAGTGAAGTTTTGATTACCTCCAAGGATGGAGATCTGGGAACCTCTCTGGATCCCTGTGCCGCAGTTTGGCCACCGTCACGGAGAAAAAGGTTTCTTCTTAATGTCTCAGAAGCATTTCCCATTGTCCGATTTGTCCCTGTTGTCTCCCATGCTACTAGTGTGCACCTCCAAGAAAATCCGGCTCCATCTTCTCTGTGCCCTCCATAAGGTAGCTGTGCACAGCATGAAGATCCCCGTTGGCCTTCTCTTGTCTAGGCTGAACAAAGCCAGCTCTCGCAGCCTCTCCTTTTATGCCCCACGCTGCAGCCCCTGACCGTCTTGGTGTCCCTGTGCTGGACTCCCTGCAGTGTGTTAGCGCCTGTGCAGAACTGGAGAGCCCAAACAGGACCTGGTATACAGACATGGTGTCACCTGTGCCAAAAAGAGGGGTAGAACGTCTTGGTGGCCCTGCTGGCTGTGTTCTCACCAATAGAGCTCAGCACAGAGGGGAGACATTTGCCCCTGCCTGTTGCGACTCTGTAAGGCCAGCAGAACTGCCAGTAACACTCCGATTCTTTCTTTCTTTCTTTCTAGGTTGCTCCACTCATGGAGGTTCCCAGTGCAGTGCTAGAGGCGCTGAGGATGGAGGCAGGATGCCAGGCTGCATCCCTGTACCTGTCAACATCTTGGCCAGCGTCGTGAGCCCTCTGTGAAAGCAGCTGCAAGTGACTGAGAAGAGGCTACGTCTGGATGCGAAGGCTTCCATAAATGCGCCTGTCTTCCCTGGGTGACTTGGGGTGTGGGTTCAGCTCCTGGTACCTCTGCTGTGCTGCAAATTCCGCCTCCCACAAGTGCTGTTATTGCCAGCCCGCTCAACAAATGCTACGGTGCCCCCTCCTTTTCCTAGGAGGTTGTGGTGCCATATAGGACGAGTCCAAGACCCTTATAATAGATGCCAGCATGTCTGGAGTGCCTTTGTGTGAGTGCCCCAAAGCGTCCATAGCTTGACCTGTGGAAGTCTCAGAGCTCTTGGGCTGCCGGCTCTGCGAGGGGTGAAGATGTGCCCAGGGCCAGGTTGCCCGTGGCACCCAGCCCTCAGTGCTCTGTGAAGCCAGCTGTGGAGCGCGGACTGGTGCTGCAGAGGCTGCGCAGCCAGGAGAGCTGTCATTTCAGCAGCCGTCCAGTGTGGGGCTGCCTCATTCCTTGGGCCTCATTTCAAAGGCTCTGCACCCTTTTTCCCTTCCCCAGGGCTCCTTGTCCTAGTAACTAAAGGAAAGGAAGGGAGGTTCCTTTGGGCTCAGGAGGCCTTCCGGACTCTCAAGTGTTTCTGTGTTGTATCTGTAACTTTTGTATTACTACAGAAAATCCCCATGTCCCCATCCCTAGCAGGAGGTTCGTGAGGGGATGGGGGTGGAAAGCAGCAGCCTGCTGTGCCCAAAGAAAGCAGGATCCTTCCCTCTGAAAAGAGCAGCATCACCCAAGGAGGCAGCTCTGTGCCTGATCTTGTGCTGCTCATTTGCACAGGCCTTGTGAGCCTAGAGTGCCTTGGCCACCTTGTGGTGTTACCGCAAGAGCTTGCCTGAGTGTCTGGATTGAGAAGCCAAGGGAAGGCAGCGAGCAGAGCAGTGGCTGGGGAGTGTGCAAGTGGCAAGTGTCCTGCATGCATCTCTTCTTGCTGGCACTTGGTTGTATGTAGCAGAAGAGGCAGCTGTGTGGGGCAGAGGCAGTGTGTTTGTAGAGTAGGTGGCAGAGCAGAGGTCTGGCGTCAGGTTGATGCCCGGTGCAGTGCCGAGTTGATCTGAGAGTGTCAGAAAGCCTTTGCAGTGCAGCTGCTCCCTCAGCTGATCTCTGTCCCTAGAAATGCACTAGAAATGGAAGTGGCATGCTGCTGCCATTGTGTAGGTGCTGCAGTGCGAAGGCTCCCAGCTCGGACTTGATGGTACTAAAGGAAAAGCGAGACCAATTGTTCCTTTTGTGATTTGTCGCCAGGGTGCCAGAGTGGAGCTGTCCCATGATCTTGAGAGAGTCTTGTCAGGAGATGAAGGCCTTTTGCAGAAGACTGTTCTGTACGGAATGATCACAGCGTAATCAAGGGACGTGCGAGTGGCCCAGGTGAGCTTCTCCTCTGTGAAGGTTTGCACTTTTGAGATCCCTTGTGACTCAGTCAAAGATAGGGCAGCAGCAGGCAGGTCGATGCCATTTGTGCTTGTGAGGTGAGTTGTGCCTCTGAAGCTGGTAGGCCAACAGCATGCATGTAGCGTTGGTGATGATGGTGAGGTCTCTTGTGTCTCAGTGCCTCATAAACGGGGAGCAGACCCTTTGCTGCTGTTGGTGCTTTTGTGGTGAGTTGTGCATCAGTATGTGACTGGCGATCAGCATGGACATTGCTGCTGTTTGTGCTTGTTGAGGTCGATTGTGCCTCAGTTGGAAAGAGGCCAGGAGCAGCTATTTGGCTTCATGGCTGCCTGTGAGGTCACTTCAGCATGAGCACCTGACAGTCCACCTCGATGCATATTGCTGCTGTTTGTGTTTGTGCAGTTATTTGGCCTCAGTACCTGCTAGGCCACCAGCAGCCACGTTGCTACTTCTTTGTATCTGTGAGGCCACTTCTGCTGAGTGCTTGATAGGCCAGTGCTAGGTCCAGGGCTGCTATTCTTGGTTGAGAGGTCACTTGTTCCTCTACTGCCTGATAGGCCAGTGCTGATCCTGTGGGTGGAGTTTGTGGTTGTGAGGTCACTTGTGGCCGAGTGCCTGATAGGCCAGTGGTAGTCATGTGGGTGGAGTTTGTGGTTGTGAGCTCACCTGTGGCTCAGTGCCTGATAGAACAGTGCTGGTCATGTGGGTGGAGTTTGTGTTTGTGATGTCACTTGTGGCTCAGTGCCTGGGAGACCAGTGATTTTCATGTGACTGCAGTTTGTGGTTGTGATGTCACTTGTGGCTCAGTGCCTGATAGGCCACTGCTTGTCCTGTGTGTCCAGTTTGTGGTTTTGATGTCATTTGTGGATCAGTGCCTGAAAGGCCAGTGCTGGTTTACGTGGGTGGAGTTTGTGGTTGTGATGTCACTTGTGGGTCAGCGCCTGATAGGCCAGTGCTGGTCATGTGGGTGGAGTTTGTGTTTGTGATGTCACTTATGGCTGAGTGCCTTATAGGCCAGTGCTGGTGATGTGGGTGGAGTTTGTGGTTGTGAGGTCACTTGTGGCTCAGTGCCTGATAGGCCAGTGCTGGTCCTGTGGCTGCAGTTTGTGGTTGTGATGTCACTTGTGGCTCAGTGCCTGATATACCCGTGCTGGTGATGTGGGTGGAGTTTGTGGTTTTGAGGTCACTTCTGGCTCAGTGACTGTCAGGTCAGTGCTGGTGATGTGGGTGGAGTTTGTGTTTGTGATGTCACTTGTGGCTCAGTGCCTGATAGGCCAGTGCTGGTCCTGTGTGTGCAGTTTGTGGTTGTGATGTCACTTGTGGCTCAGTGCCTGATAGGCCAGTGCTGGTGATGTGGCTGCAGTTTGTGGTTGTGATGTCACTTGTGGCTCAGTGCCTGATAGGCCAGTACTGGTCACACGGGTGCAATCTGTGGTTGTGATGTCACTTGTGGCTCAGTGAGTGCTAGGCCAGTGCCGGTCATGTGGCTGCTGTTTGTGGTTGTGAGGTTAGTTGTGGCTCAGTGCCTGATAGGCCAGTGCTAGTTGCATGGCTGCTGTTTGTGGTTGTGAGGTCACTTGCGGCTCAGTGCCTGATAGGCCAGTGCTAGGCCCATGGCAGATATTTTCAGTTTTGAGGTCACTTGTGGCTCATTGCGTGATAGGCCAGTGCTAGTCCCATGGCTGCTCTTTGTGGTTGTGATGTCACTTGTGTCTCAGTGCCTGACAGGCCAGTGCTGGTCATGTGGGTGCAGTTTGTGGTTGTGATGTCACTTCTGGCTTAGTGAGTGCTAGGCCAGTGCTGGTCATGTGGGTGGAGTTTGTGATTGTGAGGTCTCTTATGGCTGAGTGCCTGATAGGCCAGTGCTGGTCCTGTGGGTGCAGTTTGTGGTTGTGATGTCACTTTTTGGCTCAGTGCCTGATAGGCCAGTGCTGGTCATGTGGGTGCAGTTTGTGGTTGTGATGTCACTTGTGGCTCAGTGCATGATAGGCCATGCTGGTCCTGTGGGTGGAGTTTGTGTTTGTGTTGTCACTTGTGGCTCAGTGCCTGATAGGCCAGTACTTTTCACATGGGTGCAGTTTGTGGTTGTGATGTCACTTGTGGCTCAGTGCCTGATAGGCCAGTGCTGGTCCTGTGGGTGCAGTTTGTGGTTGTGAGGTCACTTGTGGCTCAGTGCCTGATAGGCCAGTGCTGGTCATGTGGATAGAGTTTTTGTTTGTGATGTCACTTGTGGCTCAGTGCCTGATAGGCCAGTGCTGGTCCTGTGGGTGGAGTTTGTGTTTGTGAGGTCACTTGTGGCTCAGTGCCTGATAGGCCAGTGCTGGTGATATGAGTGCGGTTTGTTGTTGTGATGACAGTTGTGGCTGAGTGCCTGATAGGCCAGTGCTGGTCCTGTGGGTGCAGTTTGTGTTTGTGATGTCACTTGTGGCTCAGTGCCTGATAGGCCAGTGCTGGTGATGTGGGTGCAGTTTGTGTTTGTGATGTCACTTGTGGCTCAGTGCCTGATAGGCCAGTGTTGGTCACATGGCTGCAGTTTGTGTTTGTGATGTCACTTGTGGCTCAGTGCCTGATAGGCCAGTGCTGGTCCTGTGGCTGCAGTTTGTGTTTGTGATGTCACTTGTGGCTCAGTGCCTGATAGGCCAGTGCTGGTCACATGGCTGCAGTTTGTGTTTGTGATGTCACTTGTGGCTCAGTGCCTGATAGGCCAGTGCTGGTGATGTGGCTGCAGTTTGTGTTTGTGAGGTCACTTGTTCCTCTACTGCCTGATAGGCCAGTGCTGGTCATGTGGGTGGAGTTTGTGGTTGTGATGTCACTTGTGGCTCAGTGCATGATAGGCCATGCTGGTCCTGTGGGTGGAGTTTGTGTTTGTGTTGTCACTTGTGGCTCAGTGCCTGATAGGCCAGTGCTGGTCATGTGGATAGAGTTTTTGTTTGTGATGTCACTTGTGGCTCAGTGCCTGATAGGCCAGTGCTGGTCATGTGGGTGCAGTTTGAGGTTGTGATGTCACTTGTGGCTCAGTGCCTGATAGGCCAGTGCTGCTGATGTGGCTGCAGTTTGTGTTTGTGATGTCACTTGTGGCTCAGTGCCTGATAGGCCAGTGCTGGTCATGTGGATAGAGTTTTTGTTTGTGATGTCACTTGTGGCTCAGTGCCTGATAGGCCAGTGCTGGTCCTGTGGGTGCAGTTTGTGGTTGTGATGTCAGTTGTGGCTAAGTGCCTGATAGGCCAGTGCTGGTCCTGTGGCTGCAGTTTTTGTTTGTGAGGTCACTTGTGGCTCAGTGCCTGCTAGGCCAGTGCTGGTCATGTGGGTGGAGTTTGTGGTTGTGATGTCAGTTGTGGCTGAGTGCCTGATAGGCCAGTGCTCTTCATGTGGGTGCAGTTTGTGTTTGTGAGGTCACTTGTTGCTCAGTGCCTGATAGGCCAGTGGTGGTCCTGTGGCTGCAATTTGTGGTTGTGAGGTCACATATAATCTGTGCGGAGTGAATGTGACGGGATGCTGTATTTCTAGTGCCAGCAGGAGAGATGCCCCTGTCAGCAGAGTGCCCTGGACTCCAGGCATTGTTTTCTGGCTCTGTGCCTCTCCCCATGGGCAGCAGCGAGAGCATTTCAGCCGAAAGTCTAAGATCTTTTGGTCGAGGAAGTCTAAATCAGCTGGAGCATTTATGCTAATATAGCTTCTGTCGGAAGCTGTAGAATACAACAAGCTCTCTCTGGAAAGTAAGAAAAAAATGGGGGGTTGGGGGGGAAACAACTCTCCTGGCTAGTTACTGTCTGAAGTGGCTTTGTAAGGTTTTTGTGAAAGGGAAAATGCATGTTGAAAGTGAATGAGAGCCTTCAGTGTGCCAGTGGCTCTTTTAGGCGTAGTCTGAACGCCCTTCTCCTAGGGGTGACCTTTGTAGTGTCCTGCCATTTGCAGTAACGGTGGAAGATAAATTCCTTGTGCACCCTTAGGAGCCCTTTACTTAAATTAAGGTAGAGTTTAGACAAGACTCTTAAATAATCCCTTTGTAACTCTTTGGTGTGTGTGTATGGTTTTTTGGTTTGTTTTCTTGTTTGTTTGTTTTATGCTGGCAGAGCTTCCAAACCAAGTAAGCAAATCACATCTTTTCTGGACAAGCCCCATTCCACTGTTTTTATCAAGGTAGTTTCTTTTCTGGACCTTCTCTAGAAAATTGGAGGTATGTAACTTGTGAGGGTGTCCTGAACTGTGCCCTGCAGAGAGGTCAGGTTAAATTGGTTTGCTGACAAACAATTTTCTTCTGTATCCTGCAGTTTGTAAGAATGTCATGTGTACGCATTTACTATTGCCCCAAAGAGTTTTTTTTTTTTTTAACCCTGTTTGTTATTTAAAGAATAGTTCACAAGTACTTCTTTTTACGTGTCTGATGTTATTGTGCAGATATATGGGTTTTGTAATTATTTTTGAGTAGGTGCTGGAATTAGGGGCCTAATTTGGTCCAGTGTGGAGTCTCGACATGAAACCCCTAGCAGCTGCCTTGCTTCTGTGCTCATGGACTTTCACAGGATATTTGAAAGGCCTGTTTGTCAGAGTTCGGGCTTCCTGCTCAGCAGTGAGTGTTAGGAAGCTGCCTGCACTGTCCCCCATAAACTGGCAGCCCCGTACATCTAATTGTCCTTGAAAGCTGACTCGTGCTTTTCTCTTAACACTTTGCCTTCCTTAAGCACGCTTGCATGCCAACAGCCATCTTGCAGCCAGTCGAACGCACACCATGGTGTTCCGATTGCCTGATTCGTGTTGTCATCTGTTTCCCCTTGTGTTGTCAGCTCAGCTCCCTTTGAAGCTCACCACCTTCAAGACCTTCCAGGCTCCTGTCCTAGGTGCCTTGGTGTGGGCAATGCCTGCTGTGGTTGGCTCCTTCCTCGGAGATATTCAAGCCATCTGGACACAGTCCTGGGCAACATGTGCTAAGTGACCCTTCCTGAGCAGGAGGGTCGGACTAGATGATCTCCAGAGGTCCCTTCCAACCTCCACCATTCAGTGATTCTGTGAACTCTAGGATAAAAAGCAAAGATAAATTCATATACTTCAGGAATCTCTGTGGATGTCTGGGGTTTTTGTTTTTTTTTTTTAAAAAAACTTGTCCTGGGCCATGAATCAACATGTTAACAGAGAGACAAAGTAGGCCATGAACTGAATTTAAAAGTACAGGTTTTCTTCTTGTCTTAAAATATGCATCCATTTTCTCATCTCTCTTAGACTGACAGATATAGGCCTAAACCAGAAGGTGCCTCTTGTGAAAATAGGTAAAACTAGATGGTTGGATTCCAGCAATGCTTCCTTGCTTTCGGCATCGTAGAACTGCATGCTCATCTTTTGTGTCCATGCAGAGCCTTGATAAAGTTACTGTGTAGGCACCAAGTGTGCATATGTCAGATTTTCTGCGTGTTTGTGACTGACCCTTCTTGTTTCTTCTCATTAGGAAAACTTGGATATGTCCTCCCGAGGAGAACTGATGAGGAAATCGCTGACACTCAAGATGGCAGTGCAGGTTAGTTCTGGCTTTCAATTTTCTTTACTGTGTTTTGGCCAAAAGCCTCCTCTGAAACAGCTGAAATGAGTTGAGCTATTGGATATTTTTTTAATCTATTCACATTTCTGTATAGCCTTAGCGCTTACAAGCCATAGTCAGGGACTCCAGGGCCCTGCCGGTAAGCTCCGGACAGAGAGTCAGCAAACAAAACCAGTCCTTTTCCCAAATGCTTATAACCGAGCACAAGAGAAAAGGCAAGAGATGGCTGTCAAGAGGTGGGAATACAAGGAAATGCACAGTCCTACTCTGAATGATGAGCACTGCTCTCACTGCAGCAGTAGCCTGACAGTTTTCATGGGTTTTGAGCAGCCCAGCAAGAATTTTCAGGAGGCAAGGAAGACTGCCAGGTGCATATGAAAACCTTCTCCCAAGCGTGAAGGCGGCAGCTGAGAAGAGAACATGCTTCTGCATTTTTGTATTGAGGGGTTAGTCAGTGAGAGGTGCTGTCAGGGCCAGCTCGGAATTCAGAGCTGTTTTCTGGGCACTCAGTGGGAACTAATGTAGGAAGGAGGGTAATTCATGAAAGGCCTTAGCAACTCTGTTTGCTGTGAGAGAAGACACTTGAAGGGTTTCAGGAGAACGCGCTTTGTGATGAAGGGAATAAGTTCAGAAGACGATCTTTAGAGCAACTTTCTGAATGGATCTGAGTGGGGCAAGGCTGTACTTCAGGACAGAAGAGGATGTTGCAGTAGTTGAGCTGATCATGCCTTGAGGAAGAGGGGTAATTATGCAATACCTCGTGAAGGCAGTACCTCGCCCACGTTCCGCAGCCTGTGCAAGACTTGAACAAGGGGAATAAAAACCTATAAAAAGGTTCAAGCCAAAACCTGTATGCATCATAATTATCATCCTGTATGCATCGTAATTAATTGAAGCTCTCTCAGGAGCTCCCTTCTTGACTTGTCCTGCTGTTTTTGGTAACAGCTGTGAATATGAAGTTCAGGGGAAATCGGGGCAATAGATTCACAAATACAGCTGCTTTGCAAGGCTTTACAGTTACTTTGCAAGGCTCTGGCCTATCATATGCCAAAGTCAAGCTGCATATAAGTACCATGTGCCTTTTTTTTTTTAAAAAAAAAAAACTTCCCAACAAAGATGGAATTTTGCTCTCCCAAGGAAGAACATGTAATGCAGTTTGAAATCAGATGCACGACAAATACATATAATGGGCTGGAAACTTCCTAGATCTCACAGTACCTTCTGGGGTAGACTGCACTTGATTTTCAACTTAGTGTGACCTAATCTTGTTTTTGTTTTTGCCTTTGAAATGCTTGCAGATGGAAACATGCAGTCTACAGCAGCGATTCCCCATCCTCCGCTGATGATGATGAGCAACATTTTGCCCAGGAATCTATTGAAGAGGAGGAGCAACTGCCTGCCTGTGAAGCATTCTCCTCCCTGCTCTTGTACAGAGTCTAAATGGTGGCAATACTTAATGCGTTGGCATAATATGTAAGTTGTTGGCACCGGTGGCTCTTAACTGGGCTCTCTACCATTGGACTTTTAGAATTGATTCTTTAAGAGCAATTGGATTTCTTTGGAGAGGTTAGGCGTAAACTCTAAATAGTTTAATGTAAAATTCTGCTGCCCCTGCGCTTTACAGTAGGCTATTCAGAAAGAACCCCCCCCCCCAACAGAAAATGTATAAATAGAGGCAAGGATGGGGTTTCTTTGCCTTCCTTTAACCTAGGACATGGGTTCTGTTGAATTTATCTTTAGGTAAACTGAGGCATCAATACATTTGTGTGCTTGAAAAACTTCTGCCAACACTGAGCTTTTATAGTAGTAGTAAAAAGCCATTTCTTAAGAATTTTTAAAATGCAAACTATATGGAGATTCAAGGTAGAGGGAATCCCTTGCCATAGTTAAAGGCTTAGTGACTTGTGTGATCAAAGGAAAGTATACTCCAAAAGTGTCCTGCTTTAAAAAGGTGCTTTGTCATCTTTGAGTGTTTCCTGTACATGTGACCTTGATTAGTGTATAAGCAGGAGAGGGTTATCTGTTAGAAGTCAATTGTAATCTTTTGCTTGAAAGACCAGGGGTTTCCCTTTGTGGGCACAATATCCGAAGATTTAAGAGTTAGCTGTATATATTCTCTATCATCAGGAAAACTCAATTCACAGCATGATGAAATAGAACTGTAAATTCTTCTCTTTCAATAAGGTTAAAAGTACTGCAAATAAGGAAACCAAAACCTTCAAGTGTTTTGCTGCTTTATTCATTGACATTCTCTTCTAAACAACAGCAGGTTAGCTTTGCTAGTTGGTATTTAAGTATTATCTGGAAATGCAGAATACCTTTTTCTTCCTCCCACCTTTACCCTTTCTCCTCAGCTATTGCCGACCAATTCTGGGAGACAAAAAAAATCCAATAACTTGCAACTTTTTAAGAAGGAATGAAAGGCTTTGCTATCAAGTCCTGCTTGTCTATCTGGAGATAGATCAGATCCATGGACTAGTAGACTGAGTTTAGTGAACTGTTAAAGATATGAAGTGGAAATGGGAGGAGGCAGATGGACTGGGGGGAAGCAGCAAAAGTTTGTGGAGAAGCTGCAAGGCTTTAGATAGCAGGACAGCATGAGTCGTGATATTTGATGATGTCATTTGAAGGAACGGCAAGAAAGGCTTCAGGTAGAGCCTCAAAGATGTCAATGTCTGAGGTACTGCTACTTGGGCTGAAGGCTTTGAACTCTTTGAGGAGGCCTACATTAATTGTTATATCCTAAATCCATTTTCTTCTCATCCTCTTTGGAAAGATA
Source organism: Apteryx mantelli (assembly GCF_036417845.1). NCBI lineage: Eukaryota > Metazoa > Chordata > Aves > Apterygiformes > Apterygidae > Apteryx > Apteryx mantelli. The sequence goes on along the minus strand of NC_090001.1, from coordinate 12,609,158 downwards.
AGGTGGAACCTTTGCACCTTGGCTCCTGGACATCAGAGAGCGACATGGCTCCCCCCATCCTGAGGAAATGGAGGACTGTTTCCAGGGCCAGCAGTGACCCCTGGCCTGGGGGCTTAGCCCTCAACTACTGGAGCCTTCTGTGAGAAAAGGGACCTGCTTTGCTGCCAGAAACTCTTGACGTGCTGGAATTTCAGTATTCAATTTTAGAAGGAATTTACCAACAGCATCCAAGTTAAGCACTTTCAAAGCCTTTGATGGTAAACGCATCCAGTTAGGGTTTGTGTTTCCGTGTTCAGGAAGACATCATCAGCTGGAGAGTAACCTGTTTCATCTTTTAAACACCTTCCTGTAAGGCCAACTCTCAGAAGCCTGGAAAGTGAAGGCTGTACTCCTCCTGAAGTCTGCTGATGGAAATGGAGGTAGTTGTCTTCCTAAAGTCGCTGAAACACAAGATGGGATTGAGCTTCGTAATTTTTCAAGCTTTGGCCTTTATGAAGCAAGAGCTGACACTGTAGTTAAGGCGTTGAAGTGCTCAACTGATTTCTCTGCTGAACAATGTAACAACTCTACTTTGCAGTGGCAGACTGTGGGAAGGTATGCTTTTAGTGAGCACATCTTGATTGCCTTTTACATTGCACTCATTGCATACACTGGGCGCAGGATATAAACAGCCGTCTCAAAGTCACCGCAGTGATTCCCCTAGGCAAACTTCCAGATCTGTCGAGTAAGCCTGTGTGTGTGAGAATGTGGGGAAGGCTGGGTCCGAGTGAATCTTGACTCCGAAAACACTTCAGAAAAAAGTTTTCAGTATTGTTTTCCGGCTAAGCAAATGTTAATAGGTTCAGGTAGGGTGCCCTCGTGATAACAGTATCCAGTTGCTTGGGAAAGCACAGCATTCAGGTGCTTCATCTTCACTTAAGTGCCCTTGAAACTGGAAAAGGAAACTCAAAACAATACCTATCCATCCATCTGAATTGGCAAGCAACAAAACTTGTGCATATGCTGGACTGTTCTGTAGTAATGTTGTAAATGGAGCTTCCCAGGAGACTCCAAAAGCCTCCACCTTACGTGGACATGTGGAACATAAATGAGAGTTGGTGTTGTCCTCTGGCCTGCCTGTGTGCTGGTGAAAAGGAAGTTTGTATGAGAATATTGAGCCATGTAGAATAGGCTGCTATGTAACTAATAACTCTGTATCTATGCAAACAAACACATGTGAACACATGTAAAGAGGATGTAAAATGTAAACTGATGAAAACTGTATCAACCAGATAGATAGTACCTAGAGACAAAGTGTCAGAACACACCTACCAAGACAAACCGATGACTTAATAATAGGGTATAATTTCTGCTCCGCTTAAATTACAGACCTAGCTACACAGACAGAAAAGGACCTTAACCTCTGCCTGACTTCAGAGCTACTGAGATGTAAGTCACTCCTAAGGAGCCTCGCAGCTCGGTTTGTGTGGGGCGTGCTTGAGAAAAGAAGCCGAGCCCTTCAGCAAGGTGGATGAGCCTGGGTGCACTGCTGCACCCCCGGGACTGCTGAGTTTTCAGCTCAGGATGGACTTGTGCCCAAGTCAGTCTGGAGCACAAGGCAGGAAAGGTGAGGGCAGGCACTGTCCTGTTTGCCTGGTCATGAATCATAATTTCAAAGGTCATTTTGGAAGAGGTGACCAGCCTTCAAGCTGTCTGAAGAGCTCCCCAGCTCACAGCCTGCTGCCTCATTTCCAGAGGCTCCTTCAGACCAGGTTTCTTGCTCAGGAACATCACAAGCCATTGCCTGTACGTGGTGCCTCAAGCACATTAGCACATGCTGGTGGTACATGTGGGCACTGACTAGACATTACTGGTAGATGACCAGAGAGGCAACCATCAGACAACCCAAATGGAGATCTTCCTCTTGTGTGACAGATGAGCCCTCAACCATGTAACATGTGTGCCCATACTGTCACAGCTCTCAAATGTTTCTAGTAAAGGTCCAGCTGCTGTAATACAGTGAATCTTCTGTAAATTCTCTCCCTGCCACCCTGGAGCATGGTTTCTGAAATACTCACGGATAGCTGGTGCCGCTTGCTGGACCAATAGGCTCACTGCCAGCCTTTCATTAACATTTTCCACAGACGTCCCTCCATAGCATAAGAGCCTAATTTGCCACAAGCAAATATTCCAAAAATCGAGTGTTCCTCAGACTTTTGCTAACGATAGTACCTTTTCTGAGATAACACCCATTTGCCCTGCAGTTCGTATAGCTAAAACCAGATTTTGGCATGCCATTTGACACGCTGCCCAATCATTTGTATTATTATAATCCCAATTTAGATCTCCTCGTGGGCAAGGCTGTCGGTTATCATCTCAGTCTGCCAATTCCCTATCCTTTTTTCAGTATCCATTCTCTATCCCCTGGCTGAAATATCTGTTGAAACAATACTTGAACATCCCCCTAACAAATGGGATGTCCCTCTACTCTTGTACAAAACAGTCGAGCTGCCTTTTCCGGGTCCTCCCACACCCGGGGCATTTGCTGTGCCCATTGAAGTAGATCTCTGGGAGCCCACGGCCAATAAACGCAGGCACGCAAGACCAGTGCCAGTGCTCACCAGATGAGAACCTCGCTGTGTTCTATCTGGGGTGCCAAACAAATAAGATAATCTGTTCTGTTTTCTTTGCTCTCGGGTACTGGTAATGAGGAGCAGGAGTCATATTTCTAAGTTTTTAAGTATTATTGCTGGCAATAAGGTCCTTCTTATGCTCTCAGCCAGGTGGTGAGAAAAAGGGATTTCCAACTAAGCTGTAAAGCCTTGTACCTGCTACTGGCCTATCAGACGCAAAGGCAGAACTGAAATCAGGTCTGCATCGACACCATGTGCTTCCTGCTGCCCTATAAGGTACAGGGGCACAATGACCTCACAACGACAAAGAGGAGCCATGCGCCTACCATGGCATTATGTGGTGCTGAAGGCAGAAATAACCTGACAGGTTAAAACCAGCAGACATGTGACCAGCACTGGCCTATCAGGCACTGAGCCACAAGTGACCTCACAACCACAAACTGCACACATGTGACCCGCACTGGCCTAGCAGGCACTCAGCCACAAATGACATCACAAACACAAACTGCACACACAGGACCAGCACTGGCCTATCAGGCACTCAGCCACAAGTGACATCACAACCACAAACTGCAACCACAGGAGAAGCACTGGCCTATCAGGCACTGAGCCACAAGTGACATCACAAACACAAACTGCACCCACATCACCAGCACTGGCCTACCAGGCACTCAGCCACAAGTGACATCACAACCACAAAGTGCACCCACACCACCAGCACTGGCCTATCAGGCACTGAGCATAAACAGACATCACAACCTCAAACTGCACCCACATCACCAGCACTGGCCTATCAGGCACTGAGCCACAGCTGAAATCACAACCACAAACCGCAGCCATGTGAGCAGCACTGGCCTATCAGGCACTGAGCCACAAGTGACATCACAAACACGAACTGCACCGACAGGACAAGCACTGGCCTATCAGGCACTGAGCCACAAGTGACATCACAAACACAAAATGCAGCCACATCACCAGCACTGGCCCATCAGGCACTGAGCCACAAGTGACATCACAACCACAAACTGCACCCACAGGACCAGCACTGGCCTATCAGGCACTGAGCCACAAGTGACATCACAACCACAAACCGCACCCACATCAGCAGTACTGGCCTATCAGGCACTGAGCCACAAGGGACCTCACAGTCACAAACTGCACCCACAGGACCAGCACTGGCCTATCAGGCACTGAGCCACAAGTGACATCACAAACACAAACTCCAACCACATCACCAGCACTGGCCTATCAGGCACTGAGCCACAAGTGACATCACAAACACTAACTCCACCCACATAATTAGCACTGGCCTATCAGGCACTCAGCCATAAGTGACATCACAACCACAAACTGCTCCCACATCACCAGCATGGCCTATCACGCACTGAGCCACAAGTGACATCACAAACAGAAACTGCACTCACGTGACCAGCACTGACCTGTCAGTCACTGAGCCACAAGTGACACCAAAACCACAAACTCCACCCACAGGACAAGCACTGGCCTATCAGGCACTGAGCCACAAGTGACATCACAAACACAAACTGCACCCATGTAACTAGCACTGGCCTATCAGGCACTGAGCCACAAGTGACATCACAATCACAAACTGCAGACAAAGGACAAGCACTGGCCTATCAGGCACTGAGCCACAAGTGACATCACAAACACAAAAGGCAGCCACATCACCAGCACTGGCCCATCAGGCACTGAGCCACAAGTGACATCACAGCCACAAACTGCACACACAGGACCAGCACTGGCCTATCAGGCACTGAGACACAAGTGACATCACAAACACAAACTGCAGACACAGGACAAGCACTGGACTATCAGGCACTGAGCCACAAGTGACATCACAACCACAAACTGCAGCCACATCACCAGCACTGGCCTATCAGGCACTGAGCCACAAGTGACCTCACAACCACAAACTGCACCCACATCACCAGCACTGCCCTATCAGGCACTGAGCCACAAGTAACATCACAACCACAAACTGCAGACACAGGACAAGCACTGGCCTATCAGGCACTGAGCCACAAGTGACATCACAAGCACAAACTGCACCCACAGGACCAGCACTGGCCTATCAGGCACTCAGCCACAAGTGACATCACAACCACAAACCGCACCCACATCAGCAGCACTGGCCTATCAGACACTGAGACACAAGTGACGTCACAAACACAAACTGCAGCCATGTGACCAGCACTGGATTATCAGGCACTCAGCCAGAAGTGACATCACAACCACAAACTGCACACACAGGACCAGCACTGGCCTATCAGGCACTGAGCCACAAGTGACCTAACAACCACAAAATGAACCCACGTGACCAGCACTGGCCTATCAGGCACTGAGCCACAAGTGACATCACAACCACAAAGTGCAGACATGTGACCAGCACTGGCCTATCAGGCACTGAGCCACAAGTGACAACACAAACACAAACTGCACCCGCATGACCAGCACTGGCCTATCAGGCACTGAGCCACAAGTGACATCACAAACACAAACTCCACCCACAGAACCAGCACTGGCCTATCAGGCACTCAGCCACAAGTGACCTCACAATAACAAACTGCAGCCACAGGACCAGCACTGGCCTATCAGGCACTGAGCCACAAGTGACCTCGCAAACAGAAACTGCACCCACGTGACCAGCACTGACCTGTCAGTTACTGAGCCAGAAGTGACATCACAAACACAAACTGCACCCATATCACCAGCACTGCCCTATCAGGCACTCAGCCACAAGTGACATCACAAACACAAACTGCTCCCACATCACCAGCACGGGCATATCAGGCACTGAGCCACAAAGGACATCACAAACACAAACTGCACCCACGTAAACCAGCACTGGCCTATCAGGCACTGAGCCACAAGTGACATCACAACCACAAACTGCACACACGTGATCAGCACTGGCGTATCAGGCACTCAGCAAAAACAGACATCACAAACAGAACCAGCACCCACATCACCAGCACTGGCCTATCAGGCACTGAGCAACAAGTGACCTAACAAACACAAAGTGCACCCACATGAAGAGCACTGGCCTATCAGGCACTGAGCCACAAGTGACCTCACAACCACAAACTCCACCCACATCACCAGCACTGGCCTATCAGGCACTGAGCCACAAGTGACATCACAAAAACAAACTGCAGCCACACCACCAGCACTGGCATATCAGGCACTGAGCCACAAGTGACATCACAAACACAAACTCCACCCACAGGACCAGCATGGCCTCTCAGGCACTGAGCCACAAGTCACATCACAACCACAAACTGAAGCCACATCACCAGCACTGGCCTATCAGGCACTGAGTCACAACTGACATCACAAACACAAACTGCACCCACATCACCAGCACTGTCCTATCAGGCACTGAGCCACAAGTGACATCACAAACACAAACTGCAGCCATGTGACCAGCACTGGCCTATCAGGCACTGAGCCACAAGTGACATCACAACCACAAACTGCAGCCACATCACCAGCACTGGCCTATCAGGCACTGAGCCACAAGTGACATCACAACCACAAACTCCACCCACGTAAACCAGCACTGGCCTTTCAGGCACTGATCCACAAGTGACATCACAACCACAAACTGCACCCACATGAACAGCACTGGCCTATCAGGCACTGAGCCACAAGTGACATCATAAACACAAACTCCACCCACATCACCAGCACTGGCCTATCAGGCACTGAGCCACAAGTGACATCACAACCACAACCTGCAGCCACATGAAAATCACTGGTCTCCCAGGCACTGAGCCACAAGTGACATCACAACCACAAACTCCACCCACATGACTACCACTGGCCTATCAGGCACTGAGCCACAAGTGACATCACAATCACAAACTGCAGCCACATAACCAGCACTGGCCTATCAGGCACTGAGCCACAAGTGACATCACAACCACAAACTGCACCCACGTGACCAGCACTGGCCTATCAGGCACTGAGCCACAAGTGACATCACAAACACAAACTGCACACACAGGACCAGCACTGGCCTATCAGGCACGGAGCCACAAGTGACATCACAAACAAAAACTGCACCCACGTAAACCAGTTCTGCCCTATCAGGCACGGAGCCACAAGTGACATCACAATCACAAACTGCACCCACGTAAACCAGCACTGGCCTATCAGGCACTGAGCCACAAGTGACATCACAACCACAAACTCCACCCACAGGACAAGCACTGGCCTTTCAGGCACTGAGCCACAAGTGACATCACAATCACAAACTCCACCCACAGAACCAGCACTGGCCTATAAGGCACTGAGCCACAAGTGACATCACAAACACAAACTGCACCCACGTGACCAGCACTGGCCTATCAGGCACTGAGCCACAAGTGACATCACAGCCACAAACTGCACCCATGTGACAAGTACTGGCCTATCAGGCACTGAGCCACAAGGCACATCACAACCACAAACTCCACCCACAGGACATGCACTGGCCTATCAGGCACTCAGCAAAAACAGACATCACAACCACAAACTGCACCCACATCACCAGCAATGCCCTATCAGGCACTGAGCCACAGTTGAAATCACAACCACAAACTGCAGCCACATCACCAGCACTGGCCTATCAGGCACTGAGCCACAAGTGTCATCACAACCACAAACTGCACACATGTGACCAGCACTGGCCTGTCAGGCACTGAGCCACAAGTGACATCACAACCACAAACTGCAGCCACATCACCAGCACTGGCCTATCAGGCACTGAGACACAAGTGACATCACAAAAAAATTGCACACACATGAAGAGCACTGGCCTATCAGGCACTGAGCCACAAGTGACATAACAAACAAAAACTCTACCCGCATCACCAGCAATGCCCTATCAGGCCCTGAGCCACAAGTGACATCACAACCACAAACTGCACCCACGTAAACCAGCACTGGCCTATCATGCACTCAGCCACAAGTGACATCACAACCACAAACTCCACCCATGTAAACCAGCACTGGACTATCAGGCACTGAGCAACAAGTGACATCACAACCACAAACTCCACCCAGATAACCACCACTGGCCTATTAGGCACTGAGCCACAGTTGAAATCACAAGCACAAACTGCAGCCACGTAAACCAGCTCTGCCCTATCAGGCACTGAGCCACAAGTGACATCACAACCACAAACTGCATCCACATCACCAGCACTGGCCTATCAGGCACTGAGCCACAAGTGACATCGCAAACAAAAACTCCACCCACATCACCAGCACTGGCCTATCAGGCACTGAGCCACAAGTGACATCACAACCACAAACTGCACCCACGTGACCAGCACTGGCCTATCAGGCACTCAGCCACAAGTGACATCACAACGACAAACTGCAGCCACGTAAACCAGCACTGCCCTATCAGGCACTCAGCCACAAGTGACATCACAAACACAAACTGCAGCCATGTTACCAGCACTGGCCTATCAGGAACTGAGCCACAAGTGACATCACAACCACAAACTCCACCCACATCACTAGCACTGGCCTATCAGGCACTGAGCCACAAGTGACATCACAAACAAAAACTCTACCCGCATCACCAGCAATGCCCTATCAGGAACTGAGCCACAACTGACATCAAACCACAAACTGCACCCACGTAACCAGCACTGGCCTATCAGGCACTCAGCCACAAGTGACATCACAACCACAAACTGCACCCACGTAAACCAGCACTGGCCTATCAGGCACTGAGCCACAAGTGACATCACAAACACAAACTCCACCCACAGGACCAGCACTGGCCTATCAGGCACTGAGCCACAAGTGACATCACAAACACAAACTGCAGCCATGTTACCAGCACTGGCCTATCAGGCACTGAGCCACAAGTGACATAACAAACAAAAATTCCACCCACGTAAACCAGCACTGGCCTATCAGGCACTGAGCCACAAGTGACATCACAACCACAAACTGCACCCACGTGACCAGCACTGGCCTATCAGGCACTGAGCCACAATTGTCATCACAGCCACAAACTGCACCCACGTAAACCAGCACTGGCCTATCAAGCACTCAGCAGAAGTGGCCTCACAGATACAAAGAAGTAGCAACGTGGCTGCTGGTGGCCTAGCAGGTACTGAGGCCAAATAACTGCACAAACACAAACAGCAGCAATATGCATCGAGGTGGACTCTCAGGTGCTCATGCTGAAGTGACCTCACAGGCAGCCATGAAGCCAAATAGCTGCTCCTGGCCTCTTTGCAGCTGAGGCACAATTGACCTAAACAAGCACAAACAGCAGCAATGTCCATGCTGATCGCCAGTCACATACTGATGCACAACTCACCACAAAAGCACCAACAGCAGCAAAGGGTCTGCTCCCCGTTTATGAGGCACTGAGACACAAGAGACCTCACCATCATCACCAACGCTACATGCATGCTGTTGGCCTACCAGCTTCAGAGGCACAACTCACCTCACAAGCACAAATGGCATCCACCTGCCTGCTGCTGCCCTATCTTTGACTGAGTCACAAGGGAGCTCAAAAGTGCAAACCTTCACAGAGGAGAAGCTCACCTGGGCCACTCGCACGTCCCTTGATTACGCTGTGATCACTCCACACAGAACAGTCTTCTGCAAAAGGCTTTCATCTCCTGGCAAGACTCTCTCCAGATCATGGGACAGCTCCACTCTGGCACCCTGGCGACAAATCACAAAAGGAACAATTGGTCTCGCTTTTCCTTTAGTACCATCAAGTCCGAGCTGGGAGCCTTCGCACTGCAGCACCTACACAATGGCAGCAGCATGCCACTTCCATTTCTAGTGCATTTCTAGGGACAGAGATCAGCTGAGGGAGCAGCTGCACTGCAAAGGCTTTCTGACACTCTCAGATCAACTCGGCACTGCACCGGGCATCAACCTGACGCCAGACCTCTGCTCTGCCACCTACTCTACAAACACACTGCCTCTGCCCCACACAGCTGCCTCTTCTGCTACATACAACCAAGTGCCAGCAAGAAGAGATGCATGCAGGACACTTGCCACTTGCACACTCCCCAGCCACTGCTCTGCTCGCTGCCTTCCCTTGGCTTCTCAATCCAGACACACAGGCAAGCTCTTGCGGTAACACCACAAGGTGGCCAAGGCACTCTAGGCTCACAAGGCCTGTGCAAATGAGCAGCACAAGATCAGGCACAGAGCTGCCTCCTTGGGTGATGCTGCTCTTTTCAGAGGGAAGGATCCTGCTTGCTTTGGGCACAGCAGGCTGCTGCTTTCCTCCCCCATCCCCTCACAAACCTCCTGCTAGGGATGGGGACATGGGGATTTTCTGTAGTAATACAAAAGTTACAGATACAACACAGAAACACTTGAGAGTCCGGAAGGCCTCCTGAGCCCAAAGGAACCTCCCTTCCTTTCCTTTAGTTACTTGGACAAGGAGCTTGGACGGGGAAGGGAAAAAGGGTGCAGAGCCTTTGAAATGAGGCCCAAGCAATGAGACAGCCCCACACTGGACGGCTGCTGAAATGACAGCTCTCCTGGCTGCGCAGCCTCTGCAGCACCAGTCCGCGCTCCACAGCTGCCTTCACAGAGCACTGAGGGCTGGGTGCCACGGGCAACCTGGCCCTGGGCACATCTTCACCCCTCGCAGAGCCGGCAGCCCAAGAGCTCTGAGACTTCCACAGGTCAAGCTATGGACGCTTTGGGGCACTCACACAAAGGCACTCCAGACATGCTGGCATCTATTATAAGGGTCTTGGACTCGTCCTATATGGCACCACAACCTCCTAGGAAAAGGAGGGGGCACCGTAGCATTTGTTGAGCGGGCTGGCAATAACAGCACTTGTGGGAGGCGGAATTTGCAGCACAGCAGAGGTACCAGGAGCTGAACCCACACCCCAAGTCACCCAGGGAAGACAGGCGCATTTATGGAAGCCTTCGCATCCAGACGTAGCCTCTTCTCAGTCACTTGCAGCTGCTTTCACAGAGGGCTCACGACGCTGGCCAAGATGTTGACAGGTACAGGGATGCAGCCTGGCATCCTGCCTCCATCCTCAGCGCCTCTAGCACTGCACTGGGAACCTCCATGAGTGGAGCAACCTAGAAAGAAAGAAAGAAAGAATCGGAGTGTTACTGGCAGTTCTGCTGGCCTTACAGAGTCGCAACAGGCAGGGGCAAATGTCTCCCCTCTGTGCTGAGCTCTATTGGTGAGAACACAGCCAGCAGGGCCACCAAGACGTTCTACCCCTCTTTTTGGCACAGGTGACACCATGTCTGTATACCAGGTCCTGTTTGGGCTCTCCAGTTCTGCACAGGCGCTAACACACTGCAGGGAGTCCAGCACAGGGACACCAAGACGGTCAGGGGCTGCAGCGTGGGGCATAAAAGGAGAGGCTGCGAGAGCTGGCTTTGTTCAGCCTAGACAAGAGAAGGCCAACGGGGATCTTCATGCTGTGCACAGCTACCTTATGGAGGGCACAGAGAAGATGGAGCCGGATTTTCTTGGAGGTGCACACTAGTAGCATGGGAGACAACAGGGACAAATCGGACAATGGGAAATGCTTCCGAGACATTAAGAAGAAACCTTTTTCTCCGTGACGGTGGCCAAACTGCGGCACAGGGATCCAGAGAGGTTCCCAGATCTCCATCCTTGGAGGTAATCAAAACTTCACTGGAAAAGGCCCCAAGATACCTCCTCTACTGGCACCTGCCTGGAGCAGGGCGTTGGAGCCCTGCTACCTCCACACGGCTCCCCCATTGCAGCCTCAAGGAATATGCTATTATGAGACTCTTGCCAAAGGCACCAGAGGCTTTGCAGATGCCGCCTCCACCGCTCAACAAGGACAGGTGTCTCAGAGCCACCCATCGCCCTCACAGGCCTGACTTCTTGTGAGGGGGCATCTCCCCTCTCTGCAAGGCTCTGCGTAGGCACAGCGTGCAGAAATGCCTCTGACTGCTTTCATTAACTACCCATCTCGCTGAGGGATAGCAATGGATTAGCGTCTGAGATGGGAAGATGCAATGAGGGTCCAGATTCAGCAGAAAGCCTTTAAGGAGGGAGAAGAGAACTCTCGCCAGCAGTCAGTAAAATCCCAAAGACTCACGGAAGCATCAAACCCTTCCGAAACTGCAAGCCTGAACCTCAGCTGACACAAACCACCAAACTGGGAGCAGCCCTGCCTCGCACCACGATGCTCCAAGGAGGCAACACGGTCACCAACAGTCCTCACCCACGTCTCCCAGAAGGACACCGTGATGGCAGGCTGGGCCTTGGGAGCAGAGCACTGCTCTCTCCAGACAGCTCCTCCCACGCTGAGCAGCAAAACACTGGCGCCACCACCCAGCTCCACCACAGGGCATCTCGCACTGTAACACGCCGTTACCTCCACACCTCACAGAGGGTTGGCAACCAACACACGCCTCTGCATCAGCGACACACAGCCCACAGCACCACACATGGCAGCACGCAGGGCACCCCAAGCACCCCACAACACACAAAGCCCAACTCTCCAGACCTTCCATTCCTTTCTAGTCCTCCAAGGCCTTGCAACAGGCTCTGCCTCTGAACAGCCACTCACAGCCCGGGGCCTGCTCACTTCCCACCTTCCCACCAGGAAGCAGAGAAGAAGTGCTCTCACAGGGGCTGATCAGGCCAGCTTTTCCCTCTCGCTTGTGCCTCAACTTCTCTGAACAAGAAATCTCTTTCAAAATGTGGCCCATACCCTTTTTGGGGGGTGACATTCCTTCCGTCTCCTCCAACAGCCTTTGCACCCATTCTCCAATGACTGCATACGTGGACAGAAAATCAGAGACCCCTAAAGTGTTACAGTTCCAAATGTGTCATAAAAGCAGCTGGACACCTCAAAGACAGAGACAGCATGCAGACCTTGCAGGAAAATCTCACAAGCTCCCTGCTCTTTTGACAGGGGCAACTTCTAAAGCACACACACCCCGGGGAATAAGAGATTACTCACACCACTGCTCACACCAGCACTACATTCATTTAGCAGCCTCAAAAGTCTAGCTGGACTCCCTAGCTGACCGGGAGGACGCTGCAAGCTTCTACTTAGCAACAAGCGGAAAGGCAAACTCCATGGCCATGCTCACCACAGAACATCATCTGCATTTTAAATGTAGCAGTACTAACTCATGATGATGGAGTGGAATCAAATTTGTGTCAGATAATGTGGAACATCGACTTCTGCTTGATTAATGAGTTGCATTTCTGTATTGCTGTAGAGCTCTGCAGGGGTCAATCCCTCCTCTGAGCACACGCAACAAACCCAGAAGTGACCTCACCACCAGCATCCAAGCCATGCATCTTCTCCTGACCTGTCAGCTGCTCACATAGAGGTGTCATCACATCACAGATTCACATCATGGCCTCATAATACTCACAATGCTCTCAAACACCCATTGCCTACCAGTTACTACACCAAAAGATTAGCTTCTGCTATGCATTATCAACACCTAGCCTATGAAATTTAAGAATTGCAGAACAGCCTGCAAGTAATTCTTGGCAACATTTTCTAACGGGAGGATTGCATGGGAGCAGCGATCATGAAACTGAAGACAGCAGGGCCTCGTGTCCCAGGCACAGGGAGAAGCCTTCCCGCAACTCAGAACTCTGGTTCCTTCCCCAATGCTGAACAAAACCAGAAAATCCTCCACACATCCAGGACAACAAGCATTCTCCTATTTTAGGCCCTGACAACTGGAGGCACGTGGAAGGACTCAGGCCAGGGCATCTCAGTTGGTGAAACCAGCAGAGACACAATTCAGCAACTCTTCACCCTGACCTAGGAGCATGGAAAGAACAACGGCAAGTGCAAGCACTGGCCGTTCATCAACTTTCAAGGCCCTTGACAAGCTGACGGGCGAGTGAAGAGTTAACAGGACTGAAGTTTGTCAACTGATATGCAGAAGAACTGATAGCACAAGAGCTGAGGTGCACAAAGCTGTTGAACAGAGGACTTAACGGGACTAAAGTCGTCTACCAACCGATATGCGCAAGGACTGATATGCACAAGGCTGCGGAATGGAAGCATTAACAAGACTGAAGAAGTCTGACACCTGGAATCTGCACGGACTCCCGGGGAGCGAAGAAACAATACGGAGGTATTGTGGTCTTGCCTCGCTAGCAGGGTCCTCCCAAGCAGACATACAAAGAGTCCTGGGATTGTGAAACTTGCTAAAAGTCAGCAAAAGCGTTGTTTGCCCAGAGCCCCAGCCGTATAAAAAGAGACTTGGGAGCTAGGAGAGTTTGAGCAGGGATGGGAACGTGACCTGACCATCCTCTCCGGCTGGACTGTGAGTATTCCCCCCCCTCCCCTTTTCCCGGGACGCTGGGTTAAGGTAACTCCTCGAGGTTGAGAGCCCTCTCACTAGGAGAGTGAACAAGAAAGCTTTCAAGTAGGGATAAGCAGTGCTTCCAATTAATAACGCAGTAATCGACGGTTTCAGGTTATCCTTTCTAAATTAGTAACTGATGGTTTTGTGTTATCCTTTCTAAATTAGTAATCGCATTATTTTAATGGATGTTACTAATCCAAGAACTTGTGTGAGGAAATAAACATTTTTTTTTACTATTATTATGCTACTGTCTCAGTCGTTGCTGTGGAACCTTCATAGTGTGACAGCATGACACAAGCAAAACAGCTCACACTTACAGAGCTCTTCTGCAAACACCCTTCACCCTGCTGCCAGGCTCACAGGTCGCGGCGCAAAGCAAGAGGCAGGGAGCAAAAACAACGGCTAAGGCACGGCATCACATGCGGGCACAGCCTCTCTCAGAGCCACTCCAAAATGCAGTTTTCACAACAAAAGACACCATTGGGAAGGGCACCTCGCGACCACACCAGCAGCCTGCTCACACTTTGCCCAGCACCTCCCAAACGCTGCTCCGAGCAGCACCTGGGGCTGCGCTGGCAGCAGCAGCTCAGGGAAACACTTTAACAGGTATCCCAGAGCCACCACAGGGCCAAAGCTTCCTGCCCCCAAACCCCACCGAGCCGCCCCGGCCCAGCTGCTCGCGGCAGGCCGCCACGTCTGGCTGCAGGGCAGCTCCCCCCTCTGGCCCACGTCGCTCTGGCCCCTGCTCACGGCCCCACCAGCCCCTGCTGCAGCTCCTGCAGCAAAGCAGCCCCGGCAAAGCCAGCACCGCTGCCCCGCCCCGGCGGGAGGGCACCCGCCGCCATTTGAACGCGCCCGCAGCCCCCACCAAACGCTCTCGCCCGCTCGCTTCTCGCCTGCTTTGCTCCCGCTCCTCTTCCACCTCTTTCTTTGACGTCTTTTTTTTTTCCCCACATGTTGGACTGCAATTGGCTGACAGAGCCATCAGTGAAATCGATGCCCGCCCTTCTCCTCCGGACAGCCAATAGAAGGGCTGCACTGGGGCGATGCCATGGCAACGCTGGGCCCTCCTGCCCTGGCGGCCAGCTCCGCCCCCTCCCCCTTGGTCGGGCGCCATGTTGTGGGGGGCAGCGCGGGGCGCGGCGGGGCCTGCGGGCAGCGCGGCGCCGTGTGGTCGGGCAGTGCGGGGTCCCGGGGTGCGGCCGCTGCCCCAGCGGTGCTGGGCTGTGCGGCAGGGGCCCCGCAGGGCTGCTGGCTGCCCTGCGCCCTGGGGGCCGTGCGGGGCGTGGGGGGGTCAGCGTTGGGGCCTGTGCTGGTGGCAGCCCTGGCGCCGGCGTGGGGGCCCTGGGGCTGGCCGTGGCGCCGGAGCCCACAGGCAGCATCCTGCTGCCCCCAGGGCAGGGCAGGGCAGGGCAGGGCAGTGTCCTCTCCCCTCCTGCCCTGGCCCCCTGCCTACGGCAGCCCCAGGGCTCGGCTAGGGAGCGGTGGTGTGGGGTCGTGAAGGTGCTGGGGGAGATGGCTGTGTTGGTCTCACCCCAGCACTGCCCACCCCAGCTCAGAGAAAAAACCTTGGCGTCAGCCAGGACCTGTTGAATGGGGATTGCACCTCTGCCTGTTTCCAATCTGCTCTCTCCAATGTATGTTCTTTTGGGTGCGGTGTTTTGAGCCTAGTTTGCAGGAGGACAGGGGCAGTGGCCATCTAAAGATGGCATCTCTGAGCACAAAACATGCTGCGCCAAGTTGGAAGGATCCAGGGGGAAGGAATAGAGATTTTCCCAAACACCCAGTGGACTTGGGGTTATTACAAGGTGATGGTTTCATTATGGTATATGGACATTTCCAGCAGGGTCTTGAGAGCCCCATGGAGCTGCAGGCCACCTCAGCGTCTGGGATGCAGGACCCCTTTCCTCTCAGAGCCAGACCCCAAAGAGGACCCACTCCCCGGAAAACCTGTCATGGATTCCCATGCTCCCCCTCCACCCTAAGAGGCGATGGAGCTGGCTGCACAGAAGCCTTGGGGCTCAGGACAGCCCCAACCCCAGGACCCAGGAGTCCTGGCTGCCACATTGTCCCCCGAGCCAGAGGGGACCCTCAGGCAGGGCTCTCACAGCAGCCCCCAGCCCCATCCAGGCACCCCCACAGCCCGGGATCCACAGCAGTTTTGGCAGTTAACAGTCTCTGTGTGACACCTCGGGAAGGATCTCCCAAAGCCCTTACCCTTGGTGGAGAGCCGCAGGAGTGTTGGGAACAAGGAACTGTGGTCCTGGCTGATGGTGTCCATCCAGCAGTCCTCCATCTCGCTTGCCCTCTTGCTCTCGTTTCACCTCTCCAGCCAGAGAAACAGGACGCTCTTCCCATCTCATTACCCAAAACTCCTTTCCAACATGCCCCTGCTCCTCCGTCTGTTGGTGAGGGCCCCCAACGTGGTCCCACTGCCTCCTGTCCCCTCTCCTTGCCATGGAGCCACTAGGAAGGGCAGCCGTGGGGAGGGTGTGAGCAGTGCCCAGGAGTGCCTGGGCCTCACAGGGAAGTGAGGGTCCCCACCCACGACACCGGGGAGACCTCCCTGTGATGTGGCACGTCCCATTGTGACCTCAGCTCATGTCATCTGGGGGCTCAGTAGGTCACTGCCATGGAGATGGCACAGGCAGGGAGAGAGCAGAGAGATTTCCCCTCACGTCCTGGAAAGCAGCCACCTGCCTTCACTGCAGTTATTTTCCATAATTTTCTGATAAATCCTTCAGGAATGTCTCCAGACAGTGTCAAAGACTGTGAAATATCTCAAACGGGGCACTGAAGATGTCACTTCTGCGCCCCCGCACTGACAGGTCACTACACTGGGCAGACCTGTGCAGGAATCTGGGGTTTGGGGGCTGGCGTTTTTACAGGATCCAAGGCATGTGGGATGAACCAGCACAAAGCATGGCCACAGGCTGAGAAATGCTTTGGTGAGCCTCAAAACTGGTTTCTGCTGTGGGCCCCTCTTTTTGTGGAAGCAGGATGCAGGACAATGTGGGACAGGACGTAGCTTTCCTCCTTTAGGCACCAAGGCAGGATCTCTGCTTTTAAAAGTGCTCGGCAAGGTTTCTCAGTCGGCAGTGCTTGAGCTAGAGATGCTATGCCAGAGAAGAGCAAACATAGCCTTAACACACATCATCCAGAGGCCCTTATCCAGGACCCTGGAGCCTGCCAGGCTCCAAAGCCATGGGCGAGGCCAGGTAGCAAATGTGGGGAAGTTTTCCCATTTCCCATGAAGTTTGCCCATCTTTCCTTCTGACTGAGGCTGAGGAAGCCATTTCTCATCCCTGGGCCTCATTTGGTCCTTGTGCTTTTCAGTGTCACCTTGGGGCTGTGCGAGAATTCTCCCCTGGGTACGCTCCTCAGCCCCCTGCCCTCCTCCTCCCCGCAGGCACCCTTGCTCTCCCGGGTCTGTACAGCCCCGACATCCTGGATCTCCCACATTTTATGACTCTGGGCTTCTCACGACATGCTCACACACTGCAGTGCTGCTGTCCAGGCTCCGGTGCAGAGCCTATGAGGCAGTGTGATGCCTCAGGATGTGCATTTTGACTCGCTCCGAAGTTTGTGAGATGACCAGCTCCCAGCTCTGCAGCTGCTGAAGTTTGAGAACATCCCTACAACCAGCCTTCCTGCTCTTCCTAATCTCTGCACAGTTTTGGGGCAAATCTTGCAGAAGGGAGACTCCATTTGCCTTGAATACTGTGAGAGATGTGGCTTTCCAAGTCACTGCAAAAGGAAGGACTCCTTTACTTCTTTGGGTTACTTCTTGAGCCTGTGGCACCCGCTCTGTGATGCTGGGAGCCCCAGCTCTGCAGCCTGGTGTCTTTGCCCTTTCTCTCCCCTGTCTCCTGTTTGTCTACCCAAAGTCTTCTCTCCACACCAGGGGCATGGGAAGTGCTGCTTTAGAGAGCTCATTTGAAGCTGTGACATGTTGTGAAGCTGAAGACCTGAAGGAGGCTAGTCTGGGACATGGCTGTGCCCCCACACCCCCTCCTGTTCCCAGCCTGAGGATCCAGGAAGATCTCCAGGGAGAGCAGTGGGTTTGGGGGTGGGTGGGATGGGTTTCCCTCAACACCCCTGGGTCCTGCATGGGTTTCTCTGAGTGCTCAGGAAAATCCCTCTTCTCTAGGGGCTTGCATCAAGACTCTTCCAGACTTTTGTACAGAAACACAGCCTGGTCTGGGATCCCCAAGAGCAGCACGGCCCCCAGCATTGCCCGGGACCCCCAGGAGCTGTCTGGCTCTCTCTTCTGTTCCCCCATTCCCCGATTAAATTGACACTTTGTAACCTCACCTTTACAACACACCATCTGGACACTGCAACATTGTGACTCCTCCCCTAGCTCATTCCCATAGGCAGCTGCTGATTTGTGACCTGACTTCCTTCTGTTAGACGTGTTCTTTGGTTTGAAAAAGTAATTAGCTACTAAATAAATTAAGAGGTTTGAGGCAGAAGTAGTGAGTTTCATCAGCTTCATTAGAGGTGCCTGTGCGCAGCTGGTGTCTGCACTTGTTTTCCCTTGGTCCCTATTTTGTTAATGGAGGCAAAGAGAGAGCTCTAGAGAGAGGCTGGCTCCTCCCAGACTATAACTGGCGTGTGAAAGAAGTGTTACCAGTCTCTTCCAGACACTCTTCTCCCTCTCTGCACTGACAAGATGGGAGGAAGCTAACTTGCTCAAACTGAAGTGCCTGACTTTTAGACATCTAAAACATCACCCTGCTTAGTATTATTTTGTTCCAGATGCTTCCTATGTCAAATAATCAAAAGGACAGCCTTTAAGTTCTTTAAGATGAGAAGATTCCCCCCCTCCCCTAAAGGGAAAGCAAGGCATTTAGGTCAGGACATTTAATAACAATGTTTCCTCAGTGTTTCTGGAGAAACAGAGAGGGAGAAGATGTGGAAGAAAGCAGGGGATTACAGAAGAGATGCTCAGTACTGGCTTGTTTTGAAAGCAACAGCCTCACAGAAGTTCCAACTCAAAAAAGGCGAGCACTGAAAAGTAGAAGGAATAACTTTCCAAATACTTATCTAAATGGATGGACTGGCATCTGCAGATAATAGTAAGTACTTTTGCTGGGAGATTAGGTTGGCTTTTGAAAGTGGTCCTCTTTCCACAAGGAATAACCCTCCTTGAAATGATTTTGACAGATAGATAGGAAAGGAAAGATAGAAACAGAACTAAGGAGCTGGCTAAAGAGATAATTAGACTCCTGAACGACGAGGCAGGCTTCAGATGCCCTGAAGCTCAGAGCAGCAGCTGGAGAGTTGAGAGGTACCTGATGGATAAAGAGTAAGATATGTCCAGATAGTCTAATGCAAAGATGCCTTTAGATGCCTCAATTTAATCAGGACATGTGAAAATATGTGAGAAATTACTGAGATTACATCCACAGCATAATAGACAGAGCAGTGGTAACAAATTGAGGGGCAGATCAATATTTCTTCTCCTGAGATTCATACCCTGCCTGAGATTTCCACTATTTTATCATGGGAAAAATGGACATTAAAATTAGTCATTCATTTTAGCTGATGAAAGTGTGTTCATGTTTTTTACAAGTTGAAAACAGTTCTTCACCTTTTCAGGCAGAGCTCTGTTCTAACCACAAGCACCCAGTGGCACGTGGAGAGGTCCTGGTATGTCTGAGGTATATCCCTAGGCCTGGGAGCTCTCACAGGGGACCTGCGGAAGACCGGAGCCCCTTGAATCTGCAGATAGAGGGTGGGTAGAGTGGACCAGTACACCTACAATGGCACCAGCCGTCAGTGACCCTGTGACTGCATCCCACCCCAATTCTGGAAATCGCTTTCCTTTTCAAAAAAAAAAAAAAGGTATATTAAAAAAAGACAACAAAGCAAAGACAGACAACAAGAACACAAAAAAAATTTAAAAGCTGGAAAGTGTAATAAAACATTTCTTCATTTTAGATCATTTTCTTTCTTTCTTTCTTGTTTCATTTTTTATTGACGTTTTCTAAATATCTCTGGTATTATCAGGCCTGCACCATTAAAAAATATATTTCTGTGTCTCACACAGAGCCCAGTGGCCCAAAACCACTCGCAGCCCAGGGCTGTCCATGCCACTCCTCACTCTCTGCACAGACCAAGTCACACCCACCAGAGACAGGAGTGACCACTAAACCCACATCCTAGCCCTGTGCCTGTTGGTGGCCTAACAGGTACTCAGGCAGGCAGGACCTCGCAACCTCTTACCCCAGACAGGAGTCAAGTGCTGGCCTATCAGCTTCACCCATAGAAGTCACCTCACAGCCACTTTCCCACTCATGTGTCTGCTCATCGTCCATCACCTGTAGAGGCAGAAGTGACCTCACTTTCATCTTTATGGTCATGGGCCTCCTACTCTCCTATGAGCTTCTGAGAAACAACTAATCTCATAAAAATGTCCCCAGCCATCAGCTTCCCGGTGGCCTATCAGACACAACTGACCTCATAATCACCTACCAAGCCAATGGGCCTGCTGCTGGTCTCTTACCTTGCCTTATGGAAATCACCTCAGCATGTTTTTGGCTTCTATCCAGTCAGGTATTCATGCAGGCGATGATTTTCAGGGTCCAAAAGCAATGTTGTGATTTTCTTTGTTTTCAGCACAAAAAATAAGCTCTGAGCCCTTGAAACATCACTCACTGTTGTATGTGCATCTGGGAGAACTTGTTGTAAGAGGCCAATTCTTTTCTGAAGAAATACTTTGTCTTTGGAAGTTTTCCCTATGTGCCCATTCTGAAAGGCAATGACTGTGGCATTGCTGCTCAAAAGAGTACCTCCGAGAGCTCTGTCACGGCAAGACCATTTCCTTGTTCACTATGCCAGAGAAAAAAGTCCCACCATGTCAAAACTGCTCTCTGCCGCCTCCTCCTGGAAGTCAGCCCCTGGATGTCTTGTTTCAGGGCCCAGGGCAGTGCATGGTGTGCAGGTTGCAGCAGAGATCCGCAAGGCAGCGAGCCTTTTGGCAGGGAGAGCTCAGAACCCTGCCCCCCCTCCCCCCCCATTTCACTGGATTGGGAGGTTACTTGGATGGTTAATTAAGAGCAAAGAGTTTCTGGGATACTGCTATATTAGAAGAAAAGAGAGTCCACACCAATTATGCTTATTGGTAGTGGCCCCCCCCCCCCCAAGACAAAGTGAATAAAAAAAGCTGTTGTCTGCATGCTATCACTGGCAAATCAGTGAGGCTGTCTTCATCACACTAATGAAACTGAGAAGTGTTTTATGGATTTGAACCCAGTGAATCTGAACCCATTGTAATGTCTGAGCTTAATTTTCGTGCTTAGCATCTTCTGTTATTCAGGGAGAGGTGTTTTGAGCTTTTCTCAACAACCCTTGGACATTGTCCCCAGAGTTTTCAGCTAAATTTCCTGAGATGACTTATGAAAACTTCCTTGTGTCAGCATGCACTGGCAGTCTATGCCCCAGTCCTAAGAAGTGTGTGTGTGTGTGTGTGTGTGTGTGTGTGTGTTCAACATTTTATTAATATTTTTTAGATTTTGTTTATAAGAAACCCCTGTAACCAAGACACACAATTCACATTGCTTCCTTTCACCACTACAATCCAATGAGAAAATAAATCTCCCAAGGCACCTGTATTTAGTAGCTACATATATATATGTGTGACATGATATATGATATATAATTAGAATTGCTGTCATGAAAAGCATCATGACTGGGAAAAAGCCGAGCCTTTGCACGACCAATGGCTTCCTTCAGGGCCACCTTCACAGTCTCGTTTCTGAGACTGTAGATGAAGGGGTTTAAGAATGGGTACAGGACATTGTTCAGCAAAGCTACAATTCTGTTGTTCTCCAAGGAAACCCCTTCTGAGGGCCGTGCATAGAGAACAATGCAGCATCCATAGACAATGGCTAAGTTGGTGAGATGGGAAGAACATGTAGCAAAAGCTTTCTTCCTCCCAGATGCTGCTGGCATGTGCAGAATACAGTGGAAGATGCACATGTAGGACACTATGATTAGACATAAGGAACTCAGCACTACAAGCGATATGAAAATGGTGTCTACTTTCCAAAGCAGGCTGGCATCAGAGCAGGACAGTGTGAATAAGGGGGAGTTATCGCAAAAAAAATGGTGGATCTTGTTGGGGCCACAGAAAGTCAGCTTTGAGAGCAAGACCAGGCGGTAGCTGAAGAGTGTGAAGCCTAGGACCCACGCAGCAGCAACCAGGTGGGTGCGCAGCTGCCACTTCATGACAGCAGCATAATGCAAAGGTTGGCAGATGGCAACGTAGCGATCAAAGGACATGACAACAAGGAGAGCAAACTCTATAAAACCCAGGGCAAAATAGAAATAGGATTGGGCAAAGCAGCTGCTTAATGAGATTGGTCTCCTTCCAGAGCTCAGAATCGCCAACAATGTGATGGTTGTGGAGGATGCGAACCAGATTTCCAGGAATGCCAGCTTGCTGATGAAAAAGTACATGGGAGTTTGCAGGTGGTGATCCACACACATGAGGAAGATGATCATTGTGTTCCCTGTCACTGTTGTCAGCTATATGAGTAGAAGGAGCAGGGAGAGAAATTGCTGTAGTCTTTGATCAAGCCCTGAGAAACCCTCTAGGATGAACTCAGCAACTATAGTTTCATTTCCTGGTCCCATGTCTAATTTCAGTACATGCTGCTGAGACAGGAGCACGAAGAAGCAAGCGTGAGAATTTCACAGTCTCGACGGGAGGGTAGATCCTTCCTTCTTTGCTCCCTTGCTTGCTTCCTAGGTAGCACAGACAGAAATTTTCCTCTCAGCCATTCATCGCACCCTGATTTCTCCGCTTCACATTTACAGTCCTCAGAGATTTTACTGTCTTCTTTCTACCTTCTCCAAATGCTCACAGAGGATTCTTTCTCACAAGCACAGTATTGTAAAGAGGTTGTGAACTAGTTCATGCCATGCCTGGGAAATTCCCTGTTCACTTAGACCTATTGCAAACATCCATCACATCTGTGCTTCAAAAGCCAACCTAATCTCCCAGCAAAAGTACTTACTATCATCTGCAGATGCCAGTCCATCCATTTAGATAAGTATTTGGAAAGTTATTCCTTCTACTTTTCGGTGCTTGCCTTTTTTGACTTGGAACATCTGTGAGGCTGCTGGTTTCAAAACAAGCCAGTACTGAGCATCTCTTCTGTAATCCCCTGCTTTCTTCCACAGCTTCTTCCTCTCTCTTTCTCCAGAAAAGGCGGAGACATAGAGAACAAGTATAGCTTGCCTTCTTTAATACTCTAAATAGTGAAATTCAGGAGGGTTCCATTCAGTCATTGGAAATGTCTGTGTCAGACAGTCTCATCTGATATCATTGTGCACTGAAATAGAGTTCTTGCCAAAGCATTGCCAAATTCCATTGTTATTAAATGCCCTGACCTAAATGCCTTGCTTTCCCTTTAGGGGAGGGGGGGAATCTTCTCATCTTAAAGAACTTAAAGGCCGTCCTTTTGATTATTTGAAATAGGAAGGGTCTGGAACAAAGAAAATACTAAGCAGGGTGATGTTTCAGCTGTCTAAAAGTCAGGCACTTCAGTTTGAGCAAGTTAGCTTCCTCCCATCTTGTCAGTGCAGAGAGGGAGAAGAGTGTCTGGAAGAGACTGGTAACACTTCTTTCACATGCCAGTTATAGTCTGGGAGGACCCAGCCTCTCTCTAGAGCTCTCTCTTTGCCTCCATTAACAAAATAGGGACCAAGGGAAAACAAGTGCAGACACCAGCTGCTCACAGGCACCTCCAGTGAAGTTGATAAACTCACTATTTCAGTCTCAAATCTCTTCATTTATTTAGCTGCTAATTTCTTTTTTAAACCAAAAAACACATTTAACAGAAGGAAGCCAAAGGAAAACATAGGCAATAAATACTGACATTTTTTTCCCTCCACCTTTGCATTTGGTTTTAGACATATAAAGGAAAGGAGCAGAAGACTCCACAAATAGGATGCCTCAAAAATACAAGGGTGGAGGGGAGAAGGAGATGATGGATTTCAAGGAGTGAACCAGAGGTTCTGCACAGACTCTGTTGTCCCGCAGACCCTGTCTCAGAGTGTAATGGGTGACTTACACAGAGAGCAAAATGGGAAGCTCAGTAGTGGGCAATACCCCATGTTCGCACTGGCATTTTAACTTGGGGCTCAGGTTAGTCCTAGATCCCAGATGCTCTGTCTTACTCTCTGCTTCTAGTCTGGCATAAGGGAATCTCTGGACTAGGTTCATCTGGAAGATATGCTGAAATTGAACCACTGGCTGTAATTATTTGAGCAAAAGCTCAAGCCAAGTCACCTACAGCAATATCACTGTAGCCTCAGTGAATCAGAGGTGACAGTCCCAGCTTCCCATTTGCTGGGTAAGTTCCAGCACTCAAAATGTTGTGTCTTCTTAGTCTGCTGGATGTCAGCTAAAATCATGCTTCTCCTCAATGTACTTTCTTAGAGGAATCTGCAAAGCTGCTGAGAGCTTACAGCAAAGCAGCTTCTCTGCTCACCATGGAGGTAACCGTCTTGAACCCTTTCATCAGGCTTTGGTTGGTTCAAAGGATTTGCTGTATTCAGGCCCCTCGTAGCCAAAAATGGAGCTACCATATGCAGTAGTGACGATGGCAGTGTCACCGGCTATGCTGGTGAAGAAGGCTTCATATGGCTTTCCCAGAGGGTATTCTCAGGATAGTGCATCTAGTGCAGGCATAAGACACAGGGGTCAATGTGAAGGAGCTCAGCAACACAACAGAGGAGAGAGCAAAGGTCATGTTTGAAGGTAGCTGGTGCCCATGCAGGCTGCTCTCATCAAAGGGATGAGGCCACAGAAGAAAGAGTCTCTTTACTGGGGACACAGGGTACCTTGGTATATAAGATGGTGGGGCTGAGCAAGGATAGAGATGCCATCAGCCAATGGATAAAGATGAGTGTGGAGTCCAACCAGGGCTTCATAAAGATGGTACAGTGCGATGGATTGCAAATGGCCCCACAGCAATCAAAAGACAGCACAACAAGCAGGCTGAACTCAGCGGTGCCCAGGAAGATGGAAAGCACGGTCTGGAACTGGCAAGCAGCTGTGGGATGGTCTTAATCTCCAAGATGAGGCTGACAAACCTTTTAGGGGCAAAAGGAACCAAATATCTAGGAAGGAGAAGCTGCTGGGGAAGAGATACGCTAGGGGTGGAACTGGTGGTTGAGTCAAATGATGGCTATCATGACCATATGCCCCATGGCAATGAGCAGATAAATCACCCACGGCAGTGTGAAGAAGAGGATTTGCATTTCATGAGTGACTGAAAAGGCCTTGAGGAAGAATTTTCCCGCTATGGTATGGTTGGGAGGATCCATTTCAGAAGCCAGTCAGTTGAAGGTGGGACAAGAGTAACTAATGTCATGTGTGGTGAAATTCGCCTTGCTGCCTTCATCAACTTTCCCTTCCCTTTTCCTAGTCCTACTTTTCTTTCTTGAGGTGGGAGACCAGAACTGCACAAGGGATTCTCATTTTCTCTTTGTTTATATCCAATGGCATGAAATAAAGGTTGATTCATCCCACCTATCTTTAGACACAGGAAACAACTCTCCTGCCTCACTTGCTTGCAGAGGTGGGCCAGAGTGCTAGCTAAGAGCCAGTACTTGTGGCAAAAGCTCTGGAAATCAAGTTCCAGGTATGAAATTCAGGTTTCTCTTACAGTTAGAATTGTGGTGTGGGTAGGCACCAGGCTATCAGGCCTGTGCCTGTGTGCACACTCAGAGCACTCAAGTCATTAATCCCCTGGGTGGCCCAGGAACTCCCCCATCTAGTAATCCACACAGGTGAGCTGATGGGCAGGTTTGAGACAGGGGATGGACTTGAAACTAGGAGACTGACTGAACTCCTACCACTTTCCAAATTAAGTGTTGGACTGACTGGTGCAGAACCTCTCCAAGTGGGTGTTTCAGACAGTTCTAGAGATTTCCAGGGGCAGATCCTGCTGTGCCTGGACCAATTCCTGTGCTTAAATGTGGTGAGTACCATCTCAGGTGGAGTATCTGGCTGTTTCAGAATCTCTGCAGCAGCTCCTGCTGCAGAACTGATTAAACTGTAAATACTTAAGGCCCTTGAAAATCGACAGTAGAAACTGCTCCTGCAAATGAAGAAGTGGCCATGTAGGACAGTCTTCTGTGCATTCTTAGGAGAGTTAGGAGATGCTTTGGTATGTAGTTTGAGGTAATCAGTAGCAATGGCTCATGCATATGCTGGAGAGGTCACACAGGACCACAAACCAGCTGGACTATAAAAATTCCCCAGAAGAACAGTTCGGGGAGTCTCATCTGATCCAGTGGAAGCCACTGTTGGAAGGACCCCGGCAAAGGAGACTGCCACCACCATCTGGACAGTAACCAACCATCCCGTTCAAGAGATTTGATGCCCCTTGTGAGTGTTACCTGTGACATGCCAATAGAGGGGCGTCTGTGATTCTTTCAGATTCGGGTTTATTTGCACTGAACTCCGAAAGATCATGATTTGTCAAGTATGAGAATTTATTAGAGATAAGAGGTTATAACAAAAAAAGCTAGAAATATAACAGAACTGAAAAAATATATACACATATTAGAACTCTACAGTTAAATCATAGATGCACGGTACAGTGACCGCACTCGCCCTTTATTGGCCACCCTTCCAGCACGGTTTTGCCTGGATTCTCCTCACCACGCCATTGACATCCACTGGCCAGCTGATGGTTGGTCAGAGTCCACACCAACTTCTGTGGCTTACTCTTTTCTATAGCGAGTCAAAACAACGCCAGCCCACAGTTACACAAAGGCTGTATGGCCTCAGTCAATAACAGCATGCACATCAACAGGTAACCTAGTGCTCAGCCCACAGCACTGCTCAGTTGGCAACAGCAGCCATAAACAGGTCGTTCTGTGGGGAATGGTTCCACAGCACCTAGATGTTTATGGGGTGAGTCTGTGGTGTCGCTTCTCCTCTGTCTGGAATTGTCAGTCGTGGGGTCGTTAGACGGTTGCCCCCAGGCTGCAGCAACCCCACAGTGTGGTGGCTCCAGCCGTGATGCACCCGGGGTTCCTTAACTCCTGGGAGCACCCCAGAGCAAACCCCTCTTCTGTGGCTCTGTGGCACCATCCAGAGTCCCACGCTTGCCTGTGTGGCGCCTGTCACTCCACCCCTTGACACCGCCAGACACACGCATTTATTTCAGAAGTCAGCTTTTGGGTAAGCACAGTGTACTGGGGAAATGCGCACTGCTATTAATAGACGCCAAAAGCAAAGCATGCCCATTTGCAGTAACACGTAAACAACTGTTAAAAATAACAGTCTTAATCCTAATAGCAACATGATTGGTCTGGCCTATTGACCCAAATTCGGTGAATCCGAGTGTTGTTCCAGTTCAATATGTTAACACAGAAATCTTATTTCCTTTAATTGCAGGCATTTCTTTCCTGCACCGAAAGATCAGTTTGTTCCCCAAGCTGGAATAGTTCCCTTTAGAGGAGCTTCAAATAGAGTTGGTCACCTTTTTTTTATTATTCTTTTTCCGTATTTCCCTGTCTTCTCTATAGGAAACAGACAACTTTAACTTCAGATCAACAGCTGCTACATTTATGCTTAATTTTACCATCTTTTTCTCTTTCTTTCCTTTCCTTTCATCAAGGGAAGGTGTTAGCCCCTTCCTTAGGATCATCAATTTTTACAAACACTAGAATACAGCTGTTGAGTTTCGTTATCAGCCTGGTATGTGTATCCCCTCATTCTTAGGTCTGCCATCTTCCTTTGATGTTACTTCTCTCCTGGCTCCTAGATTCATTCTATTATTTAGATACTTTTAAAAAACACATTACTTAGCCTAACAATTCTACCACTCTTTCTGGCTGCTTCTTTTCAAGTTGTTGCTCTTCAGAGGGTCACTCTGTAGAACCCAGACAAAAAGAAAAGCCTACCAAGGCCATTAGGTTGTTATAGTTTGGTTTTAACTGTAACTGCTGAAGCTATTTCTTTTAAGGTTACTCGGTTACATCCATCTATTATTCACATTTGAACAGGGTTTTTTTTTTTTCATTGATTTTTCTTTATGCTCAGAAACTTTTACTACAGCTTGGGGCATTTTCCAGCCCCTGCTGGTTTCTGGTGTACTTAAAGATGCTGTTTTTTCGCATTCGAGGTCTTTTCTTGTTTCCTAACTCTGCCCCTGGGGCTCTTATCTGCAGAGCCCGATCTCCACCCTGAGTCCTCCTGTGCCTCAGTGCCAGGCAGAGCAGTTATACTGGCCAGGGGGGGCAGAGCGTTTCTCACGGTCTTGTGAGAAACAAGCTGCCCAAGCCCGGTCCTGCTTTCCACCCAAAGCCTCCCCTGCTTCGCTCCCTCTCCTCTTCCACCTCTCTCTTTCACGTCTGTTTTTCTTCCACATGGTGGACTCCGATTGGCTGACAGAGCCGTCAGTGAAATCCAGACCCGCCCCCCTCCTCCTGCCAGCCAATAGGCAGGTCACAAATCAGCAGCTGCCTATGGGAATGAGCTAGGGGAGGAGTCACAATGTTGCAGTGTCCAGATGGTGTGTTGTAAAGGTGAGGTTACAAAGTGTCCATTTAATCGGGGAATGTGGGAACAGAAGAGAGAGCCAGACAGCTCCTGGGGGTCCCGGGCGTTGCTGGGGGCCGTGCTGCTCTTGGGGATCCCAGACCAGGCTGTGTTTCTGTACAAAAGTCTGGAAAAGTCTTGATGCAAGGCACTAGAGAAGAGGGATTTTCCTGAGCACTCAGAGAAACCCATGCAGGACCCAGGGGTGTTGAGGGAAACCCATCCCACCCACCCCCAAACCCACTGCTCTCCCTGGAGACCTTCCTGGATCCTCAGGCTGGGAACAGGAGGGGGTCTGTGGGCACAGCCATGTCCCAGACTAGCCTCCTTCAGGCCTTCAGCTTCACAACATGTCACAGCTTCAAATGAGCTCTCTAAAGCAGCACTTCCCATGCCCCTGGTGTGGAGAGAAGACTTTGGGTAGACAAACAGGAGACACGGGAGAGAAAGGGCAGAGACACCAGGCTGCAGAGCTGGGGCTCCCAGCATCACAGAGCGGGTGCCACAGGCTCAGGAAGCAACCCAAAGAAGTAAAGGAGTCCTTCCTTTTGCAGTGACTTGGAAAGCCACATCTCTCACAGTATTCAAGGCAAATGGAGTCTCCCTTCTGCAAGATTTGCCCCAAAACTGTGCAGAGATTAGGAAGAGCAGGAAGGCTGGTTGTAGGGATGTTCTCAAACTTCAGCAGCTGCAGAGCTGGGAGCTGGTCATCTCACAAACTTCGGAGCGAGTCAAAATGCACGTCCTGAGGCATCGCACTGCCTCATAGACTCTGCACTGGAGCCTGGACAGCAGCACTGCAGTGTGTGAGCATGTCCTGAGAAGCCCAGAGTCATAAAATGTGGGAGATCCGGGATGTCAGGGCTGTACAGACCCGGGAGAGCAAGGGTGCCTGCGGGGAGGAGGACGGCAGGGGGCTGAGGAGCGTACCCAGGGGAGAATTCTCGCACAGCCCCAAGGTGACACTGAAAAGCACAAGGACCAAATGAGGCCCAGGGATGAGAAATGGCTTCCTCAGCCTCAGTCAGAAGGAAAGATGGGCAAACTTCATGGGAAATGGGAAAACTTCCCCACATTTGCTACCTGGCCTCGCCCATGGCTTTGGAGCCTGGCAGGCTCCAGGGTCCTGGATAAGGGCCTCTGGATGATGTGTGTTAAGGCTATGTTTGCTCTTCTCTGGCATAGCATCTCTAGCTCAAGCACTGCCGACTGAGAAACCTTGCCGAGCACTTTTAAAAGCAGAGATCCTGCCTTGGTGCCTAAAGGAGGAAAGCTACGTCCTGTCCCACATTGTCCTGCATCCTGCTTCCACAAAAAGAGGGGCCCACAGCAGAAACCAGTTTTGAGGCTCACCAAAGCATTTCTCAGCCTGTGGCCATGCTTTGTGCTGGTTCATCCCACATGCCTTGGATCCTGTAAAAACGCCAACCCCCAAACCCCAGATTCCTGCACATGTCTGCCCAGTGTAGTGACCTGTCAGTGCAGGGGCGCAGAAGTGACTTCTCCAGTGCCCCATTTGAGATATTTCACAGTCTTTGACACTGTCTGGAGACATTCCTGAAGGATTTATCAGAAAATTATGGAAAATAACTGCAGTGAAGGGAAGTGATGGCTTTCCAGGACGTGAGGGGAAATCTCTCTGCTCTCTCCCTGGCTGTGCCATCTCCATGGCAGTGACCTACTGAGCCCCCAGATGACACGAGCTGAGGTCACAATGGGACGTGCCACATCACAGGGAGGTCTCCCCGGTGTCGTGGGTGGGGACCCTCACTTCCCTGTGAGGCCCAGGCACTCCTGGGCACTGCTCACACCCTCCCCACGGCTGCCTTTCGTAGTGGCTCCACGGCAAGGAGAGGGGACAGGAGGCAGTGGGACCACGTTGGGGGCCCTCACCAACAGACGGAGGAGCAGGGGCATGTTGGAAAGGAGTTTTGGGTAATGAGATGGGAAGAGCGTCCTGTTTCTCTGGCTGGAGAGGTGAAACGAGAGCAAGAGGGCAAGCGAGATGGAGGACTGCTGGATGGACCATCAGCCAGGACCACAGCTCCTTGGCCCCTGCGCTCCTGCGGCTCTCCACCAAGGGTAAGGGCTTTGGGAGATCCTTCCCGAGGTGTCGCACAGAGACTGTTAACTGCCAAAACTGCTGTGGATCCCGGGCTGTGGGGGTGCCTGGACAGGGCTGGGGGCTGCTGCGAGAGCCCTGCCTGAGGGTCCACTCTGGCTTGGGGGACAATGTGACAGCCAGGACTCCTGGGTCCTGGGGATGGGGCTGTCCTGAGCCCCAAGGCTTCTGTGCAGCCAGCTCCATCGCCTCTTAGGGTGGGGGGGGCATGGGAATCCATGACAGGTTTTCCTGGGAGTGGGTCCCCCTTTGGGGTCTGGCTCTGAGAGGAAAGGGGTCCTGCATCCCAGACGCTGAGGTGGCCTGCAGCTCCATGGGGCTCTCAAGACCCTGCTGGAAATGTCCATATACCATAATGAAACCATCACCTTGTAATAACCCCAAGTCCTCTGGGTGTTTGGGAAAATCTCTCTTCCTTCCCCCTTTATCCTTCCAACTTGGCGCAGCATGTTTTGGGCTCAGAGATGCCATCTTTAGATGGCCACTGCCCCTGTCCTCCTGCAAACTAGGCTCAAATCACCGCACCCAAAAGAACATACATTGGAGAGAGCAGCGTGGAAACAGGTGGAGGTGCAATCCTCATTCAACAGGTCCTGGCTGATGCCAAGGTTTTTTCTCTGAGCTGTGGTGGGCAGTGCTGGGGTGAGCCCAACACAGCCATCTCCACCAGCCCCCTCACGACCCCACACCACCGCTCCGTAGCCAAGCCCTAGGGCTGCCGTGGGCAGGGACCCGGGGCAGGAGGGGCGAGAGGACACTGCCCTGCCCTGCCCTGCCCTGCCCTGGGGGCAGCAGGATGCTGCCTGTGGGCTCCGGCGCCACGGCCAGCCCCAGGGCCCCCACAGCGGCACCACGCATGCCACCAGCACAGGCCCCAGTGCTGCCCCCCCACGCCCCGCATGGCCCCCAGGGCGCAGGGCAGCCAGCAGCCCCGCGGGGCCCCTGCCCCACAGCGCAGCACCGCCGGGGCAGCAGCCGCACCCCGGGACCCCACACTGCCCGCCCACACAGCACCGCGCTGCCCCCAGGCCCCGCCGCACCCCGCGCTACCGCCCACAACATGGCGCCCGACCAAGGGGGAGGGGGCGGAGCTGGCCGCCAGGGCAGGAGGGCCCAATGTTGCCATGGCATCGCCCCAGTGCAGCCCTCCTATTGGCTGTCAGGAGGAGGAGGGCGGGCATCGATTTCACTGATGGCTCTGCCAGCCAATTGCAGTCCAACATGTGGGGAAAAAAAAAGACGTCAAAGAAAGAGGTGGAAGAGGAGCGGGAGCAAAGCAGGCGAGAAGCGAGCGGGCGAGAGCGTTTGGTGGGGGCTGCGGGCGCGTTCAAATGGCGGCGGGTGCCCTCCCGCCGGGGCAGGGCAGCGGTGCTGGCGACGAGGCTGCTTTGCTGCAGGAGCTGCAGCAGGGGCTGGTGGGGCCGTGAGCAGGGGCCAGAGCGACGTGGGCCAGAGGGGGGAGCTGCCCTGCAGCCAGACGTGGCGGCCTGCCGCGAGCAGCTGGGCCGGGGCGGCTCGGTGGGGTTTGGGGGCAGGAAGCTTTGGCCCTGTGGTGGCTCTGGGATCCCTGTTAAAGTGTTTCCCTGAGCTGCTGCTGCCAGCGCAGCCCCAGGTGCTGCTTTGAGGTGCATTTGGGAGGTGCTGGGCAAAGTGTGAGCAGGCTGCTGGTGTGGTCGCGAGGTGCCCTTCCCAATGGTGTCTTTTGTTGTGAAAACTGCATTTTGGAGTGGCTCTGAGAGAGGCTGTGCCCGCAAATCATGCCGTGCCTTAGCCGTTGTTTTTGCTCCCTGCCTCTTGCTTTGCGCCGCGACCTGTGAGCCTGGCAGCAGGGTGAAGGGTGTTTGCAGAAGAGCTCTGTAAGTGTGAGCTCTTTTGCTTGTCAGGGCCCTGAAAGTTGATGAACGGCCAGTGCTTGCACTTGCCGTTGTTCTTTCCATGCTCCTAGGTCAGGGTGAAGAGTTGCTGAATTGTGTCTCTGCTGGTTTCACCAACTGAGATGCCCTGGCCTGAGTCCTTCCACGTGCCTCCAGTTGTCAGGGCCTAAAATAGGAGAATGCTTGTTGTCCTGGATGTGTGGAGGATTTTCTGGTTTTGTTCAGCATTGGGGAAGGAACCAGAGTTCTGAGTTGCAGGAAGGCTTCTCCCTGTGCCTGGGACACGAGGCCCTGCTGTCTTCAGTTTCATGATCGCTGCTCCCATGCAATCCTCCCGTTAGAAAATGTTGCCAAGAATTACTTGCAGGCTGTTCTGCAGTTCTTAAATTTCATAGGCTAGGTGTTGATAATGCATAGCAGAAGCTAATCTTTTGGTGTAGTAACTGGTAGGCAATGGGTGTTTGAGAGCATTGTGAGTATTATGAGGCCATGATGTGAATCTGTGATGTGATGACACCTCTATGTGAGCAGCTGACAGGTCAGGAGAAGATGCATGGCTTGGATGCTGGTGGTGAGGTCACTTCTGGGTTTGTTGCGTGTGCTCAGAGGAGGGATTGACCCCTGCAGAGCTCTACAGCAATACAGAAATGCAACTCATTAATCAAGCAGAAGTCGATGTTCCACATTATCTGACACAAATTTGATTCCACTCCATCATCATGAGTTAGTACTGCTACATTTAAAATGCAGATGATGTTCTGTGGTGAGCATGGCCATGGAGTTTGCCTTTCCGCTTGTTGCTAAGTAGAAGCTTGCAGCGTCCTCCCGGTCAGCTAGGGAGTCCAGCTAGACTTTTGAGGCTGCTAAATGAATGTAGTGCTGGTGTGAGCAGTGGTGTGAGTAATCTCTTATTCCCCGGGGTGTGTGTGCTTTAGAAGTTGCCCCTGTCAAAAGAGCAGGGAGCTTGTGAGATTTTCCTGCAAGGTCTGCATGCTGTGTCTGTCTTTGAGGTGTCCAGCTGCTTTTATGACACATTTGGAACTGTAACACTTTAGGGGTCTCTGATTTTCTGTCCACGTATGCAGTCATTGGAGAATGGGTGCAAAGGCTGTTGGAGGAGACGGAAGGAATGTCACCCCCCAAAAAGGGTATGGGCCACATTTTGAAAGAGATTTCTTGTTCAGAGAAGTTGAGGCACAAGCGAGAGGGAAAAGCTGGCCTGATCAGCCCCTGTGAGAGCACTTCTTCTCTGCTTCCTGGTGGGAAGGTGGGAAGTGAGCAGGCCCCGGGCTGTGAGTGGCTGTTCAGAGGCAGAGCCTGTTGCAAGGCCTTGGAGGACTAGAAAGGAATGGAAGGTCTGGAGAGTTGGGCTTTGTGTGTTGTGGGGTGCTTGGGGTGCCCTGCGTGCTGCCATGTGTGGTGCTGTGGGCTGTGTGT
Source organism: Apteryx mantelli (assembly GCF_036417845.1). Lineage (NCBI taxonomy): Eukaryota > Metazoa > Chordata > Aves > Apterygiformes > Apterygidae > Apteryx > Apteryx mantelli. The sequence goes on along the minus strand of NC_090001.1, from coordinate 12,575,192 downwards.
CGCTGATGCAGAGGCGTGTGTTGGTTGCCAACCCTCTGTGAGGTGTGGAGGTAACGGCGTGTTACAGTGCGAGATGCCCTGTGGTGGAGCCGGGTGGTGGCGCCAGTGTTTTGGTGCTCAGCGTGGGAGGAGGTGTCTGGAGAGAGCAGTGCTCTGCTCCCAAGGCCCAGCCTGCCATCACGGTGTCCTTCTGGGAGACGTGGGTGAGGACTGTTGGTGACCGTGTTGCCTCCTTGGAGCATCGTGGTGCGAGGCAGGGCTGCTCCCAGTTTGGTGGTTTGTGTCAGCTGAGGTTCAGGCTTGCAGTTTCGGAAGGGTTTGATGCTTCCGTGAGTCTTTGGGATTTTACTGACTGCTGGCGAGAGTTCTCTTCTCCCTCCTTAAAGGCTTTCTGCTGAATCTGGACCCTCATTGCATCTTCCCATCTCAGACGCTAATCCATTGCTATCCCTCAGCGAGATGGGTAGTTAATGAAAGCAGTCAGAGGCATTTCTGCACGCTGTGCCTACGCAGAGCCTTGCAGAGAGGGGAGATGCCCCCTCACAAGAAGTCAGGCCTGTGAGGGCGATGGGTGGCTCTGAGACACCTGTCCTTGTTGAGCGGTGGAGGCGGCATCTGCAAAGCCTCTGGTGCCTTTGGCAAGAGTCTCATAATAGCATATTCCTTGAGGCTGCAATGGGGGAGCCGTGTGGAGGTAGCAGGGCTCCAACGCCCTGCTCCAGGCAGGTGCCAGTAGAGGAGGTATCTTGGGGCCTTTTCCAGTGAAGTTTTGATTACCTCCAAGGATGGAGATCTGGGAACCTCTCTGGATCCCTGTGCCGCAGTTTGGCCACCGTCACGGAGAAAAAGGTTTCTTCTTAATGTCTCGGAAGCATTTCCCATTGTCCGATTTGTCCCTGTTGTCTCCCATGCTACTAGTGTGCACCTCCAAGAAAATCCGGCTCCATCTTCTCTGTGCCCTCCATAAGGTAGCTGTGCACAGCATGAAGATCCCCGTTGGCCTTCTCTTGTCTAGGCTGAACAAAGCCAGCTCTCGCAGCCTCTCCTTTTATGCCCCACGCTGCAGCCCCTGACCGTCTTGGTGTCCCTGTGCTGGACTCCCTGCAGTGTGTTAGCGCCTGTGCAGAACTGGAGAGCCCAAACAGGACCTGGTATACAGACATGGTGTCACCTGTGCCAAAAAGAGGGGTAGAACGTCTTGGTGGCCCTGCTGGCTGTGTTCTCACCAATAGAGCTCAGCACAGAGGGGAGACATTTGCCCCTGCCTGTTGCGACTCTGTAAGGCCAGCAGAACTGCCAGTAACACTCCGATTCTTTCTTTCTTTCTTTCTAGGTTGCTCCACTCATGGAGGTTCCCAGTGCAGTGCTAGAGCCGCTGAGGATGGAGGCAGGATGCCAGGCTGCATCCCTGTACCTGTGAACATCTTGGCCAGCGTCGTGAGCCCTCTGTGAAAGCAGCTGCAAGTGACTGAGAAGAGGCTACGTCTGGATGCGAAGGCTTCCATAAATGCGCCTGTCTTCCCTGGGTGACTTGGGGTGTGGGTTCAGCTCCTGGTACCTCTGCTGTGCTGCAAATTCCGCCTCCCACAAGTGCTGTTATTGCCAGCCCGCTCAACAAATGCTACGGTGCCCCCTCCTTTTCCTAGGAGGTTGTGGTGCCATATAGGACGAGTCCAAGACCCTTATAATAGATGCCAGCATGTCTGGAGTGCCTTTGTGTGAGTGCCCCAAAGCGTCCATAGCTTGACCTGTGGAAGTCTCAGAGCTCTTGGGCTGCCGGCTCTGCGAGGGGTGAAGATGTGCCCAGGGCCAGGTTGCCCGTGGCACCCAGCCCTCAGTGCTCTGTGAAGGCAGCTGTGGAGCGCGGACTGGTGCTGCAGAGGCTGCGCAGCCAGGAGAGCTGTCATTTCAGCAGCCGTCCAGTGTGGGGCTGTCTCATTGCTTGGGCCTCATTTCAAAGGCTCTGCACCCTTTTTCCCTTCCCCGTCCAAGCTCCTTGTCCAAGTAACTAAAGGAAAGGAAGGGAGGTTCCTTTGGGCTCAGGAGGCCTTCCGGACTCTCAAGTGTTTCTGTGTTGTATCTGTAACTTTTGTATTACTACAGAAAATCCCCATGTCCCCATCCCTAGCAGGAGGTTCGTGAGGGGATGGGGGTGGAAAGCAGCAGCCTGCTGTGCCCAAAGAAAGCAGGATCCTTCCCTCTGAAAAGAGCAGCATCACCCAAGGAGGCAGCTCTGTGCCTGATCTTGTGCTGCTCATTTGCACAGGCCTTGTGAGCCTAGAGTGCCTTGGCCACCTTGTGGTGTTACCGCAAGAGCTTGCCTGAGTGTCTGGATTGAGAAGCCAAGGGAAGGCAGCGAGCAGAGCAGTGGCTGGGGAGTGTGCAAGTGGCAAGTGTCCTGCATGCATCTCTTCTTGCTGGCACTTGGTTGTATGTAGCAGAAGAGGCAGCTGTGTGGGGCAGAGGCAGTGTGTTTGTAGAGTAGGTGGCAGAGCAGAGGTCTGGCGTCAGGTTGATGCCCGGTGCAGTGCCGAGTTGATCTGAGAGTGTCAGAAAGCCTTTGCAGTGCAGCTGCTCCCTCAGCTGATCTCTGTCCCTAGAAATGCACTAGAAATGGAAGTGGCATGCTGCTGCCATTGTGTAGGTGCTGCAGTGCGAAGGCTCCCAGCTCGGACTTGATGGTACTAAAGGAAAAGCGAGACCGATTGTTCCTTTTGTGATTTGTGTGCAGGGTGGCAGAGTGGAGCTGTTGCATGATCTGGAGAGAGTCTTGCCAGGAGATGAAAGCCTTTTGCAGAAGACTGTTCTGTATGGAGTGATCACAGCGTAATCAAGGGACGTGCGAGTGGCCCAGGTGAGCTTCTCCTCTGTGAAGGTTTGCACTTTTGAGATCCCTTGTGACTCAGTCAAAGATAGGGCAGCAGCAGGCAGGTCGATGCCATTTGTGCTTGTGAGGTGAGTTGTGCCTCTGAAGCTGGTAGGCCAACAGCATGCCCATAGCTTTGGTGATGCTTGTGTCTCAGTGCCTCCTAAAGGGTGAGCAGGTCCGTTGCTGCTGTTGGTGCTTTTGTGGTGAGTTGTGCATCAGTATGTGACTGGCGATCAGCATGCACATTGCTGCTGTTTGTGCTTGTTGAGGTCAATTGTGCCTCAGTTGCAAAGAGGCCAGGAGCAGCTATCTGGCTTCATGGCTGCCTGTGAGGTCACTTCAGCATGAGCACCTGACAGTCCACCTTGATGCATATTGCTGCTGTTTGTGTTTGTGCAGTTATTTGGCCTCAGTACCTGCTAGGCCACCAGCAGCCACGTTGCTACTTCTTTGTATCTGTGAGGCCACTTCTGCTGAGTGCTTGATAGGCCAGTGCTAGGTCCAGGGCTGCTGTTTTTGGTTGAGAGGTCACTTGTTCCTCTACTGCCTGATAGGCCAGTGCTGATCCTGTGGGTGGAGTTTGTGGTTGTGAGGTCACTTGTGGCCGAGTGCCTGATAGGCCAGTGGTAGTCATGTGGGTGCAGTTTGTGGTTGTGAGGTCACTTGTGGCTCAGTGCCTGATAGGCCAGTGCTGGTCCTGTGGGTGCAGTTTGTGATTGTGAGGTCACTTGTGGCTCAGTGCCTGATAGAACAGTGCTGATGATGTGGGTGGAGTTTGTGGTTGTGATGTCACTTGTGGCTCAGTGCCTGATAGGCCAGTGCTGTTCATGTGGGAGCATTTTATGATTGTGAGGTCACTTGTGGCTCAGTGCCTGATAGGCCAGTGCTGGTGATGTGGCTGCATTTTGTGGTTGTGATGTCACTTGTGGCTCAGTGCCTGATAGGCCACTGCTGGTCATGTGGGTGGAGATTGTGTTTGTGATGTCACTTGTGGCTCAGTGCCTGATAGGCCAGTGCTGGTGATGTGGGTGCAGTTTGTGGTTGTGATGTCACTTGTGGTTCAGTGCGTGAGAGGCCATGCTGCTCCTGTGGGTGGAGTTTGTGGTTGTGATGTCACTTGTGGCTCAGTGCCTGATAGGCCAGTGCTGGACATGTGTGTGCAGTTTTTGTTTGTGATGTCAGTTGTGGCTCAGTGCCTGATAGGCCAGTGCTGGTGATGTGGCTGCAGTCTGTGGTTGTGATGTCACTTGTGGCTCAGTGCCTGATAGGCCAGTGCTGCTCCTGTGGGTGGAGTTTGTGTTTGTGATGTCACTTGTGGCTCAGTGCCTGATAGGCCAGTGCTGTTCATGTGCGAGCAGTTTATGATTGTGAGGTCACTTGTGGCTCAGTGCCTGATAGGCCAGTGCTGGTGATGTGGCTGCAGTTTGTGGTTGTTAGGTCACTTGAGGCTGAGTGCCTGATAGGCCAGTGCTGGTCATGTGTGTGCAGTTTGTGTTTGTGATGTCACTTGTGGCTGAGTGCCTGATAGGCCAGTGCTGGTGATGTGGCTGCAGTTTGTGGTTGTGATGTCACTTGTGGCTCAGTGCCTGCTAGGCCAGTGCTAGAGATGTGGGTGCAGTTTGTGTTTGTGAGGTCACTTGTGGCTCAGTGCCTGACAGGTCAGTGCTGGTCACATGTCTGCAATTTGTGTTTGTGATGTCAGTTGTGGCTCAGTGCCTGATAGGCCAGTGCTGTTCATGTGGCTGCAGTCTGTGGTTGTGATGTTACTTGTGCCTCAGTGCCTGATAGGCCAGTGCTGCTCCTGTGGGTGGAGTTTGTGTTTGTGATGTCACTTGTGGCTCAGTGCCTGATAGGCCAGTGCTGTTCATGTGGGAGCATTTTATGATTGTGAGGTCACTTGTGGCTCAGTGCCTGATAGGCCAGTGCTGGTGATGTGGCTGCATTTTGTGGTTGTGATGTCACTTGTGGCTCAGTGCCTGATAGGCCAGTGCTGCTCAAATGTCTGCTGGTTTTAACCTGTCAGGTTATTTCTGCCTTCAGCACCACATAATGCCATGGTAGGCGCATGGCTCCTCTTTGTCGTCGTGAGGTCATTGTGCGCCTGTACCTTATAGGGCAGCAGGAAGCACATGGTGTCGATGCAGACCTGATTTCAGTTCTGCCTTTGCGTCTGATAGGCCAGTAGCAGGTACAAGGCTTTACAGCTTAGTTGGAAATCCCTTTTTCTCACTACCTGACTGAGAGCATAAGAAGGACCTTATTGCCAGCAATAATACTTAAAAACTTAGAAATATGACTCCTGCTCCTCATTACCAGTACCCGAGAGCAAAGAAAACAGAACAGATTATCTTATTTGTTTGGCACCCCAGATAGAACACAGCGAGGTTCTCATCTGGTGAGCACTGGCACTGGTCTTGCGTGCCTGCGTTTATTGGCCGTGGGCTCCCAGAGATCTACTTCAATGGGCACAGCAAATGCCCCGGGTGTGGGAGGACCCGGAAAAGGCAGCTCGACTGTTTTGTACAAGAGTAGAGGGACATCCCATTTGTTAGGGGGATGTTCAAGTATTGTTTCAACAGATATTTCAGCCAGGGGATAGAGAATGGATATTGAAAAAAGGATAGGGAATTGGCAGACTGAGATGATAACCGACAGCCTTGCCCACGAGGAGATCTGAATTGGGATTATAATAATACAAATGATTGGGCAGCGTGTCAAATGGCATGCCAAAATCTGGTTTTAGCTATACGACCTGCAGGGCAAATGGGTGTTATCTCAGAAAAGGTACTATCGTTAGCAAAAGTCTGAGGAACACTCGATTTTTGGACTATTTGCTTGTGGCAAATTATGCTCTTACGCTATGGAGGGATGTCTGTGGAAAATGTTAATGAAAGGCTGGCAGTGAGCCTATTGGTCCAGCAAGCGGCACCAGCTATCCATGAGTATTTCAGAAACCATGCTCCAGGGTGGCAGGGAGAGAATTTACAGAAGATTCACTGTATTACAGCAGCTGGACCTTTACTAGAAACATTTGAGAGCTGTGACAGTATGGGCACACATGTTACATGGTTGAGGGCTCATCTGTCACACAAGAGGAAGATCTCCATTTGGGTTATCTGATGGTTGCCTCTCTGGTCATCTACCAGTAATGTCTAGTCAGTGCCCACATGTACCACCAGCATGTGCTAATGTGCTTGAGGCACCACGTACAGGCAATGGCTTGTGATGTTCCTGAGCGAGAAACCTGGTCTGAAGGAGCCTCTGGAAATGAGGCAGCAGGCTGTGAGCTGGGGAGCTCTTCAGACAGCTTGAAGGCTGGTCACCTCTTCCAAAATGACCTTTGAAATTATGATTCATGACCAGGCAAACAGGACAGTGCCTGCCCTCACCTTTCCTGCCTTGTGCTCCAGACTGACTTGGGCACAAGTCCATCCTGAGCTGAAAACTCAGCAGTCCCGGGGGTGCAGCAGTGCACCCAGGCTCATCCACCTTGCTGAAGGGCTCGGCTTCTTTTCTCAAGCACGCCCCACACAAACCGAGCTGCGAGGCTCCTTAGGAGTGACTTACATCTCAGTAGCTCTGAAGTCAGGCAGAGGTTAAGGTCCTTTTCTGTCTGTGTAGCTAGGTCTGTAATTTAAGCGGAGCAGAAATTATACCCTATTATTAAGTCATCGGTTTGTCTTGGTAGGTGTGTTCTGACACTTTGTCTCTAGGTACTATCTATCTGGTTGATACAGTTTTCATCAGTTTACATTTTACATCCTGTTTACATGTGTTTACATGTGTTAGTTTGCATAGATACAGAGTTATTAGTTACATAGCAGCCTATTCTACATGGCTCAATATTCTCATACAAACTTCCTTTTCACCAGCACACAGGCAGGCCAGAGGACAACGCCAACTCTCATTTATGTTCCACACGTCCACGTAAGGTGGAGGCTTTTGGAGTCTCCTGGGAAGCTCCATTTACAACATTACTACAGAACAGTCCAGCATATGCACAAGTTTTGTTGCTTGCCAATTCAGATGGATGGATAGGTATTGTTTTGAGTTTCCTTTTCCAGTTTCAAGGGCACTTAAGTGAAGATGAAGCACCTGAATGCTGTGCTTTCCCAAGCAACTGGATACTGTTATCACGAGGGCACCCTACCTGAACCTATTAACATTTGCTTAGCCGGAAAACAATACTGAAAACTTTTTTCTGAAGTGTTTTCGGAGTCAAGATTCACTCGGACCCAGCCTTCCCCACATTCTCACACACACAGGCTTACTCGACAGATCTGGAAGTTTGCCTAGGGGAATCAGTGCGGTGACTTTGAGACGGCTGTTTATATCCTGCGCCCAGTGTATGCAATGAGTGCAATGTAAAAGGCAATCAAGATGTGCTCACTAAAAGCATACCTTCCCACAGTCTGCCACTGCAAAGTAGAGTTGTTACATTGTTCAGCAGAGAAATCAGTTGAGCACTTCAACGCCTTAACTACAGTGTCAGCTCTTGCTTCATAAAGGCCAAAGCTTGAAAAATTACGAAGCTCAATCCCATCTTGTGTTTCAGCGACTTTAGGAAGACAACTGCCTCCATTTCCATCAGCAGACTTCAGGAGGAGTACAGCCTTCACTTTCCAGGCTTCTGAGAGTTGGCCTTACAGGAAGGTGTTTAAAAGATGAAACAGGTTACTCTCCAGCTGATGATGTCTTCCTGAACACGGAAACACAAACCCTAACTGGATGCGTTTACCATCAAAGGCTTTGCAAGTGCTTAACTTGGATGCTGTTGGTAAATTCCTTCTAAAATTGAATACTGAAATTCCAGCACGTCAAGAGTTTCTGGCAGCAAAGCAGGTCCCTTTTCTCACAGAAGGCTCCAGTAGTTCAGGGCTAAGCCCCCAGGTCAGGGGTCAGTGCTGGCCCTGGAAACAGTCCTCCATTTCCTCAGGATGGGGGGAGCCATGTCGCTCTCTGATGTCCAGGAGCCAAGGTGCAAAGGTTCCACCTTATCTTTCCAAAGAGGATGAGAAGAAAATGGATTTAGGATATAACAATTAACGTAGGCCTCCTCAAAGAGTTCAAAGCCTTCAGCCCAAGTAGCAGTACCTCAGACATTGACATCTTTGAGGCTCTACCTGAAGCCTTTCTTGCCGTTCCTTCAAATGACATCATCAAATATCACGACTCATGCTGTCCTGCTATCTAAAGCCTTGCAGCTTCTCCACAAACTTTTGCTGCTTCCTTCCCCACAGTCCATCTGCCTCCTCCCATTTCCACTTCATATCTTTAACAGTTCACTAAACTCAGTCCACTAGTCCATGGATCTGATCTATCTCCAGATAGACAAGCAGGACTTGATAGCAAAGCCTTTCATGCCTTCTTAAAAAGTTGCAAGTTATTGGATTTTGTCCCCCAGAATTGGTCGGCAATAGCTGAGGAGAAAGGGTAAAGGTGGGAGGAAGAAAAAGGTATTCTGCATTTCCAGATAATACTTAAATACCAACTAGCAAAGCTAACCTGCTGTTGTTTAGAAAAGAATGTCAATGAATAAAGCGGCAAAACACTTGAAGGTTTTGGTTTCCTTATTTGCAGTACTTTTAACCTTATTGAAAGAGAAGAATTTACAGTTCTATTTCATCATGCTGTGAATTGAGTTTTCCTGATGATAGAGAATATATACAGCTAACTCTTAAATCTTCGGATATTGTGCCCACAAAGGGAAACCCCTGGTCTTTCAAGCAAAAGATTACAATTGACTTCTAACAGATAACCCTCTCCTGCTTATACACTAATCAAGGTCACATGTACAGGAAACACTCAAAGATGACAAAGCACCTTTTTAAACCAGGACACTTTTGGAGTATACTTTCCTTTGATCACACAAGTCACTAAGCCTTTAACTATGGCAAGGGATTCCCTCTACCTTGAATCTCCATATAGTTTGCATTTTAAAAATTCTTAAGAAATGGCTTTTTACTACTACTATAAAAGCTCAGTGTTGGCAGAAGTTTTTCAAGCACACAAATGTATTGATGCCTCAGTTTACCTAAAGATAAATTCAACAGAACCCATGTCCTAGGTTAAAGGAAGGCAAAGAAACCCCATCCTTGCCTCTATTTATACATTTTCTGTTGGGGGGGGGGGTTCTTTCTGAATAGCCTACTGTAAAGCGCAGGGGCAGCAGAATTTTACATTAAACTATTTAGAGTTTATGCCTAACCTCTCCAAAGAAATCCAATTGCTCTTAAAGAATCAATTCTAAAAGTCCAATGGTAGAGAGCCCAGTTAAGAGCCACCGGTGCCAACAACTTACATATTATGCCAACGCATTACGTATTGCCACCATTTAGACTCTCTACAAGAGCAGGGAGGAGAATGCTTCAGAGTCAGGCACTTGCTCCTCCTCTTCAGTAGATTCCTGGGCAGAATGTTGCTCATCATCATCAGCGGAGGATGGGGAATCGCTGCTGTAGACTGCGTGTTTCCATCTGCAAGCAATTCAAAGGCAATAACAAAAACAAGATTAGGTCACACTAAGTCAAAAATCAAGTGCAGTCTACCCCAGAAGGTACTGTGAGATCTAGGAAGTTTCCAGCCCATTATATGTATTTGTCGTGCATCTGATTTCAAACTGCATTACATGTTCTTCCTTGGGAGAGCAAAATTCCATCTTTGTTGGGAAGTTAAAAAAAAAAAAAGGCACATGGTACTTATATGCAGCTTGACTTTGGCATATGATAGGCCAGAGCCTTGCAAAGTAACTGTAAAGCCTTGCAAAGCAGCTGTATTTGTGAATCTATTGCCCCTGATTTCCCCTGAACTTCGTATTCACAGCTGTTACCAAAAACAGCAGGACAAGTCAAGAAGGGAGCTCCTGAGAGAGCTTCAATTAATTACGATGCATACAGGATGATAATTATGATGCATACAGGTTTTGGCTTGAACCTTTTTATAGGTTTTTATTCCCCTTGTTCAAGTCTTGCACAGGCTGCGGAACATGGGCGAGGTACTGCCTTCACGAGGTATTGCATAATTACCCCTCTTCCTCAAGGCATGATCAGCTCAACTACTGCAACATCCTCTTCTGTCCTGAAGTACAGCCTTGCCCCACTCAGATCCATTCAGAAAGTTGCTCTAAAGGTCATCTTCTGAACTTATTCCCTTCATCACAAAGCGCATTCTCCTGAAACCCTTCAAGTGTCTTCTCTCACAGCAAACAGAGTTGCTAAGGCCTTTCATGAATTACCCTCCTTCCTACATTATCTCCCACTGAGTGCCCAGAAAACAGCTCTGAATTCTGAGCTGGCCCTGACAGCACCTCTCACTGACTAACCCCTCAATACAAAAATGCAGAAGCATGTTCTCTTCTTACCTGCCACCTTCACGCTTGGGAGAAGGTTTGCATATGCACCTGGCAGTCTTCCTTACCTCCTGAAAATTCTTGCTGGGCTGCTCAAAACCCATGAAAACTGTCAGGCTACTGCTGCAGTGAGAGCAGTGCTCATCATTCAGAGTAGGACTGCGTTTCCTTGTATTCCCACCTCTTGACAGCCATCTCTTGCTTTTTCTCTTGTGCTCGGTTATAAGCATTTGGGAAAAGGACTGTTTTTGTTTGCTGACTCTCTGTCCGGAGCTTACCGGCAGGGCCCTGGAGTCCCCGACTATGGCTTGTAAGCGCTAAGGCTATACAGAAATGTGAATAGATTAAAAAAATATCCAATAGCTCAACTCATTTCAGCTGTTTCAGAGGAGGCTTTTGGCCAGAACACAGTAAAGAAAATTGAAAGCCAGAACTAACCTGCACTGCCATCTTGAGTGTCAGCGATTTCCCCATCAGTTCTCCTCGGGAGTACGTATCCAGGTTTTCCTAATGAGAAGAAACAAGAAGGGTCAGTCACAAACACGCAGAAAATCTGACGTATGCACACTTGGTGCCTACACAGTAACTTTATCAAGGCTCTGCATGGACACAAAAGATGAGCATGCAGTTCTACGATGCAGAAAGCAAGGAAGCATTGCTGGAATCCAACCATCTAGTTTTACCTATTTTCACAAGAGGCACATTCACTTTTAGGCCTATATCTGTCAGTCTAAGAGAGATGAGAAAATGGATGCATATTTTAAGACAAGAAGAAAACCTGTACTTTTAAATTTACTTCATGGCCTACTTTGTCTCTCTGTTAACATGTTGATTCATGGCCCAGGACAAGTTTTTTTAAAAAAAAAAAACAAAAACCCCAGACATCCACAGAGATTCCTGAAGTATATGAATTTATCTTTGCTTTTTATCCTAGAGTTCACAGAATCACTGAATGGTTGAGGTTGGAAGGGACCTCTGGAGATCATCTAGTCCGACCCTCCTGCTCAGGAAGGGTCACTTAGCACATGTTGCCCAGGACTGTGTCCAGATGGCTTGAATATCTCCGAGGAAGGAGCCAACCACAGCAGGCATTGCCCACACCAAGGCACCTAGGACAGGAGCCTGGAAGGTCTTGAAGGTGGTGAGCTTCAAAGGGAGCTGAGCTGACAACACAAGGGGAAACAGATGACAACACGAATCAGGCAATCGGAACACCATGGTGTGCGTTCGACTGGCTGCAAGATGGCTGTTGGCATGCAAGCGTGCTTAAGGAAGGCAAAGTGTTAAGAGAAAAGCACGAGTCAGCTTTCAAGGACAATTAGATGTACGGGGCTGCCAGTTTATGGGGGACAGTGCAGGCAGCTTCCTAACACTCACTGCTGAGCAGGAAGCCCGAACTCTGACAAACAGGCCTTTCAAATATCCTGTGAAAGTCCATGAGCACAGAAGCAAGGCAGCTGCTAGGGGTTTCATGTCGAGACTCCACACTGGACCAAATTAGGCCCCTAATTCCAGCACCTACTCAAAAATAATTACAAAACCATATATCTGCATAATAACATCAGACACGTAAAAAGAAGTACTTGTGAACTATTCTTTAAATAACAAAGAGGGTTAAAAAAAAAAAAAAAACTCTTTGGGGCAATAGTAAATGCGTACACATGACATTCTTACAAACTGCAGGATACAGAAGAAAATTGTTTGTCAGCAAACCAATTTAACCTGACCTCTCTGCAGGGCACAGTTCAGGACACCCTCACAAGTTACATACCTCCAATTTTCTAGAGAAGGTCCAGAAAAGAAACTACCTTGATAAAAACAGTGGAACGGGGCTTGTCCAGAAAAGATGTGATTTGCTTACTTGGTTTGGAAGCTCTGCCAGCATAAAACAAACAAACAAGAAAACCAAAAAACCATACACACACACCAAAGAGTTACAAAGGGATTAATTAAGAGTCTTGTCTAAACTCTACCTTAATTTAAGTAAAGGGCTCCTAAGGGTGCACAAGGAATTTATCTTCCACCGTTACTGCAAACGGCAGGACACTACAAAGGTCACCCCTAGGAGAAGGGCGTTCAGACTACGCCTAAAAGAGCCACTGGCACACTGAAGGCTCTCATTCACTTTCAACATGCATTTTCCCTTTCACAAAAACCTTACAAAGCCACTTCAGCCAGTAACTAGCCAGGAGAGTTGTTCCTCCCCCAACCCCCTTTTTTTTTCTTTCTTTCCAGAGAGAGCTTGTTGTATTCTACAGCTTCCGACAGAAGCTATATTAGCATAAATGCTCCAGCTGATTTAGACTTCCTCGACCAAAAGATCTTAGACTTTCGGCTGAAATGCTCTCGCTGCTGCCCATGGGGAGAGGCACAGAGCCAGAAAACAATGCCTAGAGTCCAGGGCACTCTGCTGACGTGGGCATCTCTCCTGCTGGCACTAGAAATAGAGCATCCCGTCACATTCGCTTCGCACAGATTATATGTGACCTCACAACCACAAATTGCAGGCACATGACCAGCACTGGCCTATCAGGCACTCAGCCACAAGTGACAACACAATCACAAACTGCACCCACATCACCAGCACTGGCCTATCAGGCACTCAGCCACAAGTGACATCACAACCACAAACTGCACCCACATGACCAGCACTGGCCTATCAGGCACTGAGCCACAAGTGACATCACAAACACAAACTGCACCCACATGACCAGCACTGGCCTATCAGGCACTGAGCCACAAGTGACCTCACAACCACAAAATGAACCCACGTGACCAGCACTGGCCTATCAGGCACTCAGCCACAAGTGACATCACAACCACAAACTGCAGCCACAGGACCAGCACTGGCCTATCAGGCACTGAGCCACAAGTGACATCACAAACACAAACTCCACCCACGTGACCAGCACTGGCCTATCAGGCACTGATCCGCAAATGACATCACAACAACAAACTGCACCCACGTGACCAGCACTGGCCTATAGGGCAATCAGCCACAAGTGACATCACAACCACAAACTCTATCCACATGACCAGCACCGGCCTATCAGGCACTGAGCCACAAGTCACATCACAATCACAAACTGCACCCACATGAACAGCACTGGCCTATCAGGCCCTGAGCCACAAGTGACATCACAAACACAAACTGCAGCCATGTGACCAACACTGGCCTATCAGGCACTGAGCCACAAGTGACATCACAAACACAAACTGCACCCACATCACCAGCACTGGCCTATCAGGCACCGAGCTACAAGTGACATCACAACCTCAAACTGAACCCACATGACCAGCACTGGCCTATCAGGCACTGAGCCACAAGTGACATCACAACCACAAACTGCACCCACATGACCAGCACTGGCCTATCAGGCACTGAGCCACAAGTGACATCATAAACACAAACTCCACCCACATCACCAGCACTGGCCTATCAGGCACTGAGCCACAAGTGACATCACAAACACAAACTCCAACCACATCAAGAGCACTGGCCTATCAGGCACTGAGCCACAAGTGACATCACAAACACAAACTGCACCCACATGAACAGCATTGGCCTATCAGGCACTGAGCCACAAGTGACATCACAACCACAAACTGCAGCCACATGACCAGCACTGGCCTATCAGGCACTCAGCCACAAGTGACATCACAAATATAAACTGCAGCCACATGACCAGCACTGGCCTATCAGGCCCTGAGCCACAAGTGACATCACAAACACAAACTGCAGCCATGTGACCAACACTGGCCTATCAGGCCCTGAGCCACAAGTGACATCACAACCACAAACTGCACCCACATGACCAGCACTGGCCTATCTGGCACTGAGCCACAAGTGACATCACAACCACAAACTGCAGCCACATCACCACCACTGGCCTATCAGGCACTGAGCCACAAGTGACATCACAAACACAAACTGCAGCCATGTGACCAACACTGGCCTATCAGGCACTGAGCCACAAGTGACATCACAAACACAAACTCCACCCACATCACCAGCACTGGCCTATCAGGCACTGAGCCACAAGTGACATCACAAATATAAATTGCACCCACATGACCAGCACTGGCCTATCAGGCACTGAGCCACAAGTGACATCATAAACACAAACTGCACCCACATCACCAGCACTGGCCTATCAGGCACTGAGCCACAAGTGACATCACAACCACAAACTCCACCCACAGGACAAGCACTGGCCTATCAGGCACTGAGCCACAAGTGACATCACAACCACAAACTGCAGCCATGTGACCAACACTGGCCTATCAGGCTCTGAGCCACAAGTGACCTGACAACCACAAACTGCACCCACAGGACCAGCACTGGCCTATCAGGCACTGAGCCACAAGTGACATCACAAACACAAACTCCACCCACATGAACAGCACTGGCCTATCAGGCACTGAGCCACAAGTGACATCACAACCACAAACTGCAGCCACATGACCAGCACTGGCCTATCAGGCACTGAGCCACAAGTGACATCACAACCACAAACTCCAACCACATGAACAGCACTGGCCTATCAGGCACTGAGCCACAAGTGACATCACAAACACAAACTCCACCCACATCACCAGCACTGGCCTATCAGGCACTGAGCCACAAGTGACATCACAAACACAAACTGCAGCCATGTGACCAACACTGGCCTATCAGGCTCTGAGCCACAAGTGACCTGACAACCACAAACTGCACCCACATGACCAGCACTGGCCTATCAGGCACTGAGCCACAAGTGACATCACAACCACAAACTGCACCCACATGAACAGCACTGGCCTATCAGGCACTGAGCCACAAGTGACATCACAGCCACAAACTGCACCCACATGAACAGCACTGGCCTCTCAGGCACTGAGCCACAAGTGACATCACAAACACAAACTGCAGCCACATCACCAGCACTGGCATATGAGGCACTGAGCCACAAGTGACATCACAACCACAAACTGCAGCCACAGGACCAGCACTGGCCTATCAGGCACTGAGCCACAAGTGACATCACAAACACAAACTGCAGCCATGTGACCAACACTGGCCTATCAGGCCCTGAGCCACAAGTGACATCACAACCACAAACTGCACCCACAGGACCAGCACTGGCCTATCAGGCACTGAGCCACAAGTGACATCACAAACACAAACTGCAGCCATGTGACCAACACTGGCCTATCAGGCACTCAGCCACAAGTGACATCACAACCACAAACTCCACCCACATCATCAGCACTGTTCTATCAGGCACTGAGCCACAAGTGACATCATAAACACAAACTCCACCCACATCACCAGCACTGGCCTATCAGGCACTGAGCCACAAGTGACCTCACAACCACAAACTGCACCCACATGACTACCACTGGCCTATCAGGCACTCGGCCACAAGTGACCTCACAACCACAAACTCCACCCACAGGATCAGCACTGGCCTATCAGGCAGTAGAGGAACAAGTGACCTCTCAACCAAAAACAGCAGCCCTGGACCTAGCACTGGCCTATCAAGCACTCAGCAGAAGTGGCCTCACAGATACAAAGAAGTAGCAACGTGGCTGCTGGTGGCCTAGCAGGTACTGAGGCCAAATAACTGCACAAACACAAACAGCAGCAATATGCATCAAGGTGGACTCTCAGGTGCTCATGCTGAAGTGACCTCACAGGCAGCCATGAAGCCAAATAGCTGCTCCTGGCCTCTTTCCAACTGAGGCACAATTGACCTCAACAAGCACAAACAGCAGCAATGTCCATGCTGATCGCCAGTCACATACTGATGCACAACTCACCACAAAAGCACCAACAGCAGCAATGGCCCTGCTCACCCTTTAGGAGGCATTGAGACACAAGAGACCTCACCATCATCACCAGCGCTACATGCATGCTGTTGGCCTACCAGCTTCAGAGGCACAACTCACCTCACAAGCACAAATGGCATCGACCTGCCTGCTGCTGCCCTATCTTTGACTGAGTCACAAGGGATCTCAAAAGTGCAAACCTTCACAGAGGAGAAGCTCACCTGGGCCACTCGCACGTCCCTTGATTACGCTGTGATCATTCCGTACAGAACAGTCTTCTGCAAAAGGCCTTCATCTCCTGACAAGACTCTCTCCAGATCATGGGACAGCTCCACTCTGGCACCCTGGCGACAAATCACAAAAGGAACAATTGGTCTCGCTTTTCCTTTAGTACCATCAAGTCCGAGCTGGGAGCCTTCGCACTGCAGCACCTACACAATGGCAGCAGCATGCCACTTCCATTTCTAGTGCATTTCTAGGGACAGAGATCAGCTGAGGGAGCAGCTGCACTGCAAAGGCTTTCTGACACTCTCAGATCAACTCGGCACTGCACCGGGCATCAACCTGACGCCAGACCTCTGCTCTGCCACCTACTCTACAAACACACTGCCTCTGCCCCACACAGCTGCCTCTTCTGCTAGATACAACCAAGTGCCAGCAAGAAGAGATGCATGCAGGACACTTGCCACTTGCACACTCCCCAGCCACTGCTCTGCTCGCTGCCTTCCCTTGGCTTCTCAATCCAGACACTCAGGCAAGCTCTTGCGGTAACACCACAAGGTGGCCAAGGCACTCTAGGCTCACAAGGCCTGTGCAAATGAGCAGCACAAGATCAGGCACAGAGCTGCCTCCTTGGGTGATGCTGCTCTTTTCAGAGGGAAGGATCCTGCTTTCTTTGGGCACAGCAGGCTGCTGCTTTCCACCCCCATCCCCTCACGAACCTCCTGCTAGGGATGGGGACATGGGGATTTTCTGTAGTAATACAAAAGTTACAGATACAACACAGAAACACTTGAGAGTCCGGAAGGCCTCCTGAGCCCAAAGGAACCTCCCTTCCTTTCCTTTAGTTACTTGGACAAGGAGCTTGGACGGGGAAAGGAAAAAGGGTGCAGAGCCTTTGAAATGAGGCCCAAGCAATGAGACAGCCCCACACTGGACGGCTGCTGAAATGACAGCTCTCCTGGCTGCGCAGCCTCTGCAGCACCAGTCCGCGCTCCACAGCTGGCTTCACAGAGCACTGAGGGCTGGGTGCCACGGGCAACCTGGCCCTGGGCACATCTTCACCCCTCGCAGAGCCGGCAGCCCAAGAGCTCTGAGACTTCCACAGGTCAAGCTATGGACGCTTTGGGGCACTCACACAAAGGCACTCCAGACATGCTGGCATCTATTATAAGGGTCTTGGACTCGTCCTATATGGCACCACAACCTCCTAGGAAAAGGAGGGGGCACCGTAGCATTTGTTGAGCGGGCTGGCAATAACAGCACTTGTGGGAGGCGGAATTTGCAGCACAGCAGAGGTACCAGGAGCTGAACCCACACCCCAAGTCACCCAGGGAAGACAGGCGCATTTATGGAAGCCTTCGCATCCAGACGTAGCCTCTTCTCAGTCACTTGCAGCTGCTTTCACAGAGGGCTCACGACGCTGGCCAAGATGTTCACAGGTACAGGGATGCAGCCTGGCATCCTGCCTCCATCCTCAGCGGCTCTAGCACTGCACTGGGAACCTCCATGAGTGGAGCAACCTAGAAAGAAAGAAAGAAAGAATCGGAGTGTTACTGGCAGTTCTGCTGGCCTTACAGAGTCGCAACAGGCAGGGGCAAATGTCTCCCCTCTGTGCTGAGCTCTATTGGTGAGAACACAGCCAGCAGGGCCACCAAGACGTTCTACCCCTCTTTTTGGCACAGGTGACACCATGTCTGTATACCAGGTCCTGTTTGGGCTCTCCAGTTCTGCACAGGCGCTAACACACTGCAGGGAGTCCAGCACAGGGACACCAAGACGGTCAGGGGCTGCAGCGTGGGGCATAAAAGGAGAGGCTGCGAGAGCTGGCTTTGTTCAGCCTAGACAAGAGAAGGCCAACGGGGATCTTCATGCTGTGCACAGCTACCTTATGGAGGGCACAGAGAAGATGGAGCCGGATTTTCTTGGAGGTGCACACTAGTAGCATGGGAGACAACAGGGACAAATCGGACAATGGGAAATGCTTCCGAGACATTAAGAAGAAACCTTTTTCTCCGTGACGGTGGCCAAACTGCGGCACAGGGATCCAGAGAGGTTCCCAGATCTCCATCCTTGGAGGTAATCAAAACTTCACTGGAAAAGGCCCCAAGATACCTCCTCTACTGGCACCTGCCTGGAGCAGGGCGTTGGAGCCCTGCTACCTCCACACGGCTCCCCCATTGCAGCCTCAAGGAATATGCTATTATGAGACTCTTGCCAAAGGCACCAGAGGCTTTGCAGATGCCGCCTCCACCGCTCAACAAGGACAGGTGTCTCAGAGCCACCCATCGCCCTCACAGGCCTGACTTCTTGTGAGGGGGCATCTCCCCTCTCTGCAAGGCTCTGCGTAGGCACAACGTGCAGAAATGCCTCTGACTGCTTTCATTAACTACCCATCTCGCTGAGGGACTGGAATGGATTAGCATCTGAGATGGGAAGATGCAATGAGGGTCCAGATTCAGCAGAAAGCCTTTAAGGAGGGAGAAGAGAACTCTCGCCAGCAGTCAGTAAAATCCCAAAGACTCACGGAAGCATCAAACCCTTCCGAAACTGCAAGCCTGAACCTCAGCTGACACAAACCACCAAACTGGGAGCAGCCCTGCCTCGCACCACGATGCTCCAAGGAGGCAACACGGTCACCAACAGTCCTCACCCACGTCTCCCAGAAGGACACCGTGATGGCACGCTGGGCCTTGGGAGCAGAGCACTGCTCTCTCCAGACACCTCCTCCCACGCTGAGCAGCAAAACACTGGCGCCACCACCCAGCTCCACCACAGGGCATCTCGCACTGTAACATGCCGTTACCTCCACACCTCACAGAGGGTTGGCAACCAACACACGCCTCTGCATCAGCGACACACAGCCCACAGCACCACACATGGCAGCACGCAGGGCACCCCAAGCACCCCACAACACACAAAGCCCAACTCTCCAGACCTTCCATTCCTTTCTAGTCCTCCAAGGCCTTGCAACAGGCTCTGCCTCTGAACAGCCACTCACAGCCCAGGGCCTGCTCACTTCCCACCTTCTCTGCTTCCTGGTGGGAAGAAGTACTCTCACAGTGGCTGATCAGGCCAGCTTTTCCCTCTCGCTTGTGCCTCAACTTCTCTGAACAAGAAATCTCTTTCAAAATGTGGCCCATACCCTTTTTGGGGGGTGACATTCCTTCCGTCTCCTCCAACAGCCTTTGCACCCATTCTCCAATGACTGCATACGTGGACAGAAAATCAGAGACCCCTAAAGTGTTACAGTTCCAAATGTGTCATAAAAGCAGCTGGACACCTCAAAGACAGAGACAGCATGCAGACCTTGCAGGAAAATCTCACAAGCTCCCTGCTCTTTTGACAGGGGCAACTTCTAAAGCACACACACCCCGGGGAATAAGAGATTACTCACACCACTGCTCACACCAGCACTACATTCATTTAGCAGCCTCAAAAGTCTAGCTGGACTCCCTAGCTGACCGGGAGGACGCTGCAAGCTTCTACTTAGCAACAAGCGGAAAGGCAAACTCCATGGCCATGCTCACCACAGAACATCATCTGCATTTTAAATGTAGCAGTACTAACTCATGATGATGGAGTGGAAACAAATTTGTGTCAGATAATGTGGAACATCGACTTCTGCTTGATTAATGAGTTGCATTTCTGTATTGCTGTAGAGCTCTGCAGGGGTCAATCCCTCCTCTGAGCACACGCAACAAACCCAGAAGTGACCTCACCACCAGCATCCAAGCCATGCATCTTCTCCTGACCTGTCAGCTGCTCACATAGAGGTGTCATCACATCACAGATTCACATCATGGCCTCATAATACTCACAATGCTCTCAAACACCCATTGCCTACCAGTTACTACACCAAAAGATTAGCTTCTGCTATGCATTATCAACACCTAGCCTATGAAATTTAAGAACTGCAGAACAGCCTGCAAGTAATTCTTGGCAACATTTTCTAACGGGAGGATTGCATGGGAGCAGCGATCATGAAACTGAAGACAGCAGGGCCTCGTGTCCCAGGCACAGGGAGAAGCCTTCCTGCAACTCAGAACTCTGGTTCCTTCCCCAATGCTGAACAAAACCAGAAAATCCTCCACACATCCAGGACAACAAGCATTCTCCTATTTTAGGCCCTGACAACTGGAGGCACGTGGAAGGACTCAGGCCAGGGCATCTCAGTTGGTGAAACCAGCAGAGACACAATTCAGCAACTCTTCACCCTGACCTAGGAGCATGGAAAGAACAACGGCAAGTGCAAGCACTGGCCGTTCATCAACTTTCAAGGCCCTTGACAAGCTGACGGGCGAGTGAAGAGTTAACAGGACTGAAGTTTGTCAACTGATATGCAGAAGAACTGATAGCACAAGAGCTGAGGTGCACAAAGCTGTTGAACAGAGGACTTAACAGGACTAAAGTCGTCTACCAACCGATATGCGCAAGGACTGATATGCACAAGGCTGCGGAATGGAAGCATTAACAAGACTGAAGAAGTCTGACACCTGGAATCTGCACGGACCCCCGGGGAGCGAAGAAACAATACGGAGGTATTGTGGTCTTGCCTCGCTAGCAGGGTCCTCCCAAGCAGACATACAAACAGTCCTGGGATTGTGAAACTTGCTAAAAGTCAGCAAAAGCGTTGTTTGCCCAGAGCCCCAGCCGTATAAAAAGAGACTTGGGAGCTAGGAGAGTTTGAGCAGGGATGGGAACGTGACCTGACCATCCTCTCCGGCTGGACTGTGAGTATTCCCCCCCCTCCCCTTTTCCCGGGACGCTGGGTTAAGGTAACTCCTCGAGGTTGAGAGCCCTCTCACTAGGAGAGTGAACAAGAAAGCTTTCAAGTAGGGATAAGCAGTGCTTCCAATTAATAACGCAGTAATCGACGGTTTCAGGTTATCCTTTCTAAATTAGTAACTGATGGTTTTGTGTTATCCTTTCTAAATTAGTAATCGCATTATTTTAATGGATGTTACTAATCCAAGAACTTGTGTGAGGAAATAAACATTTTTTTTTACTATTATTATGCTACTGTCTCAGTCGTTGCTGTGGAACCTTCATAGTGTGACAGCATGACACAAGCAAAACAGCTCACACTTACAGAGCTCTTCTGCAAACACCCTTCACCCTGCTGCCAGGCTCACAGGTCGCGGCGCAAAGCAAGAGGCAGGGAGCAAAAACAACGGCTAAGGCACGGCATCACATGCGGGCACAGCCTCTCTCAGAGCCACTCCAAAATGCAGTTTTCACAACAAAAGACACCATTGGGAAGGGCACCTCGCGACCACACCAGCAGCCTGCTCACACTTTGCCCAGCACCTCCCAAACGCTGCTCCGAGCAGCACCTGGGGCTGCGCTGGCAGCAGCAGCTCAGGGAAACGCTTTAACAGGGATCCCAGAGCCACCACAGGGCCAAAGCTTCCTGCCCCCAAACCCCACCGAGCCGCCCCGGCCCAGCTGCTCGCGGCAGGCCGCCACGTCTGGCTGCAGGGCAGCTCCCCCCTCTGGCCCACGTCGCTCTGGCCCCTGCTCACGGCCCCACCAGCCCCTGCTGCAGCTCCTGCAGCAAAGCAGCCCCGGCAAAGCCAGCACCGCTGCCCCGCCCCGGCGGGAGGGCACCCGCCGCCATTTGAACGCGCCCGCAGCCCCCACCAAACGCTCTCGCCCGCTCGCTTCTCGCCTGCTTTGCTCCCGCTCCTCTTCCACCTCTTTGACGTCTTTTTTTTTTCCCCACATGTTGGACTGCAATTGGCTGACAGAGCCATCAGTGAAATCGATGCCCGCCCTTCTCCTCCGGACAGCCAATAGAAGGGCTGCACTGGGGCGATGCCATGGCAACGCTGGGCCCTCCTGCCCTGGCGGCCAGCTCCGCCCCCTCCCCCTTGGTCGGGCGCCATGTTGTGGGGGGCAGCGCGGGGCGCCGTGTGGGCGGGCAGTGCGGGGCCCCGGGGTGCGACCGCTGCCCCGGCGGAGCTGGGCTGTGCGGCAGGGGCCCCGCGGGGCTGCTGGCTGCCCTGCGCCCTGGGGGCCGTGCGGGGTGTGGGGGGGGCAGCGCTGGGGCCTGTGCTGGTGGCAGCCCTGGTGCCAGCGTGGGGGCCCTGGGGCTGGTCGTCTGAAACAGGGGATGGACTTGAAACTAGGAGACTGACAGAACTCCTACCACTTTCCAAATTAAGTGTTGGACTGACTGGTGCAGAACCTCTCCAAGTGGGTATTTCAGACAGTTCTAGAGATTTCTAGAGGCAGATCCTGCTGTGCCTGGACCAATTCCTGTGCTTAAATGTGGTGAGTACCATCTCAGGTGGAGTATCTGGCTGTTTCAGAATCTCTGCAGCAGCTCCTGCTGCAGAACTGATTAAACTGTAAATACTTAAGGCCCTTGAAAATTGACAGTACAAACTGCTCCTGCAAATGAAGAAGCGGCTATGTAGAACAGTCTTTTGTGCATTCTTAGGAGAGTTAGGAGATGCTTTGATATGCAATTTAAGGTAATCAGTAGCAATGGATCATGCATATGCTGGAGAGGTCACACAGCACCACAAGCCAGCTGGACTATAAAAATTCCCCAGAAGAACAGTTCGGGGAGTCTCATCTGATCCAGTGGAAGCCACTGTTGGAAGGACCCTGGCAAAGGAGACTGCCACCACCATCTGGACAGTAACCAACCATCCCGTTCAAGAGATTTGATGCCCCTTGTGAGTGTTACCTGTGACACGCCAATAGAGGGGCCTCTGTGATTCTTTCAGATTCAGGGTTTATTTGCACTGAACTCTGAGAGATCATCATTTGTCAAGTATGAGAATTTATTAGAGATAAGAGGTTATAACAAAAAAAGCTAGAAATATAACAGAACTGAAAAAATATATATACATATCAGAGCTCTACAGTTAAATCATGGATGCACGGTACAGCGACTGCTCTCGCCCTTTATTGGTCACCCTTCTGGTACAGTTTTACCCAGATTCTCCTCACCACGCCATTCACATCCACAGGCCAGCTGATGGTCAGTCAGAGTCCACACCAACTTCTGTGGCTTACTCTTTTCTATAGCGAGTCAAAACAACGCCAGCCCGCAGTTACACAAAAGCTGTATGGCCTCAGTCAATAACAGCATGCACATCAACAGGTAACCTAGTGCTCAGCCCACAGCACTGTTCAGTTAGTAACAATTTGCCCACTAACAGGTCTTTCTGTGGGGAATGGTTCCACAGCACCTAGATGTTTATGGGGTGAGTCTGTGGTGTCGCTTCTCCTCTGTCTGGAATTGTCAGTCGTGGGGTCGTTAGACGGTTGCCCCCAGGCTGCAGCAACCCCACAGTGTGGTGGCTCCAGCCGTGATGCACCCGGGGTTCCTTAACTCCTGGGAGCACCCCAGAGCAAACCCCTCTTCTGTGGGCTGCACCATCCAGAGTCCCACGCTTGCCTGTGTGGCGCCTGTCACTCCACCCCTTGACACTGTCAGACACACGCATTTATTTCAGAAGTCAGCTAATTCCCCTTGGTGTGCAGTGGGCGGCTTTTGGGTAAGCACAGTGTACTGGGGAAATGCGCACTGCTATTAATAGACGCCAAAAGCAAAGCATGCCCATTTGCAGTAACACGTAAACAACTGTTAAAAATAACAGTCTTAATCCTAATAGCAACATGATTGGTCTGGCCTATTGACCCAAATTCGGTGAATCCGAGTGTTGTTCCAGTTCAATATGTTAACACAGAAATCTTATTTCCTTTAATTGCAGGCATTTCTTTCCTGCACCGAAAGATCAGTTTGTTCCCCAAGCTGGAATAGTTCCCTTTAGAGGAGCTTCAAATAGAGTTGGTCACCTTTTTTTTATTATTCTTTTTCCGTATTTCCCTGTCTTCTCTATAGGAAACAGACAACTTTAACTTCAGATCAACAGCTGTTACATTTATGCTTAATTTTACCATCTTTTTCTCTTTCTTTCCTTTCCTTTCATCAAGGGAAGGTGTTAGCCCCTTCCTTAGGATCATCAATTTTTACAAACACTAGAATACAGCTGTTGAGTTTCATTATCAGCCTGGTATGTGTATCCCCTCATTCTTAGGTCTGCCATCTTCCTTTGATGTTACTTCTCTCCTGGCTCCCAGATTCATTCTATTATTTAGATACTTTTAAAAAACACATTACTTAGCCTAACAATTCTACCACTCTTTCTGGCTGCTTCTTTTCAAGTTGTTGCTCTTCAGAGGGTCATTCTGTAGAACCCAAACAAAAAAGTAAACCCTACCAAGGCAATTAGGTTGTTATAGTTTGGTTTTAACTGTAACTGCCGAAGCTATTTCTTTTAAGGTTACTCGGTTACATCCATCTATTATTCACATTTGAACAGGGGGTTTTTTTTATTGATTTTTCTTTATGCTCAGAAACTTTTACTACAGCTTGGGGCATTTTCCAGCCCCTGCTGGTTTCTGGTGTACTTAAAGATGCTGTTTTTTCGCATTCGAGGTCTTTTCTTGTTTCCTAACTCTGCCCCCGGGGCTCTTAACTGCAGAGCCCGATCTCCACCCTGAGTCCTCCTGTGCCTCAGTGCCAGGCAGAGCAGTTATACTGGCCAGGGGGGGCAGAGCGTTTCTCACGGTCTTGTGAGAAACAAGCTGCCCAAGCCCGGTCCTGCTTTCCACCCAAAGCCTCCCCTGCTTCGCTCCCTCTCCTCTTCCACCTCTCTCTTTCACGTCTGTTTTTCTTCCACATGGTGGACTCCGATTGGCTGACAGAGCCGTCAGTGAAATCCAGACCCGCCCCCCTCCTCCTGCCAGCCAATAGGCAGGTCACAAATCAGCAGCTGCCTATGGGAATGAGCTAGGGGAGGAGTCACAGTGTTGCAGTGTCCAGGTGGAGTGTTGTAAAGGTGAGGCTACAAAGTGTCCATTTAATCGGGGAATGGGGGAACAGAAGAGAGAGCCAGACAGCTCCTGGGGGTCCTGGGTGATGCTGGGGGCCGTGCTGCTCTTGGGGATCTTGGACCAGGCTGGGTTTCTGTACAAAAGTCTGGAAAAGCCTTGATGCAAGCCCCTAGAGAAGAGGGATTTTCCTGAGCACTCAGAGAAACCCATGCAGGACCCAGGGATGTTGAGGGAAACCCATCCCACCCACCCCCAAGCCCACTGCTCTCCCTGGAGACCTTCCTGGATCCTCAGGCTGGGAACAGGAGGGGGTGTGGGGGCACAGCCATGTCCCAGACTAGCCTCCTTCAGGCCTTCAGCTTCACAACATGTCACAGCTTCAAATGAGCTCTCTAAAGCAGCACTTCCCATGCCCCTGGTGTGGAGAGAAGACTTTGGGTAGACAAACAGGAGACAGGGGAGAGAAAGGGCAAAGACACCAGGCTGCAGAGCTGGGGCTCCCAGCATCACAGAGCGGGTGCCACAGGCTCAAGAAGCAACCCAAAGAAGTAAAGGAGTCCTTCCTTTTGCAGTGACTTGGAAAGCCACATCTCTCACAGTATTCAAGGGGGATGGAGTCTCCCTTCTGCAAGATTTGCCCCAAAACTGTGCAGAGATTAGGAAGAGCAGGAAGGCTGGTTGTAGGGATGCTCTCAAACTTCAGCAGCTGCAGAGCTGGGAGCTGGTCATCTCACAAACTTCAGAGCAAGTCAAAATGCACGTCCTGAGGCATCGCACTGCCTCATAGACTCTGCACTGGAGCCTGGACAGCAGCACTGCAGTGTGTGAGCATGTCCTGAGAAGCCCAGAGTCATAAAATGTGGGAGATCCAGGATGTCAGGGCTGTACAGACCCGGGAGAGCAAGGGTGCCTGCGGGGAGGAGGAGGGCAGGGGGCTGAGGAGCGTACCCAGGGGAGAATTCTCGCACAGCCCCAAGGTGACACTGAAAAGCACAAGGACCAAATGAGGCCCAGGGATGAGAAATGGCTTCCTCAGCCTCAGTCAGAAGGAAAGATGGGCAAACTTCATGGGAAATGGGAAAACTTCCCCACATTTGCTACCTGGCCTCGCCCATGGCTTTGGAGCCTGGCAGGCTCCAGGGTCCTGGATAAGGGCCTCTGGATGATGTGTGTTAAGGCTATGTTTGCTCTTCTCTGGCATAGCATCTCTAGCTCAAGCACTGCCGACTGAGAAACCTTGCCGAGCACTTTTAAAAGCAGAGATCCTGCCTTGGTGCCTAAAGGAGGAAAGCTACGTCCTGTCCCACATTGTCCTGCATCCTGCTTCCACAAAAAGAGGGGCCCACAGCAGAAACCAGTTTTGAGGCTCACCAAAGCATTTCTCAGCCTGTGGCCATGCTTTGTGCTGGTTCATCCCACATGCCTTGGATCCTGTAAAAACGCCAACCCCCAAACCCCAGATTCCTGCACATGTCTGCCCAGTGCAGTGACCTGTCAGTGCAGGGGCGCAGAAGTGACTTCTCCAGTGCCCCATTTGAGATATTTCACAGTCTTTGACACTGTCTGGAGACATTCCTGAAGGATTTATCAGAAAATTATGGAAAATAACTGCAGTGAAGGGAAGTGATGGCTTTCCAGGACGTGAGGGGAAATCTCTCTGCTCTCTCCCTGCCTGTGCCATCTCCATGGCAGTGACCTACTGAGCCCCCAGATGACACGAGCTGAGGTCACAATGGGACGTGCCACATCACAGGGAGGTCTCCCCGGTGTCGTGGGCGGGGACCCTCACTTCCCTGTGAGGCCCAGGCACTCCTGGGCACTGCTCACACCCTCCCCACGGCTGCCTTTCGTAGTGGCTCCACGGCAAGGAGAGGGGACAGGAGGCAGTGGGACCACGTTGGGGGCCCTCACCAACAGACGGAGGAGCAGGGGCATGTTGGAAAGGAGTTTTGGGTAATGAGATGGGAAGAGCGTCCTGTTTCTCTGGCTGGAGAGGTGAAACGAGAGCAAGAGGGCAAGCGAGATGGAGGACTGCTGGATGGACACCATCAGCCAGGACCACAGTTCCTTGTTCCCAACACTCCTGCGGCTCTCCACCAAGGGTAAGGGCTTTGGGAGATCCTTCCCGAGGTGTCACACAGAGACTGTTAACTGCCAAAACTGCTGTGGATCCCGGGCTGTGGGGGTGCCTGGATGGGGCTGGGGGCTGCTGTGAGAGCCCTGCCTGAGGGTCCCCTCTGGCTCGGGGGACAATGTGGCAGCCAGGACTCCTGGGTCCTGGGGTTGGGGCTGTCCTGAGCCCCAAGGCTTCTGTGCAGCCAGCTCCATCGCCTCTTAGGGTGGAGGGGGAGCATGGGAATCCATGACAGGTTTTCCGGGGAGTGGGTCCTCTTTGGGGTCTGGCTCTGAGAGGAAAGGGGTCCTGCATCCCAGACGCTGAGGTGGCCTGCAGCTCCATGGGGCTCTCAAGACCCTGCTGGAAATGTCCATATACCATAATGAAACCATCACCTTGTAATAACCCCAAGTCCACTGGGTGTTTGGGAAAATCTCTATTCCTTCCCCCTGGATCCTTCCAACTTGGCGCAGCATGTTTTGTGCTCAGAGATGCCATCTTTAGATGGCCACTGCCCCTGTCCTCCTGCAAACTAGGCTCAAAACACCGCACCCAAAAGAACATACATTGGAGAGAGCAGATTGGAAACAGGCAGAGGTGCAATCCCCATTCAACAGGTCCTGGCTGACGCCAAGGTTTTTTCTCTGAGCTGGGGTGGGCAGTGCTGGGGTGAGACCAACACAGCCATCTCCCCCAGCACCTTCACGACCCCACACCACCGCTCCCTAGCCGAGCCCTGGGGCTGCCGTGGGCAGGGGGCCAGGGCAGGAGGGGAGAGGACACTGCCCTGCCCTGCCCTGCCCTGGGGGCAGCAGGATGCTGCCTGTGGGCTCCGGCGCCACGGCCAGCCCCAGGGCCCCCACGCCGGCGCCAGGGCTGCCACCAGCACAGGCCCCAACGCTGACCCCCCCACGCCCCGCACGGCCCCCAGGGCGCAGGGCAGCCAGCAGCCCTGCGGGGCCCCTGCCGCACAGCCCAGCACCGCTGGGGCAGCGGCCGCACCCCGGGACCCCGCACTGCCCGACCACACGGCGCCGCGCTGCCCGCAGGCCCCGCCGCGCCCCGCGCTGCCCCCCACAACATGGCGCCCGACCAAGGGGGAGGGGGCGGAGCTGGCCGCCAGGGCAGGAGGGCCCAGCGTTGCCATGGCATCGCCCCAGTGCAGCCCTTCTATTGGCTGTCAGGAGGAGAAGGGCGGGCATCGATTTCACTGATGGCTCTGTCAGCCAATTGCAGTCCAACATGTGGGGAAAAAAAAAAGACGTCAAAGAGGTGGAAGAGGAGCGGGAGCAAAGCAGGCGAGAAGCGAGCGGGCGAGAGCGTTTGGTGGGGGCTGCGGGCGCGTTCAAATGGCGGCGGGTGCCCTCCCGCCGGGGCGGGGCAGCGGTGCTGGCTTTGCCGGGGCTGCTTTGCTGCAGGAGCTGCAGCAGGGGCTGGTGGGGCCGTGAGCAGGGGCCAGAGCGACGTGGGCCAGAGGGGGGAGCTGCCCTGCAGCCAGACGTGGCGGCCTGCCGCGAGCAGCTGGGCCGGGGCGGCTCGGTGGGGTTTGGGGGCAGGAAGCTTTGGCCCTGCGGTGGCTCTGGGATCCCTGTTAAAGCGTTTCCCTGAGCTGCTGCTGCCAGCGCAGCCCCAGGTGCTGCTCGGAGCAGCGTTTGGGAGGTGCTGGGCAAAGTGTGAGCAGGCTGCTGGTGTGGTCGCGAGGTGCCCTTCCCAATGGTGTCTTTTGTTGTGAAAACTGCATTTTGGAGTGGCTCTGAGAGAGGCTGTGCCCGCATGTGATGCCGTGCCTTAGCCGTTGTTTTTGCTCCCTGCCTCTTGCTTTGCGCCGCGACCTGTGAGCCTGGCAGCAGGGTGAAGGGTGTTTGCAGAAGAGCTCTGTAAGTGTGAGCTGTTTTGCTTGTGTCATGCTGTCACACTATGAAGGTTCCACAGCAACGACTGAGACAGTAGCATAATAATAGTAAAAAAAAATGTTTATTTCCTCACACAAGTTCTTGGATTAGTAACATCCATTAAAATAATGCGATTACTAATTTAGAAAGGATAACACAAAACCATCAGTTACTAATTTAGAAAGGATAACCTGAAACCGTCGATTACTGCGTTATTAATTGGAAGCACTGCTTATCCCTACTTGAAAGCTTTCTTGTTCACTCTCCTAGTGAGAGGGCTCTCAACCTCGAGGAGTTACCTTAACCCAGCGTCCCGGGAAAAGGGGAGGGGGGGGAATACTCACAGTCCAGCCGGAGAGGATGGTCAGGTCACGTTCCCATCCCTGCTCAAACTCTCCTAGCTCCCAAGTCTCTTTTTATACGGCTGGGGCTCTGGGCAAACAACGCTTTTGCTGACTTTTAGCAAGTTTCACAATCCCAGGACTGTTTGTATGTCTGCTTGGGAGGACCCTGCTAGCGAGGCAAGACCACAATACCTCCGTATTGTTTCTTCGCTCCCCGGGGGTCCGTGCAGATTCCAGGTGTCAGACTTCTTCAGTCTTGTTAATGCTTCCATTCCGCAGCCTTGTGCATATCAGTCCTTGCGCATATCGGTTGGTAGACGACTTTAGTCCTGTTAAGTCCTCTGTTCAACAGCTTTGTGCACCTCAGCTCTTGTGCTATCAGTTCTTCTGCATATCAGTTGACAAACTTCAGTCCTGTTAACTCTTCACTCGCCCGTCAGCTTGTCAAGGGCCTTGAAAGTTGATGAACGGCCAGTGCTTGCACTTGCCGTTGTTCTTTCCATGCTCCTAGGTCAGGGTGAAGAGTTGCTGAATTGTGTCTCTGCTGGTTTCACCAACTGAGATGCCCTGGCCTGAGTCCTTCCACGTGCCTCCAGTTGTCAGGGCCTAAAATAGGAGAATGCTTGTTGTCCTGGATGTGTGGAGGATTTTCTGGTTTTGTTCAGCATTGGGGAAGGAACCAGAGTTCTGAGTTGCAGGAAGGCTTCTCCCTGTGCCTGGGACACGAGGCCCTGCTGTCTTCAGTTTCATGATCGCTGCTCCCATGCAATCCTCCCGTTAGAAAATGTTGCCAAGAATTACTTGCAGGCTGTTCTGCAGTTCTTAAATTTCATAGGCTAGGTGTTGATAATGCATAGCAGAAGCTAATCTTTTGGTGTAGTAACTGGTAGGCAATGGGTGTTTGAGAGCATTGTGAGTATTATGAGGCCATGATGTGAATCTGTGATGTGATGACACCTCTATGTGAGCAGCTGACAGGTCAGGAGAAGATGCATGGCTTGGATGCTGGTGGTGAGGTCACTTCTGGGTTTGTTGCGTGTGCTCAGAGGAGGGATTGACCCCTGCAGAGCTCTACAGCAATACAGAAATGCAACTCATTAATCAAGCAGAAGTCGATGTTCCACATTATCTGACACAAATTTGTTTCCACTCCATCATCATGAGTTAGTACTGCTACATTTAAAATGCAGATGATGTTCTGTGGTGAGCATGGCCATGGAGTTTGCCTTTCCGCTTGTTGCTAAGTAGAAGCTTGCAGCGTCCTCCCGGTCAGCTAGGGAGTCCAGCTAGACTTTTGAGGCTGCTAAATGAATGTAGTGCTGGTGTGAGCAGTGGTGTGAGTAATCTCTTATTCCCCGGGGTGTGTGTGCTTTAGAAGTTGCCCCTGTCAAAAGAGCAGGGAGCTTGTGAGATTTTCCTGCAAGGTCTGCATGCTGTCTCTGTCTTTGAGGTGTCCAGCTGCTTTTATGACACATTTGGAACTGTAACACTTTAGGGGTCTCTGATTTTCTGTCCACGTATGCAGTCATTGGAGAATGGGTGCAAAGGCTGTTGGAGGAGACGGAAGGAATGTCACCCCCCAAAAAGGGTATGGGCCACATTTTGAAAGAGATTTCTTGTTCAGAGAAGTTGAGGCACAAGCGAGAGGGAAAAGCTGGCCTGATCAGCCACTGTGAGAGTACTTCTTCCCACCAGGAAGCAGAGAAGGTGGGAAGTGAGCAGGCCCCGGGCTGTGAGTGGCTGTTCAGAGGCAGAGCCTGTTGCAAGGCCTTGGAGGACTAGAAAGGAATGGAAGGTCTGGAGAGTTGGGCTTTGTGTGTTGTGGGGTGCTTGGGGTGCCCTGCGTGCTGCCATGTGTGGTGCTGTGGGCTGTGTGTCGCTGATGCAGAGGCGTGTGTTGGTTGCCAACCCTCTGTGAGGTGTGGAGGTAACGGCATGTTACAGTGCGAGATGCCCTGTGGTGGAGCTGGGTGGTGGCGCCAGTGTTTTGCTGCTCAGCGTGGGAGGAGCTGTCTGGAGAGAGCAGTGCTCTGCTCCCAAGGCCCAGCGTGCCATCACGGTGTCCTTCTGGGAGACGTGGGTGAGGACTGTTGGTGACCGTGTTGCCTCCTTGGAGCATCGTGGTGCGAGGCAGGGCTGCTCCCAGTTTGGTGGTTTGTGTCAGCTGAGGTTCAGGCTTGCAGTTTCGGAAGGGTTTGATGCTTCCGTGAGTCTTTGGGATTTTACTGACTGCTGGCGAGAGTTCTCTTCTCCCTCCTTAAAGGCTTTCTGCTGAATCTGGACCCTCATTGCATCTTCCCATCTCAGATGCTAATCCATTCCAGTCCCTCAGCGAGATGGGTAGTTAATGAAAGCAGTCAGAGGCATTTCTGCACGTTGTGCCTACGCAGAGCCTTGCAGAGAGGGGAGATGCCCCCTCACAAGAAGTCAGGCCTGTGAGGGCGATGGGTGGCTCTGAGACACCTGTCCTTGTTGAGCGGTGGAGGCGGCATCTGCAAAGCCTCTGGTGCCTTTGGCAAGAGTCTCATAATAGCATATTCCTTGAGGCTGCAATGGGGGAGCCGTGTGGAGGTAGCAGGGCTCCAACGCCCTGCTCCAGGCAGGTGCCAGTAGAGGAGGTATCTTGGGGCCTTTTCCAGTGAAGTTTTGATTACCTCCAAGGATGGAGATCTGGGAACCTCTCTGGATCCCTGTGCCGCAGTTTGGCCACCGTCACGGAGAAAAAGGTTTCTTCTTAATGTCTCAGAAGCATTTCCCATTGTCCGATTTGTCCCCGTTGCCTCCCATGCTACTAGTGTGCACCTCCAAGAAAATCCGGCTCCGTCTTCTCTGTGCCCTCCATAAGGTAGCTGTGCACAGCATGAAGATCCCCGTTGGCCTTCTCTTGTCTAGGCTGAACAAAGCCAGCTCTCGCAGCCTCTCCTTTTATGCCCCACGCTGCAGCCCCTGACCGTCTTGGTGTCCCTGTGCTGGACTCCCTGCAGTGTGTTAGCGCCTGTGCAGAACTGGAGAGCCCAAACAGGACCTGGTATACAGACATGGTGTCACCTGTGCCAAAAAAGAGGGGTAGAACGTCTTGGTGGCCCTGCTGGCTGTGTTCTCACCAATAGAGCTCAGCACAGAGGGGAGACATTTGCCCCTGCCTGTTGCGACTCTGTAAGGCCAGCAGAACTGCCAGTAACACTCCGATTCTTTCTTTCTTTCTAGGTTGCTCCACTCATGGAGGTTCCCAGTGCAGTGCTAGAGGCGCTGAGGATGGAGGCAGGATGCCAGGCTGCGTCCCTGTACCTGTCAACATCTTGGCCAGAGTCGTGAGCCCTCTGTGAAAGCAGCTGCAAGTGACTGAGAAGAGGCTACGTATGGATGCGAAGGCTTCCATAAATGCGCCTGTCTTCCCTGGGTGACTTGGGTTGTGGGTTCAGCTCCTGGTACCTCTGCTGTGCTGCAAATTCCGCCTCCCACAAGTGCTGTTATTGCCAGCCCGCTCAACAAATGCTACGGTGCCCCCTCCTTTTCCTAGGAGGTTGTGGTGCCATATAGGACGAGTCCAAGACCCTTATAATAGATGCCAGCATGTCTGGAGTGCCTTTGTGTGAGTGCCCCAAAGCGTCCATAGCTTGACCTGTGGAAGTCTCAGAGCTCTTGGGCTGCCGGCTCTGCGAGGGGTGAAGATGTGCCCAGGGCCAGGTTGCCCGTGGCACCCAGCCCTCAGTGCTCTGTGAAGGCAGCTGTGGAGCGCGGACTGGTGCTGCAGAGGCTGCGCAGCCAGGAGAGCTGTCATTTCAGCAGCCGTCCAGTGTGGGGCTGTCTCATTGCTTGGGCCTCATTTCAAAGGCTCTGCACCCTTTTTCCCTTCCCCGTCCAAGCTCCTTGTCCAAGTAACTAAAGGAAAGGAAGGGAGGTTCCTTTGGGCTCAGGAGGCCTTCCGGACTCTCAAGTGTTTCTGTGTTGTATCTGTAACTTTTGTATTACTACAGAAAATCCCCATGTCCCCATCCCTAGCAGGAGGTTCGTGAGGGGATGGGGGTGGAAAGCAGCAGCCTGCTGTGCCCAAAGAAAGCAGGATCCTTCCCTCTGAAAAGAGCAGCATCACCCAAGGAGGCAGCTCTGTGCCTGATCTTGTGCTGCTCATTTGCACAGGCCTTGTGAGCCTAGAGTGCCTTGGCCACCTTGTGGTGTTACCGCAAGAGCTTGCCTGAGTGTCTGGATTGAGAAGCCAAGGGAAGGCAGCGAGCAGAGCAGTGGCTGGGGAGTGTGCAAGTGGCAAGTGTCCTGCATGCATCTCTTCTTGCTGGCACTTGGTTGTATGTAGCAGAAGAGGCAGCTGTGTGGGGCAGAGGCAGTGTGTTTGTAGAGTAGGTGGCAGAGCAGAGGTCTGGCGTCAGGTTGATGCCTGGTGCAGTGCTGAGTTGATCTGAGAGTGTCAGAAAGCCTTTGCAGTGCAGCTGCTCCCTCAGCTGATCTCTGTCCCTAGAAATGCACTAGAAATGGAAGTGGCATGCTGCTGCCATTGTGTAGGTGCTGCAGTGCGAAGGCTCCCAGCTCGGACTTGATGGTACTAAAGGAAAAGCGAGACCAATTGTTCCTTTTGTGATTTGTGTGCAGGGTGGCAGAGTGGAGCTGTCGCATGATCTGGAGAGAGTCTTGCCAGGAGATGAAAGCCTTTTGCAGAAGACTGTTCTGTACGGAATGATCACAGCGTAATCAAGGGACGTGCGAGTGGCCCAGGTGAGCTTCTCCTCTGTGAAGGTTTGCACTTTTGAGATCCCTTGTGACTCAGTCAAAGATAGGGCAGCAGCAGGCAGGTCGATGCCATTTGTGCTTGTGAGGTGAGTTGTGCCTCTGAAGCTGGTAGGCCAACAGCATGCCCATAGCTTTGGTGATGCTTGTGTCTCAGTGCCTCCTAAAGGGTGAGCAGGTCCGTTGCTGCTGTTGGTGCTTTTGTGGTGAGTTGTGCATCAGTATGTGACTGGCGATCAGCATGCACATTGCTGCTGTTTGTGCTTGTTGAGGTCAATTGTGCCTCAGTTGGAAAGAGGCCAGGAGCAGCTATTTGGCTTCATGGCTGCCTGTGAGGTCACTTCAGCATGAGCACCTGAGAGTCCACCTCGATGCATATTGCTGCTGTTTGTGTTTGTGCAGTTATTTGGCCTCAGTACCTGCTAGGCCACCAGCAGCCACGTTGCTACTTCTTTGTATCTGTGAGGCCACTTCTGCTGAGTGCTTGATAGGCCAGTGCTAGGTCCAGGGCTGCTGTTTTTGGTTGAGAGGTCACTTGTTCCTCTACTGCCTGATAGGCCAGTGCTGATCCTGTGGGTGGAGTTTGTGGTTGTGAGGTCACTTGTGGCCGAGTGCCTGATAGGCCAGTGGTAGTCATGTGGGTGCAGTTTGTGGTTGTGAGGTCACTTGTGGCTCAGTGCCTGATAGGCCAGTGCTGGTCCTGTGGGTGCAGTTTGTGATTGTGATGTCACTTGTGGCTCAGTGCCTGATAGAACAGTGCTGGTGATGTGGGTGGAGTTTGTGGTTGTGATGTCACTTGTGGCTCAGTGCCTGATAGGCCAGTGCTGGTCATGTGGGTGGAGATTGTGTTTGTGATGTCACTTGTGGCTCAGTGCCTGATAGGCCAGTGCTGGTGATGTGGGTGCAGTTTGTGGTTGTGATGTCACTTGTGGTTCAGTGCGTGAGAGGCCATGCTGCTCCTGTGGGTGGAGTTTGTGGTTGTGATGTCACTTGTGGCTCAGTGCCTGATAGGCCAGTGCTGGTCATGTGTGTGCAGTTTTTGTTTGTGATGTCACTTGTGGCTCAGTGCCTGATATGCCAGTGCTGGTGATGTGGCTGCACTTTGTGGTTGTCAGGTCACTTGTGGCTCAGAGCCTGATAGGCCAGTGTTGGTCATGTGGGTGCAGTTTGTGGTTGTGATGTCACTTGTGGCTCAGTGCCTGACAGGTCAGTCCTGGTCACATGTCTGCAGTTTGTGTTTGTGATGTCACTTGTGGCTCAGTGCCTGACAGGCCAGTGCTGGACATGTGTGTGCAGTTTTTGTTTGTGATGTCAGTTGTGGCTCAGTGCCTGATAGGCCAGTGCTGGTGATGTGGCTGCAGTCTGTGGTTGTGATGTCACTTGTGGCTCAGTGCCTGATAGGCCAGTGCTGCT
The DNA here is from genome assembly GCF_036417845.1 of Apteryx mantelli. Lineage (NCBI taxonomy): Eukaryota > Metazoa > Chordata > Aves > Apterygiformes > Apterygidae > Apteryx > Apteryx mantelli. The sequence continues at coordinate 12,539,584 of NC_090001.1, read as the reverse complement.
CCTGTGGGTGGAGTTTGTGTTTGTGATGTCACTTGTGGCTCAGTGCCTGATAGGCCAGTGCTGTTCATGTGCGAGCAGTTTGTGTTTGTGATGTCACTTGTGGCTCAGTGCCTGATAGGCCAGTGCTGGTGATGTGGCTGCAGTTTGTGGTTGTTAGGTCACTTGAGGCTGAGTGCCTGATAGGCCAGTGCTGGTCATGTGTGTGCAGTTTGTGTTTGTGATGTCACTTGTGGCTGAGTGCCTGATAGGCCAGTGCTGTTCATGTGGCTGCAGTTTTTGTTTGTGATGTCACTTGTGGCTCAGTGCCTGCTAGGCCAGTGCTAGAGATGTGGGTGAAGTTTGTGTTTGTGAGGTCACTTGTGGCTCAGTGCCTGACAGGTCAGTGCTGGTCACATGTCTGCAATTTGTGTTTGTGATGTCAGTTGTGGCTCAGTGCCTGATAGGCCAGTGCTGTTCATGTGGCTGCAGTCTGTGGTTGTGATGTTACTTGTGCCTCAGTGCCTGATAGGCCAGTGCTGCTCCTGTGGGTGGAGTTTGTGTTTGTGATGTCACTTGTGGCTGAGTGCCTGATAGGCCAGTGCTGTTCATGTGGCTGCAGTTTGTGTTTGTGATGTCACTTGTGGCTCAGTGCCTGATAGGCCAGTGCTGGTCCTGTGTGTGCAGTTTGTGGTTTTGATGTCACTTGTGGCTCAGTGCCTGATAGGCCAGTGCTGGTGATGTGGCTGCAGTTTGTGGTTGTGATGTCACTTGTGGCTGAGTGCCTGATAGGCCAGTGCTGGTCCTGTGTGTGCAGTTTGTGTTTGTGATGTCATTTGTGGCTCAGTGCCTGATAGGCCAGTGCTGGTCCTGTGTGTGCAGTTTGTGTTTGTGATGTCATTTGTGGCTCAGTGCCTGATAGGCCAGTGCTGGTCCTGTGGCTGCAGTTTGTGGTTGTGAGGTCACTTCTGGCTCAGTGCCTGATAGGCCAGTGTTGGTCACATGGCTGCAGTTTGTGGTTGTGATGTCACTTGTGGCTCAGTGCCTGATAGGATATTGCTGGTCCTGTGGCTGCAGTTTGTGTTTGTGATGTCACTTGTGGCTCAGTGCCTGACAGGTCAGTGCTGGTCACATGTCTGCAGTTTGTGTTTGTGATGTCACTTGTGGCTCAGTGCCTGATAGGCCAGTGCTGGTCCTGTGTGTGCAGTTTGTGTTTGTGATGTCATTTGTGGCTCAGTGCCTGATAGGCCAGTGCTCTTCATGTGGGTTTAGTTTGTGGTTGTGATGTCACTTGTGGCTCAGTGCCTGATGGGACATTGCTGGTCCTGTGGCTGCAGTTTGTATTTGTGATGTCACTTGTGGCTCAGTGCCTGATAGGCCAATGCTGTTCATGTGGCTGCAGTTTGTGGTTGTGATGTCACTTGTGGCTGAGTGCCTGATAGGCCAGTGCTGGTCCTGTGTGTGCAGTTTGTGTTTGTGATGTCATTTGTGGCTCAGTGCCTGATAGGCCAGTGCTGGTCCTGTGGCTGCAGTTTGTGGTTGTGAGGTCACTTCTGGCTCAGTGCCTGATAGGCCAGTGTTGGTCACATGGCTGCAGTTTGTGGTTGTGATGTCACTTGTGGCTCAGTGCCTGATAGGATATTGCTGGTCCTGTGGCTGCAGTTTGTGTTTGTGATGTCACTTGTGGCTCAGTGCCTGACAGGTCAGTGCTGGTCACATGTCTGCAGTTTGTGTTTGTGATGTCACTTGTGGCTCAGTGCCTGATAGGCCAGTGCTGGTCCTGTGTGTGCAGTTTGTGTTTGTGATGTCATTTGTGGCTCAGTGCCTGATAGGCCAGTGCTCTTCATGTGGGTTTAGTTTGTGGTTGTGATGTCACTTGTGGCTCAGTGCCTGATGGGACATTGCTGGTCCTGTGGCTGCAGTTTGTATTTGTGATGTCACTTGTGGCTCAGTGCCTGATAGGAAAGTGCTGGTCACATGGCTGCAGTTTGTGTTTGTGATGTCACTTGTGGCTCAGTGCCTGATAGGCCATGCTGGTCCTTTGGGTGGAGTTTGTGGTTGTGATGTCACTTGTGGCTCAGTGCCTGATAGGCCATGCTTGTGATGTGTGTGCAGTTTCTGTTTGTGATGTCAGTTGTGGCTCAGCGCCTGATAGGTCAGTGCTGGTCACATGTCTGCAGTTTGTATTTGTGATGTCACTTGTGGTTCAGTGCCTGATAGGCCAGTGCTCGTCATGTGTGTGCAGTTTGTGTTTGTGATGTCACTTGTGGCTCAGTGCATGAGAGGCCATGCTGCTCCTGTGGGTGGAGTTTGTGTTTGTGATGTCACTTGCGGCTGAGTGCCTGATAGGCACTGCATTTCCTGTGGGTGTAGTTTGTGTTTGTGATGTCACTTGTGGCTCAGTGCCTGATAGGCCAGTGCTGGTCATGTGGGTTCAGTTTGTGTTTGTGATGTCACTTGTGGCTCAGTGCCTGATAGGCCAGTGCTGGTCCTGTGGCTGCAGTTTGTGGTTGTGACGTCACTTCTGGCTCAGTGCCTGATCGGCCAGTGCTGGTGATCTGGCTGCAGTTTGTGTTTGTGATGTCACTTGTGGCTCAGTGCCTGATAGGCCAGTGGTGTTCATGTGGGTGCAGTTTGTGATTCTAAGGTGACTTGTGGCTCAGTGCCTGATAGGCCACTGCATTTCCTGTGGGTGTAGTTTGTGTTTGTGATGTCACTTGTGGCTCAGTGCCTGATAGGCCAGTGCTGGTCCTGTGGCTGCAGTTTGTGTTTGTGATGTCACTTGTGGCTCAGTGCCTGATAGGCCAGTGCTGGTGATGTGGCTGCATTTTGTGGTTGTGATGTCACTTGTGGCTCAGTGCCTGATAGGCCAGTGCTGCTCAAATGTCTGCTGGTTTTAACCTGTCAGGTTATTTCTGCCTTCAGCACCACATAATGCCATGGTAGGCGCATGGCTCCTCTTTGTCGTCGTGAGGTCATTGTGCGCCTGTACCTTATAGGGCAGCAGGAAGCACATGGTGTCGATGCAGACCTGATTTCAGTTCTGCCTTTGCGTCTGATAGGCCAGTAGCAGGTACAAGGCTTTACAGCTTAGTTGGAAATCCCTTTTTCTCACTACCTGACTGAGAGCATAAGAAGGACCTTATTGCCAGCAATAATACTTAAAAACTTAGAAATATGACTCCTGCTCCTCATTACCAGTACCCGAGAGCAAAGAAAACAGAACAGATTATCTTATTTGTTTGGCACCCCAGATAGAACACAGCGAGGTTCTCATCTGGTGAGCACTGGCACTGGTCTTGCGTGCCTGCGTTTATTGGCCGTGGGCTCCCAGAGATCTACTTCAATGGGCACAGCAAATGCCCCGGGTGTGGGAGGACCCGGAAAAGGCAGCTCGACTGTTTTGTACAAGAGTAGAGGGACATCCCATTTGTTAGGGGGATGTTCAAGTATTGTTTCAACAGATATTTCAGCCAGGGGATAGAGAATGGATATTGAAAAAAGGATAGGGAATTGGCAGACTGAGATGATAACCGACAGCCTTGCCCACGAGGAGATCTGAATTGGGATTATAATAATACAAATGATTGGGCAGCGTGTCAAATGGCATGCCAAAATCTGGTTTTAGCTATACGACCTGCAGGGCAAATGGGTGTTATCTCAGAAAAGGTACTATCGTTAGCAAAAGTCTGAGGAACACTCGATTTTTGGACTATTTGCTTGTGGCAAATTATGCTCTTACGCTATGGAGGGATGTCTGTGGAAAATGTTAATGAAAGGCTGGCAGTGAGCCTATTGGTCCAGCAAGCGGCACCAGCTATCCATGAGTATTTCAGAAACCATGCTCCAGGGTGGCAGGGAGAGAATTTACAGAAGATTCACTGTATTACAGCAGCTGGACCTTTACTAGAAACATTTGAGAGCTGTGACAGTATGGGCACACATGTTACATGGTTGAGGGCTCATCTGTCACACAAGAGGAAGATCTCCATTTGGGTTATCTGATGGTTGCCTCTCTGGTCATCTACCAGTAATGTCTAGTCAGTGCCCACATGTACCACCAGCATGTGCTAATGTGCTTGAGGCACCACGTACAGGCAATGGCTTGTGATGTTCCTGAGCGAGAAACCTGGTCTGAAGGAGCCTCTGGAAATGAGGCAGCAGGCTGTGAGCTGGGGAGCTCTTCAGACAGCTTGAAGGCTGGTCACCTCTTCCAAAATGACCTTTGAAATTATGATTCATGACCAGGCAAACAGGACAGTGCCTGCCCTCACCTTTCCTGCCTTGTGCTCCAGACTGACTTGGGCACAAGTCCATCCTGAGCTGAAAACTCAGCAGTCCCGGGGGTGCAGCAGTGCACCCAGGCTCATCCACCTTGCTGAAGGGCTCGGCTTCTTTTCTCAAGCACGCCCCACACAAACCGAGCTGCGAGGCTCCTTAGGAGTGACTTACATCTCAGTAGCTCTGAAGTCAGGCAGAGGTTAAGGTCCTTTTCTGTCTGTGTAGCTAGGTCTGTAATTTAAGCGGAGCAGAAATTATACCCTATTATTAAGTCATCGGTTTGTCTTGGTAGGTGTGTTCTGACACTTTGTCTCTAGGTACTATCTATCTGGTTGATACAGTTTTCATCAGTTTACATTTTACATCCTGTTTACATGTGTTTACATGTGTTAGTTTGCATAGATACAGAGTTATTAGTTACATAGCAGCCTATTCTACATGGCTCAATATTCTCATACAAACTTCCTTTTCACCAGCACACAGGCAGGCCAGAGGACAACGCCAACTCTCATTTATGTTCCACACGTCCACGTAAGGTGGAGGCTTTTGGAGTCTCCTGGGAAGCTCCATTTACAACATTACTACAGAACAGTCCAGCATATGCACAAGTTTTGTTGCTTGCCAATTCAGATGGATGGATAGGTATTGTTTTGAGTTTCCTTTTCCAGTTTCAAGGGCACTTAAGTGAAGATGAAGCACCTGAATGCTGTGCTTTCCCAAGCAACTGGATACTGTTATCACGAGGGCACCCTACCTGAACCTATTAACATTTGCTTAGCCGGAAAACAATACTGAAAACTTTTTTCTGAAGTGTTTTCGGAGTCAAGATTCACTCGGACCCAGCCTTCCCCACATTCTCACACACACAGGCTTACTCGACAGATCTGGAAGTTTGCCTAGGGGAATCAGTGCGGTGACTTTGAGACGGCTGTTTATATCCTGCGCCCAGTGTATGCAATGAGTGCAATGTAAAAGGCAATCAAGATGTGCTCACTAAAAGCATACCTTCCCACAGTCTGCCACTGCAAAGTAGAGTTGTTACATTGTTCAGCAGAGAAATCAGTTGAGCACTTCAACGCCTTAACTACAGTGTCAGCTCTTGCTTCATAAAGGCCAAAGCTTGAAAAATTACGAAGCTCAATCCCATCTTGTGTTTCAGCGACTTTAGGAAGACAACTGCCTCCATTTCCATCAGCAGACTTCAGGAGGAGTACAGCCTTCACTTTCCAGGCTTCTGAGAGTTGGCCTTACAGGAAGGTGTTTAAAAGATGAAACAGGTTACTCTCCAGCTGATGATGTCTTCCTGAACACGGAAACACAAACCCTAACTGGATGCGTTTACCATCAAAGGCTTTGCAAGTGCTTAACTTGGATGCTGTTGGTAAATTCCTTCTAAAATTGAATACTGAAATTCCAGCACGTCAAGAGTTTCTGGCAGCAAAGCAGGTCCCTTTTCTCACAGAAGGCTCCAGTAGTTCAGGGCTAAGCCCCCAGGCCAGGGGTCACTGCTGGCCCTGGAAACAGTCCTCCATTTCCTCAGGATGGGGGGAGCCATGTCGCTCTCTGATGTCCAGGAGCCAAGGTGCAAAGGTTCCACCTTATCTTTCCAAAGAGGATGAGAAGAAAATGGATTTAGGATATAACAATTAACGTAGGCCTCCTCAAAGAGTTCAAAGCCTTCAGCCCAAGTAGCAGTACCTCAGACATTGACATCTTTGAGGCTCTACCTGAAGCCTTTCTTGCCGTTCCTTCAAATGACATCATCAAATATCACGACTCATGCTGTCCTGCTATCTAAAGCCTTGCAGCTTCTCCACAAACTTTTGCTGCTTCCTTCCCCACAGTCCATCTGCCTCCTCCCATTTCCACTTCATATCTTTAACAGTTCACTAAACTCAGTCCACTAGTCCATGGATCTGATCTATCTCCAGATAGACAAGCAGGACTTGATAGCAAAGCCTTTCATGCCTTCTTAAAAAGTTGCAAGTTATTGGATTTTGTCCCCCAGAATTGGTCGGCAATAGCTGAGGAGAAAGGGTAAAGGTGGGAGGAAGAAAAAGGTATTCTGCATTTCCAGATAATACTTAAATACCAACTAGCAAAGCTAACCTGCTGTTGTTTAGAAAAGAATGTCAATGAATAAAGCGGCAAAACACTTGAAGGTTTTGGTTTCCTTATTTGCAGTACTTTTAACCTTATTGAAAGAGAAGAATTTACAGTTCTATTTCATCATGCTGTGAATTGAGTTTTCCTGATGATAGAGAATATATACAGCTAACTCTTAAATCTTCGGATATTGTGCCCACAAAGGGAAACCCCTGGTCTTTCAAGCAAAAGATTACAATTGACTTCTAACAGATAACCCTCTCCTGCTTATACACTAATCAAGGTCACATGTACAGGAAACACTCAAAGATGACAAAGCACCTTTTTAAAGCAGGACACTTTTGGAGTATACTTTCCTTTGATCACACAAGTCACTAAGCCTTTAACTATGGCAAGGGATTCCCTCTACCTTGAATCTCCATATAGTTTGCATTTTAAAAATTCTTAAGAAATGGCTTTTTACTACTACTATAAAAGCTCAGTGTTGGCAGAAGTTTTTCAAGCACACAAATGTATTGATGCCTCAGTTTACCTAAAGATAAATTCAACAGAACCCATGTCCTAGGTTAAAGGAAGGCAAAGAAACCCCATCCTTGCCTCTATTTATACATTTTCTGTTGGGGGGGGGGTTCTTTCTGAATAGCCTACTGTAAAGCGCAGGGGCAGCAGAATTTTACATTAAACTATTTAGAGTTTATGCCTAACCTCTCCAAAGAAATCCAATTGCTCTTAAAGAATCAATTCTAAAAGTCCAATGGTAGAGAGCCCAGTTAAGAGCCACCGGTGCCAACAACTTACATATTATGCCAACGCATTACGTATTGCCACCATTTAGACTCTCTACAAGAGCAGGGAGGAGAATGCTTCAGAGTCAGGCACTTGCTCCTCCTCTTCAGTAGATTCCTGGGCAGAATGTTGCTCATCATCATCAGCGGAGGATGGGGAATCGCTGCTGTAGACTGCGTGTTTCCATCTGCAAGCAATTCAAAGGCAATAACAAAAACAAGATTAGGTCACACTAAGTCAAAAATCAAGTGCAGTCTACCCCAGAAGGTACTGTGAGATCTAGGAAGTTTCCAGCCCATTATATGTATTTGTCGTGCATCTGATTTCAAACTGCATTACATGTTCTTCCTTGGGAGAGCAAAATTCCATCTTTGTTGGGAAGTTAAAAAAAAAAAAAGGCACATGGTACTTATATGCAGCTTGACTTTGGCATATGATAGGCCAGAGCCTTGCAAAGTAACTGTAAAGCCTTGCAAAGCAGCTGTATTTGTGAATCTATTGCCCCTGATTTCCCCTGAACTTCGTATTCACAGCTGTTACCAAAAACAGCAGGACAAGTCAAGAAGGGAGCTCCTGAGAGAGCTTCAATTAATTACGATGCATACAGGATGATAATTATGATGCATACAGGTTTTGGCTTGAACCTTTTTATAGGTTTTTATTCCCCTTGTTCAAGTCTTGCACAGGCTGCGGAACATGGGCGAGGTACTGCCTTCACGAGGTATTGCATAATTACCCCTCTTCCTCAAGGCATGATCAGCTCAACTACTGCAACATCCTCTTCTGTCCTGAAGTACAGCCTTGCCCCACTCAGATCCATTCAGAAAGTTGCTCTAAAGGTCATCTTCTGAACTTATTCCCTTCATCACAAAGCGCATTCTCCTGAAACCCTTCAAGTGTCTTCTCTCACAGCAAACAGAGTTGCTAAGGCCTTTCATGAATTACCCTCCTTCCTACATTATCTCCCACTGAGTGCCCAGAAAACAGCTCTGAATTCTGAGCTGGCCCTGACAGCACCTCTCACTGACTAACCCCTCAATACAAAAATGCAGAAGCATGTTCTCTTCTTACCTGCCACCTTCACGCTTGGGAGAAGGTTTGCATATGCACCTGGCAGTCTTCCTTACCTCCTGAAAATTCTTGCTGGGCTGCTCAAAACCCATGAAAACTGTCAGGCTACTGCTGCAGTGAGAGCAGTGCTCATCATTCAGAGTAGGACTGCGTTTCCTTGTATTCCCACCTCTTGACAGCCATCTCTTGCTTTTTCTCTTGTGCTCGGTTATAAGCATTTGGGAAAAGGACTGTTTTTGTTTGCTGACTCTCTGTCCGGAGCTTACCGGCAGGGCCCTGGAGTCCCCGACTATGGCTTGTAAGCGCTAAGGCTATACAGAAATGTGAATAGATTAAAAAAATATCCAATAGCTCAACTCATTTCAGCTGTTTCAGAGGAGGCTTTTGGCCAGAACACAGTAAAGAAAATTGAAAGCCAGAACTAACCTGCACTGCCATCTTGAGTGTCAGCGATTTCCCCATCAGTTCTCCTCGGGAGTACGTATCCAGGTTTTCCTAATGAGAAGAAACAAGAAGGGTCAGTCACAAACACGCAGAAAATCTGACGTATGCACACTTGGTGCCTACACAGTAACTTTATCAAGGCTCTGCATGGACACAAAAGATGAGCATGCAGTTCTACGATGCAGAAAGCAAGGAAGCATTGCTGGAATCCAACCATCTAGTTTTACCTATTTTCACAAGAGGCACATTCACTTTTAGGCCTATATCTGTCAGTCTAAGAGAGATGAGAAAATGGATGCATATTTTAAGACAAGAAGAAAACCTGTACTTTTAAATTTACTTCATGGCCTACTTTGTCTCTCTGTTAATATGTTGATTCATGGCCCAGGACAAGTTTTTTTAAAAAAAAAAAAACAAAAACCCCAGACATCCACAGAGATTCCTGAAGTATATGAATTTATCTTTGCTTTTTATCCTAGAGTTCACAGAATCACAGAATGGTTGAGGTTGGAAGGGACCTCTGGAGATCATCTAGTCCGACCCTCCTGCTCAGGAAGGGTCACTTAGCACATGTTGCCCAGGACTGTGTCCAGATGGCTTGAATATCTCCGAGGAAGGAGCCAACCACAGCAGGCATTGCCCACACCAAGGCACCTAGGACAGGAGCCTGGAAGGTCTTGAAGGTGGTGAGCTTCAAAGGGAGCTGAGCTGACAACACAAGGGGAAACAGATGACAACACGAATCAGGCAATCGGAACACCATGGTGTGCGTTCGACTGGCTGCAAGATGGCTGTTGGCATGCAAGCGTGCTTAAGGAAGGCAAAGTGTTAAGAGAAAAGCACGAGTCAGCTTTCAAGGACAATTAGATGTACGGGGCTGCCAGTTTATGGGGGACAGTGCAGGCAGCTTCCTAACACTCACTGCTGAGCAGGAAGCCCGAACTCTGACAAACAGGCCTTTCAAATATCCTGTGAAAGTCCATGAGCACAGAAGCAAGGCAGCTGCTAGGGGTTTCATGTCGAGACTCCACACTGGACCAAATTAGGCCCCTAATTCCAGCACCTACTCAAAAATAATTACAAAACCATATATCTGCATAATAACATCAGACACGTAAAAAGAAGTACTTGTGAACTATTCTTTAAATAACAAAGAGGGTTAAACAAAAAAAAAACTCTTTGGGGCAATAGTAAATGCGTACACATGACATTCTTACAAACTGCAGGATACAGAAGAAAATTGTTTGTCAGCAAACCAATTTAACCTGACCTCTCTGCAGGGCACAGTTCAGGACACCCTCACAAGTTACATACCTCCAATTTTCTAGAGAAGGTCCAGAAAAGAAACTACCTTGATAAAAACAGTGGAACGGGGCTTGTCCAGAAAAGATGTGATTTGCTTACTTGGTTTGGAAGCTCTGCCAGCATAAAACAAACAAACAAGAAAACCAAAAAACCATACACACACACCAAAGAGTTACAAAGGGATTAATTAAGAGTCTTGTCTAAACTCTACCTTAATTTAAGTAAAGGGCTCCTAAGGGTGCACAAGGAATTTATCTTCCACCGTTACTGCAAACGGCAGGACACTACAAAGGTCACCCCTAGGAGAAGGGCGTTCAGACTACGCCTAAAAGAGCCACTGGCACACTGAAGGCTCTCATTCACTTTCAACATGCATTTTCCCTTTCACAAAAACCTTACAAAGCCACTTCAGCCAGTAACTAGCCAGGAGAGTTGTTCCTCCCCCAACCCCCTTTTTTTTTCTTTCTTTCCAGAGAGAGCTTGTTGTATTCTACAGCTTCCGACAGAAGCTATATTAGCATAAATGCTCCAGCTGATTTAGACTTCCTCGACCAAAAGATCTTAGACTTTCGGCTGAAATGCTCTCGCTGCTGCCCATGGGCAGAGGCACAGAGCCAGAAAACAATGCCTAGAGTCCAGGGCACTCTGCTGACGTGGGCATCTCTCCTGCTGGCACTAGAAATAGAGCATCCCGTCACATTCGCTTCGCACAGATTATATGTGACCTCACAACCACAAATTGCAGGCACATGACCAGCACTGGCCTATCAGGCACTCAGCCACAAGTGACAACACAATCACAAACTGCACCCACATCACCAGCACTGGCCTATCAGGCACTCAGCCACAAGTGACCTCACAACCACAAACTGCACCCACATGACCAGCACTGGCCTATCAGGCACTGAGCCACAAGTGACATCACAACCACAAACTGCAGCCACAGGACCAGCAATGTCCTATCAGGCACTGAGCCACAAGTGACATCACAAACACAAACTCCACCCACAGGACCAGCACTGGCCTATCAGGCACTGAGCCACAAGTGACATCACAACCACAAACTGCACCCACATCACCAGCACTGGCCTATCAGGCACTGAGCCACAAGTGACATCACAACCACAAACTGCACCCACATGAACAGCACTGGCCTATCAGGCACTGAGCCACAAGTGACATCACAACCACAAACTCCACCCACATCACCAGCACTGGCCTATCAGGCACTCAGCCACAAGTGACCTCACAACGACAAAATGAACCCACGTGACCAGCACTGGCCTATCAGGCACTCAGCCACAAGTGACCTCACAACCACAAACTGCAGCCACAGGACCAGCAATGTCCCATCAGGCACGGAGCCACAAGTGACCTCACAGCCACAAACTGCACCCACATCACCAGCACTGGCCTATCAGGCACTGAGCCACAAGTGACATCACAAACACAAACTCCACCCACGTGACCAGCACTGGCCTATCAGGCACTCAGCCACAAGTGACATCACAAATACAAACTGCACCCATGTGATCAGCACTGGCCTATCAGGCACTGATCCGCAAATGACATCACAACAACAAACTGCACCCACGTGACCAGCACTGGCCTATAGGGCAATCAGCCACAAGTGACATCACAAACACAAACTCTATCCACATGACCAGCACCGGCCTATCAGGCACTGAGCCACAAGTGACATCACAACCACAAACTCCACCCACATCACCAGCACTGGCCTATCAGGCTCTGAGCCACAAGCGACATCACAACCACAAACTGCACCCACATGACCAGCACTGGCCTATCAGGCACTGAGCCACAAGTGACATCACAACCACAAACTGCACCCACATGAACAGCATTGGGCTATCAGGCACTGAGCCACAAGTGACATCACAAACACAAACTGCAGCCACATCACCAGCACTGGCCTATCAGGCACTCAGCCACAAGTGACATCACAACCACAAACTGCAGCCACATGACCAGCACTGGCCTATCAGGCACTGAGCCACAAGTGACATCACAAACACAAACTGCAGCCACATCACCAGCACTGGCCTATCAGGCACTGAGCCACAAGTGACATCACAACCACAAACTGCAGCCACATGACCAGCACTGGCCTATCAGGCACTGAGCCACAAGTGACATCACAAACACAAACTCCACCCACGTGACCAGCACTGGCCTATCAGGCACTCAGCCACAAGTGACATCACAAACACAAACTGCAGCCATGTGACGAACACTGGCCTATCAGGCACTGAGCCACAAGTGACATCACAAACACAAACTGCACCCACGTGACCAGCACTGGCCTATCAGGCACCGAGCTACAAGTGACATCACAACCTCAAACTGAACCCACATGACCAGCACTGGCCTATCAGGCACTGAGCCACAAGTGACATCACAACCACAAACTGCACCCACATGACCAGCACTGGCCTATCAGGCACAGAGCCACAAGTGACATCATAAACACAAACTCCACCCACATCACCAGCACTGGCCTATCAGGCACTGAGCCACAAGTGACATCACAACCACAAACTGCACCCACATGACCAGCACTGGCCTATCAGGCACTGAGCCACAAGTGACATCACAAACACAAACTGCACCCACATGAACAGCATTGGCCTATCAGGCACTGAGCCACAAGTGACATCACAACCACAAACTGCAGCCACATGACCAGCACTGGCCTATCAGGCACTCAGCCACAAGTGACATCACAAATATAAACTGCAGCCACATGACCAGCACTGGCCTATCAGGCCCTGAGCCACAAGTGACATCACAAAGACAAACTGCAGCCATGTGACCAACACTGGCCTATCAGGCCCTGAGCCACAAGTGACATCACAAACACAAACTCCACCCACATGACCAGCACTGGCCTATCTGGCACTGAGCCACAAGTGACATCACAACCACAAACTGCAGCCACATCACCACCACTGGCCTATCAGGCACTGAGCCACAAGTGACATCACAAACACAAACTGCAGCCATGTGACCAACACTGGCCTATCAGGCACTGAGCCACAAGTGACATCACAAACACAAACTCCACCCACATGACCAGCACTGGCCTATCAGGCACTGATCCGCAAATGACATCACAACAACAAACTGCACCCACGTGACCAGCACTGGCCTATCAGGCACTGAGCCACAAGTGACATCACAAACACAAACTCCACCCACATCACCAGCACTGGCCTATCAGGCACTGAGCCACAAGTGACATCACAACCACAAACTCTCTCCACGTGACCAGCACTGGCCTATCAGGCACTGAGCCACAAGTGACATCACAAACACAAACTCCACCCACATCACCAGCACTGGCCTATCAGGCACTCAGCCAAATCTGACCTCACAAACACAACCAGCACTCACATCACCAGCACTGCCCTATCAGTCACTGAGCCACAAGTGACATCACAACCACAAACTGCACACACATCACCAGCACTGGCTTATCAGGCACTGAGCCACAAGTGACATAACAAACAAAAACTGCACCCACGTGACCAGCACTGGCCTATCAGGCACTGATCCGCAAATGACATCACAACAACAAACTGCACCCATGTGACCAGCACTGGCCTATCAGGCACCGAGCTACAAGTGACATCACAACCACAAACTGCACACATCTGACCAGCACTGGCCTATCAGGCACTGAGCCACAAGTGACATCACAACCACAAACAGCACCCACAGGACCAGCACTGGCCTATCAGGCACTGAGCCACAAGTCACATCACAAACACAAACTGCACCCACATCACAGGCACTGGCCTATCAGGCACTGAACCACAAGTGACATCACAACCACAACCTGCACCCACAGGACAAGCACTGGCCTATCAGGCACTGAGCCACAAGTGACATCACAAACACAAACTGCACCCACACCACCAGCACTGGCCTATCAGGCACTCAGCCACAAGTGACATCACAAACACAAACTGCACACATCTGACCAGTACTGGCCTATCAGGCACTGAGCCACAAGTGACATCACAACCACAAACTGCACCCGCAGGACCAGCACTGGCCTATCAGGCACTGAGCCACAAGTGTCATCACAACCACAAACTGCACCCACGTAAACCAGCACTGGCCTATCAGGCATTCAGCCACAAGTGACATCACAACCACAAACTCCACCCAGATAACCACCACTGGCCTATCAGGCACTCAGCCACAAGTGACATCACAACCACAATCTCCACCCACATCACCAGCACTGGCCTATCAGGCACTGAGCCACAAGTGACATAACAAACACAAACTCTACCCGCATCACCAGCAATGCCCTATCAGGCACTGAGCCACAAGTGACCTCACAACCACAAACTGCACCCACAGGACCAGCACTGGCCTATCAGGCACTAAGCCAAAAGTGACAACACAACCACAAACAGCAGCCATGTGACCAGCACTGGCCTATCAGGCACTGAGCCACAAGTGACTTCACAACCACAAACTGCAGCCATGTGACCAGCACTGGCCTATCAGGCACTGAGCCACAAGTGACAAAAGAATCACAAACTGCACCCACAGGACCAGCACTGGCCTATCAGGCACTGAGCCACAAGTGACATCACAAACACAAACTGCAGCCATGTGACCAACACTGGCCTATCAGGCACTGAGCCACAAGTGACATCACAACCACAAACTCTATCCACATGACCAGCACTGGCCTATCAGGGACTGAGCCACAAGTGACATCACAATCACAAACTCCACCCACATGAACAGCACTGGCCTATCAGGCACTGAGCCACAAGTGACATCACAAACACAAACTCCACCCACGTGACCAGCACTGGCCTATCAGGCACTGAGCCACAAGTGACCTCACAACCACAAACTGCAGCCACAGGACCAGCAATGTCCCATCAGGCACTGAGCCACAAGTGACATCACAAACACAAACTGCACCCACATGACCAGCACTGGCCTATCAGGCACTGAGCCACAAGTGACATCACAAACACAAACTGCACCCACATGACCAGCACTGGCCTATCAGGCACTGATCCGCAAATGACATCACAACAACAAACTGCACCCACGTGACCAGCACTGGCCTATCAGGCCCTGAGCCACAAGTGACATCACAAACACAAACTCCACCCACATCACCAGCACTGGCCTATCAGGCACTGAGCCACAAGTGACATCACAACCACAAACTGCAGCCACATCACCAGCACTGGCCTATCAGGCACTGAGCCACAAGTGACATCACAAACACAAACTGCACCCACATCACCAGCACTGGCCTATCAGGCACTGAGCCACAAGTGACATCACAAACACAAACTCCACCCACATCACCAGCACTGGCCTATCAGGCACTGAGCCACAAGTGACATCACAAACACAAACTGCACCCACATGAACAGCACTGGCCTATCAGGCACTGATCCGCAAATGACATCACAACAACAAACTGCACCCACGTGACCAGCACTGGCCTATCAGGCCCTGAGCCACAAGTGACATCACAAACACAAACTCCACCCACATCACCAGCACTGGCCTATCAGGCACTGAGCCACAAGTGACATCACAACCACAAACTGCAGCCACATCACCAGCATTGGCCTATCAGGCACTGAGCCACAAGTGACATCACAAACACAAACTCCACCCACGTGACCAGCACTGGCCTATCAGGCACTGATCCGCAAATGACATCACAACAACAAACTGCACCCACGTGACCAGCACTGGCCTATCAGGCACTGAGCCGCAAGTGACATCACAAACACAAACTCCACCCACATCACCAGCACTGGCCTATCAGGCACTGAGCCACAAGTGACATCACAAACACAAACTGCACCCACATGAACAGCACTGGCCTATCAGGCACTGAGCCACAAGTGACATCACAAACACAAACTCCACCCACATCACCAGCACTGGCCTATCAGGCACTCAGCCAAAAGTGACCTCACAAACACAAACTGCAGCCACATCACCAGCACTGGCCTATCAGGCACTGAGCCACAAGTGACATCAAAACCACAAACTGCACACACAGGACCAGCACTGGCCTATCAGGCACTGAGCCACAAGTGACATCACAACCACAAACTGCAGCCACATGACCAGCACTGGCCTATCAGGCACTGAGCCACAAGTGACATCACAAACACAAACTCCACCCACATGAACAGCACTGGCCTATCAGGCACTGAGCCAAAATTGACCTCACAAACACAAACTGCAGCCACATCACCAGCACTGGCCTATCAGGCACTGAGCCACAAGTGACATCAAAACCACAAACTGCACACACAGGACCAGCACTGGCCTATCAGGCACTGAGCCACAAGTGACATCACAACCACAAACTGCAGCCACATGACCAGCACTGGCCTATCAGGCACTGAGCCACAAGTGACATCACAAACACAAACTGCAGCCACATCACCAGCACTGGCCTATCAGGCACTGAGCCACAAGCGACATCACAAACACAAACTGCACCCACATCACCAGCACTGGCCTATCAGGCACTGAGCCACAAGTTACATCACAACCACAAACTGCTCCCACATGAACAGCATTGGCCTATCAGGCACTGAGCCACAAGTGACATCACAACCACAAACTGCACACACAGGACCAGCACTGGCCTATCAGGCACTCAGCCACAAGTGACATCACAAATATAAACTGCAGCCACATGACCAGCACTGGCCTATCAGGCACTGAGCCACAAGTGACATCACAAACACAAACTGCAGCCATGTGACCAACACTGGCCTATCAGGCCCTGAGCCACAAGTGACATCACAAACACAAACTGCACCCACATGACCAGCACTGGCCTATCAGGCACTGAGCCACAAGTGACATCACAACCACAAACTGCACCCACATGACCAGCACTGGCCTATCAGGCACTGAGCCACAAGTAACATCACAACCACAAACTCTATCCACATGACCAGCACTGGCCTATCAGGCACTGAACCACAAGTGACATCACAAACACAAACTCCACCCACATGAACAGCACTGGCCTATCAGGCACTGAGCCACAAGTGACATCACAAACACAAACTCCACCCACATCACCAGCAATGGCCTATCAGGCACTGAGCCACAAGTGACATCACAAACACAAACTGCACCCACATGACCAGCACTGGCCTATCAGGCACTGAGCCACAAGTGACATCACAACCACAAACTGCAGCCACATCACCAGCACTGGCCTATCAGGCACTGAGCCACAAGTGACATCAAAACCACAAACTGCACACACAGGACCAGCACTGGCCTATCAGGCACTGAGCCACAAGTGACATCACAACCACAAACTGCAGCCATGTGACCAACACTGGCCTATCAGGCTCTGATCCACAAGTGACATCACAACCACAAACTGCACCCACATGACCAGCACTGGCCTATCAGGCACTGAGCCACAAGTGACATCACAACCACAAACTGCACCCACATCACCAGCACTGGCCCATCAGGCACTGAGCCACAAGTGACATCACAACCACAAACTCCACCCACATCACCAGCACTGGCCTATCAGGCACTGAGCCACAAGAGACATCACAACCACAAACTGCAGCCACATCACCAGCACTGGCCTATCAGGCACTGAGCCACAAGTGACATCACAAACACAAATTGCAGCCACATGACCAGCACTGGCCTATCAGGCACTGAGCCACAAGTGACATCACAACCACAAACTGCAGCCACATGACCAGCACTGGCCTATCAGGCACTGAGCCACAAGTGACATCACAAACACAAACTCCACCCACATCACCAGCACTGGCCTATCAGGCACTGAGCCACAAGTGACATCACAAACACAAACTGCAGCCACATGAAAATAACTGGTCTACCAGGCACTGAGCCACAAGTGACATCACAACCACAAACTCCACCCACAGGACAAGCAGTGGCCTATCAGGCACTGAGCCACAAGTCACATCACAAACACAAACTGCAGCCACATGACCAGCACTGGCCTATCAGGCACTGATCCACAAGTGACATCACAACCACAAACTCTCTCCACGTGACCAGCACTGGCCTATCAGGCACTGAGCCACAAGTGACATCACAAACACAAACTCCACCCACATCACCAGCACTGGCCTATCAGGCACTCAGCCAAATCTGACCTCACAAACACAACCAGCACTCACATCACCAGCACTGCCCTATCAGTCACTGAGCCACAAGTGACATCACAACCACAAACTGCACACACATCACCAGCACTGGCTTATCAGGCACTGAGCCACAAGTGACATAACAAACAAAAACTGCACCCACGTGACCAGCACTGGCCTATCAGGCACTGATCCGCAAATGACATCACAACAACAAACTGCACCCATGTGACCAGCACTGGCCTATCAGGCACCGAGCTACAAGTGACATCACAACCACAAACTGCACACATCTGACCAGCACTGGCCTATCAGGCACTGAGCCACAAGTGACATCACAACCACAAACAGCACCCACAGGACCAGCACTGGCCTATCAGGCACTGAGCCACAAGTCACATCACAAACACAAACTGCACCCACATCACAGGCACTGGCCTATCAGGCACTGAACCACAAGTGACATCACAACCACAACCTGCACCCACAGGACAAGCACTGGCCTATCAGGCACTGAGCCACAAGTGACATCACAAACACAAACTGCACACATCTGACCAGTACTGGCCTATCAGGCACTGAGCCACAAGTGACATCACAACCACAAACTGCACCCGCAGGACCAGCACTGGCCTATCAGGCACTGAGACACAAGTGACATCACAACCACAAACTCCACCCAGATAACCACCACTGGCCTATCAGGCACTGAGCCACAAGTGTCATCACAACCACAAACTGCACCCACGTAAACCAGCACTGGCCTATCAGGCATTCAGCCACAAGTGACATCACAACCACAAACTCCACCCAGATAACCACCACTGGCCTATCAGGCACTCAGCCACAAGTGACATCACAACCACAATCTCCACCCACATCACCAGCACTGGCCTATCAGGCACTGAGCCACAAGTGACATAACAAACACAAACTCTACCCGCATCACCAGCAATGCCCTATCAGGCACTGAGCCACAAGTGACATCACAACCACAAACTGCAGCCACAGCACCAGCACTGGCCTATCAGGCACTGAGCCACAAGTGACCTCACAACCACAAACTGCACCCACAGGACCAGCACTGGCCTATCAGGCACTAAGCCAAAAGTGACAACACAACCACAAACAGCAGCCATGTGACCAGCACTGGCCTATCAGGCACTGAGCCACAAGTGACTTCACAACCACAAACTGCAGCCATGTGACCAGCACTGGCCTATCAGGCACTGAGCCACAAGTGACAAAAGAATCACAAACTGCACCCACAGGACCAGCACTGGCCTATCAGGCACTGAGCCACAAGTGACATCACAAACACAAACTGCAGCCATGTGACCAACACTGGCCTATCAGGCACTGAGCCACAAGTGACATCACAACCACAAACTCTATCCACATGACCAGCACTGGCCTATCAGGGACTGAGCCACAAGTGACATCACAATCACAAACTCCACCCACATGAACAGCACTGGCCTATCAGGCACTGAGCCACAAGTGACATCACAAACACAAACTCCACCCACGTGACCAGCACTGGCCTATCAGGCACTGAGCCACAAGTGACCTCACAACCACAAACTGCAGCCACAGGACCAGCAATGTCCCATCAGGCACTGAGCCACAAGTGACATCACAAACACAAACTGCACCCACATGACCAGCACTGGCCTATCAGGCACTGATCCGCAAATGACATCACAACAACAAACTGCACCCACGTGACCAGCACTGGCCTATCAGGCCCTGAGCCACAAGTGACATCACAAACACAAACTCCACCCACATCACCAGCACTGGCCTATCAGGCACTGAGCCACAAGTGACATCACAACCACAAACTGCAGCCACATCACCAGCACTGGCCTATCAGGCACTGAGCCACAAGTGACATCACAAACACAAACTGCACCCACATCACCAGCACTGGCCTATCAGGCACTGAGCCACAAGTGACATCACAAACACAAACTCCACCCACATCACCAGCACTGGCCTATCAGGCACTCAGCCACAAGTGACATCAAAACCACAAACTGCACACACAGGACCAGCACTGGCCTATCAGGCACTCAGCCCCAAGTGACCTGACAACCACAAACTCTATCCACATGACCAGCACTGGCCTATCAGGCACTGAGCCACAAGTGACATCACAATCACAAACTGCACCCACATGAACAGCACTGGCCTATCAGGCACAGAGCCACAAGTGACATCACAAACACAAACTCCACCCACGTGACCAGCACTGGCCTATCAGGCACTGATCCGCAAATGACATCACAACAACAAACTACACCCACGTGACCAGCACTGGCCTATCAGGCACTGAGCCACAAGTGACATCACAACCACAAACTGCAGCCACATCACCAGCACTGGCCTATCAGGCACTGAGCCACAAGTGTCATCAAAACCACAAACTGCACACACAGGACCAGCACTGGCCTATCAGGCACTGAGCCACAAGTGACATCAAAACCACAAACTGCACACACAGGACCAGCACTGGCCTATCAGGCACTGAGCCACAAGTGACATAACAAACACAAACTGCAGCCATGTGACCAACACTGGCCTATCAGGCTCTGAGCCACAAGTGACATCACAAACACAAACTGCACCCACATGACCAGCACTGGCCTATCAGGCACTGAGCCACAAGTGACATCACAACCACAAACTGCAGCCACATCACCAGCATTGGCCTATCAGGCACTGAGCCACAAGTGACATCACAAACACAAACTCCACCCACGTGACCAGCACTGGCCTATCAGGCACTGATCCGCAAATGACATCACAACAACAAACTGCACCCACGTGACCAGCACTGGCCTATCAGGCACTGAGCCGCAAGTGACATCACAAACACAAACTCCACCCACATCACCAGCACTGGCCTATCAGGCACTGAGCCACAAGTGACATCACAAACACAAACTGCACCCACATGAACAGCACTGGCCTATCAGGCACTGAGCCACAAGTGACATCACAAACACAAACTCCACCCACATCACCAGCACTGGCCTATCAGGCACTCAGCCAAAAGTGACCTCACAAACACAAACTGCAGCCACATCACCAGCACTGGCCTATCAGGCACTGAGCCACAAGTGACATCAAAACCACAAACTGCACACACAGGACCAGCACTGGCCTATCAGGCACTGAGCCACAAGTGACATCACAACCACAAACTGCAGCCACATGACCAGCACTGGCCTATCAGGCACTGAGCCACAAGTGACATCACAAACACAAACTCCACCCACATCACCAGCACTGGCCTATCAGGCACTGAGCCAAAATTGACCTCACAAACACAAACTGCAGCCACATCACCAGCACTGGCCTATCAGGCACTGAGCCACAAGTGACATCAAAACCACAAACTGCACACACAGGACCAGCACTGGCCTATCAGGCACTGAGCCACAAGTGACATCACAACCACAAACTGCAGCCACATGACCAGCACTGGCCTATCAGGCACTGAGCCACAACTGACATCACAAACACAAACTCCACCCACAGGAGCAGCACTGGCCTATCAGGCACTCAGCCACAAGCGACATCACAAACACAAACTGCACCCACATCACCAGCACTGGCCTATCAGGCACTGAGCCACAAGTTACATCACAACCACAAACTGCTCCCACATGAACAGCATTGGCCTATCAGGCACTGAGCCACAAGTGACATCACAACCACAAACTGCACACACAGGACCAGCACTGGCCTATCAGGCACTCAGCCACAAGTGACATCACAAATATAAACTGCAGCCACATGACCAGCACTGGCCTATCAGGCACTGAGCCACAAGTGACATCACAAACACAAACTGCAGCCATGTGACCAACACTGGCCTATCAGGCCCTGAGCCACAAGTGACATCACAAACACAAACTGCACCCACATGACCAGCACTGGCCTATCAGGCACTGAGCCACAAGTGACATCACAACCACAAACTCCACCCACATGACCAGCACTGGCCTATCAGGCACTGAGCCACAAGTAACATCACAACCACAAACTCTATCCACATGACCAGCACTGGCCTATCAGGCACTGAACCACAAGTGACATCACAAACACAAACTCCACCCACATGAACAGCACTGGCCTATCAGGCACTGAGCCACAAGTGACATCACAAACACAAACTCCACCCACATCACCAGCAATGGCCTATCAGGCACTGAGCCACAAGTGACATCACAAACACAAACTCCACCCACATCACCAGCACTGGCCTATCAGGCACTGAGCCACAAGTGACATCACAACCACAAACTGCAGCCACATCACCAGCACTGGCCTATCAGGCACTGAGCCACAAGTGACATCAAAACCACAAACTGCACACACAGGACCAGCACTGGCCTATCAGGCACTGAGCCACAAGTGACATCACAACCACAAACTGCAGCCATGTGACCAACACTGGCCTATCAGGCTCTGATCCACAAGTGACATCACAACCACAAACTGCACCCACATGACCAGCACTGGCCTATCAGGCACTGAGCCACAAGTGACATCACAACCACAAACTGCACCCACATCACCAGCACTGGCCCATCAGGCACTGAGCCACAAGTGACATCACAACCACAAACTCCACCCACATCACCAGCACTGGCCTATCAGGCACTGAGCCACAAGAGACATCACAACCACAAACTGCAGCCACATCACCAGCACTGGCCTATCAGGCACTGAGCCACAAGTGACATCACAAACACAAATTGCAGCCACATGACCAGCACTGGCCTATCAGGCACTGAGCCACAAGTGACATCACAACCACAAACTGCAGCCACATGACCAGCACTGGCCTATCAGGCACTGAGCCACAAGTGACATCACAAACACAAACTCCACCCACATCACCAGCACTGGCCTATCAGGCACTGAGCCACAAGTGACATCACAAACACAAACTGCAGCCACATGAAAATAACTGGTCTACCAGGCACTGAGCCACAAGTGACATCACAACCACAAACTCCACCCACAGGACAAGCAGTGGCCTATCAGGCACTGAGCCACAAGTGACATCACAAACACAAACTGCAGCCACATGACCAGCACTGGCCTATCAGGCACTGATCCACAAGTGACATCACAAACACAAACTGCACACACAGGACCAGCACTGGCCTATCAGGCACTGAGCCACAAGTGACATCACAACCACAAACTCCACACACATGACCAGCATTGGCCTATCAGGCACTGAGCCACAAGTGACATCACAAACACAAACTCCACCCACATCACCAGCACTGGCCTATCAGGCACTGAGCCACAAGTGACATCACAAATACAAACTGCACCCATGTGATCAGCACTGGCCTATCAGGCACTGAGCCACAAGTGACATCACAAACACAAACTGCAGCCATGTGACCAGCACTGGCCTATCAGGCACTGAGCCACAAGTGACATCACAACCACAAACTCCACACACATGACCAGCATTGGCCTATCAGGCACTGAGCCACAAGTGACATCACAAACACAAACTCCACCCACATCACCAGCACTGGCCTATCAGGCATTGAGCCACAAGTGACCTCACAATCACAAACTGCACCCACAGGACCAGCACTGGCCTATCAGGCACTGAGCCACAAGTGACATCACAAACACAAACTGCAGCCATGTGACCAGCACTGGCCTATCAGGCACTGAGCCACAAGTGACATCACAAACAAACCTGCACACACATATGCAGCACTGGCCTATCAGGCACTGATCTGCAAATGACATCACAACAGCAAACTGCACCCACGTGACCAGCACTGGCCTATCAGGCACTGAGCCACAAGTGACATCACAAACACAAACTCCACACACATGACCAGCATTGGCCTATCAGGCACTGAGCCACAAGTGACATCACAAACACAAACTCCACCCACAACACCAGCACTGGCCTATCAGGCACTCAGCCACAAGTGACATCACAAATACAAACTGCACCCATGTGATCAGCACTGGCCTATCAGGCACTGAGCCACAAGTGACATCACAAACACAATCTCCACCCACATGACCAGCACTGTTCTATCAGGCACTGAGCCACAAGTGACAACACAAACAGAAACTCCACCCACATCATCAGCACTGGCCTATCAGGCATTGAGCCACAAGTGACATCACAAACACAAACTGCACCCACACCACCAGCACTGGCCTATCAGGCACTGAGCCACAAGTGACATCACAACCACAAACTGCACCCACATGAACAGCATTGGCCTATCAGGCACTGAGCCACAAGTGACCTCACAATCACAAACTGCACCCACAGGACCAGCACTGGCCTATCAGGCACTCAGCCACAAGTGACATCACAACCACAAACTCCACACACATGACCAGCATTGGCCTATCAGGCACTGAGCCACAAGTGACATCACAACCACAAACTCCACACACATGACCAGCACTGGCCTATCAGGCACTGAGCCACAAGTGACATCACAACCACAAACTCCACCCACATGACCAGCACTGGCCTATCAGGCACTCAGCCACAAATGACATCACAACCACAAACTGCAGCCATGTGACCAGCACTGGCCTATCAGGCACTGAGCCACAAGTGACATCACAACCACAAACTGCACCCACAGGACCAGCACTGGCCTATCAGGCACTGAGCCACAAGTGACATCAAAACCACAAACTGCACACACAGGACCAGCACTGGCCTATCAGGCACTGAGCCACAAGTGACATCAAAACCACAAACTGCACACACAGGACCAGCACTGGCCTATCAGGCACTGAGCCACAAGTGACATCACAACCACAAACTGCAGCCACATCACCAGCACTGGCCTATCAGGCACTGAGCCACAAGTGACATCAGAACCACAAACTGCACCCACATCACCAGCACTGGCCTATCAGGCACTGAGCCACAAGTGACATCACAACCACAAACTGCTCCCACATGAACAGCATTGGCCTATCAGGCACTGAGCCACAAGTGACATCACAACCACAAACTGCACACACATGAACAGCACTGGCCTATCAGGCACTGAGCCACAAGTGACATCACAACCACAAACTCTATCCACATGACCAGCACTGGCCTATCAGGCACTGAGCCACAAGTGACATCACAAACACAAACTGCACCCACATGAACAGCACTGGCCTATCAGGCACTGAGCCACAAGTGACATCACAAACACAAACTCCACACACATCACCAGCACTGGCCTATCAGGCACTGAGCCACAAGTGACATCACAACCACAAACTGCAGCCACATGACCAGCACTGGCCTCTCAGGCACTGAGCCACAAGTGACATCACAAACACAAACTCCACCCACATCACCAGCACTGGCCTATCAGGCACTGAGCCACAAGTGACATCAAAACCACAAACTGCACACACAGGACCAGCACTGGCCTATCAGGCACTGAGCCACAAGTGACATCACAACCACAAACTGCAGCCACATGACCAGCACTGGCCTATCAGGCACTGAGCCACAAGTGACATCACAAACACAAATTGCAGCCACATGACCAGCACTGGCCTATCAGGCACTGAGCCACAAGTGACATCACAAACACAAACTGCAGCCACATGAAAATCACTGGTCTACCAGGCACTGAGCCACAAGTGACATCACAACCACAAACTCCACCCACAGGACAAGCAGTGGCCTATCAGGCACTGAGCCACAAGTGACATCACAACCACAAACTGCAGCCACATGACCAGCACTGGCCTATCAGGCACTGAACCACAAGTGACATCACAAACACAAACTGCAGCCACATGACCAGCACTGGCCTATCAGGCTCTGAGCCACAAGTGACATCACAACCACAAACTGCACCCACATCACCAGCACTGGCCTATCAGTCACTGAGCCACAAGTGACATCACAAACACAAACTGCACCCACATGAAAATCACTGGTCTACCAGGCACTGAGCCACAAGTGACATCACAACCACAAACTCCACCCACAGGACAAGCAGTGGCCTATCAGGCACTGAGCCACAAGTGACATCACAAACCCAAACTCCACCCACATCACCAGCACTGGCCTATCAGGCACTGAGCCACAAGTGACATCACAAACACAAACTCCACACACATGACCAGCATTGGCCTATCAGGCACTGAGCCACAAGTGACATCACAAACACAAACTCCACCCACATCACCAGCACTGGCCTATCAGGCACTCAGCCACAAGTGACATCACAAATACAAACTGCACCCATGTGATCAGCACTGTCCTATCAGGCACTGAGCCACAAGTGACATCACAAACACAATCTCCACCCACATGACCAGCACTGTTCTATCAGGCACTGAGCCACAAGTGACAACACAAACAGAAACTCCACCCACATCATCAGCACTGGCCTATCAGGCATTGAGCCACAAGTGACCTCACAATCACAAACTGCACCCACAGGACCAGCACTGGCCTATCAGGCACTGAGCCACAAGTGACATCACAACCACAAACTCCACACACATGACCAGCATTGGCCTATCAGGCACTGAGCCACAAGTGACATCACAACCACAAACTCCACACACATGACCAGCACTGGCCTATCAGGCACTGAGCCACAAGTGACATCACAACCACAAACTCCACCCACATCACCAGCACTGGCCTATCAGGCACTGATCCACAAATGACATCACAACTACAAACTGCAGCCATGTGACCAGCACTGGCCTATCAGGCACTGAGCCACAAGTGACATCAAAACCACAAACTGCACACACAGGACCAGCACTGGCCTATCAGGCACTGAGCCACAAGTGACATCAAAACCACAAACTGCACACACAGGACCAGCACTGGCCTATCAGGCACTGAGCCACAAGTGACATCACAACCACAAACTGCAGCCACATCACCAGCACTGGCCTATCAGGCACTCAGCCACAAGTGACATCAGAACCACAAACTGCACCCACATCACCAGCACTGGCCTATCAGGCACTGAGCCACAAGTGACATCACAAACACAAACTGCACCCACGTGACCAGCACTGGCCTATCAGGCACTGAGCCACAAGTGACATCACAAACACAAACTGCAGCCACATGACCAGCATTGGCCTATCAGGCACTGATCCGCAAATGACATCACAACAACAAACTGCACCCACGTGACCAGCACTGGCCTATCAGGCACTGAGCCACAAGTGACATCACAACCACAAACTCCACCCACATCACCAGCACTGGCCTATCAGGCACTGAGCCACAAGTGACATCACAACCACAAACTGCAGCCACAGGACCAGCACTGGCCTATCAGGCACTGAGCCACAAGTGACATCACAAACACAAACTCCACCCACATCACCAGCACTGGCCTATCAGGCACTCAGCCAAAAGTGACCTCACAAACACAAACTGCAGCCACATCACCAGCACTGGCCTATCAGGCACTGAGCCACAAGTGACATCACAACAACAAACTGCACCCACGTGACCAGCACTGGCCTATCAGGCACTGAGCCACAAGTGACATCACAACCACAAACTGCACCCACATCACCAGCACTGGCCTATCAGGCACTGAGCCACAAGTGACATCACAAACACAAACTCCACCCACATCACCAGCACTGGCCTATCAGGCACTGAGCCACAAGTGACATCACAACCACAAACTCCACCCACATCACCAGCACTGGCCTATCAGGCACTGAGCCACAAGTGACATCAAAACCACAAAGTGCACACACAGGACCAGCACTGGCCTATCAGGCACTGAGCCACAAGTGACATCACAAACACAAACTGCAGCCATGTGACCAACACTGGCCTATCAGGCCCTGAGCCACAAGTGACATCACAAACACAAACTGCAGCCATGTGACCAACACTGGCCTATCAGGCACTCAGCCACAAGCGACATCACAAACACAAACTGCACCCACATCACCAGCACTGGCCTATCAGGCACTGAGCCACAAGTGACATCACAAACACAAACTCCACCCACGTGACCAGCACTGGCCTATCAGGCACTGATCTGCAAATGACATCACAACAGCAAACTGCACCCACGTGACCAGCACTGGCCTATCAGGCACTGAGCCACAAGTGACATCACAAACACAAACTGCACCCACATCACCAGCACTGGCCTATCAGGCACTGAGCCACAAGTTACATCACAACCACAAACTGCTCCCACATGAACAGCATTGGCCTATCAGGCACTGAGCCACAAGTGACATCACAACCACAAACTGCACACACAGGACCAGCACTGGCCTATCAGGCACTCAGCCACAAGTGACATCACAAATATAAACTGCAGCCACATGACCAGCACTGGCCTATCAGGCACTGAGCCACAAGTGACATCACAAACACAAACTGCAGCCATGTGACCAACACTGGCCTATCAGGCCCTGAGCCACAAGTGACATCACAACCACAAACTGCACCCACATGACCAGCACTGGCCTATCAGGCACTGAGCCACAAGTGACATCACAACCACAAACTGCACCCACATGACCAGCACTGGCCTATCAGGCACTGAGCCACAAGTAACATCACAACCACAAACTCTATCCACATGACCAGCACTGGCCTATCAGGCACTGAACCACAAGTGACATCACAACCACAAACTGCACCCACATGACCAGCACTGGCCTATCAGGCACTGAGCCACAAGTGACATCACAACCACAAACTGCAGCCACATGACCAGCACTGGCCTATCAGGCACTGAGCCACAAGTGACATCAAAACCACAAACTGCACACACAGGACCAGCACTGGCCTATCAGGCTCTGATCCACAAGTGACATCACAACCACAAACTGCACCCACATGACCAGCACTGACCTATCAGGCACTGAGCCACAAGTGACATCACAACCACAAACTGCACCCACATCACCAGCACTGGCCCATCAGGCACTGAGCCACAAGTGACATCACAACCACAAACTCCACCCACATCACCAGCACTGGCCTATCAGGCACTGAGCCACAAGTGACATCAGAAACACAAACTGCACCCACATCACCAGCACTGGCCTATCAGGCACTGAGCCACAATTGTCATCACAGCCACAAACTGCACCCACATAAACCAGCACTGGCCTATCAAGCACTCAGCAGAAGTGGCCTCACAGATACAAAGAAGTAGCAACGTGGCTGCTGGTGGCCTAGCAGGTACTGAGGCCAAATAACTGCACAAACACAAACAGCAGCAATATGCATCAAGGTGGACTGTCAGGTGCTCATGCTGAAGTGACCTCACAGGCAGCCATGAAGCCAAATAGCTGCTCCTGGCCTCTTTGCAGCTGAGGCACAATTGACCTAAACAAGCACAAACAGCAGCAATGTCCATGCTGATCGCCAGTCACATACTGATGCACAACTCACCACAAAAGCACCAACAGCAGCAATGGCCCTGCTCACCCTTTAGGAGGCATTGAGACACAAGAGACCTCACCATCATCACCAACGCTACATGCATGCTGTTGGCCTACCAGCTTCAGAGGCACAACTCACCTCACAAGCACAAATGGCATCGACCTGCCTGCTGCTGCCCTATCTTTGCCTGAGTCACAAGGGATCTCAAAAGTGCAAACCTTCACAGAGGAGAAGCTCACCTGGGCCACTCGCACGTCCCTTGATTACGCTGTGATCACTCCACACAGAACAGTCTTCTGCAAAAGGCTTTCATCTCCTGGCAAGACTCTCTCCAGATCATGGGACAGCTCCACTCTGGCACCCTGGCGACAAATCACAAAAGGAACAATTGGTCTCGCTTTTCCTTTAGTACCATCAAGTCCGAGCTGGGAGCCTTCGCACTGCAGCACCTACACAATGGCAGCAGCATGCCACTTCCATTTCTAGTGCATTTCTAGGGACAGAGATCAGCTGAGGGAGCAGCTGCACTGCAAAGGCTTTCTGACACTCTCAGATCAACTCGGCACTGCACCGGGCATCAACCTGACGCCAGACCTCTGCTCTGCCACCTACTCTACAAACACACTGCCTCTGCCCCACACAGCTGCCTCTTCTGCTACATACAACCAAGTGCCAGCAAGAAGAGATGCATGCAGGACACTCGCCACTTGCACACTCCCCAGCCACTGCTCTGCTCGCTGCCTTCCCTTGGCTCCTCAGCCCAGACACACAGCGAAGCTCTTGTGGAAACACCACAAGGTGGCCAAGGCACTCTAGGCTCACAAGGCCTGTGCAAATGAGCAGCACAAGATCAGGCACAGAGCTGCCTCCTTGGGTGATGCTGCTCTTTTCAGAGGGAAGGATCCTGCTTTCTTTGGGCACAGCAGGCTGCTGCTTTCCACCCCCATCCCCTCACGAACCTCCTGCTAGGGATGGGGACATGGGGATTTTCTGTAGTAATACAAAAGTTACAGATACAACACAGAAACACTTGAGAGTCCGGAAGGCCTCCTGAGCCCAAAGGAACCTCCCTTCCTTTCCTTTAGTTACTTGGACAAGGAGCTTGGACGGGGAAGGGAAAAAGGGTGCAGAGCCTTTGAAATGAGGCCCAAGCAATGA
This sequence comes from Apteryx mantelli, assembly GCF_036417845.1. Classification (NCBI taxonomy): domain Eukaryota; kingdom Metazoa; phylum Chordata; class Aves; order Apterygiformes; family Apterygidae; genus Apteryx; species Apteryx mantelli. The sequence goes on along the minus strand of NC_090001.1, from coordinate 12,508,825 downwards.
GACAGCCCCACACTGGACGGCTGCTGAAATGACAGCTCTCCTGGCTGCGCAGCCTCTGCAGCACCAGTCCGCGCTCCACAGCTGCCTTCACAGAGCACTGAGGGCTGGGTGCCACGGGCAACCTGGCCCTGGGCACATCTTCACCCCTCGCAGAGCCGGCAGCCCAAGAGCTCTGAGACTTCCACAGGTCAAGCTATGGACGCTTTGGGGCACTCACACAAAGGCACTCCAGACATGCTGGCATCTATTATAAGGGTCTTGGACTCGTCCTATATGGCACCACAACCTCCTAGGAAAAGGAGGGGGCACCGTAGCATTTGTTGAGCGGGCTGGCAATAACAGCACTTGTGGGAGGCGGAATTTGCAGCACAGCAGAGGTACCAGGAGCTGAACCCACAACCCAAGTCACCCAGGGAAGACAGGCGCATTTATGGAAGCCTTCGCATCCATACGTAGCCTCTTCTCAGTCACTTGCAGCTGCTTTCACAGAGGGCTCACGACGCTGGCCAAGATGTTGACAGGTACAGGGACACAGCCTGGCATCCTGCCTCCATCCTCAGCGCCTCTAGCACTGCACTGGGAACCTCCATGAGTGGAGCAACCTAGAAAGAAAGAAAGAATCGGAGTGTTACTGGCAGTTCTGCTGGCCTTACAGAGTCGCAACAGGCAGGGGCAAATGTCTCCCCTCTGTGCTGAGCTCTATTGGTGAGAACACAGCCAGAAGGGCCACCAAGACGTTCTACCCCTCTTTTTGGCACAGGTGACACCATGTCTGTATACCAGGTCCTGTTTGGGCTCTCCAGTTCTGCACAGGCGCTAACACACTGCAGGGAGTCCAGCACAGGGACACCAAGACGGTCAGGGGCTGCAGCGTGGGGCATAAAAGGAGAGGCTGCGAGAGCTGGCTTTGTTAAGCCTAGACAAGAGAAGGCCAACGGGGATCTTCATGCTGTGCACAGCTACCTTATGGAGGGCACAGAGAAGACGGAGCCGGATTTTCTTGGAGGTGCACACTAGTAGCATGGGAGGCAACGGGGACAAATCGGACAATGGGAAATGCTTCTGAGACATTAAGAAGAAACCTTTTTCTCCGTGACGGTGGCCAAACTGCGGCACAGGGATCCAGAGAGGTTCCCAGATCTCCATCCTTGGAGGTAATCAAAACTTCACTGGAAAAGGCCCCAAGATACCTCCTCTACTGGCACCTGCCTGGAGCAGGGCGTTGGAGCCCTGCTACCTCCACATGGCTCCCCCATTGCAGCCTCAAGGAATATGCTATTATGAGACTCTTGCCAAAGGCACCAGAGGCTTTGGAGATGCCGCCTCCACCGCTCAACAAGGACAGGTGTCTCAGAGCCACCCATCGCCCTCACAGGCCTGACTTCTTGTGAGGGGGCATCTCCCCTCTCTGCAAGGCTCTGCGTAGGCACAACGTGCAGAAATGCCTCTGACTGCTTTCATTAACTACCCATCTCGCTGAGGGACTGGAATGGATTAGCGTCTGAGATGGGAAGATGCAATGAGGGTCCAGATTCAGCAGAAAGCCTTTAAGGAGGGAGAAGAGAACTCTCTCCAGCAGTCGGTAAAATCCCAAAGACTCACGGAAGCATCAAACCCTTCCGAAACTGCAAGCCTGAACCTCAGCTGACACAAACCACCAAACTGGGAGCAGCCCTGCCTCGCACCACGATGCTCCAAGGAGGCAACACGGTCACCAACAGTCCTCACCCACGTCTCCCAGAAGGACACCGTGATGGCAGGCTGGGCCTTGGGAGCAGAGCACTGCTCTCTCCAGACACCTCCTCCCACGCTGAGCAGCAAAACACTGGCGCCACCACCCGGCTCCACCACAGGGCATCTCGCACTGTAACACGCCGGTACCTCCACACCTCACAGAGGGTTGGCAACCAACACACGCCTCTGCATCAGCGACACACAGCCCACAGCACCACACACGGCAGCACACAGGGCACCCCAAGCACCCCACAACACACAAAGCCCAACTCTCCAGACCTTCCATTCCTTTCTAGTCCTCCAAGGCCTTGCAACAGGCTCTGCCTCTGAACAGCCACTCACAGCCCGGGGCCTGCTCACTTCCCACCTTCCCACCAGGAAGCAGAGAAGAAGTGCTCTCACAGGGGCTGATCAGGCCAGCTTTTCCCTCTCACTTGTGCCTCAACTTCTCTGAACAAGAAATCTCTTTCAAAATGTGGCCCATACCCTTTTTGGGGGGTGACATTCTTTCCGTCTCCTCCAACAGCCTTTGCACCCATTCTCCAATGACTGCATACGTGCACAGAAAATCAGAGACCCCTAAAGTGTTACAGTTCCAAATGTGTCATAAAAGCAGCTGGACACCTCAAAGACAGACACAGCATGCAGACCTTGCAGGAAAATCTCACAAGCTCCCTGCTCTTTTGACAGGGACAACTTCTAAAGCACACACACACCCTGGCAAGAAGAGATTATTCACACCACTGCTCACACCAGCACTACATTCACTTAGCAGCCTCAAAAGTCTAGCTGGACTCCCTAGCTGACCGGGAGGACGCTGCAAGCTTCTACTTAGCAACAAGTGGAAAGGCCAACTCCATGTCCATGCTCACCACAGAACATCATCTGCATTTTAAATGTAGCAGTACTAACTCATGATGATGGAGTGGAATCAAATTTGTGTCAGATGATGTGGAATATCGACTTCTGCTTGATTAATGAGTTGCATTTCTGTATTGCTGTAGAGCTCTGCAGGGGTCAATCCCTCCTCTGAGCACACGCAACAAACCCAGAAGTGACCTCACCACCAGCATCCAAGCCATGCATCTTCCCCTGACCTGTCAGCTGCTCACACAGAGGTGTCATCACATCACAGATTCACATCATGGCCTCATAATACTCACAATGCTCTCAAACACCCATTGCCTACCAGTTACTACACCAAAAGATTAGCTTCTGCTATGCATTATCAACACCTAGCCTATGAAATTTAAGAATTGCAGAACAGCCTGCAAGTAATTCTTGGCAACATTTTCTAACGGGAGGATTGCATGGGAGCAGCGATCATGAAACTGAAGACAGCAGGGCCTCGTGTCCCAGGCACAGGGAGAAGCCTTCCCGCAACTCAGAACTCTGGTTCCTTCCCCAATGCTGAACAAAACCAGAAAATCCTCTACACATCCAGGACAACAAGCATTCTCCTATTTTAGGCCCTGACAACTGGAGACACGTGGAAGGACTCAGGCCAGGGCATCTCAGTTGGTGAAACCAGCAGAGACACAATTCAGCAACTCTTCACCCTGACCTAGGAGCATGGAAAGAACAATGGCAAGTGCAAGCACTGGCCGTTCATCAACTTTCAAGGCCCTTGACAAGCTGACGGGCGAGTGAAGAGTTAACAGGACTGAAGTTTGTCAATTGATATGCAGAAGAACTGATAGCACAAGAGCTGAGGTGCACAAAGCTGTTGAACAGAGGACTTAACAGGACTAAAGTCGTCTACCAACCGATATGCGCAAGGACTGATATGCGCAAGGCTGCGGAATGGAAGCATTAACAAGACTGAAGAAGTCTGACACCTGGAATCTGCACGGACCCCCGGGGAGGGAAGAAACAATACGGAGGTCCTGTGGTCTTGCCTCGCTAGCAGGGTCCTCCCAAGCAGACAAACAAACAGTCCTGGGATTGTGAAACTCGCAGAGGTCAGCAAAAGCGTTGTTTGCCCAGAGCCCCAGCCGTATAAAAAGAGACTTGGGAGCTAGGACAGTTTGAGCAGGGACGGGAACCTGACCTGACCATCCTCTCCGCCTGGACCGTGAGTATTCCCCCCCCTCCCCTTTTCCTGGGACGCTGGGTTAAGGGAACTCCTCGAGGTTGAGAGCCCTCTCACTAGGAGAGTGAACAAGAAAGCTTTCAAGTAGGGATAAGCAGTGCTTCCAATTAATAACGCAGTAATCGACGGTTTCAGGTTATCCTTTCTAAATTAGTAACTGATGGTTTTGTGTTATCCTTTCTAAATTAGTAATCGCATTATTTTAATGGATGTTACTAATCCAAGAACTTGTGTGAGGAAATAAACATCTTTTTTATTATTATTACTGTCTTAGTCGTTGCTATCGAACCTTCATAGCATGACAGCATGACACAAGCAAAACAGCTCACACTTACAGAGCTCTTCTGCAAACACCCTTCACCCTGCTGCCAGGCTCACAGGTCGCGGCGCAAAGCAAGAGGCAGGGAGCAAAAACAACGGCTAAGGCACGGCATGACATGCAGGCACAGCCTCTCTCAGAGCCACTCGGAAATGCAGTTTTCACAACAAAAGACACCATTGGGAAGGGCACCTCGCGACCACACCAGCAGCCTGCTCACACTTTGCCCAGCACCTCCCAAACGCACCTCGAAGCAGCACCTGGGGCTGCGCTGGCAGCAGCAGCTCAGGGAAACGCTTTAACAGGGATCCCAGAGCCACCACAGGGCCAAAGCTTCCTGCCCCCAAACCCCACCGAGCCGCCCCGGCCCAGCTGCTCGCGGCAGGCCGCCACGTCTGGCTGCAGGGCAGCTCCCCCCTCTGGCCCACGTCGCTCTGGCCCCTGCTCACGGCCCCACCAGCCCCTGCTGCAGCTCCTGCAGCAAAGCAGCCCCGGCAAAGCCAGCACCGCTGCCCCGCCCCGGCGGGAGGGCACCCGCCGCCATTTGAACGCGCCCGCAGCCCCCACCAAACGCTCTCGCCCGCTCGCTTCTCGCCTGCTTTGCTCCCGCTCCTCTTCCACCTCTTTCTTTGACGTCTTTTTTTTCCCCACATGTTGGACTGCAATTGGCTGGCAGAGCCATCAGTGAAATCGATGCCCGCCCTCCTCCTCCTGACAGCCAATAGGAGGGCTGCACTGGGGCGATGCCATGGCAACGCTGGGCCCTCCTGCCCTGGCGGCCAGCTCCGCCCCCTCCCCCTTGGTCGGGCGCCATGTTGTGGGCGGCAGCGCGGGGCGCGGCGGGGCCTGGGTGCAGCGCGGTGCTGTGTGGGCGGGCAGTGCGGGGCCCCGGGGTGCGGCCGCTGCCCCGGCGGGGCTGGGCTGTGCGGCGGGGGCCCCGCGGGGCTGCTGGCTGCCCTGCGCCCTGGGGGCCGTGCGGGGTGCGGGGGGGCAGCGCTGGGGCCTGTGCTGGTGGCATCCGTGGTGCCAGTGTGGGGGCCCTGGGGCTGGCCGTGGCGCCGGAGTCCACAGGCAGCATCCTGCTGCCCCCAGGGCAGGGCAGGGCAGTGTCCTCTCACCCCTCCTGCCCCGGGTCCCTGCCCACGGCAGCCCCAGGGCTCGGCTAGGGAGCGGTGGTGTGGGGTCGTGAGGGTGCTGGGGGAGATGGCTGTGTTGGGCTCACCCCAGCACTGCCCACCCCAGCTCAGAGAAAAAAACTTGGGGTCAGCCAGGACCTGTTGAATGGGGATTGCACCTCTGCCTGTTTCCAATCTGCTCTCTCCAATGTATTTTCTTTTGGGTGCAGAGGTTTGAGCCCAATTTGCAGGAGGACAGGGGCTGTGGCCATCTGAAGGTGGCATCTGTGAGTGCAAAACATGCTGCGCCAAGTTGGAAGGATCCAGGGGGAAGGAATAGAGATTTTCCCAAACACCCAGAGGACTTGGGGTTATTAAAAGGTGAAGGTTTTATTATCATATATGGACATTTCCAGCAGGCTTTTGAGAGCCCCATGGAGCTGCAGGCCACCTCAGCCTCTGGGATGCAGGACCCCTTTCCTGCCAGAGCCAGACCCCAAGGGGGGGACCCACTCCCAGGAAAACCTGTCATGGATTCCCATGCTCCCCCCCCCACCCTAAGAGGCGATGGAGCTGGCCGCACAGAAGCCTTGAGGCTCAGGACAGCCCCATCCCCAGGACCCAGCAGTCCTGGCTGCCACATTGTCCCCCGAGCCAGAGGGGACCCTCAGGCAGGGCTCTCGCAGCAGCCCCCAGCCCTGTCCAGGCACCCCCACAGCCCGGGATCCACAGCAGTTTTGGCAGTTAACAGTCTCTGTGCGACACCTCGGGAAGGATCTCCCAAAGCCCTTACCCTCGGTGGAGAGCCGCAGGAGCGCAGGGGACAAGGAGCTGTGGTCCTGGCTGATGGTGTCCATCCAGCAGTCCTCCATCTCGCTTGCCCTCTTGCTCTCGTTTCACCTCTCCAGCCAGAGAAACAGGACGCTCTTCCCATCTCATTACCCAAAACTCCTTTCCAACATGCCCCTGCTCCTCCGTCTGTTGGTGAGGGGCCCCAACGTGGTCCCACTGCCTCCTGTCCCCTCTCCTTGCCGTGGAGCCACTATGAAAGGCAGCCGTGGGGAGGGTGTGAGCAGTGCCCAGGAGTGCCTGGGCCTCACAGGGAAGTGAGGGTCCCCGCCCACGACACCGGGGAGACCTCCCTGTGATGTGGCACGTCCCATTGTGACCTCAGCTCGTGTCATCTGGGGGCTCTGTAGGTCACTGTCATGGAGATGGCACAGCCAGGGAGAGAGCAGAGAGATTTCCCCTCACGTCCTGGAAAGCCATCACTTCCCTTCACTGCAGTTATTTTCCATAATTTTCTGATAAATCCTTCAGGAATGTCTCCAGACAGTGTCAAAGACTGTGAAATATCTCAAACGGGGCACTGGAGATGTCACTTCTGCGCCCCTGCACTGACAGGTCACTGCACTGGGCAGACCTGTGCAGGAATCTGGGGTTTGGGGGTTGGCGTTTTTACAGGATCCAAGGCATGTGGGATGAACCAGCACAAAGCATGGCCACAGGCTGAGAAATGCTTTGGTGAGCCTCAAAACTGGTTTCTGCTGTGGGCCCCTCTTTTTGTGGAAGCAGGATGCAGGACAATGTGGGACAGGACGTAGCTTTCCTCCTTTAGGCACCAAGGCAGGATCTCTGCTTTTAAAAGTGCTCAGCAAGGTTTCTCAGTCGGCAGTGCTTGAGCTAGAGATGCTATGCCAGAGAAGAGCAAACATAGCCTTAACACACATCATCCAGAGGCCCTTATCCAGGACCCTGGAGCCTGCCAGGCTCCAAAGCCATGGGCGAGGCCAGGTAGCAAATGTGGGGAAGTTTTCCCATTTCCCATGAAGTTTGCCCATCTTTCCTTCTGGCTGAGCCTGAGGAAGCCATTTCTCATCCCTGGGCCTCATTTGGTCCTTGTGCTTTTCAGTGTCACCTTGGGGCTGTGCTTCTCCCCTGGGTACGCTCCTCAGCCCCCTGCCCTCCTCCCCAAAGGCACCCTTGCTCTCCTGGGTCTGTACAGCCCCGACATCCTGGATCTCCCACATTTTATGACTCTGGGCTTCTCAGGACATGCTCACACACTGCAGTGCTGCTGTCCAGGCTCCAGTGCAGAGCCTATGAGGCAGTGCGATGCCTCAGGACGTGCATTTTGACTCACTCCCAAGTTTGTGAGATGACCAGCTCCCAGCTCTGCAGCTGCTGAAGTTTGAGAACATCCCTACAACCAGCCTTCCTGCTCTTCCTAATCTCTGCACAGTTTTGGGGCAAATCTTGCAGAAGGGAGACTCCATTTGCCTTGAATACTGTGAGAGATGTGGCTTTCCAAGTCACTGCAAAAGGAAGGACTCCTTTACTTCTTTGGGTTGCTTCTTGAGCCTGTGGCACCCGCTCTGTGATGCTGGGAGCCCCAGCTCTGCAGCCTGCTGTCTTTGCCCTTTCTCTCCCCTGTCTCCTGTTTGTCTACCCAAAGTCTTCTCTCCACACCAGGGGCATGGGAAGTGCTGCTTTAGAGAGCTCATTTGAAGCTGTGACATGTTGTGAATCTGAAGGCCTGAAGGAGGCTAGTCTGGGACATGGCTGTGCCCACAGACCCCCTCCTGTTCCCAGCCTGAGGATCCAGGAAGGTCTCCAGGGAGAGCAGTGGGCTTGGGGGTGGGTGAGATGGGTTTCCCTCAACATCCCTGGGTCCTGCATGGGTTTCTCTGAGTGCTCAGGAAAATCCCTCTTCTCTAGGGGCTTGCATCAAGACTTTTCCAGACTTTTGTACAGAAACACAGCCTGGTCTGGGATCCCCAAGAGCAGCACGGCCCCCAGCATCGCCCGGGACCCCCAGGAGCTGTCTGGCTCTCTCTTCTGTTCCCCCATTCCCCGATTAAATGGACACTTTGTAGCCTCACCTTTACAACACTCCATCTGGACACTGCAACATTGTGACTCCTCCCCTAGCTCATTCCCATAGGCAGCTGCTGATTTGCGACCTGCCTATTGGCTGGCAGGAGGAGGGGGGCGGGTCTGGATTTCACTGACGGCTCTGTCAGCCAATCGGAGTCCACCATGTGGAAGAAAAACAGACGTGAAAGAGAGAAGTGAAAGAGGAGAGGGAGCGAAGCAGGGGAGGCTTTGGGTGGAAAGCAGGACCGGGCTTGGGCAGCTTGTTTCTCACAAGACCGTGAGAAACGCTCTGCCCCCCCTGGCCAGTATAACTGCTCTGCCTGGCACTGAGGCACAGGAGGACTCAGGGTGGAGATCGGGCTCTGCAGAGAAGAGCCCCAGGGGCAGAGTTAGGAAACAAGAAAAGACCTCGAATGCGAAAAAACAGCATCTTTAAGTACACCAGAAACCAGCAGGGGCTGGAAAATGCCCCAAGCTGTAGTAAAAGTTTCTGAGCATAAAGAAAAATCAATGAAAAAAAAGAAAAACTGTTCAAATTTGAAAAATAGATGGATGTAACCGAGTAACCTTAAAAGAAGTAGCTTTAGCAGTTACAGTTAAAACCAAACTATAACAACCTAATGGCCTTGGTAGGCTTTTCTTTTTGTTTGGGTTCTACAGAGTGACCCTCTGAAGAGCAACAACTTGAAAAGAAGCAGCCAGAAAGAGTGGTAGAATTGTTAGGCTAAGTAATGTGTTTTTTAAAAGTATCTAAATAATAGAATGAACCTAGGAGCCAGGAGAGAAGTAACATCAAAGGAAGATGGCAGACCTAAGAATGAGGGGATACACATACCAGGCTGATAACGAAACTCAACGGCTGTATTCTAGTGTTTGTAAAAATTGATGATCCTAAGGAAGGGGCTAACACCTTCCCTTGATGAAAGGAAAGGAAAGAAAGAGAAAAAGATGGTAAAATTAAGCATAAATGTAACAGCTGTTGATCTGAAGTTAAAGTTGTCTGTTTCCTATAGAGAAGACAGGGAAATACGGAAAAAGAATAATAAAAAAAAGGTGACCAACTCTATTTGAAGCTCCTCTAAAGGGAACTATTCCAGCTTGGGGAACAAACTGATCTTTCGGTGCAGGAAAGAAATGCCTGCAATTAAAGGAAATAAGATTTCTGTGTTAAGATATGGAGCTGGAACAACACTCGGATTCACCGAATTTGGGTCAATAGGCCAGACCAATCATGTTGCTATTAGGATTAAGACTGTTATTTTTAACAGTTGTTTACGTGTTACTGCAAATGGGCATGCTTTGCTTTTGGCGTCTATTAATAGCAGTGCGCATTTCCCCAGTACACTGTGCTTACCCAAAAGCCGCCCACTGCACACCAAGGGGAATTAGCTGACTTCTGAAATAAATGCGTGTGTCTGGCGGTGTCAAGGGGTGGAGTGACAGGCGCCACACAGGCAAGCGTGGGACTCTGGATGGTGCAGCCCACAGAAGAGGGGTTTGCTCTGGGGTGATCCCAGGAGTTAAGGAACCCCGGGTGCATCACGGCTGGAGCCACCACACTGTGGGGTTGCTGCAGCCTGGGGGCAACCGTCTAACGACCCCACGACTGACAATTCCAGACAGAGGAGAAGTGACACCACAGACTCACCCCATAAACATCTAGGTGCTGTGGAACCATTCCCCACAGAAAGACCTGCACACAGCAGGATCTGCCTCTAGAAATCTCTAGAACTGTCTGAAATACCCACTTGGAGAGGTTCTGCACCAGTCAGTCCAACACTTAATTTGGAAAGTGGTAGGAGTTCTGTCAGTCTCCTAGTTTTAAGTCCATCCCCTGTTTCAGACGACCAGCCCCAGGGCCCCCACGCTGGCGCCAGGGCTGCCACCAGCACAGGCCCCAGTGCTGCCCCCCCCCACGCCCCGCACAGCCCCCAGGGC